>NW_024368374.1:4645863-5373506 GCF_014805655.1 Passer montanus | reverse complement strand
ATATTTAACTTATTAGGGTTTCGTTGTTTTGGTTTTTTGGTTTTTTTTTAGAATTTATGGTAAAATTATAAATCTCAGAATTGCAAAGATAGATGAAGAACATTTGCTGCAAAATTTGGCACAGTGTGAGCTTAACTCTCTATGCTGAGCAGCACCAGCTGATTTGGGACACATTCGTGGCTAAGAAAGATCTCTTCAAGATGTGTACTGCTTGTGCAACATGAAATGTAGACTTAATTCCATTGGAAGCCCAAGGGCCTTTGCACTGGGTGTGGAGGCAGATGGTGCAGGAAGACATGCCCCCAGGGCTTTTTTCCATTGTGTCACTCTAGTGATTCCCCAAGGGAACAACATTTATTCTTACATTTTCCAAATGTGAATAATATTGCCCTTCATTTTTTCCTTTCGAATCTTCGTCACCAGTTACAGTTGCAGAATATAGGGCAGGGACCAGGAGTGGGAGGAGTGAGCCTGAAGCTAGGGACATTTGAAAGTATATTGCTTTAACTCTTTGCGTGCTGAGAAAGAGAAGGGATACCATCCTGGATTTGTCTCTAGATTACAATGGACGAGGTTCCCCTTCTTCGTGTTGGAAGGATATTTCTGACTCCAACCCGAATATTTATTTGCAATTAATAATTTTTTTTTTCCTAGCTCCAACTGTGGTCCAACAATTCCCTCCCACAGGAAAGTAGTGCAGCAGCTCAGAAGAAGGCCACCCCCAAGGACTGTTTGAGGTTTTTTAACCCTGCAAAGACTCAGAGGTGGGAAGGTTGCTACACACCATCCCGTACCAAACATCCAGTACTGAGGTGCTGTTCCAAGGCAGGAACATTCCAAGATCCTTGTTGATCATGTTCAAGCTGCTTTGGAAACCAGCACTACGTTTGCTGAAGCATTTCATTCAAGCAGTCTGAGCATGTGAGCAGGCACCATGCAGTCCATGGATGGGCCCTTTCCAGGTTCAGGCACTCATCTCCTACATACACTCTGATCAAGTTATTTGCACAGTTTCTCCCCACTTTCATCAGATGCGGAATTGCATTTGTGGTGTGTGCTGACAACTGTAAGTTCTCTGTGGAGGGTCTGAGGTGTTTTGTTCAACCTCCTATGTGAAAAACACCATGATCTGGAGGATAAACGGCTGAAACCTGTTTCTAAAATCATACAATCAAGCTGATTTAGATCTGAATCTGAGGAGAAGCTTCTTTTGGCAGTAAATATTCTACTTAGTCTATAAATAGTTCTTTCAATTGCCAAATACTCTTCATAAGTTATACCCCTGATTTGGCCTGAGAAAAACCCAAAATGTAGTCCTTAGAATGGAAAAGAATAAAATAAAATGTTCCCTCAATGGAACTGACATGACCTTGGACCCAGATGGTGATTTGGGCTTTATGACCCACCAAACAAGTTTATCATGTGCTCAAAACTGCATTAGATATTTCTGCAGTCCTGATGTGCACAGTAAGATGCTCTTCTTCCGAGGGACGTAGCTCATCCTTTGGAGATGTTTGTGTTGCTATCACCACGGCAACCAGCAAAGGTGAAAGTCAGAATAGCAAGACAAAATCAAAACCGCTGAGTGAAGCATGGATGGGCAGTGAGATTGTAAAGACAGGCAAGGGCTTTTAAAGGAAATTACTGCTCTGTATCAAAGATACCTGGCAGAATTACTCATGCCATAGTCTAAAAATAGCACTTGCAGCTTCATTAAGTGCTACGATTCTCATAAATCCTGTTAGAACAGATGTCAGGAATTGGGGAATTCTTCCTCTGACTGGAGCTCCATACTGTGGGAATGTGTCCTGCAGCCCACACTGCTCTCAAGAAAAACCACTCGTGGTCCCACTTTTGACATGGATTTGCTGTGAGCAGCTGTGGCACTCACTCTGCCTGAGCCATGAAGACTTCGATAAACTCTGAAATCCGGGCCCTTAATATGACACTGGATCCTACTCCCGTAGCCTTGGTTGAGACCCATTATTTAATTCTGCTTGAAAGCAGCTCCTCAGTCAGCCAAATCAGGATTTTCTATGGGGAATGACACAATCAGTGTCATTCCCCATAGAAAGAACCTTTGGCCTAATGCCTAAACTGGGAGAACAAATCCACAGAATTCCACAAGGATTATTTTCAGGAGAAGGGATAAACCTATATTTTCCACAGAATAGAAGTCTGATTATTGAAAAGTTGCTAGAAAACCTACACATTTCCCACAGCTATATTCCATTTAGGCATGGTTTGGCCTTAGATTTGAACTATGAGAGCCCGTCTAAAATTAAACTAATTCTGGCTCAAAACAGTCCCTCCTCACTTGTTCCTGAGTTCTACCGCAGATGAGTCTGGCAGAAATGGTAATTTGAAGACAGCTCTCAAATCCATTTGCAAACCCCAGGACAGACAAACATTACGTCTTTCATCATCATGTTAGAGGGAATAAGATTTGCTTAAATCAGCCTAAAATATTGCTTCATCTCATAAAGGGAAGGCTGTGTAGAACAGGCTGCTTTACTATGACACAGAAAATTCAGCAAGATTCTTCCAGGTCCTCCACTTTACTTATTTGTCATAGACTAATAAAGAGAGGGTTTTTTTCTCTTGGAGAATTTAGGGATTAGACAAACAAAGCTCAACACCACTGAGTCAGATGAGGACGTGCTTGTTAAACATTAACAAGCACCCAGCCTTTTCAAGTGTCGGCTTACCAACACCTCTGCCACAGGCTCCAGGGTGGGTTTTTGCAAGGTTTTTGCACGCTACGTTAAGCAAGCCTGGCTGTGTGCAATCACCAGGATTAGACTCCTTTGGCGCTCTCCTTCTGATGCCTAACAGAAGGTAAGGCATCTAATTCATGAGAATAAGAAATGGCTTTTTCTATTTTATTTTTTCTGAATGCATCCACCACAATGGGCAGGAAGAGTCACCCAGACTGCCACTTATCTTTATTGCCAGTTTTTGTTATATGGGCCAACAACACCTATTACATAACCTGCTGGTGCCAGCGTTGTCTGCTGTGCCAGCAGACAGGACATGCAAACCTCTTGTCCCTCTGAGATGGGGCCCAAGCTCCCAGAGTCTTCCTTTAGCCCTACCACTGAGGTCAGCCCCACAGCCCCAGTAAGTGGTCCCAGACAAAAGGGTTCATTTGAAATCCACCCAGCGGCGCTGTTCGGATTGCGCCCCAGTGGGCTGTTTCCGTGTGCGTCCTCCCGAGGTATGGAAGCTTTGGTCTCCATGCACAGCCCGTAAAAACAGAGACGGTAAAAGAGAAACAAATTATGTCAGAGTAGCTGAGGGCTTAATGGGAGCGCAGTGAGGCAAAAGTCACTATGTTTGCATTTATTTTCATTAGTTCTGAGATTTACAGGAGATCCAGAGAAATGCAATTTGATAGTAAACCCAGTTAGTTACAGTATCCAAGCAGAGTGAAAATCCCCACAAATTGGATGAAACTTGGTGCTGCCAGCATACTCCTGAATCCCCTCCAGTGTATTCCCAATCACATTCCTCCTTTACTCTGCTGAGTGACGCCCAAAGGATCAACACTAAATCAACTAAACTGCAATACTTCTTTGTCTATAATGCATCTATAAATTGCATGGAACTATGGATTTCTTCTTATGAAATTTAATTTGAGTAGTGTTCAGAAACATTTCCATATTGAAAGGAACTCTGGGCTTTGATTGCACTTATACTTCATACTTGCTCTTACTGAGCTGCAAATGCTTTGATTTAAAGGAACATAGCCAAGGTAAAGCTTGCCTGCATGAAAGCGATTGGGTCCATTTCCACTTGGCAGAAAAAAACAGGTAGCTGCTGAGCCAAGCAATCTCATCTCTGCCAGCCACTTGAGGATGGGCACAGAGAGCATGGGCTTGTGAATGATGCTGACTTTTCCTCCAAGATTGCCTCTGAGGTTGCTGTGTCATGGGAAGGACAAAGCAAGAGCCTGGCTGTCATTTCCAGCAGGCTGAGTCATGGAAAGAGCTGCTGCTGACCTCTCTCCATCCCAAGGAGCACCAGTGCTGACCTCTGCATTCCCATCCCTGGGTTTCTGTGAATGGGGCTTTTGAAAACTTGTGCATCTGAGTGAAATGTGGGTGCACAGCATAAATTGGAGAACACCTTCACAGCAACGAAAACAGGTCAGAAATTGTTTTTTGGGCTCCCCAGGCAATTTCTGACAACCTCTGCTCCCACAGTGTTTTGTAACACACACAATCTCAGGTGCAAATGCATTAAATTTTGCTGTTACTAGAACAGATAGAAGATGGTGCAGCAGTTTCCAGCTTATGGCTCATAAATTAATACTACACAGTCTGCAAAAGGTAGTGGACTGCAGTTCAGTATGCATAAATGCAACTCAAAATATTAAGAGGGGAAAAAATAGGAATTACTGAAAACATCAGAACAGGAGATTGAAAAGGGAATACGAGGGGGGAAGTGGGACTGAGGCTTATACTTAAAAGTCAGTAAAATAAAATAGATTCAGGAAAACCCCTCAGTTTGGCTTGGATATCAATCCAGTTTTCTATAAAGAAAGAAAAAGGCACTATTAAGTGCTTAAAGTAAATATGGACATAGATGGTTACTAAAACAACAGAAGAGGAAATCAGAAGTTTGTAAATGCAAGGACAGAATGAGGAAGACATAGTAGTTAGGAAAAAAAATGTATCTTGTTTGACTGACCAATCTGACCTCTTGCTGTGTCTGTCTTTACAGTGATCCATGCTGTCCCTTCACATGGACATATAACACCTCTCACAGCTTTCTGAGACCAAAGGAGTTGGTCTCAGAATGGCAGGAGTTGTCTGAAGCACCCACTGATCCCACTGATGTTGCTGCTGCACTGGCACACCTATGACAAAGACTTCATGGAGCTTGTCACTTGGTTTGGTCTCAGTTCCACAGGCAGAGACCCTGCACAGGACAGCAGGACATGGTCATGACATGGGCAGGACAGGAGACTTGGGTTTCTGTCACTGCACAGAGGCCAAACCACCTGCACTCAGTGGCTCACAGATCCATGAGCACAGCCTTGATAAAATCCAGAAAGAGCTGGTAGAGGAATCTTGATTTGAATTTGAGTGCCCAGCCCTCACTTTTTTCTATGGCAAGCCCTGAGGAATAAAACATTGGAAAGAAAATTACTAGAGCACTACACTGCTCACCTTCACTGGGTTTTAAAGAACTGGTTAGAGACCAGCTCTTAGAAAAATCTCTCCTAAGAGATTTTTTGGGTGAGTGTGCTGGCGTCAGACCAGTGTCATGGACAACATAGTTACCACTGGTGTTTTATCCTCCTCTCATCACATAGACATACCTAATTCACATCAAGATCCCAGTGCCATTCTTTCTGGTTTCTCACCACCTTTCCTATACTCCTATCTCTCATGTTGCCTGTTTTTACAGCATTGTCTACTGGCTTTTTTGCAACCATCTGTATGGATAGGTTTATCTCAAAAATAGATGAGCTGCCTCCATGAACATCCTAGAAATGGTTTTATATATCCTCCGTGATAAATCCTCAGTGATATCCTCACACAGTCTAGGTACACTCCAGACAGAAAATTCTTGAGATCCCTTCCAGTGCTCCATATCCCCATTTCTGTGATATAATGGCATGCATCCATATATCTGAAAATATGTCCAGCTACTTATAAACTCCTTTTATTTTTCCAAGAAAGGTTTGAATATTATTTATTCACATTTTCAATATTTTATTACTACTTTCTAGAAATCCAGTGTAAAAAAGAGAAATGTGGTTTCTATGAAGCAGATACGGGATTGCCAGTGTAACCTTGGTTTGACACAGTTTTGGATATCTGGAATTATTTGCTAAGTAAAAGAGTTTTACTTTTATATGATACATTAAATATTCCCTTAAGTAACCCTTCAATCAAGGAAATGCACTGTTTCAGGGCAGAATTGGTTTATGGGCTAAATCATCATATATGTTAATTGGGATTTAAAGTGTCAAAGATCTGAAACAAAAAGAGCATCATTTATAACTAGTAAAATTGGCTTACAGCTTTTTCTGGGTCATAAATTATCCTTCTGCCTACCTACCTACCTACCTACCTACCTACCTACCTACCTACCATCTATTGCTTGCACACTGGTTAAATATTATTTGAAAGTATTTCAGCATAAAGAAAATTAGCAATGGATGAAATGGAATGGCTTTAAATAGGTTTCTCAGTTTCAGATCTTAACAGGAGCTCAAGAGGATTTGAGAAATATGACCTGATAGAACCTTATTTCTCAGTCTTCTATTGAATGTTGTGTATTCCCACAGGAGTGGGAATAATGGGTCATCCTCAAATGAAGGGAAGCACTTAGCTAATTTGGGACCTTCCCACTTCTGACTTAGTATATATACCATCAGCAGAAGAGAAGATTGAAAAACCTCTCAAATGTGCCAAATGCAGTAATTTACATAATGCAAATTTGTGTACCTGGGTGATGGCAAAGGAGTCAGTCTTTTCTGCAAATCACTCCTAAAGTTCCTGGGAACCTGGAGTTATGAGCAGGTCAGGATGAAGCCGTAAACTCTCAGCGGTTTTCTTTATCTCACAGGAAGTCTGCTTCTAGACCAGACGCAAGCAAGCCCTGGGGCTGTTTGTTTGTGTTCCTTTCCTTTCCACGGCATAAGTGGTTTCAGTGCACATGTTCCTGCCTGCTTTGGATGCAGGGGCACTGTGAGTGTGTTTACAAGTGGACTTCTCTAGCATGCACGCTGCAGCACCCAGTCCAACTCCCAGATTTTTGCACTGCAATAAAATCCCACACGTAGCTGACTTCAGAGAAGTCCTGTCTGTCTTTCCACCTTGCAGCTCTCCCAGTCTGCAATGCAGGCAGCTCTCACTGTGTGTAAAGAACTGACAAGATCAAGGGGCTGGGCAACATTTCTCTCAGGTCTGCCACTACTGCCTTTCCACAAAGATTTTAGGCAGCTGTACCGCTGCCTGCACTTTCTGTGTGTGATGCTCTGATGTGCGTTTTTGGTTAATGCTGGAACACGACTGCAGACAATTGGTGAGGTGATCCTGGGGTCAGTGTCTCAGGGCTTGTCTCAGAGAACTACTCAGGTTGGGAGGAACCTCAAGAGACTATCAAGGCAGGGTCAGCAGGGAATGCAAACCAGAAATTAAACAACTTGATTCTTCTGACAATCATCACAAGAGCAGACCCGTCTCAGGCTTCCTGTCGTGGAAAGGAATGGCTGTACAAATGCTTGTGAGAAAGAGGTGGTGGGAAGGAGATACGGTCCATTTTAGGAAGAGAGATAAGAAAAATTTCAGGCAGTTGGGCCCAAAAGGCTGCAGGGGAGGAAGGAAGGGAACATAGAAATTAATCTTGAGATAAGAGTCATGGTTTCAGAAAACATAATTTCTTTTTATTTTTCAGAGCTTGAAGACTGGGAACAAAATGGGATATATGGCTTAACTCTTCTCTAATTTTCTGTTTAATTATGTTTCATTTATTCAATCATTTACACTTAGACCAGCTGAATGAAGAAAAGCTGTGCTGCTGCTTGAGTAATCCTGCACTTCTGCCCAGGATAGGTACAAATGGAAAGCACACCATGTACAAGAAATAATAGGAGCCAAGGCACACTTACTCAGGTCTGCATAATACAAAATGGCCTTGAGGAATATCACACACACAGATTAAACCTGGATAAGGATCAATTGCAATTTAGTCACCACCAAAAAAAAAAAAGAACAAAAAAGACCCCAAAACGAACCAAACAAACAAACAAAACCAAAAAACTAAAAAAAAAAAAAACCAAAAAAGACCCCAAAACCAACCAACCAACCAACCAAAAACAAAAAACTAAACAAAAAAAAAGTACATTCTGTCTTTCCTTGAACTCTCAAAAAGAACAACAAAAAACCCCCAAAAACCCCACAAAAATCCCCCAAAGCAACACACAAAAAGAAAATCTCCAGACAAAGAAGAAGACATTCTGTCTTTCCTTGAACTCCTTTCTTCAAGTAGAAATTGCTGACTGCTTTGTTTGATCACCAAAGTCACTAGATTTTATTCTACTCCAGCCTGATAATTCAGGATGCCAGCTGAGTTAATGTTCTCAGTAAAATCACAAATTTCAAAATCTAGTATTTTGAATGGTCTGAAGCAGAAATGCAGAAATACAAGTTGCCACTTGCACCTGCCCAGATCCAGCTTAGGGATATCATTAAAATAATTGCATTCTCTTTAAGACAATTTTTATGCAAGTGTATGAGCATGTAGTATCTTCAAAGATCAGGAACATTTTGTTGCCTGCTCCCTTTGAGTGATGCATCATTAGATCTGCCTGCCTTAGATTTGGCCTTCAATGCTGATCTCACATAATGATTTGCAATTGATAGTGCTCCAGTTTTATGTCCTCATACCTTTTTGAGTTACAATGTGAAAATGAGGAACTGACCCTTCATCACCGCACTAACCCCTGTTTAGTCCCACTTCAGTGAGAGTTATATGTGTCTACCAATCTGGGCCAAGGACCCTCAAGGTCAGGTCTTCAAAGCTTGCTGGCACAGACAGGACTTGCTGGCATGCTCAAATGTTTCAGCATTGGGAAGGAACTTCAAGGGGATTTAAAGTGAGATTCAGGTATCTTTGAGGATGCTCTCTGTTCCTTGCATCCCTGTAGAATCTGCTGTAGGGCAGTCTAATACAAACAAAGAACTTGAATTCTACCTACTCCCATTATTTCCCCAATGAGAAGACCCTTTTCTTCCAGTTGTTCAAACCCCCATATGGTTTGCTGCAGTAGCTCTCCCCTTTGGTTAAATGGGTGATTAGCAGTATATACAAATGAGGGTACATTTTGAAAATGCAGTGACTTTTGTGTCAGTGTAACAAAAAATCCACAGTTTCTGTTTCAATTTTTATCCCAAAATTAAGTTGCCAGTGATTTTTGACAATCTTTGTAACCAGTAGACAGAGTTCCATCAGCAAATCACTACCAGTTCTGCACAATTAAGTTCTTTTTACTTAATAGATACTGACAAAGAGTTTTGTGAACTGCCAGAAAAATAACTCCTGGGAGAATGGAAGTAGGAACATGGAAACACTCGTACCATATTTGAGAAGTCTCTAGCTCCAAGTTACTTTTGGGTGGATGGATGGATGGATGGATAGATAAATCAATAGGCACATAAACAACAACAGACAGAGAAGATACACAGTTCACTGGAGTTTACAGTTCTCTGGAAAATTAAGTCTTGCATAACAGCTCTGGGTTTGCACACAGCAGCCCATGGCAGTGTTCTTTCCCATGGGTTGTGGCAGGTATATCAGTCCTGAGCACAGCAGAGCTTTACAGCACATAAGCCACAAAATCAGAGGTCACTATCCCTCCAGCTCTTTCATCCGGTGGGGCAGCTGCTCAGCTGATTGCTGGCAACCATTCCCTGTTTGCCACAGCTAAAATGCTAACAACAACAAAGGCTTTCCAGACGAATTTGGGAGTATTTTGTGTTTTGAGAGGTACAGAGTTTCCATGCAATGATTCCTCTGAGGCAGAGGCTTTTTGAGATAAAATATAACTTCTGAAGCCTCAATAGCCCTATATCCTGTTCCTAGTGACCCTGTGCTAAAGGGATTATGCATTATCCCTACTGCACAGAGATATTTTGCAATTTAGTTTTCTCTTCTTTGGCAATTTCACTGCAAATGGACAGTGTCAGAAGGGATGGTATGTTGGTTTGCAAGACCCTGAAGATTGCTCCTGTGTTCCTAGGTGCTTCCTTCTATTCGAATGCTACAGAATTACATTTGTAATTTCCAGTCTTTGTTCCATTACAAATACTTTGCTAAATAGATAAAAAATTCCCCACACTGATTTACATAAGATAGCTGATCCACAAAAGAAGGAGCAATTCTACAAGGTCACTCAGATTTTACTCAGTCAGAAAGAAAGCCTGGTCTATTGGAATAGCATGGGGGATACTGTGGGATCATATTCCCTTGGAAGTGCAGATGAGAGACTTTTCAGACTGTCAGAGCTTTTGCCCAGCCTGCACACCCACT
This sequence comes from Passer montanus, assembly GCF_014805655.1. Taxonomy (NCBI): domain Eukaryota; kingdom Metazoa; phylum Chordata; class Aves; order Passeriformes; family Passeridae; genus Passer; species Passer montanus. The sequence goes on along the minus strand of NW_024368374.1, from coordinate 5,363,459 downwards.
GGAGACACCAGAGCCTGATGGGGGTGGGTGGCACATACTTCTGTTTTATTTCAGCACAGAGTGGGAGCACAGACCTCAGACATGCTCTCAGGTACCCCAGTGTAAAAAAGCTGAATTCTTTACCAACATCATTCCTTGTCCCTCACACTCATTTCTGTCAGGAGCAACATCCCAGACTCAACAGGAAGATATTTTTTTCTGGTTTGATTTTCTATTAAACAAAATATATGCTGTGGTGCTTGTCTGATTCCTACAGCTGCAGCTCATGAGTTAATGTATAAGCAGCATATTCCTGAAGTATTTAAGTTGCTATTTCCCTTCACTTTGCCAAGGTAATGAGGTGTTTGATGAAGGTAATTCAGCTGCAGAACTGCAAACGTAGACTCTGTAGGCTACAGAGAAACCACAACAGGCTCTTGCATTTAATATTCTGATAAATCGGGCATTTCTGCACCTTACATCAGACTGACACAATGCAGCCTTGTTAATCCATATAGAAAGTGCTCCTTCAGTAATGATGTCTAGGCCTGTTTCGGCAAAATTAGATTTGCATCACTAATTCAAAACACCAAAAAAATCCAAAGGATGCTCTGGAAATAGAGGTTGTCTGCTCATCTGCTCAGATAAGTGAAGCATAAAGCCTCGACAATGTGAGGAGGTAATGGAACAAGCTGCTGCCAGCATGCTGCATTGGTTAGTTAGATTAAAAGAGCATATCTGTTGATGATTGTCTCCTGGTTTTTTGTTTTTGTTTTGGTTTCTTTTTTGTTTTGTTTTGTTTTGTTGTTTTGTTTTTTTCTAAGAAATATATCAAGTGCATTAAAACAGTTCAAAATCACTGATGGGTTTTGTTATCAGTTGCCTGGTGTTGAATTGCTGATAACTCCAAGACCTTCTTTCTTTTTCAAGACTTTGAACAATGTAATTAAGGTTTCTTGGAAATAAATCAATACTTGATATCAGCTCTGAATAGCATGCTGGCCAGACAAGCTGCCTGTCTTATTGAGACATGGCTTAAAGTCACTGATGTCAGACTTTAAGCTCTCACCTTTTCGCTTGTGTGTTTTCTTTGTAGGGAAGGTTTTCTTGCTGCAGTTAAAGCTTCAAACCTTCCCTTCATGAGGCACAGCTGCTGCATGGCAGAACACAGGCACTCCAGAGGAGTGTTGTGATCTGCTCTGATTTCATTAACCCTTGCTGTGGGTCTGTGTGGGAGGTGGGCTGTGCCAGACTGACTGCAGTTTTCCTGCCATCTTCAGGAGCAGTTCTTTGCACACTTTGCCTCTCCTTTATTCTTTATTCCCCAGTAGCATACATGGAAAATGAGGATGCAGTAGACTTTCAAACAGCATTGATCAGCTGGGAGGGGAATGGGGCTCCCTGGTGTGTCGAGGGACTACTACCCAAGGCTCTGCTTTTAGTTGGCCCCAGTAAGCATCTCTGCAGGATGGACAGTCACTTTAGTAGAGATTATTCACCTTTTTTAAAGTGATTTCAGAACTTGACAAGGCCTAAGTGAATTCTCTGGAGGCTTGAAACTGTTTAGCCTGAATTTTAAAGGAAACAAAATTGTGCTTCTGGGCAGTTAGGTCATAGGTAAACCCCAGGATTCTTACTCTTGCTTTGAAATGATGCTGAAATAGGACGATTTACTGAAGTCTGGTGGTTTAGTTCTAAAAATATGAAGGCCCAGAGGCTTTGATATTGTCTATGCTGCTTGGCCATTTTTTTTCTGCAGCAAAGGACAAAAAAGGCCCAAACAGTTAATGCTTTCTATCTGGAGGTTCCTTGGGAGGACCTCCCAGCAAAGAAGCACCCAGCAGAGAGAAGAGATCATTGTGCCATATGTGCAGACACAACCTGGCTCCAAGCCTCTCCAAATCTAACTTCATCCTACTCTACCATTTGGACATCTCAGTCTCCAGATGCATCCAGGGATCTTCTCCTGGGAACAGCAGGAAAATCTCTGCTCCTCCATACTGCTTTTATGAAATCACATTTTCCCCACTATTAGCGGATGATGTAGTTGGCAAGAGCTCTTTCTACAGTGCTGTGGAGGTAGAGGAAGATGGTACTTAGGAGGTTCCATTATGTTTGAAGACCTAAAAAGAAAGAAAGGGTTCATTCAGATACTCAGGATCAGAGTTAAACATTCAGTGTAATGAAATCTTCAGGCTGTTTTTTGCCAGATCAAGCTGAGCTGTTTCATCTGGGACAGATTGGAACTGAAATGTGTCTTCAGGCAGAATGGGGGAAAAATAATTATCCTGATGACATAATTGAGGAAAATCAGGGTCACAAGCCTGGATAGTGATCACTGCCAGACAGAGGTTACACATAATCTTTCTTGGCCACATCCACTGGAGCGCTGCAGGAAATCAGTTTCCTCCCCTTGCTGCACCCAGGGAACTATGCATTTAGGATTAAACAAGTGTTTAATCCTGTGCTGTCCTACACATGGTCCTAAAAAGACACTCTTCAAAGAAGCAAGTCTGGTGAACTGCAGGTGTGATTTATGGAATCAGAATGCACCAGACTCCAACTGCTGTTCCTGTCCTGGCATGGTTTACTAATTTTATCACTTGATCCAATGGCCTAAATTTGGCTGTGATTTAAAACCACAATGACAATGGGGAGCGAGAGACCTCCAGAGCAGCAACCTCCACAGAAATCTCCCACCAGTGATCACAGCAGGGACTGTGCTCCTTCACCCACCTCTCATGTACCACCACAGAGCAGCATTTGGACAGAGAAATCTGCGCCTGGGTCTTTCCTCATCCTTCTCTTTTTCTGTAGCACATATGTAAGTAGAACCTGGCTAGTTTAAAGCCCTTATTCTGAAAAACGCAATGTACTCTTGCTGCCTTAGCACCTAATGCTGAATTTAACAGCTCAGCAGAGAGGTCTCAGCCTCCTGAAAAAAAGTGCATCTCTCCCCTTGTGGCAAAGGAGATTTGAAAAGCTGGTGAGCATGAACTGGAATTTTTCTGTTAAATGCAGCATCAAAGCCTTTCATTAGGAGCTAAATGGATAAAAACAGTGCATGAAATTGAAGTTGATAATTAGCTAGTCAGTCCCAGTGAGGAGCTCAAAACTGCTTTAACCTTCGAGCTTTGTGCAAGGGTCGAGAGGAGAAGCTCATCACTCTAGCTGTGCAGCACAATGGAGCTCACATGGTTTTTACCTGAGGATATGGCAATGCAGTGAGCTAAGCCCTGGCAAAAGAAATAAAATTGCAGATCAAAGGTAATATATGGAAGAGATTGGTCCTAAGCTGCCTGCCAGAAAATTAATGTGAAGAGCTAATTCCCTCAGAGATGCTCAGAGTCTTGTCAGCAGTGCCCCAGCATGCCACCCAGGATCTGTAAGGGTTGTTTGGGTGAGTCTTTGTGGGTCAAAAAGACAGCACTGATCCGTCTTTAAAAATCTGAATTTCACTTCCCTGGAAGCACGGACATTTCTTAGGCCACTGCTGTTATTTGATATTTCTCTAAAGAGAAGTATGTCACTGCTATGTTGTGGCCTTGGACTGCAGCTGCTGCAGCCAGTGCAAAGCCTTCCAGAGGACTTGTGCTCTGTCCTCTGGTGCAGGATGGGAATGCTGAATGGGGAAAGGTCTTTGGTTTATGATTCAAAGATTCACAGAATTTAGGATTAAGAAGAACCATTAGATTATGTAGTTGTGCTGCCTGTGCCCCATATATACCAGTTCACCCATATATGCTGGTAATGGGGTCAGGGATCTGCACTTCTCTTAAATGTCTCTTCCCGTCTCATGTTGCAACTAGATAGAAGCATCTTTTACTGATTCCACATAACTGCTTACTCTAGTACAGTCACTTCCCAACCCTTTCTTTGATAAAATTTCAACCTCACATTTGCAGGCATTTTTCCCAGCCCATGAGTAATTTTTTTATTGCCTTTCTTTATTGTCTCCTCCCTTATGAAACCCATGCTGAAGTTGTGACTACCAGCACCAGATATGCTTTCACAAGGGTGAACCATGGTCCTTACTTATCACTTGCCTGTTTATACAAGCAAGAATTACTTTTTTAGCTCTCCTTACCCTACACTTGCAATGAGAGGAACAGCTAGCACAAATTCACCCACTAACCTTGAGTAGCAAAGGTTTTAGGATGGTTTTATTACCATGTATCATCAGGTCAAACAGTTTGCAAAGCCAGCCAAAGCAGATGTTTTTTCTTGCAGTGCTGTATCAGGACATGGTGGGTGAGCAAGACAACAGTAGAAGGGCAAAAGCCTGAGTGGGAACCAGCCCAGCCCAATGCCATTACTGTGCCTCAGATGCACTGTAATCTGCACACCCCCCACTAAATGCCATGCATAGGAGAGGCAGGGATGTTTTTAAAATGACTTTAATTGCAGTTACAGATACGTGTGTCAGTCCAGAGTTATGATTTACTATTTCTCAGAAAAGTCATGGTTGGTATCTGGGACATAAAATCATGCAGAAAGCAGAGGCAGCACAAAGGTCGCAGGTGTTTGCCAGGCAGCACTGGCAGGACTTGCTGGGATATGTGAAGGAGAGACTCTGAGTCACATGAAGAAAACTGGAGTGACAGAAACCACCATTGGCAGAATAAACGAATCTAACATGCTCTAAAGCACCCTGGGCACCTGCTCTAACTAAGCTAAAAAAAAACCCTTAAAAAAAACCTAACGAAATAAAACCTATTTGTACCTAATTGGGATATTGCACCTAAAATTTCAAAATTGTCTTCTAAAAGTGCATATTGCTTTCCTGTTTTTGTTGGATATACTGATATGTTTAAGATTACATTGTCTTTCTCATGGCTTGTTTGCTGCAGTTGCCTTCTAGTCAGCTGGCCTTTCAGTCATTTTCTTCAGAAAAGCTCTTTTGTTAATTGAACCTTGAATCACATCCTTTTTTATTCAGATGCTCCGATTTTTCTCTGCATTAGCAAGAAATTCTTAAATCACCAGCCACATCAGAGAGACTGCCTCCCTTATAATGCCTTGACTTTCAATGCTAACTCCATGTATGACCCAAGTTTAGCCAGTTCTCTATAACATTTCTTCTGTTAATCCCCTTCTCCAGCTCACCCAACAATTGCCTACGTAGCCCCCTTTCACATGCTTCACTTAACTATAGACAGGCATGATTCACTTAATTTTCTTTGTCTCAGAAAATTAATTGTCCTACCAAGGAAAAGTCACTTAAGTCTAGTGCTGCATTTCTTCATTTGGCTGTTATCCACATTCTTTAATTTCATTCTAAGGACCTGTTGAGATCAGATGAACAAGCCTGTGTTTTTCCATGTCACATTTTTCACATTTCTAAAACACAGATATTACCTTTGCTGTTCTCTATTTCTATAATATCACACCTAAACAGTGAATTTTATGGAAAAACTTTGCTGCCAAGCCTGGTGTTGTTTGCTGGTTCTTTCAAAGTCAAGTGATGGAGGTTATCCATTCATGAATTCATAAACACCTGAGCTCCATGTAGTTATCCTCATTTGCATTAACCACTGCTTTTCTCCCCAGACGCTTGAACACAGAGGCAGCACATTTACTTAGGTTTTGGAAACAAAGTTACAATACCTTTAATGTTCACCCCATAATGCTCAACTTTCTTACTTCTCCATTTTTTGTATAACCAGTGAAGGTGTCATCCTTTCTCACGACCTTTGAAGTCTAAAGTTCGCTTGGGGTTTGCAAAATCTTGCTTTTACCTCTATAACTTTAAAGAGAATTTCCTTGCTTTCATTTGCCTATTTTTCTCTCTCTGTTTCCTGTTCGTTTCTAGGATTCTTCATCTTGGATTATTCATCCAGTTATGACAGTAGTCCTTCTCTGCTGGTTTTTCTCTCTTCTTTCTTGGAACAGAAGTTTAAGATATTTTCTACAATTAATTGAAACTCACACACACACATTCAAATTGTGAGATTAGCTGTCTTTGATAATTAGCTCTTTCAGACTGTCAAGGCTTCCTTTAAAATAAATAATTTTAAAAAATCTTACTTAGCAGCTTTTCTTTGCTTATACTGCCTTTTAACTGAAAGGTCACTGACACATAATCCACCCCTCCACAAATATTTGCCATGGGCACCTGTTTTATAACCCAAGATCCCATACAACTCCTCCATTCCTGTTTTTTTTACTGTCTTCCTCCTCATTCACTCTTCCATAGAAATATGATCTCACTGGAAGCATCTGATTCCAAGAGCAGAAATTCCGTACCCAGTTAATAGATGCTCTGAACTGCCCCCTCAGAGCCCTGCAACCTGAGTTAAGCACAGACACTGACATTCAGCCAGGGGACAAGGTATTTGGATGCACGTATGGGAACTGCGTGTCAGAGCTCCTGCCCCTGCCAACAGCTCCTGTGGCTCATTAACACCCGGCTCCACTGTCAGCAGAGTCTGCAGAGCTGCTTGGAAGCCAGGTGCAGGTGACTTGAGTAGCTCTGTGCTCCTTGCTCTGACTCTGCCAGCCAAGCACAGGCCTCCAGACGCCCCTGAGCACCACACCTGTGTTTGAGATGCTTTTCCAGAAAGGTGTGGTGCTCTTGTGTTGTATCTCCAAGCTTAGTGAAGATGTCTTAGATGACCTCTGGTGCCATAAATAGGATCAGACAGCTACACTAAAGCAATTGAATCAAGCTCTAACTTTTCAATAAATATATATGGAGTTTTGTCACCTTTTGCTCTTGAAGACATACACATTCATACACCTACATTTTTATGTCAGGAGTCTGGAGAAGACTGAAACGGGTTCAGGATGTTCTTAAAAGTGTTTCCTGCATAAGAAAGTTTCTCTTGCTTGCCTTAAAAAAATAGTTCCTGATAAGAAATTTAAACTAAGAGGTGAAAGAGCAAGACTGCAAGTGTCTCTCCTGCTCAGCAATTTGTGCAGACTGCAAGAGGAAAGCAAGGCAAGGAAAGATACAGCAATAGAGAAAGCAATGTCACTGGTAGGACAAATTCCCAGATGAGATGAAAAGTACAAGTATTTATGAGAAAGTGGGTAAAGTACTTGGCGATATGAGTCTTATGAGTCTGCTGAGTCATGCTACAGAACTGAGTGCAATGAAGACTTCTTTTGTAAGAAGGATCTAGAGGATTTTACCTAGTTCAGTGTGAAGTCTTGAAAGGGGATATAACTGATGTTCATGTATTTTAAACCAGTGAGGAGGAGGAAGGGCCAAACATGAGAGAGAGACAGAGAGAGAGAGAGAGAGAGAGAGAGAGAGAGAGAGGAAGGGAGAGTGGAACTACTACAGTGAACCCCAGCATAAGAACGAGTAAGTCATTAAAATGCAGACTGGAAATGAAAGAGATGTCCTTGCTTATTACAGCTGTGAAGTTGAAAGTGGTGGGTTCCAGAAAACCCTACTGACTTTGCAAAAGAGAACATGACCAGCTCAGGGAAGATAATGTAGGATGTGATGGCAGAAGGCTTTCCTTTGGCAGCCATTAGAGTGAATTTTATAAGCCCCCGCATCAGTCCCCACTCTAGGCAGCATGGAGGCGAAACAAGGCTTTTTGTCTTGCCTGCTTTGCACAGAGATACAGCCCAGAGTCTGATCAAGCTGGCGTGCTGCTGGCACCTTCCCTTTCATTGACAGAGGAAAAAAACTCCTGAACAGCATCACTGACGACACATCAGGCCACAGACTAATGTTTATTTGCTTTTTCCATTTACAGTACTCAATAAGGAATGTTAATGGAAAGTTGTTTAAGCTTAAGAGGCAAAATTAAACTCTTATTCACAGGGTTTTGGAATATTTTTGTTTGAAACTTCCTTCTTGTTCCTCTCACCCCTTCCATCTCTCCCCTTCTTTCCTATTAAACTGAAGTCAATTTCCCTTATGAAGTCCAAGGCTTTTAAACCCAGCCTAACATTCATGATTGCTATCTTTCACTGAATAAACTTAATACTTTATACCTTCTGTCAGAGGCACAGACTTCTTTTATTTGCAAGGGAAAGTGTAAGCAACATTTTAAACACTGCTTTGTGCACAACAGCTGATTAAAGCTGGAAACTGTGAGAACTGGGCTGCTCAATCCTCAACCTTTATCAGGAACTGAGGACATAATGAAACCTGACATATCTGGCTTCTTTCCTCGATCAGCTCCTGATTTCAGGGCTGCACAAAGAGGAGCCAAACAAAGGCAAAATGGGACCTGTCCATAAACCCAGGGACTGGATCCTGCAAAACCTCAGGTAGCTCCCAGGTGCTTTACATAGAACCAGGTCCTAAGTGTCACTGGCAATAACCAAGAGATTACTCATTCAGATACGTAGCCAGGAGCCCTGGGCAATGCAGAAAACTTGTCCCATGAGTAGATATGGGAATGTGACTCTGACAGATAGAATATCCACAAAGCACTGCTGAGAAAGACAGACATTCCTCATTAGGTATTGCGCTGACATCAAATGCTCCCCTAGAGATGAACCCACTTTTCACAAGTCACTTGGAAATGTCCTAAAGGGAGGGGATGCTACTCTGGGCTGCCATTTGGGATGATTAACCAGAACAAAATAGTCCCTTTGAACCTATAATCCCTGTGTTTGCTCTGACACTGATATGCATTCCTGAAGCCCATTGAAGAAAACAGAGAAACACAAGGGAGCCAGAGCTCCTCATTGAAATGTCTCCTTTGTCCTGTTAAATCGAAATAAAACAGGGCAGATAAAATGCACACCAACTGAGATGCAGGGGTTTAGTGTGCCCTTCTAGACACACATGTTTCCAATGTACTTTATAACAACCACAACAAAATGCAATTACTCAGTGTGGGCAGACGGGCCTCTGGATGGCTCAATAAAAGTCCAGACAGGCTGTGCAGAGCAAGGCTGGGGCAAGGCCCTCTGTCTCCCTTCCCATTTGCATGGTTGCTCCCTACCCTTGTGTGTTATTGCTGACACGGGGCTGGTGCAGGGAGCGGGTAAGAAGATGGAGAGACCTGGAGGTGATGGAGAACAGCTCACGCAGTTCCTTCCTTTCCCACCTGACACCTTCAACAGGTCACAGCTGGTGCTCTGCAGAGGCGTGGCAAAGAGCAAAGAGCATTTGAGTTTTAGGGGTGAGGTGTGACGGCTCAACTGCACTATTGGGTCAGCCCAATGAACAGAGTCTTCTCCCTCTTTCCTACATTAGGGAATGACCATCCACAGAAGAAACAAAGACTGCACCTAAATCTCTTGGGCATCAAGCAATTGTTCTGACAATCTCACCTTCATTTTCCAGTAAACTGAATTTGTGAGTCTAAGAATGTCCTGACCACTGCAGTAAAATCATGTATTTGTCCAGAGGACTGGGAATGGTGATGGGTTTGGAAAGAAATCTGAAGAAATCCTGTGAATTTCTGTCTGTGGCTGAAGAAAGTAAAGGATTTCCTTTTCTCTCTTCTGCACATAATGCTTACTTCTAATGAAAGTGCAGATTAATTCAAATTAAGGGAGCACAGCAAGCAGTGGATTTTATTATATCTGCACATTATGTTATGTTGTACCTGCAATGTCAGACTCTGATATAGTACAGACACAGTACAGAATCCCGTTTCCTAGAAAAATCAGATGCAATCCCAGGTCACGCTGACATTCCAAGTTTTCACAAGCACAAATAAATTATGATGTGCAGTCCTGAATCACATTCTATTTACAGCTCCCATAAAAGGCAAACACTCAATGATTTTAAGATTAAAAGCCCCTGCACCCCAGGATAAAAGTTCCATTCAGCCAATATCCTATAAACTGATTTCCAAGGTCTGCTTGTTGAAATTAGGCTTGCAGGACAGGACTTGCCTAGGACATTGCTTATCTTCTTGGCTCTACTTGAAGACTTCGGCACTGCCTTTTATTTCAATATTTAGGTGCTGCTTTTATAAACATGCCTCCTGAGAAAATTTTTTGTCAATAAAATTTCTCGTATTTTTCTGCTAACTAGACACTGAAAATCCAGTTGCAGTCAGATGTTCACCTCTTAACAAGAGCTGTGTTTTTGAGTGATACTTGGTGTTACACAGCCTCTGTGCATCTCTGCCTTTTTAAAAATTCATTTGGGTGCATCATTCAGCATCTCAATTCCAGTCAGTTCTGGGTAATAATAATCATTCATTTCATCGATCTTTGCTGCATTTCCACTCAGGGTAAATAATAAGACAGCACTATGTCATGGATTCAGACTGGGACTCCTGCTCTAACGATGATTGAAAGCCCCCACAGGGGTGTGGAGAAGTCAGAGAAAACAGCACATCAATTATGAAGCCCTGCACTTTATCTACTGCTGGCAAAAGAAAAGGTTAATTATCTAAAAATAAAGCAACTGTATGCTGGTGTAGGAGGGTGAACTGGGAGGAGGGCTCTGGAACAAGCAAGATAAGGTTGTGATCTACAGCATTAGAAAAGTGAGGCTGAATAAGGAACTGTCCAGTATAACCTGTCACCCACAGGCAAATCAAATTGCATGGCTGAAAATCCTTGACTAAAATAAATGGACTACATCATGTCTGTTAATAAACCTCTTCTGGGTCTGACAGTGAAACCAACAGGTGCCCAGGAGCCACAGACACGCACACCCACTTAGTTACTCCAAGGCTGTACATGTTACAATGAATATTGCACCGCAGCAAGGCAGAGACCTGAGGAGTGAGTTCAGAATTTCCTTAGTGTTTCTGCTGCCAGTTACTTTTTAGAGATATGAGTTTGAAACCATACCTCCAAAGCGCTGTTTAGTGTTTTCCTCTTCATGAGCATCCACAAATCACTAAAGCTCTAGGGAGTGGAAAAGGCACCAAAAAGTTTGGGGTGATTTTCACCACTACAGATGCACAGGCAGAGGCAGCTGGCAGCTTTCAGTGTTTGCTAGGACTGCTGTACTAGAGAAAAAAATCAGTAACCACCAGTGGCTCTGCCATGGAAATACAAACAGGAAAGGCTACATAAGAAGGGTGAGAAAGAAGCTACACTCCTACAGTTTGTCTGCCTTGTTTTGAAGGCCTGCCAGGCAGCCAAGGACCTCACAAGCTCCAGCTACATATTTATGGCAAAGAGGAAAGAGTAGCAGCTCCTCCAGCCTGCGATAATAGCTGAAAGAGTATGAGACATATGGAGTCAATCCCTCTGAGTGAAAAGGAAAATCACCAATAGTATCAATAGGATTTTAATGGAGTCTTTAATATAGGCTTTAAATACATCTTAGAGCCTGGGACATGCTCTCCTTAATGTAATTTTTAAATAAATCCTTGCTTCCATTCGGACAAAATTTTGAGGCACCATTAATATTGTGGGTTTTATAGCAGCTGAAATCATTGAAGATAATTACAGGTGTTTGCTGCATTCTATGCAACTCCCTCCATGGAAGGAAGGGGAAAATACCATCCCTTTATAAATAAAAGACCTGTGGCACTAAGGCACTAAAATTATTCAGTTAATTGCACATCAGTCAATGGGGTTGGCAAATTTGTCATCTCTTATCTCTGAGCAGGTCCCTTAATCACATAACAATTCATCTGGTTTGAAGGAGCTGATATATAAAATGAAAAAAAAAAATCCAAAACAACATGTAAAAACTGATTAATTTGGATTAGGTTTTCAGGTCACTGTGCTAAATACTGCCAATGACAGATTTATATTCCTTCAGTTTAACTGAACTGAACGTGAATCCCATTATGTTCTTCATATTTTTGGTCAGGGCAAATACACATGGGCATAGGTGGGTGTTCAAGAAGTCCTATGGGGTCACAAGAACAGGTCTGCAGGAGAGGATGGCTCCCACTCACATCATTCCTCTGGCAGCCTTATTAGCACAAGTGGCTACTCATCTTGTTGTCATGAGGAGAAGAAACCAGTGGGTAATACAATCCTGTAGAGACAGTCTTGCTCCACTGAGCAGAGGATGGAAGGTACTCTCTCCCTCATACATTTCTTTTCATTGTTAATGAACCATAAGTTGTCTTTCTGAGCACAGACTTTTCCCAGTCACTCATGTGGGAATATGACCAAATACCACACTCAGTCATCTGGGACCAAAAGTACCATAGCTGGTGTGGTGGGCTGACCTTGCCTGGATGCCCAGCTGCTCTCTCACTCCCCTTCCTCAGCAGGACACTGGGAGAAAATGAGATGAAAAAAACTCATGGGGCAAGATAAAGGCAGTCAAATTAAAAAAAAAAAAATAGGCAAGGCAAGATTACATGCAGAAACAAAGCAAAGGCAAAGGACATATTTGCTCTACTTCCAATCATCAGGCAAGGTCCAGACACTTCCTGGGAAATAGGACTCCAGTATGCAAAGTGGCTGCTTCAGAAGACAAATGCCTCAGCAATGAATCATCCCCCAACCCATTTTCTGTTACCTTTTATTGCTAAGCACAATGTCATATGGTATGGAATATTCCTATGGAAAATTCCTGTAGATTTCCTACCGGCCCATGGGGGTGTTGGAAAGAGCTTTGGTGCTGTGTGGGCGCTGCTCACAGCAGCCAACACGTGGTGTGTTACCAGCACCCTCCTGGGCACCCTCCAAGCACAGAACTTCCAGGGGAATGTTAACCCCACCCCAGTCAGAGCCACCACCTGGGTGTCAGTGGTCACATCATGTGGGACACCTTCATCTGATATGTGCTGATGTGCCCCTGACAGAAGAGGGGGAAAGGAACTAGGAATAGTTTGAAGTTTTGGCTGGCTGGGATCACTGTAACACCATCCTGTGTGCATGGACAAACTCACATTAAGGGTATGAACAGCTGTATTTTTTCAGAGGCATTTCCCTGAGACCTGTATGCATTCATTATGTCTGCAAATGAGAGCCCTTTTACTTAGACACATCCTTACAGACTTAGCAAATCATGCCCACCTTAAAGAAGTTGACACACATGTGATTCGCTAAACCATGGCAACATTCTTGTATGTAAAATTCCTACAGGGAAAGAAAATCATCCAATCCTAAACTGTGAGATTACTCATTTCATTGGAGTCCTGTTACTTGAAATGCAATGTTATTTGCTAACATGTGCCTGTTGCTAAAACCCTGGGGGTGTGAACACTCTCCTACTGTTTTGCTGGAGCATTATATCCTTTCCCAGCTAACACAGGTTGCTGGAAAGGTCCAGGCAGACCCTCCTCCTTCTTGTTCCTAAATATACAGCCCTGCACTTATGTGGAGAACACCTCTTTTTCCAGCTAAATGCTCACAGAAATGAACTCAGCACACAGCTGTGGCACTGTGTAAGGTTAAGAATTGCAACAGCCACACAACAGAGAATAGCTTTGCTGTTTGCCAGGTGCCTCAGACACGTTCTCCTCATCCTTAACACCAGTTTAATACATAGCAGACCCTTGTGCCTATTTACAGAGCCTAAATGCAAACAACACCCTGAAAGGACTTAGAGACAGAGGAGGAAGACAAAAGCACAAGCACTTATTTGCTTATCAGCGGATTAGCTTCAAGAATTCTTTCACTCTCACCTAATGAGCCGTATCTAAGGACCTACTCTTTACCTGAGATTCATGTTTTTAATACTCTTTCCTGACAGAAAACCTCAGTTCTTTTACTTCTCCTTCCTTGTGGACCCCAGGCTTCTCTTTAAGTTACTTCCACTCCTGGGATTATCGGTATTAATTTATTCGGGAAACATTTTCCACACTGCTGCCCCAAGGCTAGTGTCTGCCTTCAGCTGTCTAAGGATGCTGATGGCTTTTTTGGTGGGCAGGGGCCATCCTTTCCCAGCCTGGCAGCAACAAGATATCGCTGATAATGACCTGGCTGAACTGCCAGCAAGTCATTAACCTTTGTCAGGGTAAAATGCTTTCCCTCCTGGGAGTCATACTCCAACCTCATACTTCAATTTGCTCAGTGAGTAAGTAATTTCCTGCAACACACACGCTGACAAGAACACTTTATACAAAGAAATATAAACAGATTCAACAGATATTTCTCATTGCCAGTGCTAAACATGACAGTAATCACTATTTTGGGGTCTTAATGGTGATACCATTCTCAACCATGATGAGACTGATCTCATCTAGGTCAGGAAATTTACGGGATTTTTAAGTTTGACCCTTCTCCCTGTTGGAAGTCATTAGCATCTGCCTGTGTGCTGGCCAAGCATCTGCTGACAAGGGAGTTTGTTCCTAAAAGAGTTTCGTTTTCTTTAAGGAAGCTGTTGATTTAGAAGCCAATGACACTCCTTCAGGAACTTTCTGAGTGATGGCTGACCTTCACTTCAGAGGCACAGCTGCTGATTTAATACTCTAGCTGGAGGTGAGAGTAAATCCACGACATCTTGGGGCCACTTGAGCTACTTGTATGTAGTGATATTTGTGGTGTTTGCACTGGTGCTGGAGAGGGGTGCTGACACAAGGAAAAATATCCCTTTTTTACTCTGTATATTTTAACTAGACTTGCCTTATTAGGTGTATAGTGAGTACTGAACTTATAAATACAACAGTCCGTATGCTTCAGCCATATGAGCTAAATGTTTATGTACAAGGGAGGGGGGTTCCTCTCACTGAAAGATAGTCATTTTAAGTCAGGTGTTGACTGTGCCATGTTCCCCCCTAAGACAGGGCCCTGTAGAGAATGGTTCACTCTGCTGCTCCTAGATACTATGATGAGATGGGGTGCACTGCCTTTTGGGGATCCCTGTGAGTTGTAGAAGGGGTCCCACTTGACAAGGTTAGAGTGACAAATGCTAACAGAGCTGTGTGCCTTTTGCCTCCTTTGTGGGGTACCAACAGGAGTGATCATAACCCAACACTTCATGCTTGCTAAAATGGCCAGGATTTTCTTTACAGAGGATTTCATCAGTCATATCCCTCATTTTCCATCATTATTTTTTCATAATTACTAAGATCAATGGCCTTAATCCCAGATTTGCTAGGGAAACAGCAGGTCCCTGAAGCAGCCTCTTTCCTGTGGCATAAAGCATTTGCTAAGAGAAATGTCCCAAGAGTGTGCCATCTCCCAGCTGTTCCAGCACCCGTTGGCAATGCCAGCTGCTCAGGCTTGCGTGCTAAAGCTACTGAGAGCAGCAAGGCAGGGATTTTCCAGAGAGCTACCCAGGAATTAAGTGTCTGGATTCCTTTCACATTCCACAGGTGCTAGTCCAATGAGTTGTGCCTCCAGGTTCACTTTCCCGTTCAGCTCTGGTACTGGAAAATCGCTCCATTGAGAGGAATATACCCACTTGCCAGGCAATCAGAGGGTGCCAAGAGCAACTTCAGCAGGGTTTATCAGACAGACTGGCACAGAACTATCTCAGGAATCTCAGCACTCTTACCACAAACCTATCTTGAGTTCTGATTTTGAAAATATGCTCTTCTTACACAGAAGAAACATGGGATAAATTATGCAGTCTTGCCTCTCCCAGGAGTGAGCCAACAGCTACAATAGCTAAAGGTACCTCTTGGCTAAGTTTTTCATATTTCAGCATGGTAACAGCTGAACACTCAAGTGCACAACTGAAAAGAGATGGGGAATTAAATAAAAATGCCTCCTGATGGTCTGTTGAGACCCTGTCCTCATGGCTAAGGAAGGAAGTCAGTGGCACCAGACTTACCACAAACCTATCTTGAGTTCTGATTTTGAAAATATGCTCTTCTTACACAGAAGAAACATGAGATCAATTATGCAGTCCTGCCTCTCCCAGGAGTGAGCCAACAGCTACAATAGCTAAAGGTACCTCTTGGCTAAGTTTTTCATATTTCAGCATGGTAACAGCTGAACACTCAAGTGCACAACTGAAAAGAGATGGGGAATTAAACAAAAATGCCTCCTCATGGTCTGTTGAGTTACAAGCCCTGTCCTCATGGCTAAGGAAGGAAGCCAGTGGCACCAGGTGCTGTGAATACCATTTGGTAGCTAGAGGCACAAAATTTTAGGAGGCTCCTGAGGTGCCTAAAATGCCTCTCCTTGCCTCTGAGAAGCCCTGCTAGCCTGGTGGGGCTCCATCCAGCAGCAAACAGGATTCAGGCTCTTGTCCTGCCTGATGCATGAGAGATGGAATCAGACAACCTCTCAAAGAAAAACACTCCAAACAATACAGAGAGCAGCCACGGCTCTGTAGCAGGGGCCATACAACTCTTCTCTGCATTGCAAGGAAGCTACATGCAGCATATATCTGCAAATATCTGCCCTGCTGTGTTTTACACTTGTAATTCGGGGAACAAGACATATTAAGAGCAAGGGAATGGAAATGCAGGCAGGAGAGGATGAACCAAGGCACTGCAGATGTACCTGTTTTTCCCCATTAACTCTAAGAAAATTCACAGACACCAGAAATCATGGGAGGTAAGTCCTACTCCAGCTGTTCATGGGCAATGAGATACATAAGCAAAGCTCAGCTTGAAGCTGGTCATTGACAACTGATGATTCAAAATTAGTGGGAAGCCAGGGACAAAGAGAAGTCTGGCTCTTCACAATTTTTGGCTTGGTCTCATAAAAGTATTGTATAGTTAGATACACTGTAGATACCAAGTCATTGAATATGGTTTGCCTTAACTCTGTTTCCTCCTGAGGATGACTTATAAGGGCAATTCAAGACAGATAGGAAGGCTTCAGTACTAGGCTATGGTCAATTCCTCCAATTCAAGACAGATAGGAAGGCTTCAGTACTAGGCTATGGTCAATTCAGAGGGGATATAGGAAATGAGCTTAACCTTTTTGTGGTGGAATGCAAGGTGCTACAGGGTTGATAACCAACCACAAATTAAAAAAAAAAAAGTCAATTTAATGAGTGGTAAATTTACCACGCTTCCTAAAAGAATGAATCACAAAATGGTTTTGGTTGGAAGGGGCCTTTTAAAGGTCTTCTAGTCCAACCTCCCTGCAATGAGACTTTTCCAGTAGGCCAGGTTTCTCAGAGATCCAGCTGACCTGAACTTGAATGTTTCCAGGGATGAGGAATATATAGAGTCAGGTAAGTACATTAGCCAATTCCATTGAACTTTTGCTCAAATTTTGTCAGGCCTGTAGTTAGGTCGCACTCATACTCTGCTCTGTTTGCCAGAGCATGTTTCCCATTCTCTCCCAGAAGCTAAAGAGAGAAAACCAATTTAATTTTTTTTTTCATAGAGTTTAACTGAAAAAGCCAGGATAAAAATTGCCTAGGATCTTATGACATTATCTAAGCTGTATGGGCAATGGTAGCAATTGAATGGTAGGAAATTGGAAACAGCTGCTATGAATACACTCACATAATTCATATACATGCACCTAACTCATATTCTAATTAAATAAGAACTTAAAACCCCTGTAGGTGCTGTGCTCAGAGCTCATCTTTCCCTGAGCTGTGCAACAAATAATTTCTTTGCAAATTGATGGGAGACACTAACTTCTAGAATGTAAAAATTCAGTCATAGTTTATTTACACTCTAAATACTTTATAATATTTTGACTATAGAATAATTTATATTCTATAAAAAATAATTTTGCACAAAAAATTCTCAAAATTAGTTTTGCACAAAAAACTTCACAAAATTAGAATGTATAAAAAAAATCATGAAAGAATCTAAAATTAAGTAATAAGAGATATAATTAAATTCACTTGGGAATCCAGTAAATTGATTAGGGAATTTTCAAATGCATGTCCAACACTTTCCTGTAGTACATACTTCTCCAGTCACAGTTATGTCTTTAGTGGTTTGGGGTAGGGAGCTTTTTGTAGGACTGGAAATCTCAGCTGTGGAGAAGGAGAGAGGTTGAAAAAGACTTTATGCAATAGTTATTATTGGATTATTCGGTGTCTGTCTTTGGGGAGATCTGATATTTGTCCTTGTTTTGCACTCTGTGTGTGGGCAACGTCTGTGTACCTCCTGTATTAAGTCTACAGAAATGTAAACATGACTAAAGTCCATGCACCAGCTCTGTGGACTCCAGATCCTACTAGT
Organism: Passer montanus; assembly: GCF_014805655.1. Lineage (NCBI taxonomy): Eukaryota > Metazoa > Chordata > Aves > Passeriformes > Passeridae > Passer > Passer montanus. Next base: position 5,345,580 of record NW_024368374.1, on the reverse strand, counting down.
AAAGAGCAGGTAACCCAATCCCCTTTAATTTTAGGGATGGGGGTGGGAATCAGTCTGGAAATTTGATTTTCCTCAAATCAGCCATAAAGCATGAAAAAGCACAAGCTTCTTAATTTATACATTCTCAAAACTGCAGGCATTTCTAACATCATGACTGCCCTTCATTCAGTGGTGACAAGTCCTGAGGGGGTGAAGGAGTAGGATGAAGCAGTGACTCTTGCTGCACTCTCTGGCCTAATTATCACTTAATCAACCCTAGCAGTGTCAAAAAAGAAACGCAGAAATGTCAATCCATTTTCAACTCTTGGCTCCCTTGTGCCTCAGAAAGCCCCTTTGTTTTAAGCATTTTAAAAGCAATTTCTGTGAGACCAAGATTTTTCTTATTACTATTTTTCATCTATTTCTACTACTACCATTACTACTACTAGTTTTTTGTCCTTCAAAATTTTTTGTACACACTCTAGAGAACAGCCCAGTTAAAGCCCAGTGCTGCTTCTGAGTAATTTCCCAGACTGCTTGTCTCCTGACTAGGGCAAAATAGGACTATTAAGCATGATGAACAATGAAGATAATTGAGCAGAGCAAACAAATCTTTATTTCTTTTGAGAGGAAGAGGGGAGAAAATAGTCTTGGATCTACTGGATCATAAGAGAGATGAAGAAAACAGAAAGCTATGATGGAACTCCATCACAGCCTCAAATCCTCTGGCTTTGCAGAAGTTAATACTTCCTGATGAACTTTGCTTTTTTGCTGGACAAAAACAGTAGGTTCTAGCCAACTCCCTGGCTTCTCTGGGAAGACTCTTCTGGTTTCTATTCCTCACACCTGCAGTGCTGAGTCATCATGTTTGAGATGTGTAGCTGGCAAGCTTCATGGCTCACTTGCAATGGCTGTCACAGAGAAGTCTCTGCACTCGGAGGCAGCAAGGACTGTGGTGTGGAAAGGACGCTGCAGCAGCGTGACATCTTCAATCCCACAGGCAGAAACAGAAGGCTGAGAGGTTAACCACACTTCTCTTGGATGGTGCTGAGAGAAGGGGAGTGGACAGAAGGGGTATTCACATTGATTTTGGCCAGAGTGTCTAAGGGGCACCTGGCAAAAAAGGTCTGTAAGCAGAGGTTGCGAACGGCAGGAGCCAGGCATTAACTGGATGTTTCTATAATGTAAAATTAAAGACTGCCCTGCCACTTGCCAGCCTTTCAACGCCTGTATGTGTTACTTTGCATCATTCTACAGTGAATTAAAGATTACACTGGGTGAGCTGAATGCTAGTAGAGTGCTCACACTGTGATATGGAGACTATAGAGCAGTTGTGAGCAGTGCCACAAGGCATTCCTTCAACCTCTCATCATCCTCCATCACTGCTCTGGAGGCTCCAGGGTCCTTCAAAACCTCACACAAAGCCCTTGCACATACATGTACATCACTTCAATATCAGTAGAAGGGTTAAAATGTTATCTAGCTTTGAAACAGGCACTACTAAAAGCAAGATCTTGTCGACACTTGTTTGGATGCGGGCAGCACTCCTGGCTGCTGCTACCAGGAGACTTCTTGGCAGGAATACAGGGAGATAGTGCTGGATGCCGTTCAGCATAGAGCTGTGAAGCTGGGGAACAATGCCTGCCCGGCCTGCTCTGAGCCTCCAGTATGAATTATTCTGCCATTTTATGAGCCTGTGAAGTGCTGAGGTCCAGCTATGTACAGATTCAGGACAGAAACTGGAGCTCCAAGGCAGCTGCATAGATTTGACAATATTTGCAGGTTGTATTTGTCTCTGTGCTGAAGTCTGTTCTCCTCAGACACAAATTGGAGCCTGAGAACCTCTGTCTTAACCATGAAGGAACAATAATTATGCAGCAGTAGCAATTTATTTTCAAACACTCACCTGCAGCACTTCACCCCAGGACCCATGGCCATGGGCCCTGTGGTCAAAGCCACCCTAAAGAGCTTTCCAGCAGGTTTCCATCCAGATACAATTTCAGAATATGATCTGCTAACAGGCCCACGTGCATATGCTGCAAGAGGGGATCCAGTGCTACAACATGCTTTTTGAAAACTAATTTCAAGTAGCACATTCCAGAGGCTCTAAGTAGCAGGAAGCACCAGGTTCTTCCCCCAGAAAGCCTTGGATGTGTTTTCCAGGTCTGTCACCTCCACGTTGGGAAGCCAGAATTCAGCTTTTTACCAACATTACCTATGGCTGGGTTACATTTGAGTCCCAGACTCATTACTAAAAGGCAGCAGTCTTGGGAGAGTTGAATCTTGCTCTGCCTTCAACTTCTGTGATTTCTACATGCTTGAGAATTTCAGCTGAGGCAGTTTCCTGTGTTTGACTCTCAACACTTTCAAGTATTACCCATACAGGAGCCTCAAGTTTCCAGGAGATGGAAATTTTTCCTTTCATGGCTGCTGCTGAAGCTTAAACATGCAGTCGTCACTTTCAATCACCAAAATGAAACCTTTGTTTAATTCTGACTATCTCAGTGCCAGGGAAAGGCTAGGATGAAGCACAATCCCTGGTCAGACACTGTCTGCCTAACCTGAAACTTATAAATACCTGGTCAGGCCTACTGCAAGCATCACAGTGGAAGATGTGGCTGTCCTGCCTTGCTTTAATCCCAGTGTTTCCCAAAGAAGTAATGACATGATGTGGCTGCTGACTCTCTCCATCCTCATTAGACCTTGAATCAAACACTCCTTAAACTCTAGTCCCTGTAAATAAATTATTACTATGGAATTAGAATTACAAATCCTAATTACCAAAAAAGATAAGAATCCAGAATTTTGGTGGGTTATTGAAGACCTAGATAAATGGCCAAACAGGCCAGCAAAGCTTTAAAATTAGATGGTAAATAAAGCCATAAGACTTATTTGGAGTAAAACCCTTTACTAAGTCTTTTCATTTACTTTGTAGGTATGTCTCATGGGTGTTTGGGTGATTGGAACAGCACTCACCAGATCCATTAATTGCATCAAATCCAGGTGCTTGCTTGAAGCCAACATTTAACTATGCAAATCAAGATTTTTGTGTTCAAGGTAAATTCCAGCAGCTACTCACGTGTACCAGCAGCTGCAACTACTCTTTGTTTTCACCCAAACAAGTTTTTGCATGTGCATCCGTTGTGCCTGTTTATGAAAATGTTATTTATAAATATTCATTTTATATTTTAATAACTTCTATTTACACCCCTCAAGAAGACAAAATTACCACTGTTGTAACTGGCTCAACACTGACAAATATTTAGGCTGAGATAGAACAGATACTTCTCTGCAGTGAATGCCAGCTTAAACTATTCCTACCCCCTGCTTCTTCTGGAAGTATCTGTGTCAATACTACCATCTTATAATTTCTTTTTCTTCTGTAGCCAAGTAAACATCTTTAATTAGACTCAATTAATGTGGATTGTGCCTTACATGGAGGCCTGAATTTGGATCACATCCCAACAACTTCAATTTTCCTATCATTGTAGCATAATTATCATTAATGCCTGGATCTGTAAATTGGTGTTGCTGCAGCTTAGATGATTTCTCAGATCCATGTAACGAAGATTAAAAAAAATAAAATTGCTACCTCAATCACTTTAAAAGAAAGAACCCACCCTTCTGAAGTTATATCCAAGAGTAATGGCCTTAGCAGTCCCACCATTGACCCAGAGGATATTTTGTTGTTTTGTTAGCCAAGATGCCCTTAGCTTGTCAATTCATCTTTCCTGATAGATCAGTGAAACGCAGAGGGATCCACATTTTCCTATGGTTTATTTCAGAGTAACAAATGGCTGTGGCCAGCTCCAGCTATGCCAGATGGTGCTGTACACGAACATCCTTCTCTCACTGGTTATCTGCAGGGACCCTGCTACCCTGCACAGCCCTGCCACTGTTCAGGTCAGTCTGAAGCAATTTCAGGTTGACATCCTGTTTGTTGAGAGCTGCCACAGGGCTCAGTTTCACCCCACACGCTGTTGCACACATTTCACTCAGCGTTCAGGTGGGAACCATTCAAAGCACTCAGTGCTTTATCTGCAGCTATGACTGCTCACTTTTGATGGGCTCTGGGTTGAATGCAGGGTTTGTGAAGTGAACTCCAGTGAAGACCTTGCTGAGGAGGGAAGCAGAGGTGGTAGATTGACATGAAACATGTAAGTTTCATTCTACTGATAGCAACTCCCCTTTCCAAATCACATGGGCTTTTGTGGTAACTCATTTCAGTCAACTGCAGAGTTACTTTTGGGAGCTTCTAGGACACAACCCTTTGTCATCTTCTCAGAAGCCAATTTTTCCACCACCTCATGGTGGGTTAAAGGATTTCCAACTAGATTAATTTTTAGCCTGAAGATGCTGTATCTGTAAGCTCCCTTTAGCATAGGGAGAACTTTCACTGCTGGAAGTAACCAGAGATTTTGGTCTTCGTGGAATTCTATAAGGGTGGCTCTTCATTTAAAGAGGCTGATGAACGAAACTGAAGATTGTTTGACAGGTTTGAGTTGTTGTTGTGTTTGAGAGCTGATATCCCTATGATTCCTCTCTTGGTTTGGTTTGGTTGTTCTTCTATTTTAAATAGCACCAGTGACTCCCAGGGGAGAGGATGGACTTGGTTCTCCCTGTTAATAATTGCCACTAATAAATACCCAAACAGCAGTTAGACTGAAGGATACCTTGCCCTCTTGCAGACTGTGATATTCCCCAGAGATGCCACCACTGCCCACTAGAGCAGAAATATGAATCATTGCTTACAAGGTTCCAGCTGTCCTGGGCTTCCCCACATGAGTGCAGATCAGCTGGACCAAGAGCAGTGGGCTCCTGGCAGTGAGGCTGTGAAGAAGGGAAGACTGGTAAAGACACTGGGAAGTCACCAAGGTCCAGTTGGGTGCTGGGGTTTCACAGCCAGAAGAGAGTGCAGGGCTGTGCACTGCACTGGGTAAACAGAAATAAGCTGGTCTGTAAGGAATGCATGTCAATACAGTGAGTCAGATCAATTCCTAGAAAGAAAAATAGGGCAAAAATCTATTTTTTTATGCCTCCTTTATTAGGCAGCTTTTGCACTGCAGAAGGCAGTGAAGGCAGTTATGGGAAAGGGTCTTCTGATGTCTCCACAAGAAATCAGAGTGAACAAAACCAAGCTGCCCTCTCCCCTGCCTCTCTGCAGGGTCTCAGCATTACTCCCCTGATGTTGGAAATAAAAACAACACCTGCGGGAGCTGAGCTGCTTGGAGACACCATCGACTCTGCTTGATTTGTGTGCTGGCCCGCAGGCAATCTGGCAGAGCTGTCCACCTGCCAGACTGCAGGGGCTCCTTGTGCAGTGCCAGCAGTGCCTTCAGACCTGCCAGCACCCCCCTGCTGCTGACCCAGCAGAGCAGCCCCTGAGGTGGATGTGCTGCAGCCTCCCACTGCCCACGCTGCTGAGGCTCTCCAACGCAGCCAGAAGTGTGAGCTACCTTAAACTCCTGGCTGGTGAGCTCAGGGGTGGGCACTGCATGTCTGGGGAACGTGGAAATTAAAAGAACAAAGACAGGTACTCTGCTTCACACTTCTACCAGCCCCCTCTGCAGATTCCCCATCTCCAGGAGATAACATCTCTCTGGGAGCTGCCACTCCTGCTGTCAGGGAATGACCAGGGACAGGTGTGTTTGCCTCTGAGCACATCCCTCTGCTGGAGCCTTTCTTTGCTCCAAACTCAAGTGCCAAATATGACAGTTCCAGCTGGGTCTGTGGAAGTCCCTCAGGTAGCAAGTGGAAGCACCAAAAGATCAAGAACAAATTATTAATCTAAATATTATTTTGCCTAATTTTTGAAATGCTCTCATCTCCACAGGTGAAGGTGGGGGAGTAGCCTCAGCTGCTTTGCAGCTGCTGCTGCAGCCTGGTTCTTCAGCAGCCTCTTCACAGTGAGACAGTATCTTGAGTGGTGAGGGATTTCAGCTTGCAGATGAGCAGCCAATTTATCACCCATGGAGAAAAGGGAAGAAAGACAGTGAGAATTCTGTGGTTTGATCAAATCAGATTGCTATCTGCCTCAGCTCTTGGGCTCCTCTGCAGAAAAACATCACCTGGAAATCTCACATTGAGACTATCTGAGCAAAACCTTGTTTGACAGGGAATTTGATAAGGAAATTGAAACATTTCAGAGTCTCTGAAAGGCAGAATATAAAGTTTTGTAGCCTTCTGACACAGACTGCAGAATATTAGAAGTATTTGAAAGCAATATAAAATTCACCAAACTTCAGACCCACTGGCAACACAAAAGCTTAGTGTTTCTGGCCAATCTCTGGTCAGACAGCCAGTAGATGCTGGCTCCAAAAGCAAGATTCTTCTTCACTGCCTTGACACTAGTCAGCTTTGGGAAACCTGCCTTCCCTCTCTCAGCCTCCCTCTTCCCCCAGGCACATTTTGTGTCATGTCTCTTGATTCTCTATGTTCTCCAGGGCAGAGGTGCTCTCTTACCCATCTCAATACAGCCTCCAAAACTGCACTGATTGCAGTTTCTTCGTGCTACTTACTAAAAATGAGTCAGAGAAAACAGGGTTGGAAGAGACCTTGAGAGGTCACCAGATCCATCTGCCAGTTCCAGCAGAGTCAGATACTGATCTAATCTGTGTGCTGGACTTTTGCCACCTCCTGCTCTGGCAGCTTGATGAAAGCTACACGATTTTCCTTAATAAACTGTTTCATGGCTGCACTGTCATCTTTACCATGAGAAAGCTTTCCCTAGTACCCAAGCAAAATTTCTGTATTGATAATTTCAGCCCCTTCCATTTTGTCTTATTGGCCAAGGACATAGAGACCATGCCCTTTTCCTAGTTTACAATATTTACCTTATTTGAAAACTGGTACAAAACTGGTATTTCTTCTGTAGACTAAACAATCCCAGAGACTTCCCTCACATGTATCAGTGCCAAAAACAGCAAAGTCTTGACAATAATTTTAGTCTCACTAAAGAGAACTTCTGCATACAAGCAGACAGTGAATTTTCCAACAGTGGAATACCCAACCTGGCAAGCAGAAGTGACGAGACATATCCATTCTGCACACTTGCTGATGCCCACCACTGTCTGGCTCCACATGAGCCTGAAACCCAAAGTGAAACTCAGCCACTCAGACCTCCCAGAAAGTTTGCACAGATGTATGCAAATCTGCTGGCTTTGTGCTGCACTGCTTAGCTGCAGTTGGAAGTGGGTGTGATGGCTGGCTAGGAAAGGTGAGGGAACAGCAGCCACATTGCACCTGTACAGGGAGAAACTATCTGCCCCAAAACTTTTGTGTGAGTTGCCTGGGGCTGGTTGGCAGGGATGAGGTGAGATGGGATGGAATAGAGGAAGGTCTGAAGGGCAAGGAAGTAGCAAAATGAGGAGGAACATAAAACCGGAAAACCAAGAGCTGCGAGATGTCTGTGCAGGCCATTAGACTGTGAAGGAAAGTGAGCACTGATCTTGTTGTCTAACTTAGCTGTGGTGCTCAGCTGAACAGAGGGCCCCGTTTCACTGCTTCCTCTGGTGCATGTGCTGCTTGTGCTGCCTTTTTACTCCTGCTTTGAAGTGGTGATGGAGCCAAGGTGCAGCATGCCAAGGACTGTGACAATTCTCTGTGACTTCCCTCTCCTACCTTCCTTGACAGCCCAGACTCAGTGCCTGGTAAAGGCTTGGAAGAAAACAGGAATAAAACAAAATAATCCTGCTGCCAAGTCAGGGGAAATGAAGCCAAAGACTGATGTAACATTCAAAGAGTACATAAATGACACCATTAAAATGCCCTTCTATACCTTATCTGAAGATCCAGAAGCTGCAAGACATTGTATGGAATTTGAGGAAAACATTTTTAAGTAAGACATGCAGTGACTAATAGAGTATTAATTCACAATTACAGATGGATATCAGATCCAGTGAACAGCAAGCTTTGGAAGGACCAGGGAAGCCCCTGAACACCGACTGCATCCAAAGGGATCATGGGTCTCAGGACACAGGGGAAACTAGCTACAGGAATGTCTCCCTGCCTCTTAGATGGTTTCAGGACAGTGTTAGGAAATGGCCAACAGCAAATAAAATACAAATGTTCTGAGATGATGTGCAAGGCACACTCCTTTTTCCTGGAATTTACTCTCCTTTTTACCCTGAATACACCAGGATGAATCCTGAGATACCCTTAGTGTGTTCACCACAGCTTTGAATAGAAAGTCCTTTTACTCTCTGTGTTTTGCAGTTCTTATCTAAGCATTATATCTATCACAGCTGGAACAAAGCTGCCCTGTGGAAATCATGTGCTAAGCAGAAGTCCTGCTGATGAGCAGCTTGCAAACATCCAGTTTCTTTCATAGCCATAACCACTTCTGACCTTTTCTCCATGTGACTTTAGGTTTCTCTGGGCTCTCAGGTTAAAAACTCTGTACCAGCAGAGAAACTCCAGATGGAAGACTGCTTGTTTTCACCTTCCTCTGAATGTCCTGTCAAGGAATTTGCTGCTATTAAAAATCCAGGCAAACAAGATAACTGCACACACAAATCCTGTTTGTGCTGTTGGGCTTCTTTGCTCTAAATACTGCTGGGTGGAGGAGCCCTGACCATTAACACAGTGGAGTCCTCTGCTTATCTGCACCACGGCCTTGGCATCTGCAGAGGCAATAAGCCATTTTCCTTGAGTTGTTTGACTAGACACAGATTTTAGGGGTATAAAGCTGAGCAAAGAGCCAAAAACATTACTTGCGCTTCTCTTGCAGTCAGTGTAAAAAGGGAGGGACTCCACAAAGGGGATGCATCCCATCTTCTCTGGGCACCTTTTTAGGGGTGGTGGTGACTCCCATCTTAGTGACATTTTTAGACCTGGCTTCTCCTGCTGTGGCAGGGAGACTTTCCATCTCTTGTTGGCTGAAGGCTGGTGGAACCATGCTCTTTTGTTGCAAATTCTCATCTCACTCACTCCATTTTAAACCTGGAAACTTTCCATGAAAATTAAAGGCTCCATTTCATAAGGCTCTTCCAGCTGCTCCAACACAAGCCCTCTGTCAACTGGCTAGTGAAGATGGGTTTACAGCAGCCTGGTAAAGTGATGAATACTAATGTGGCTTTGACTGAGTGGACAATTATTTTTTTTTCCACAATAACATAAAATGTTCCCTTAGGAAGCTCATTCTCCTGGTGTCTCAAGAAGTCTGGACACGAGCATGTGTTGGCTTTGAAATCACTCAGTGACTCAACTCCTCAATAGAGACCAATAGTGAGGGAGAGGTTTGGGTGGGTTTTTGTTGGGTGGGGTTGTTTTTGGTTTGGCTGGTTTGGAGTTTCCTTCTTGTTTCTTTGTTTTTCGCTTGCATTCTATACTTTGACTCTATCCCAGCAAGGGGAAAGCCAGCCAGAGGTGGCTGAATTTTCAAGTCTCTCTGTGTGTCCTCCAGAGAAGCTCAAATCTCAAAGCCACACAAACAGACCAAAGTACAAGAATGGAAATCCTGTTCAGGTCCCAGTGAGGCTCATTCTGCAATGTCCTCTCTGCTAGATCTTAGCAGGGTTTGTCACAATCACCAGATTTTTGTCTTTTAACAAACATGACGTATCTTGGCTCCATTTCCTCCCTTGCTTATCACTATTTTGTTAGCTTGAAGATAACTTCCAGGAGATCTGCTCTCACCTTAAAGTCTGATCAAAGCAAATTCCCAGAGCTTTTTTAAAGGAGTTATAGGGGAAGAGGGTGGGTGTCTCTCTGTCTGGTAACAGTTTATTTTAATCTGCCTGTTTTCTCCTTTTGTAATCCATAAGCACTCATGTGTTTAGAAGGCTTGCCAGTTATGATAGGTTTCCTTGACGTTACCGTAACAGGCAAGGCTAAACACAGCTGTCTGGTGCCTGGAATCCTTAGGAGTCCTGCAGGACCTGAGTCGGAAAAAATAAACTGAACTTTAGACATGCTCAAGCTAAAGGGCTTTTTCAGCCAACTCCTTTGTAAATAGTCAAAAATTCTAAGTAGATATGGTGGGACAAATTTGTTTCTGGGGTCACTTCAGTAGCTGTTCTGGCACTCTGCTCAGAATTCATTTACTGCAGTTCATCCTCTACAAAAATCCTTGTGCTAGGAACAGGCAGTGCATAAATCAGAAACCAAGGCTCAACTTTGCAACTTTTATGTCATGGAAATGAATAGAGAAGAACTACTAATAGAGAAGGCATGCATCTAAATGTCAATATAATACTGCATTTGATGAGTTTTCATTAACTGCTAGAGCTGAAACAAACGTTTTGGGATAATAAGTGCCAAAACACTTTGAAATATTCAGAGAGCATAAGAAGATGCATGCTGTGAAAAGGAGATAGATGCCATCCTGCATCATCTTTCATTTTCAGTCTAGATTTTGATTGTTCATCCAAGTTTTAGAGTAGACTGATAGGTTTCTGAGTCATAGTCTGGAAGGGCAAACCAGACATTGATTATTATCCCAGAATAACACCAATAGAAAGCATGTCCAAACCTCCAGCAAGCCAAAATGCCCTATTTCTCCCCATGGCTAGTTTGTGATGGGTTGCTATTTTTTATATCCAACTTCTAAGCTTAATTTGCAGTGCAGAAGGAGAGACTTTCCCACAGATGGATATTCAGAAGAGGAGCTGAATTCAGACACTCCACAGTTGTATCTATCTTACTGCACCTGAGAACAATTCCAGTCTCCTCATCTGGAGGCCTGTGCCAGACATGTCCTAGCCCAGGTGCTCTCCAGACTCTGATCTTTTCTGTCACACAGCTTTCCACAGAGAGGAAACCCAAACCAGGTGGTGAGGACTGTCTGCTCTGAACAGGTCCCCAGTGAGGGAGGTGGGTGGCTCAAATTGAATCCCATGAACTCTCAGGTTCCCTCTGGTTGACATGATCCCAAGGTGTGTTAAAAAAGTCTCTTTTCCCCATACAGCTGTCCAAGAAGAAATCAGACATCTTCGGCTGTCGTTCTCAAGGCTGTTTATTATTTCTTATCTAAAACATTTTCTGTCTGGCTTGCCGAGTTCTGTTCTGCAGGTCAGTCTGAGGCACACTCCCCACCCACGGGGCTGGCATTGTCTTTTATACTACAAACTACGTATTTGATATTTACAGTTGTGTTTCAATACCTATCACCTATGTTAGATAGTGACTTTCTATTCTAAACCAATCCCAAAGTGCCAGCATCACCAAGAAGATGGAGGCTAAAAAGAAGAAGGAAGAAGGACATGACAACTCCCAAATTCCTCCATATTGTCTACCTAGACCCCCATAGTCAAATTCTTCAAAATTCCACCTTTCACCCTGTGACAACTACTGTTATGCTACTTAAACTTTTGTGACTTTTAAGTCTTCATATAAAGTTGGTAATTTGCTCCATGGGTTGAGATAGAACTCCCAGGTATTCACCCTGTGACAACTACTGTTATGCTACTTAAACTTTTGTGACTTTTAAGTCTTCATATAAAGTTGGTAATTTTCTCCATGGGTTGAGATAGAACTCCCAGGTGTCTTTGGCTTCTTGCCAGGGTCTCCAACCCCCCTGCCAGGGCTTTGAGCCATCCAGGGCATCAGAGGGATGTCCTGGGTTCCAACAATGAACAAGAGGACAAGATTGGCCTCTGTGCTGGTCTCTGGAATAGTCTCTGCTCCTTCTCCCACAGGAAAGGGGATTCTGAGGACACTGTGCTCCTGTGTGCTAATGGCAGCTGATGCAAATACTCCCTCTGTGCATCCCCTTGGCACAAGTGTAATTGGCCATCTGAAACCCTGCAAGGGGCCTGGGATGCAATGTGTTGCTTAAAGCCTGCATGAACAGCTGCAGAAAAGCGTTGCAACACAATGACAAATCAGGGAATGAACTCAGAGGCATTAAAGAAGGGCAAATAATGAATTGGAAAAGCTTTCGAGATTCTTCCAAGCACCAAACTTCTGTTTTATTTTCAAATGTACCACATCATAGGAAAGAGGCATTGGTCTCTAATGTTTCGCCTGGAGAAACTGGAATTATATGCTATTTTTAGGAATAGTATGTGCAGGTGTTCACCAGATATTAACAAATCTTTAAGTATTAATTGCATAAGAGGTAATTTCTTTAGCAAACACTTTGTCTTCTGATTCATACAGCACCTTTCCTGTTTTCTCTCTACCTTTTAAAAAAATGATGTCAGTAATGCCAAAACCATACTATGTGCAACTTACAAAAATGAAATTCTTCCAAAATAGCAACACCTGTTGTGCATATGCTTCTCCCAAAAGCCCCTAGGTGACTTGGGTAAGTCCTCAGCAGAGAGTAGATGTGTAACTATGAGGTTTAGATGATGACTACATCTTAATTTGTAAATCAGTGAATACTCAAAGCAATAATCATAGTAAAAATTACGAGAAATCTGCAGGATTAATTATGTTCTCCCCACCAGCCAGTAAATCTCCATGAACATCACAGAAAGGACTGGCTAAATTCATCAGAAACTGGTCGGTCTCTGTGTACAGCTTTCAGCAACCTCTCATAGTAAACAGCAAACCAGGATGATGTCAGACCTATAAATGCACGAACACACACAGACATTCACATACATGCTTCTTTCTCACAGGTGGAAGTCACATTCATAATAATTATCAGGATTTTGGGAGGTTTTATACCTACCTTCAGTGCTACTGTGTTGCCTTTTAGAGGCAGGTTCATTCAGCAGAAAATACCATGGTAATGTTTTGAAGGGCCATACTGTGTTTTGAAAAAGCATTTCTTCATTAAAAATGCATTAAAAACCACTGAAATCTGAGGTAGGTATCAATATTACAGTAGGCACTCGAGGTTTATTTTCCTTAGATTGATCTCGCTCCTGTGTAAAGTCTGCCTCGGTAAATGCCAGCTGTTTGGTTTTGTTGTTTTCTTTGAAATTGCTGTGCCCACACTGAACAAATCTGCTAAAGAATATCACAGTAAAAGCAACACTCTTCTGTAGGAACTGATCTATTTCCTAGCATGTAGAAAAAAAGAATCAAAGCTTAACATTACTCTTCCATGTTCAAAGACATGTCTTTAATCAATGAATTTATCTGATTCACTGCTATTTTGACACCACTAAGACAGTAGAGGAGTTGCACATTCTTGTATATGACTTGAATTTGTTCCTAAGCATAAATATGAATAAGCAGAGCATCTGCAGCTACTCCAGATGCACTGAAATGACAAGGACTATCAATCCTCATGCTTCAGGGTACATAATCTGATAACCAGCTGAGGTCATGGAGAAATATCCCCCACTGGTATCATATTGACTAATTGGATTCATTATAAGCCTTTTACGTCTTTCTCTAAAAAAATCTTACATTAGCCACTAGATGGACCAGTGGCCTGTTCTGGCATGGCAATTCCTGCATATCTAAGCCACAAAACAGTTGGCAATGGGTGCTGCTCCTGTAATCACTGAATCAGCAGCACACCGGCTGGAAGGGATTCAGCCTGCATCCCCTCAGTGGCATGGAGCACTCCAGATGACATCTTAGTCAGGAGGTGGGAAAGAAGAGGAGGCTGTTTGCCATGGTGGGCACATTTATGGAATATTTGATTTACAGACATCTGATAAATCTGATGTACAGCATCTGAAGTATACATTGCCTGATCTAGAATCCAGACAAGGGCAAGAAAATTAGAATAGAATAGAATAGAATAGAATAGAATAGAATAGAATAGAATAGAATAGAATAGAATAGAATAGAATAGAATAATGTAGTGTAGCATAGCAGAACAGAGCATAGCATAGCATTGGACATATCTGAAGGTTGTATACAGGAACAAGAATCCTAGAACTGGAGGTGAGCCAGTGCTTGTCTGTGAAGCCCTAGCTAATCAGATGCCAACCTACTTCTTTACTTCCACTGCAGAGAAGGAGAACAGATGGGTGGGCTGGAATGAAATACGAAATAAAAGCAGGTGCCTATGGTCAACTCTACACAAAGAATGATAAAACCCCTCATTATACAACAGAAAGCCAAAGTGTGTTAATACTTCCTAATGGCGCTTCCCATGGAAGTAAAATCTGCATCTGCTTGTTAGCCACAAGGTGCTTGGGTGATTATCAGTGAAAGGGAGCAGAAGGCTGTATGTGATGCAATTAGGAAGGCTGCTCGGAGAGCAATTTCACTGCTGAAATGAGGTCCATGCTATCAGAAACAGAGATTCTCCCAGACTGTAAAAATTAGAAGACAGAGCAAGAGGTTTCTGTTATCCAGTTAGCTGAGTCATAGGTCAAGGTATATTTTCCATCCAAGGCCATTCTTTCTAATATGTCACACTTCAATAACACTTGAGACTCAAAATGGAGCAATCTTTTTTGTCTGGCTGCTTGCCAGGGTAGCTGGAGACTTCTGGGCTGTGCACTGACAATGCTTTGCTCAACTAAATGCAACTGTACTCTCTGTCCTCAGGAGGAGAGCAGGTTACAAAACAGCATCTTCATGTCCCTTTATGTGAAAAACACACTACTCAAAAATGAAAAAAAAAATAGTGCACTTGGTTTCCCTTTACATGTATCATCATCAGTAAATGTATCAGTTGGAATGAGTTTCCAGCTTCTTAAAGAAGCTCTCAGTAGATAAGCTTATCTGTTGTGAATCACATACACAGGCTGCCCCACAACCTACAAAATAAACACTGCCACAGCTACCTCTAAGGAACAACTCTGTAGACAGTTGTCTTGCCATTGCAATGTACAGCAATATTCAAGTAGCTGAATAGGTAGCCCCAGGAGGTTGGAGTTTTTCTAAAACTTTGTGTTTTCCTCATTTGACCCATTGCTCGTATTTGGAAAAGTTTTGAGGAAATTCTTATAGAAAATGGAACTCTGGCCTTGTTTAGACTAAAATCTATTTATTATCTGCTAGAAGATGATCAGTAGGTGAGGGTGGCACACAGGCAGCTCAGACCTCCCTCCTGAGCTGAGCATGCTACATATAAATACCTGCATCCTGTGATGGTACAGGGCTGCTGGGTCTTCTGCATCTCTCATGGACAAAAAAATGAGCCAGAAAATCCAGCATCTCTGTCTCTTACCTGCAAAATCCCAATGTGTCAAAAAGCAAATGGGACATCTACCTGTCCCTACTGACTCATCCGGAGATGTATGTGGTGATTTATGGCTCTTGATCACTTGGGAGAATTTTGGTATTCTGACAATAGGAAGGTGAAGCATCCTCAATAAACTGGCTTGGGTAAACTGGCCTTGTATATCTGGGACTCAGATCCTAAGCAATACTTTTTGGTTTTTTGCTGGGATGGGCTGTGAACATCAGAGGAGAGTCAGGGAAAAAGGACCTGGGTTATCACAACTCAGCTTTTGAAACCACCCTTGTAATCTGCTTTCCTTCAGGTCAGTCTCAAGATACACCTGAGCACTCGTGACCTCTGGGCAATGTTGGCAACATGTTGGGGACAGAAGGGACAGCTGCAGCACTCATCCCCAGACAGGTCTATGAAGGTGGACTGTGAAGCACCTACACTGGTTGTGACCACCAGCAGACGTGAAAGGGCCACACAGCCGGTCTCTAGCACTGCAGGAGATTCGCTGACCCCTGGCCTTGGGCAAAGAAGGTGACACAGAGACAGTAGCAGGCATGTGGGTAATGTTGACAGGGATGAGTAATTACCGACTCACCACTTTTCATTGTTTTTCAGTTTCATTTTAGCAGGGTGTTTGTCTGCCAGGTGGAGAGCATGGGAGATTCAAATCCCACTTTTCTGCATGGGAACTGGGAACGAAGGTGCTGGCATATTTAGTTTCACTCCTGAAGTCATCTACCCAAACTGAAAGGGACCACCAAGAGAGAACTAGAGTTCACAGTTTCCAAGGTGTCAAAGCTGACACTACTGCATTTTGCCCCATTTCTGATTCAAGGGGGGATTCTGTTTCAAAAAAACCTTTGTTCTCAGGCACAAGAAAGTGACATTTGAGACTTTCTAAAAATAAATATGCAGTTAAAATGAATCTGGTACAATTAGTCTCTTAGCTCTGGAGACCACGTAGAAGAGGGGGGCGAAAGGAGAGGACAATGAATTTATAATCTGACTTTTAGCAAGGTGTAAATTTACCACCCAGACTCCCACCCATTACACCACAGACAGGAAACCAGCTGGTGGAGGGTGCAGTGAGTTTGTTGTTCCTCCTCGCACAATGACTATGTGTGTTATTGATTTCACAGGCCTAACCATGACTGGTATATTTTTTAGATCTTGCCTGTTGCCTTTTTATGTTTTCAGATCAGCTATGCATTTCATCAGCCTCCTGCCCACCAGCAATCATAAAATATGAGCCTTTGTGGGAAAGCAGAGACGTAGAAAGCGTTTCTTATGAAACGGTGGCTGGGATTGTTCCAGACACCTCCAGCCAGCTGCTCTCCAGGCAGCAGCTTTGTGATACAAGAGACAGTAAACATCAGCTTTGGAAAGTCAGACAGCTTTGGAAAGTCAGACACTTGGGCCCTTTGGCTGCAGGCCCACTGAACAAGTTCTCCTGACTACTGAGGCATGGCTCTGAAAATAATAGGGCTCTTTAGTGCTGATATCTTTGGACGCCACTGTGCAATATAGCTGGAGTCAGTCCAGGGTATTCCTACCTGCTTTGCATCTTAGGCTATAAAACAAATCCAAACACATCAGTCCTTTCCAGGTACTTGGTTTTCATTAAAGTATCTCCTGCTGTTAATCCTGCCCAGTCCAGCCTCGGGCAATGCAATGTCACTGGGTTGCTGCAGTGGTATTCCAGTGGTAACTGGAAATAGATAACTGGTGGAGTGCCATTATCTCTTTACCAGTGTGCAATGCAGAAACTGTACTCCTCTGCATAAATTCTACCTACAGAAATTCTGCAGGTTGTGCTCTCCTCCTCACTGTCTGTAATGTTAGCTGTGTCAGAAGAAGGCAGCACTGCTGTGAAAGGCACTTTTTACAGATGTTGCAAGATCCTCTCATATTCTTGAGGGCCTTACAGTAGAGCTAGAGGAAAGGCATAGATGGAGACCTATGGGTGACCAGCTTACCCTGTATATGGGGAAAGTAAATAGGCTGGGATTCTCCAGCAGGGAAAAGAAAATTACATGGAATGTAAAATCCTGCAGCTTTCCAGATAGGTCAGAAAGTGTGTAATTGCTCACTGCAGGGAAGGAGCTGGGGACACTGAAACAAATGATCAGGCAGAACATTTCAAGGAAACTAAAGGGAACAGTCTTTCACACAAAACATAATTCAGAAAGGAGAATCACTGACATACATTTTTCACTGCCATAAATTCACCATCATAAACTGCTGGAATACCAAAGGTACTAACAGGTCAATAAAAGCGAGTGTGAACATTGGGCCAAAAAGGGCAAGGTGGAGAATAGCTCCAGAAGTCCCTAACGGATTTTATTAGAGGTTAGGTAGGTCCCCTTTCCCTGACCTCTCTCTTTTATTCTTTTTCAGCAGCTGCTACCAATAACTGGTAAAGACATGATACTGTCTTGATGGGCTTTTGATTTGACTCAGTGCAGACACTCTTAGGAGGTTTAATGGACCGGATCCTCTTTGGAACAATTCCAATGTCTTCAATGAATATGAGGCAGAAGTGACTTCCTACATGTCTGACAATTCTTGCTTTGTTTCTATTTCAGCATTTCCTAAGGTTTAAAAGCAACTCTTAGCCTCTGAACTTTTCATCTGAGTTCATGTCTTGATTCTCTCAGTTATGCTCAGCATTCCATTAAGACAAGCATTAAAAAAAATACAGTATTGTTTTATTAAATTGTCACAACAAATAGTGCCAAATGAGGGGCTGAAACTCACATATGTCCTGGTGACTGGATGAGGATGTACTACATTACTGCCACTCTGGACCTGAGCAGGTTGAAGCACTTGGCAGGAGGGGGCAGATAAGCTGTAAAGGGCAGAGCCCTGGGGCAGACATGGGATACCCCTTGAAGCACAGGTACAAGGGCTGGGAAGGGCTAAGTGACCACAGCCAGCTGGGTCAGGTCCCAGCCCCCTGAGGCAGCTGCCTCAGCCCCCAGCCGTTTCTGTAGAAGAGGGAGGACCTGTAAAAGTACAAGCAAAATGGGCCAGGTGTGTACATAAGTGTGTACTTATATACACAATGTCCTAATTAATATAATTGTTCTGTTTCAGTACATTACAGGACACAGGCAGTGTTTCAAACCTTAAAATATTGCAGACAAATGGTGTAGCCTGTTGTGGAACTAATTGATTCTAACAGTTTTGGTTTAGCCATAGGATGGCTCCATTTTAAGACAGCACCAAAATAAATGAAATTATTTTTTAGTTTATAATTAAATTAAACTAAATTTATACTTTTTTTTTTTTCTTTTTAAATTTTATTTACTTGCTCTTCTTTTAATTTCAGGGCTTCAGAATATATTAACCACCTTCTGGCACCCTTTTGTGGGTTGTCAGTTCTGCAATTTTTAGATTATAAATCAGTTTGCTTTGCAGGTTTGTAGCTTGAACTAGAACTGTTACTGGGAAACACGAATGAAATGAAATGAAAGAGACCCTCCAGGCACCACATGAATTTATAGCACAGATTGCCTGTGCCACCTAGAAAACAGAATGAGATCAAACACTACTTCATCTATGTCTGCAGGATGCTCTAGAATCCAGCATGGCCAAAAATGGACACATGATCCTTTTTTTAAATATGAGTTACAGTTCTCATGAACAGAAGGATACAGACTGGCCATCTCAAGGCATTATGAGACTTATATATACGCTTGCATATATTTACTGCATAGAAATGTTTCTGTAGGCAGGTTTTGTTCTTAATGGAAATCACTTTAAAATGTTCTGAGCCTACATTTATTAGCAGATATTCCTGTGCAGTGCAGTTCTGTGTGAGAGACCCATCCCTTGCAAACTAAGACACAATGAATGTGGTGAAATCTGTACACTTTTCTGTGATCCCAGTCAGCAGATTTATGATTTAATAATCAGAAAAAAATCAGTTAAAGAAAGCCCTCCAGCTCTGTCAACCTGCTAAGAGTACCTGATTGCTCCAGAGCTCAGTGAGAAGTCACAGTTTAATAAACTCCACCTGATGTTGCCTCACCAATGCTGCTTTGTACATCTCTGTTGCCCAGGAATTCTGAGGTTGATTTTACTGTTCTGAGCCTTTTGATTATGCTCAAGCTAAAATGAGGGATTGCACACTCCAATTTGTGGTGACCCTGTCTTGTGAAAGGGCGTTGCTATGAGCAAAAATAGAAACACGGCCTGTGTTTTAAATCAAATTATTGTCACTACAGTGTATAGTCTTGATTTTGCAAAGCTTCTCTACCTGCTCACTTAAATGTATGCTTAAGACCATTTGTTTTATCCAAATAGATATTTAAACCCATATTTATGGGTTCAAATGTATTTAAACCTATATCTACACGTAAGAGCTTGGCTCAGTGAAGTTGTAAAGCAAAATGTGATAACTGAGGTTTCATAGCAAGCCAGAATGAAGCTGTGACACAGTCCTAAACTATATGCAAATGATGACACACATCACAGCTAAAGTCATAGGAGGAAGGGAACATTTCTGGCACAGGGAAAAGATTGACACTGACAGCTAGTGGGGGGAAAATACAAAAATCAGAAATCACACCAACAACACAAAAGTTGAAGCTGTCACCATGCTCAGATCTCTAGCAAATAAAATAAGAAACTCTCAGTCTGTCTAGCCAACATCAAAAAATAAGGCAAAGGCGTGAAACCAAAGAGGAGTATAAAGTCACTCCAGTTGCTCCCTGATGCCCCAAGCAGGGAAGGGGGAGAGATTAAATCAGCTGTTTTGAAAGAGAAGGAGTCTAGTGCATCCAAAGCAGAGCAGGAAAAAAGTAAATTGAAGTAAAAGGAAAAAAAAAGTAAATTGAGCCCACATTAGTGCTACTGGAAAATGGACAGTGTTTTTTTAAGGAGAACATGATCTGAATACAAGTAAAATGAGTTCTCTGTTAGATTTAATTTAAGAGAAAGAAAAAAATTCATGGACAGACCACAGGAACTAAAATCTTGATTTAATTTTAACAAACTACAGTGAATGATGCAGAGGGAATGAACAGAGAGCTAAGTGGATGAGAGGTTAGTGTAGATTCCAGAAAAAAGACCCTTTTCAGTCATTTCATTACACCTAACACAGCATCTGTCACTGCTTGAGCCATTTGTTTTCTCCTCTTTGTAAGTTTCATATTTATTCTTGGATGATAGTAAGTTTTGTGTATACAGATGCTACAGGAACTGAAAGAATTAGGAGAAATGTGTCAGAAGTCATCATTTCCTTCTTCAGCCAAAACCATCCAAAGAAGTGCTGGATATCCTATTTCTTCAAATGTTTACTACCCCAGACACAGAACAGACAGCTGTGTATGAGCTTGTCCTGGCAAAGGAGTGGAGAGGGTAACCTCATCTACCCTTTCAGTCGCTGAGCTTTGATGATTCATATTTTGTAAGAGCAGCTTTGCTTATAAATAGGAGCAGGTTTAGCAAGTGAAACCAGTTAGCCTTCAAACAATTAACGCATGCCTCCTAACAAAAGGCAGAGCTTGAATCCAAAGAGCAAGCCCCTCTTGCTGTGAAATGCTTTCCAGAATTTAATTTCACATGTAGGACCAGTAGCACTCACAGCAGGAAGGTGGAATGAGTCATGTGGGGATGTTGGGAACTGGGATGAGAAAGCATTGCAAAAGTACTCGTAACATAAATTGCTTATCACTCTGCACTTAGAGATGATTTTGATGCTGTACCCTGTTTCAAGGAAAGAGGAAAACCAGGAGGGTGCTAGACTGAAAGTTAATCCCAGCAGCACTCTTATCATCCTGAACGGTAGCACAATTGTTTCTCATGCAATGCTGTAAGAGAAGATAAAAAAATAACAGATTTAGAAAGTGGGGCTGCCTATTTTTGTTCTACGGTAGCACAATCGTTTCTCATGCAATGCTGTAAGAGAAGATAAAATCAAAAAAATAACAGATTTAGAAAGCGGGGCTGCCTATTTTTGTTCTGTTACTGTATTGACAAATTTATTTCAGAAAGGATGAAAGAGAAAAAAAAACAACATAATTCTGGCTTGACAGAGTCCCTATCTGTTTTCAGAGGCCTTTAGACTATTTTACATTATAAAGTGTGAGGCCAGGATATTCACATATCCTGGTAGTTACAGAAACTAAGGAAGCCCCCATCCAGTTTATCTCCAGCTTGGTAATCCTTTATCAGTTATATCACTGCCAGCTCAACTGAGATAAAGAGAGCCTTCTTCTGAGGAAGAAGGGATTTTGCCCATTTCAGGGCAAGAGTACACATCCTCAGGTCAGCTTACACTGGCTACCATTTCACAGGGGCTTTTACTCCTGAGAACCACCTGCCTAAGTGACTCCACCAACCTTGTAGGGAAAAAAAATTATATTCTTCCCACCATATTTCTCTGGATTGGATGGTTGAAGTGATGCCTTTGGGAAATAGCAGAATACTGTGCTTAGGAAATAGGTACAAGGATCAATTTATCAATTCCAGCTGCTTTTTTTTTTTTTTTTGGTGCACATTCCTACCAATGAATTTCGTCATATCCTTTTTTTTTCTCCCTCTGTCTTTTTTTCCTGTTTGTGGGTATATGAAAATATAGACAACAGCATGTTTCCTAAAAAATGCCTGTTTTAAACAAGGCACTATGCTGATTCACAAATCAAAGTCCAATATTCCTCTCCTGTCCTATCTCAGCACAGATCCTGATACATGTATGCCATAGTATCAGATTGACTTCTTCAGGGAAAGGGAAAGTGTTTTTCTTAGTGATGTTATAGGTAATTCATCCTGTTGTGAATCAGTGAAATCAGGGCAACCCAATCTATACTGGCAAAGCTTATCCCACTCCTTTGATAAGGTGTTTTCCTTGTCTGCCATTGCTGCATCCTGTGAAGCAATTATGCTTGGCCAAAATCTTCCCTGATTCAGAGTAAACAGCATATTGCCAAACTTTGGGAAATATGGAGGTGTCTCATTGAGGTGGAGGTCAGTCTTTTCACTTTGTATATGTGAGAATAGTCCAGTGTTTTGTTCCTCTGGCAGAGAGCAGAGACAGTGGCAGGAGCAGTACAAAAGCTCAAGGAGCTTTTTCTTCCCCTCTCAACCCCTGTGGCAGTCATCCACCCCAGGACAAAATGGAGTAGAGACATTCCTGCCATGATCCAGTGACATTTAACACCAGTCTGGGCTGGGATGAGTGGATTGCCTCCACAGGGACCTGAGAACTGAGGCCAACAGAAAACCCTTGGCAAATGTGTACAAATAGACCCTGTCCTGGCCCTGAGATACACAAACAACCAAGATTTCTACGACATTTGGCTTTTTCATTTAGTTTGAGTAATTAAAAATGGGTCCCATTAACCTGTTTTCCTGGATGCTTTTTCCACTGTGGCACGGGAGTAGTAGCCTAGTGGCATTTCCCTTTGCTTTTGCCTGTCCACAGCAAGTTCCTGAGGAACTGAGCAAAACAAGAATTTTGCCTGGCTGGCTTGGGGCTGAGCAAGTCACTTCTTGGGGAATGTGACTGTCACATGTGGGGACTTTCTGCTTTCACAGATCACAGACTAGGAAGAAGAGCAGATCACAGGTACAGTGCTCCATGGCAGCCTGGGGAATACAGAGAGGGAGAAATAAAGGGATATGGATCTCTAATTCAGAAGAGATTGAAAAAACAATGTTGGAAAATGGGTCTGTATTTATAGTCATAATACAGAACACAAGGATCACTTCATTCAGCAGCTGGAGACACAGGAACATCCATATCCTAGATTCAGGTTTGCTTATTGTGCTTTTAGTATGGGATTTAGCTTATTAACTTCTGGCATACATATGTGAGCCAAAGTGACTCTGCTTCCTAAATTACAGTCAGTGGAAGGAAAGAGGCACTTCCAAGCCATTGTTCACCTTATCTATTGTAAAAGACTTCTGCAGGCTGAGAGAAATTGAACTTGTAGTGTCTTTCACCTGCAGTAATTGTTCTTTAATCCTCACAAGGTAAAGCATATCACAGACCCATAGTGAACCTCCAATAAATACAATCTGCTAGAAGTATCCCAGCAAAGGTAATTTTTTACTTCATTAGACAGCTTCTTTCACTAAGCAGCACCTTCTATATTATCCCTTGAACATAATTTATCCCACACTACAAATTAGCACTAAAGGAGCCTGCTGGCAGGGTCATGTATCTATAAATGAGATTCACACTCGGATATCCTGCCCAAACCCCCATCTGCACTGCTATCACTGTCCAGAAGCACTGCAGGGGCAATGAACTCTGCCTACCAAAGTGCCTAAATGTGCTTGTCCATCAACCTGTCCCCCCTCCCACCCCAAAGTCTGACTTGTCATATATCTGAATTTCAGAAAGCTGAGAAGGCATCACAGCCCATCTCCTCCTGCTAGCACAGGATGATGAGGAGCTCCAAATGCCCCTGAGGATTACATGCACCCTAGGAGGGCTCCTTTGAAGAGGGAGCAATGGGGACACTACACAGAGGCTGGGCAACCTGCCTTCCCTAGTCCAGCTGCCAGCAGATCAGAGGATCCGATGAGTAGCGATACTGGCGTGGCACATCTGGGGCGGCAGAGACACCACCACTCTGCATTGTAAACACATTAAACAAAGGTGGGTAGTGAGGGAGCCAGGTGGGAGCTTCATGCTAAAACACACAGGACCTGGCAGGTCTGAGGACTGCAGCTGATGGTTTCAGGGAGGGGTTGTGTTTAACAATTCTGAGCTGGAAGGACAGGTTAGTCATACACATGGCCTAAAGCAAGGAAGGCAAAGAAATGAAAGCTGGGGAATCCCAAAGAGATAAGAAGTGCAGCTACACACACTCCAGTAAAGAAAACCCAAACGTCATTTTGGGAAAGGGCAGCTTGCTCTGGTGTAAGAAGAAGCACACACAAACTTGAGTGCTTGTCCAAGTGAACATCCGTGAATGATTACATCCTTCCCCATATTAACAGTGGACATGTTTTTGTCTTCTGCTTAACCAGGTGAGTAGCTGCTTACATCTGATGCAGGTGTAAGCTTGGCTGTGGCAAACAGCCTTTGCTCTGTTACTCTCAATGCTCTTGTATTTGTGCATGTGTGCACGAGGCACATCCCACAGACTTTTGTCCTGAAAGGTTAGAGGTGATGGCTCACAAACGGAGCAGATTGAAATTGTACCTATTATTTATCTTAGTGTGTGGGGCACAGATCCATGGAAAACTTGAAGATTATGGCAATCTGCTGGTCCAAACCTTTGGAAGCCACTCCTCTAGGAGTTCTCTCTAGGTGATTATGGGAGAAATTATCATTTGTGCAAGAGAAAAAGCAAGACTATCACCACCCAAGTGGTCTGAAATGAGGTGAACTCAACTAAGTCAAAGCAGAGCTCTGTCTCTAACCCATGCCTTGTCATGTAAATTAATCCTAACTTCCATTACATATGTACAAACAAGGGGGTAGCACTGTCACATGTGGTACTCTTCTGGATGCCTTTTCTTACCCATAACTGCACATAAATAAGACTGTCTCAGATCAGGACATTGCTGATTGTGCCTTGGAGTAACAAGAGACACACCCTGACACAAGGTAGTAAATACTGGGCAGCTCACACACAATAAAATGTCGTTTAGAAAAAACTTACTAGTCAGCCTGCATCACTACATTGTAGCAGAGTTTTGGTTTCTACACGCTAGGTACACAAGAAGAGATTGAGAGTTTGGGCTGGTTCTGTAGTAAAGATCTGTCCTACTCATGCAGAAACACTATCCAAATCACAGCAGATCAGGAAAATCAACTACAAGCTCCCTGAATTTCTGTATGAAGCAATCACAGTTACACAACTCATAGTTGAGTTTACTGAACTTAACTCTCTGTTCTTTATTACAGTGTTGACTAATGAAGTCTTACTTTAGAATAAAACCCCGCTTCTGGTAACATTGTGGTGTTAATATAATTATTCATTGTCTGCGTGTTGTGTTTGTGCCAGTGCTGAAGAGCAGATGTTACGAGTGAAATCTGAAGACTTTATTATAAGCAAAAATAATTAGCTTCCTGTTCTGTAGAAACAAGTCTGTTGTCCACCAGACTAATTAGAACTCCAGTCAGTCTTGTGTCATGTTGCAACTAAATCTCTGAAATGTTATTTTTTAAGGTTCAAAGACTTGACAGTGAGGTAACTCATCTGGATATTATATGAAAAGGCTGACTTCTTCCATTTATCTCTATATCACCTTATTTGCTGAAGTGCCATTATACAGCTAAGAGGCTTCTATAATTATTTTTGTCCTTGTTTCTGTTATATAATTATAACAAAATTTCTTTTTATTTCTGTAGGGTCTACAAATTCCTGTGTGTGTATGCTGAAAAAAATTTTTCTAAAATCCAGGGAAACTCAAAGGTGAAGTCAAAAACAACAAAAGCAGATAGAGTCCGCTTTAGGAAAGATGTCAATCAATTCTAGAGCCATCAAGTAGACCAATGAGAATGATCAAACATCTGTGAAGGGACAAGGTAACCTTTTTCAAGCACATGAAAGATTGGTCCAAACAAAGGAATTAATCTTCCCTCCAGTATTTGTGTAAGATAGGATAGGAATTAACCTGCAGCAATGAAGATTTCACTGAAACATGAGGAAAAAGGCTCTCTAATTGCAAGAACAGTGAAACAGTGCAATAGAACTTTGTAAAAAGACTGCAGATAATATTTTCTTCAAGGAGGTTAGACATCTGCCATCATTATGCATGCTGCTGTGGGATAAGATTAGATGACCCTTGAAGATGCCTTCTGCTTTGTGACTGTATGGGATAGCTGGGCAGGCTGTCAAGGCAGAGAAGTAGACATATCCTGAGACAAGGTGAGGCTCAGAACAACAGCAGAGCTGTCTGGGGTCACCAGGACAGGCACTGACAGGAGGCTTAGTCATGACATGTCAGGAGAGGAGCTGCTTTAGGACTGGATGTGGGACTTGTGGGGGTCTAAAATGCAGTTTTAAAGAATTTATGTTGCAAAAGAATTTGAGCCCACATGCAATGTTTGAAAAGCATATCTGGCTGTGGTGCCATGCAAACAAAAGGAAAATAGTTGCTGCCAGAGAATGGTCCACACACAAATTTGTCAGCACCAGCGTGTTGAGAGCCAATCAGCCTCATACAAAGCTTTATCTGCAAAGCACAATGGTTAGTGGATAATGGTGACTTATTTTTCTAAGCAGATTCCTGCTCACCACAGTTCACAAGTAAAAATTCAGCCTAAAATCCTGAGGGTAGGATCTGTCACTGCAAAATGTGCCATACTCTGTGTGAAGGAGAGGAGGGGGGCCAGGCACCCAGATATTTTGAGGTGTAGTCCTCTCTCCAGAGAGCTGCCAGGTGCTAGACTGAGGCATCACCAAATCTTTTATTGTATCTGCTCAGAATGGCAGTCCAAAATTGCCGGGATCAGTTCATATGAATCTCTCCCTAGGTCTCTGTTGTGCAATGCTGGTTTCTGTTCCTCTTCTTGCAATAATAAGCTGCAACTGCTACTTCAGGGATTCTACAAAGGATGCAGCTTATGTAATATCCATTTAGAAATGACAAAGCTTTCTTTTTTGGGCCTTTCATGTAGTAGTCCGCCCACATGCAGGCGGTGCACACAAATGACGTATCACCCGGGGGCCGAGACTTGCTGCAGAAATTGATAGTAAGCTGTTGTTATTCTAATTATGTGTCTGTCTTTCTTAATTAAAGCTATGCCACAGGTCATTTACCCTGGTGCAGAGTCCATGAACATTAATCCTGGCAGTGTTTTGGAATCAGAGAGTTCTCATTAGCATAGGATTGGCTGTGAGGGAAGTATAATCATCTGAAACCCTTTACAAAGGAATGTAAATTAGCATCCATGCCTCCCATGTACTATTGACATAGTGAATTATTTTACTGGCTAGAAATGAAAATGAGCATGGAGCAACGGCGCTCAGGCTGCGCTGTGTTTGCACTGGGGATTTGTGTGTGTGTGTGTGTGTGTGTGTGTGTGTGTGTGTGTGTGTGTTTCTACAGCCAGAAATTCCAATTATCATCTCTGATGCCTCACCAGCTCTTGAAGCTCAAGCTCCTCCCCATGCAAAGCACTGCAATCTGTTTACACTGAAGTAATAACTAAGAATATAAAATAGACTTTAGAATGCCTTATTAATCTTGGTGTTCTTTGCTCAGAAGCATGGAGCCCCATATTAGGAGTGAATTTAGGTTTTGGAGTGGCTTCTGAACCACGTTGTAATAACAGGAATAATTCTTCAACTTGTCTAATCAAGCAATGTTTACACTTTTTTTGGTCACAAATCACGCTTCAAGACTGATCTTTAGTTTTGCAAAGATTAAAACAGGACTTAGGTAGAGAGAGAGAGAAAAAAAAGGCTGCTTTTTATCAAGCACTAATTCCACAGATCAGCAGAAACATCACCCACAGCTAATCAAAAACCATCCCTCCAAGGAGACAAGCAAACAGTCATTGCCCATGCTAGAGCTGAAGAGAGGGATGCCACACCCAGGGAGAGAAGCCAGAAGCTCTGACTGCTGGTCCCCTACTCCATCTATCCCACACAACCCCTTTTGAATTATGTGATTATAGCATGGTAGAAATAATAGATGCACTTCTACAATAGGAATTGTTCTTCTACAGAGTAAAGTTCTTGGAATAATTACTTCCCTGGCACACTTCCCATCCTGCTCAAAAGCCAAGCAATGGCCATCGCTAATAGCCAGCTATGGCCAAAAGGATACTGTAGCTATACTGTAGCTATAATTTTGGAAATTCATTTTCAAAGCAAAGAATTATGCTGTTGATAGTAAAGTCTAGCCAGGAAATTGAGCTTGATATAAAACAATGTAATATTTCACTGGCATGTGTTAAAATTCTGTATTATTCTACATGGATATAGTCTCAGAGTAGTTCTTACAGTGAAAAAAATGTTAGGAAGTGGCAGGATAAGTTCCATTTTCCTCAAAGTTAAAGAAAACAGTTACAAGGTGTGACACTTCTGGCTATATTTCCTGGAAGGAAAAAAACACCCTAAAAATAGGAAATAGTGCATTAAAAATGAGCAAAACCACCTACTGATCTTAAGGATTGCATTTAGACAGTGGTAAAGCAGTCTGGAGTAAAGCAATTCCATTTCTATTTAATTTATGCTGTGATATTGATAGGATCACCAGTAGTCCAGTATCCAAGTAGTTCACAACACAGAGGTGCTATTACCAACATCATACTTTAACAGATGAAGAAATTAAAGTCCAAATTCTCAAAGCTATTAAAGTTTACAGATAAGGTATCTTGACAAAGTGACTTGCCCTATGGTCTGTCAGGAAATCAAGTTCATGTTTCTCCCTCCCTCAGCAGCACTCATATAACTGGCTCAAGGTTTGCTTTCTGTGGGATGGTTTTGCTTTTGTTACAATATAAAATAATTTTAACTAAGACCATATGGTATTACTGAGTTCTATTCTGTGAATTTAAGAACTGTTCAATCTCACTTGCACTCTGAGGAAGGTAACATATTCTTTTGAATGTTCAAAGTGGTCTTGTATGTGTGTGTTTGTTAACAACTCACAGCTGATTGATCTTCCCAAGCATATCTCTGTTTTTAGCAGCCATTTGCTCCTGGTCTCCAGCCATCATCAAATGGTAATTTGAAACCAGCCTACTGTCACCAGAATTATTTGATCTTCAGGGTGAGAGGATAATGATGGTTGTGGGCACTTCCACAGAGAATCTGAATGTCACAACAGGAGGCGGGGACCTGATGAGGAGGCTCCTTACTCCAACAGAGGTTCAATGTTCTGAGACATTTAATCTTTTTTCTGTGTTTTGCTAGGGTTAAAAAAAAAGTTAGAACATCAGTTAACAAAAATGAAGATAGGGCCACAGAGCAGTTTTGGGAAGGAAAAATTCAAACAATCTCAACTACTGTCTGCAATCAAACTTATGCTCCTGATTAGATATCTAAAACATTCAGGGTGCATAGGCAACAGTTTCTGGTTTTATTCTACAGCATGAGTGAATGTGGCAAAGCTGGGGCAGCAGAACCACCTTTGACAAATTTGATCACCCAAATCAATGCATAAGTCCATAGGACAAGGTGTGATGAATAACACGGGGCTCAGAGAGGTGGTCAGTGTCACTGCAAGTGCAATCCCTGTCATCCTTGAGAGGCTGCAGTAATCAGTCAAGATTCCCAATGACTGAAAAAAGGCAAAAGTCATAAATGTGTTCATGAAGAAAAGCAAGAAGGAGGAGCCTTCTTGAGGAGGCGAGACCTTCTTGAGAGGTGAGACCTTCTGCCCTACAAGCCAATGCCTCTCACCCTTCAGTCCCTGTAAAGGCCACAGAGAACATTTCCAGGCACGCAAAGGACAATAGGGTGATTTGAATCAGCCAGCATGGATTTTCTGAGGACAGATCATGTCTCACTTACTTGGTTTTCCTCTATGATCAGATGATCAGCGCAGAGGACAATGGAAGAAGAGATGATGCTAATTTTGAAAGATCTTGGACACAGTCTCCAAAAGTATCCCCCAGCTAGTTGTTCAGGCATTGACTGCGTAAGTGGACAGTAATTGGGAGAAAAATTTGGCTGGACCTTTGGGTTCAAAGGCCTGTTATGAGCAACATGAAA
Source organism: Passer montanus (assembly GCF_014805655.1). Taxonomy (NCBI): domain Eukaryota; kingdom Metazoa; phylum Chordata; class Aves; order Passeriformes; family Passeridae; genus Passer; species Passer montanus. The sequence continues at coordinate 5,315,934 of NW_024368374.1, read as the reverse complement.
TACGGGTTGCATCCGGGTCATGGAGTGGTGGTGCCCATCTGTTCAATGTCCTCATCCATGACCTAAATGATAGGACAGAACTTATTATCAGCAAATTCATGGATGATACCAAACTAGAGAGAAGCTAGAAGCTTACTAGATAAGCTGGAGAGTTGAAATATTGTTTGGAAGGAAAACAGCAGGCTGGAGATACGAATGACAAGAACCATGAACTTCAAAAAAGGCAAAGTGCTGCATCTGGGACGTAGTCATTTCATGCCCCAGTATGGGCTGGGTTGTCAGCTGGATAGAAAGTAACTTTGCAGGGAAGGATTGAGGTGATGCTGTGGAGAGCAGGTTTAGTATAAGCCAACAGTGTGGCATTTCTACAAAGACGGATGGCCACACATCTGTCAACAAAAGCACAGCCAGCCGGTCAGCTGCACTACCCTTTGCTCACACCCTGGTGAAACTACACCTACAGTAATATCTCCAATTTGAGATATACAAGGGGGAGCCCAGAGGAGGGCAACCAAGATCGTCAGGGGGTTGGAGCACTCAGCATATGAGAAAAGGCTGAGATTTGTTGAGGGGAAATTACTGCTATGGTTGACTACAACAACCTGAAGAGAAAGGTATAGAGAACACTTCCTTCTCAAAGCTGCACAATAGTAGGAAGAAGACATGCTGCAACATGCTAGTTCTGATTATGTGTCAGGAAAAAAAGATGATTCTGAAGGTGGTAGAATAGCCCAGAGGAGCTGTTTCCAAAGATATCACATTTGGAGATATTCAGAACTTGACTGGCCACAGCTGTGAGCAAGCTGGTGTAGCTTGGTGCTGCTTTGAGAAACAGGCAGGACTAGATGATCTGATGAAGTCACTTTCAGCCAAAATTATCACGATTTTGCAATTCCAGGTGAGCACAATGACTTGCATTTGTATTGAGAAGATAGCAAGTCCTAACCTGAAAATTTGAGACAGAAAAGCCATTTCTGCTATTTCTATCACTGTGGCTGGGTTTCAGCCACAGTGATAGAAATGAGCTCTTCCTCCCCTCTCAATTTGCCTTCTCAGTTGTGATATCTGAAAGAAAAAATGACTGCACAGAAATCAGAAATAACCAAGTTTTACATTATTTACATAACACCCCTGCCAAAAAAGCACATGATCATTTCATTGTGCTTTATTAGATATGCTGTCTAGGCTCTCATCAATTTGCATCACTTTTCATTACCTCCTGGGAGGGTCCTTAGGACACATCCAACTTTTTCATGAAGTGTTGGCATAGTCTCTAATACAGCCTCAAGTGGCCCCTCCAGTGATCATAGAAACACAAATGCAAAGATATCCTAAAAACACACAGTACACACAAAGGGCTTTCACTCTCCCAAGTAATTTTGTATAGACAGCTAGGTCGTTCCCTTGCCCTCTATTTTTATCTGGGAAGAAGCCCTTAAAATGCTGACTACAAGGTCAGAAGGGATGGACATATTTCCCAGAAAGATGCCTGGCTGTGGGACATGAGTCCTCAGTTTCCCTGCAGAGAGCTGGAACATGAGGAGGGCGGGGAGCCTTGGGCTGTCCCTCCCCAACTCTTGCACTGGGATCCAAGTAAAGTGAAATTTTTGCAGCCAGTTGCTGTAGCATGCAACAGTGTTGATCTTTGCGTTTATATGGCTCAGACTACACAGGCAAAAAGGCAGCTGTTCCCCTAAAAGAAGTGTTGTGGGGCTGCATCTATGCTACTCAGCAGATCTTTTTGACATTTCTTTCCCTGCCCTCATTCTCCACCCAGCAATTCACAGCAGATGAGTGTTGTTGATAGGCACAGTGCTGTTTCAGAGACAGTGTGATGCATCACAGGAGGATGTCCCCACTCAGACATCAAGTTCAAGGCTGATCAAAAGTTAGACAAGGTTGCATTTGGCTTTTCTGACCGTGGACTGCAGCTGGGTCTGTTTCTGCCCCAGAAAGAGGAGGTAGGGGATGGCTGCTCCTTCATGCTCCATGGGGCATGAAGGGCCACGGGAGGAGAGGCTGCATTCTTCTTCCAGGTGCAAACACAGCCCTCATCACCTCAGCCTTGGCTGCCATGGGCCCCCTGGCTCTGCAATCTGGACAAAGTGGTGATGGGATGTTTTGCAGGGCCCTCAGCAGCTCCCTTCAGCAGCTGCTTTGTTTACCTGTGCTTTGTTTACTGTGGAAGAAAATGCCTGGGACCAAGGCAAGCATCCAAACCCAAGCTGACACAGCTCATTTAGGCTTGGCAGGGAGTAGCTCTTCTGGATTCAAAGCCAGTGAAATGATGCACTGGCAAAAGAACACTTTGCTGCCTGTATTGCTTTAGAAAAGCTTTTGTTTGTTGTGCTACTAGTCTTGGGAAAAGGGCCTTTGAGAGAAGAAGGGCAGAACTACAAGAATTTGACTCTGATCTTGAGAAGAGAAGGAAAGCAGGCCACGTTCTATTTGTGTGGATTTGTTTGGGTTTTTTCTTAAAACACAAAAGACAGAGAAAACAAAGTACATTATTATACAGCAGGGATTTGCAGACATGGACTCCCATATATGTCCATGAGGTATCCTTTCAGCTCTTTACTTCTGGAGCCAGCCTGGCCCGGTCTACCTTGAACTTGCTGAAACAGAGAGCAAAGACAATAAAAACATTGCAATTGCACTTCATGCAAGGTCCACACAGATAACACAGGGATACTGACTTCAGTGGGATTCAGCTACCCTATGCAGCTTTGAGAAACTGGACTTGAGGGTCTCCCCAGATGCTGAGTCTCTCCTCCAGGCATGGTGTCTGATTTTAGGCTATTGATTACTGGCTCTGTGTGTGTGTGTGTGTGTGTGATATATTAAGTCATCTGTCAAACAAAAACCAAACATTCCACAGGCTGTCAGCCACAGAAGCATCTTCTCTAAATGTATGTAAACTAAACCAATTTCATTCCAAAATGCTGGCAAACCCTCTGTCTTGCTTGAATCTCTTAGAGTCCTTTGTTTCCAAATGCACTAGTGGCAAGCAAACACATCAGGCTGCAGGAGCAGGTCTGCTCTTCAAAAGGGTGAAAAGTCATGTCCAAATGAATACTCCAAAACACACAGATAAATAAAGACACAAATTTCAGTTCTGGGCTGGGAAAGATGAAGGAGGGAAGTGGCCCTGCTGGGCAAAGCAGAGAGACTGGCCGCAGAAATTGGTAAATGTGGGAGACTCCCAGTTCCTGAAGTAGGACTCACATATCATGACCAGGGTGAGATGGTAGAGCACCCCTGAAGTCATTCTTGTCACCTCAGTCTCCTCCAGAAAGGAGATGTGGCATTCTGCATGTGTCCCTAGTCTGCATGATGTGGAGGCTGGGACTCATGGCAGATCTTCCTACCTAGCCCCAGGTAGCCCCACATCAGCCACAGCAGTGCTCAAATAAGAACTAGGAGAACTTCTGGGATGATGTGCGGTCAAAACCTGAAGGAACTTAATGAATGGAAAGCGCAGAACCAATTTCTGTTTGACAGGATTTGAAATGTTTCTTTTTTGCCTGTTTATTTTTACATCCTCCTTAAGACTTATTAAATTGGCTTAAAAAAATAACAGCTAATCATTACATATCCAGATTTCCAGTTAAAAAAAAAAAATCCATTCTTTTCGGAAAGTGAAAATAGACATGATTTAGATATTGACAACATAATGCCATTTGCTAGAAATATTGCTCATAGCATGGCAAACACAAACACTGGCTTAATTTAAGCTTGAAAAATTTTCCTGCTAAGAAAAGGAAAAGAAAAAGGAAAAGAAAAAGGAAAATGAAAATGAAAAGGAAAAGAAAAAGGAAAGGGAAAGAAAAAGGTTGTTTGAACTTTTTAATATTGCATCATTTGAGCATCTGGAAGCACAAAAGTAATCTCAAAACCAAAAGCAAAACGGGAGGGGAAAACCGAACCAAACAACCCCTTCCTACCAATCCAAATCCTGTAAATGATGAAAAACTCCTTGTTGTGTTTGGATGCAACCCTGGATGGTTTATCAGCGTTTTGAGCTACCAACTCACCCTTCAAAGAAACCCGTGATGCAAGCACGGGTGTTTGGTAGACTTGTGTGGGTAGCCCCGAGATTTGGGGGCTGAGATTACGCGGAAATACTCCTTTTTGGCAGTTTAAGTGCCCGGCCGAGTCAGGGGGAGACTTTCCTCCCTCTGAGAGCGGCCCTGCGGCTGTTCCCGCCAGGAGGGCTTGCGGCTCCCCGCGGGATGCGCTCCGCGCCCCGCGTGTCCGGGCGGACGGTGCCGCTCGGCGGAGCCGCGCCGGCACTGCAGCTCGGCGGAGCCGGCCCGCCGCTCCCGCTCCGAGCAAAGGGCGGGAAGGGCTGGGGGACAACGACAGGTGCCAGCTCCGGGAGGGAGCTCCAGCACGGCCGGGCTCCAAGGATGCTTCTGAGCGCAGTCGCCCAAGCTGCCAAGAGCTGGCCAGCCGGGAGTGGGATTCGTTTACTCAAACACGGGCTCGGCGTGATGGGGCTTCAGCTCAGACTAAAAGGGTTCGTTGTGGGAACCAAGGAGTCAACAAAAAAATACCCTCCTGAGCAGTGAAGACCCATGTTACAGACAGTACAGATCAGCTAAGAATCAAGTGAAATTAAGGGCAAATTCCTCCTTGCTCTGTTTTTGTGGGGGATTTTTTTAAATTTTTTTTTTGTTGTTTTTTGGGGGTTTTTTTTTTTTTGTTTTTTTTTTTTTTAATCCTTCCAGATCACACAAGGGTTCAGGATGAGGATGTTTATGAGAAGCCTTGTTCTGTAAATCAGGCGCTTCTTGCAGACCCTGATGTTGTGTTACATTTATGTGTATTTACAGTGCTATTTACAGTGGATACTTGAGGAGGTATTTCAGTAAGAGACTAAGAGGAGCCAGAAACAGGAAAATTAAGTTCAAGGCCCTTTTCCCAGCCTGACAAGAGGATTGAGACAAATAGGCCCCCTCCAGCCCCTTGTGTCGCTTACCTGACTCTGTTTTGTCCCTCTGCTGTTCCTGACACAGTGAAACAGTGCCTAGCACAGAGGGACATCCATCCAAGAGCTGCCAGCACGCAGATGACATCAGGAATAACGCTAACAGATGGCAGGTCTGAAGAGGAGCCGCTGCCACCAATGCAGGCTGGCAGGCAAACATTCCTGCTCTGGCAGCTGGAACAACGGTAGCGCAAATGAAACATGAACAATTTCCTCCCCGCCAGCAAAGAAAATAGCTCCAGGGAGAACACAGGGAGAATAATTGTCAGCCTCCTCTAGGTATCATGGGAACACAGGCCATTCAGCAATCCCCTAGTAAGCAACTGCATCTTATTTTTAATACAGAATAAAACCCCAAGAATCTAAGAGCTGGTACTGCACAATTGCTGAATTAGCTGCACCAGTGCCCTCCTTCTTCTGACCTTTCACTGAAAATCATTGACGTGAGGCCTGCAGGAGTTCTACTGTAACCAAAATGGGCTCCTAACAGAGGGTGAATCTCCTGTCACAGAACCATGCAGATAGGACAAATACTTAACATTCTTCTTGCTCCTGTCTTTGAAGAAGATGCTGATCATTAGACCAGTGAAATTCCTCCTCCGCTTGGGACTCAGCCAGGTCTCTCTGTCTTCAGATGCCTTTTTTCTTTTTTTTCTATTTTTTATTTTTTAGTTTCCTTCAGTCATGGTTAAAATATGCTGCAGCCTTACAGCATGTACTGCAAGCTGGCTGGCGTGCTCCTGGAAACTTTCAGTAGCAGCAAGCAGGGACAGGGCTGATGCTGGTATTCACAATGAGCATGGTTTATCTTCACTGATATTCAAAGAACTACGACAATGCAGAAATCCTGTAAGCCTCAATAAAATCAAAATCCTATAAATACTTGGTGTTAATTCACAATAATATACCAATAACTGGTGCGGTTTGGCTCAACGGGACTACTCCTCACAGAGGGAACTGTGTCAGACTACCAGAATATCTGCACTCAGGCTTTCCAGCAGCAGTTAGTTATAGATACAAAGGGAATAATAAAATAATAAGGTAGACACACCTCCCTGATGTACTTTCCCAGTTTTCAGTAACTTCCTATGCCACTGGCACAGTGCCTGACTTTTGGACTCCTATTATAGGGAATGTTCTTCTATCTCCTGTGAAATTCAGCACACATATTTGTTGTCATCCCATCAGGTACCAGGATTTCCTCCAAACAGGGGTCTCAACTATGATAATTTTATGCCATGGGCTCTATTTCACTTATATTTGCATATTAGCCAGTTTAAGAGGTTTCTCTGAAATAAAGGACTTGTGTAAGGATAATGCAGTATATATATGACTACCAGCTTTTCCTATCTGCAGGAACCCACTCAGCAATGTACCACTGGCTCTGGTATAACAAAACTGATTAATACAAAACTGCCATCAACACACATTGCAATGAGCACAGCTGCTGTTGAAAAAAGTAAAACGGAAAATTATTTCTGTATCTGGGGCTTGGAGAGCAATCACTCTTCATACCCTGCAGCCTGGCACAGGCACAGACCAAGAAAAGATAACGAGAGGCCTGTTCAGTCCTTATCACAATTTTTCTTTTGCTTTCTTTTCCTTGGTCCTCACTCTCCCTTGCCTTCACTGGTAAAACCCTGCTCTCATTTCCTCAGACATGGATGCAGCAGAAATAACACAGGTAGGAAGCATGTTTTCCTCTGGTACATTACTGGCACCCAGGAGCCCCACTCCAAAATTAATTCTCAGCCAGTATCTCTCATCCAGCCTCAGGAGTGGAAAAAGCCTTGGAGACAGACATGAATCACAGTGATGCCTCTAAACTATTGTTTTATCCTCCCTTCAATCTCATTCAAGGTGGGGAGCAAAAAAACCCAGTGCATTCCTGCAAACAACAACTAGAAAGCCTCTGGCATTTCTCAGAGAAAGACCTGAAAATATTTTGCTAGGATGGTTGGCTGAGCACTGCTGCAGCTCCATAACCCTTCATTTCTGTATACAATACCTCAAAACTGTTAAGGTCTTAGGAGAGAGCAAAGAGGTAGGAAATGGAGGGGGGGGTCTGGCTTATGATGTGAGCAGCAGCCAGGCTGCCCAGGACTTCAGCACATCTCCCTGTGATGGGGAGGATTTGGTTTCCATGGCAACAACGGCGTGATTTCCCCCTCTGCGGGACTTGTATTCCACAAATACACGGGAGTTATATTTCCCCCTAAGGCTTTCATTTTCCTGCTGCACGGTTTTGTCGTGCTCCAGCAGGTCTTCCTTTTTCTGCCTTTTTCTACACTGGTTTGGGGAGCAAGGGGGGGCCATGGGGATGCCGTGCAAGCATCACTGTCACCTCCCTCTCCCTCTTAATGCCACTCCACAAAAGATGCAGTGTTCCCTGTCCCCAACTGACTCATCTTCGCTGAGGTCCCCCTTTTCCTTGCCTGTCTCCAGTGATCAGCTCACGCATGCCTGGCTTTCCATAACAGAGCAGAGTTGTGTGCAAGTGCCAGGCTCACACAAAGCTGGAGTGCTGCCTGCAGAGGAAATGTCAATATAGGAACACCAGGCTATTTACAAAACCCCTCTTTATCGTGTGACAGAGATGCATGTATCTCTAAAACAGTCGTACCTGCATACACTCCCCTTTTGATTTTACCCACATGAAGCACATGAAGACTCTTGTTTCTCCTGATGAAGAAGACTTTAATTTTCAATACAAAAGTGAGGAAAACATGCCCAGAAATAGGATGGCATAACTGCAAATCACACCAAGTATTCTGGGGACTCGTAGGAGGATCTGAAAAGCAATTCATTCTTTTGCAGCTGATCTGCCTTCAAAACAAGTGCTCCTTTAGTTGTACACATTTGACATTTGTCTGCTTCAGGACCAAGGATCTTAGCTGTGTTCTTATTAGTACTATAACATGTTTTCTTCTTCAGTGTGGAGTCAATTCAGAGGAGAGGCCAAAATCTCCCTCATTTTAGCAGGCTTCCCAAGATATGGGTGCATGGTATGTTGTGTGTGCCGGTATTTCCTGTGCTCTGGAGCATCCCAACCCACATATCCAGGGCAAATGCACACCAGGGAGCCCTCCTGGCAGCTGGGATGGGGGAGCTGGGGCTCAGCACTGGGCAGAAGCAATCCCCAGCTTTTAGATCACAGCTGGCACCTCCTGGCAGCTGGGATGGGGGAGCTGGGGCTCAGCACTGGGCAGAAGCAATGGCTGGCACTGGTCCTACCAACACAGAGGCTGCCAGGCTGAGCCTGTTTTTGGTGCAGGCTCGCCATATAGGGCAAAAAGGTTACAGAGCCCAGCACAGCTTGGTGCCTTGACCTCTCATGGAGCTCTCAGCCCATCCACCAGTGGGAACTGCATGGCTTGGCATTCACCCACACTCAAATACTAGTCAAGACTATTCCCCTTGCTCAAAGATTGTTCCCACGCTTTGGGCAAGTTAATGTCTCTTCATCTGAGAGAAAGAGTGTTCACTTTTTGGCATAAAGATGTTTTTTTCACTACCCAGTTGTTATTTATAGTCACTAATGTTGCTAAGCACCTTGAAACAAGTTGTTTCATCATTGCTTTATTGCTTTTAGTCATATCATTGAACTTATATGGTGAAAGAGCCCCAAAGACTGCACTCAGGAATCAAGACCTCCTTGTGGAAAGGGATGCTGAGATAAATTTGACCACAAAAATCCCATTAATTTCCATATGTCACTGAATTCTCCAGTCATCCTGGAAGTGCCTTTCACTGGAGAGCAACATCTGTTCTGGCTCAGAAAGATGGTAGTAAACATCACATCTTAATTAAAACTCTGTGTACAGTTTTGGGAGACATACTGGTACCTCCTATAAAAAAAAAAAAACAACAAACAAAAAACCAACCACAATAACTTAATGGCTTTGCTCCCATGTGCTGACAAAAAATGCCTGTTACTGTCCTCGTTTTGGCAAATGCCAAGTCCCCATTTGTCAGAGTAAGAACAGAGTTTGGAGGAAAGGCAGCAAAAGGACTCTGACTCCTCTTGGCTGAGAAAATGGCTTTACTTTTCACAACCACATTGGTAAGAAAGCCCCTCTAGATGATCCTCCAGAACTTGCAGATGTAGGCCACAGGTTTAGCATGGGCTTTGTTAGGTACACTCTACCTTTTCTTTCACTGCACTTAAATATATATATCTAATTATTTTTCTTTCAACCACAACAATGCAGGATGATCTTGATACACTAGCTATTACATTATCAGTCAGGTTCACAGATTGACTGAGATGCAAACTTTTCTTATTCCTGGTTTCCCATTCTTGCAGATCTGCCACAGGACTAGCATAGCTATATTTTCATTCAACATGAATAAAAGAGCATCAAAAACCTGTTTTCAGTATTCAACCCTTAGCAGTCCTACAAGTTACAAATAAAGTAAAATTTTATGAGAACTCTGTTCTAAAATTTCTTCTGTTTGAATAAGACTGGAATAAAACTGGAAATTCCTCAAAGGATGCACCAGCGCACACAAATCATTAAAGCATTTATTTTAGTTGTATTAATTCAAAAAAATGATCATTGCAGAGCCCTTCAGGATATATCATGATATAGAAATAAATATATTCAGAATATACAGGTGAGAATATGAGAATATATCTAAATGCCATGTAGGTGAACAAATCTGAGCTAGGTAAATCTTTTGTAGTCAGTGTTGCAACCTGTCAGGCCTAGATAGCATATTATTAAAATTAATCACACCCAGCTTTTCTCTCCTGACTATAAAGGAGGTCTTGGTTGACTAAATCAAGTGCAAATATCAGTATTTCATCTGCCTGAAGTCAAAGAGTCACAGAATTATTTAATGTACTCTGGAGCTCCAAAGTCCTACTCAGAGCAGGGTGAACTTCAAAGTTAGATCTGAAAATCTGAAGTCCTTGTCTACCTAAGATTTTAAATTTCCATGGCTGCAGATATCATTGCCTTGCTGAGTAATGGCCTCACTGGGAAGGAAGAAAAACAATTTCCATGCAATCAGAATTTCCCTTGACATAACTGCTAACTGCTCCTTTTTCCATCACTATGCAGCATGAGATCCTTTCACTCAGGGTTAGTGTGACTCTGACTTTCTCTAAATTCCTCCATTAAAGAGTGCTATTAGGGTGTGAGCAAATCCCATCCTTGGTTCCCCAGGCACAGGGCAACCATCAGTTGTGTATTCTTCCAAAACACAGGAAACCCTAAAATGTTTCAGATTGAGGAGTGCATGCTGAAATGTTGGGATTTCCCAGAAAAGCTTTTTTGTCCATCAGAATTTATATCCAGCACTAGTGCTGAAGTGGGAAGATTTATGGTAGGCCACTAATTTATTTTCTATTTTGGGTTCATCCTTCCTTTGATGGCTGATCTGGATTTACACCTCTTGCCATAATCTGATGTTGGTACAAACATGTATTTTGCTTTTGGAGGCATAGCACAAAGGCTGTTCCACACTCCAGGCTATAACTCTTTCCCTGTAGGTCTTTCAAGCTATATAAAGCACGGCGTAGCTGAGTACAAAGCAGATAGAAAGAGCACAACAGGTCATGACTGCATGACTGTGACTGTGCTATGAATCCTGTGAGTGTACTTTGTACAGTTGCAGTCTGTTTTGATTAGTTACATTTATTTTTCTTTAGCAGTTACCTGCTTGTTGTTTCAAAGAAAATTAATGACCAAATCAAACCAATCCAAAATCCATCATAATCCATTTCTGTTTCTGTTAAGTATCTTAGTATGACAATACAGTAAGTCAGCCCTACAACTTAAATATAAGAAAGCTGACATTCATTAATTTTTGTTTTGTTATGGATAGTGTTGACATAAATGCTGACCACAATTAAGAGCTATTCTGGAGCTGTTATGCTTTTGCTGAAAGCAAATTAAAGATGGCATAGCCTCACTTTCAGGAATGTCTAGAATTGCAGAAAAAAAAAAAATAAAAATCAGAAGCTTAGTGATTTGTGTCTTTGTGAAAGCCTAGGCAGATTGTTTAATAGATTTTTCTTTTACAAAGAAAATAGGAGCTGCATAAATATGTAAATGAGCCATCCAAGAATGAGCAAGCAGGAGAAATATTATTGCTATTTGACTGGCTGGTGTGATATATATATATATTAACAAAAACATGCTCAGAGTCATACATGGTTCTTGTGTGCATTTTTAAACACAGATGCATAGCTGAAAGTGTGTGCCTATGCATGCAAATTAAGTGATAAAAATATGGATGGAAGCATATGCATTCAAATGAGTTGGCACTTCTATTCAATCAGCAGAGAAATCTGTATGTGTCATGATTTCCTCTAATTCCAAGAATCTTTCTTCCTGGACTTGTCTGCATGTTCTCAAGCACAAAACAATCTCTTCTGAGATACTGGAGACCTTCAACTTCATTACTACATTTCATATTTTCTGCCAATAATTCTGTGATCACAGTAAAATTATTTTCCACGTAAGACTTTCACATATTGAACCTACCACCATATTCTTTTGCAAAAGTACTCATGCTTGTTTTCATTCAGGAGTAATTTCTTTGTTAATCAGTATGGAGTAGGGTTTGGCCTCTTTAAAATGTCCCCCTACAGACTGATGAAAGCATAGGTTTTCCATGTCCAGCTCACAGACAATCCTTCAAAATCCAGGTCTAGTTCCCAGTGTGGTAGCCTTGAACAGTACTGTCATCATCATCACTGGAAAATAGTATCATCTCAGTTTATATCCAATATGATGAGAAAAATTAAAAGTCAATACTAGGTAATGGAGAAAGAAGACTGCAATGCACATCATTAAAGAAATAACAAGAGAGAGGCCATGGCAGATTGGCTTTTGGCTAACATTACTCCATCCTCCTCCTGTTTCTTATGGGAGATGTTGTACTCTCTATAAACAAAGCAAATCTTCCACTCCAAACTACCTGGGATTGTTCACTTCAGTATTTAAACACACTCTCTTTGGAAGTGATTTTACATTTCATATTCTTGTTTTCACAAGTTTTATTCATTTTTTTGCTGGCACTTATTCTCCCATCATGAGGACTTTGAACTTGTGTCCATAAAACACACTTTCAGTTCCCAAGCAGCTATACCTGGGGGAAGGTAATTCACACTCCTCCAGACAAAGGACTAATCAGATTAATCACAGCTAGTCAGTAATTTAAAACACAAACCACAACATCCACAAAACATTTGCTCAGAGCTGAACATTTTAAATCCTCTCTAACTCAAACCACACCTATGAAATCTGCAATCTGCAAACAAAAGTAAAACTGCTACAGCAATTTCAAATTGTTACCTCTGCTCTCTACAAAATAAATAAGAATTAACATGCTGCTTCCCACAATGGACAAGGCAGGAAGCAGGAAACAGTTCAAATTTTCCTGAGCTGGTCTGTAGAAACTGCATGTTCAGAATTCAAGAATTCTGATATCCCCATCCCTTAGAAAAGCATTCACTTTCACACAGTGGGCCTTCTAACAGCATCCATAGCCAGTTTAAAACTGTTGTAGAGCATTACAGCATCCAAGGTGGACAGGTATGACTTTTGAGAGGTATGAGGGTCACAAGCTCTTACAGCACAGCGCCAAAACCAATGCTGTCTCCCAAAACACACGCAACAGTGCTGTTTTTTCATTGTACATGCTGTGCATTTGGGGTGCTCTGCGACAAATGCAAACTCTGCTGCAGATGCCCCCTAAACACATAGTAGGAAAAGCCATGGGATTTCCATTCTTTGGTCATGTCCTGGAAATCTCCCCTTCTCCTTCCTCAGATTTGAGACTTTCTGGTATGTATACAGACCCTCATGTCTCTGAAATTTTGGGATGGTGCTTTCAGGGCCTGGAAGTGTGACACAATGCCTCTTGGTCTGTAGATCTTTAATATCTAAACCATTCAGATCTTTGTGCATTGTCTGCAGAGTTGGAATCTCATAGTGGCATTATCCAGGAAGAAGAATAAAACCACCATAAATAAACAGATTACAAGTTTCTCCTTAATGTTTTGTTATGAGAAGTGTGGAACACATATTAAACTAACCACTCAAAATCTTGAATCTACTACTACCAATTTGGCTGAGCTAGGCAGGGTCAAGAATATCAGAAATGTCTATTGCTTCAAAGCCAGTAGTGCTCAAGATGATTGGTGACTTTGTACTGGACAAACTGGAGCAAAATATACAGTGGATAAGGTACAAAAAAAAATCTACCTTGCCCATTCCACATGTTTCTACTAGAACCCAAGATAACTGGGTTATTTCTCTTTATGATCTACCTTTTCTCAGCACTGAAGCCTTGTCTAGAGTCTTAGGTAGCTGCCATGTAAGTAAGGAGTAGTTTCACAATATTTATTCCCCTTGTCCTCTGTGCCCTTCTAGGACTGATCAGGAGGTCAATCTGCCTTGCCCATTGTAAAATAACTTCTGCCACAGTAATCAGTACAGCTGAGATTAGAAATGTTAGCAATTATTCACACAGGAGAGTACTTGCCCCCTATACTCAAGATGTTCAGATGGGGCCTCATAGCAGCAGGGTGCCTGGACTTCTGAGCAGTAAGTTTGGGATTTGTTCCATAACAAATAAGAAAAGATTCTTCAAAATTTAGACTCTCATCTCTTGAGCCAAACACACATTATGGCATTTATTCTTACAGCTCACTTCAGAGAAATATTATGATGGAAAATCTTCCAAGTCTGCTGAATTGGGCTGTTAGCCAAGCTGAGTGAAATTTCAAAAAGCAGCTTCTCTTCCGTATTTTCAGTCCAGAAATACTGCTGCAGTGGGCAAGGGCAGATTTGCCCTTCATGGCGATTATTCTGGCCCCAGCAAGGTCCCGGAGTCCTGCATGCAGATAATACATACAGTTATTGTCTGCCTCCCACAATTAACTGTGGTCCTCTCCCTGCCTGCATGGATTGGGAGCTTGTGAGTGCATGGTAGCAGGGTTTGAATCAGGGATGAAGAAAAAGGAGAACTGAGACAAGTCCGTAAGAATTCAATACTCCAACCCTTCCAGGTTCTGGGGAAGAATCATGATCACACAAAGAAGACTCAATAGCTTTAGCAACTGTGGTAAAGAGCTACACACAGGAAGATGCTTGGCAGAACGATTCTCTGCTCAGACAATAAGGTAGGGGGCCACATTTCCACATCAATAAATTCTTCTTGCACTAAATCTTTAATAGGCAGGTGTAGAAATGTCTTCATCATCATGATGCTGTATTTTTCTGCCTCTTGTATCCAAGAGTGTCTCACCATGGATATCTGTTTCAGGCTAGCTGCATCCCAAATGAGATTTTTGTTCCCTGCTTCTGTTTGTGTATAACAGCCTCCAAGACTGCTGCAGAGCCAAGGAATGACTGGCTGCTTTTTCATTCTCAGATATTGGCTCCATAAAAAGTGGTTCATCATTAGCCTGTGCACTCTTTAACTCACTTGCTAAAAGGAATGCTGCTGTATGCCTCTTTTCTCCTATAATTTATTATAGTGGGCAAACAACCTCATTCTTTCCCTCTAGCCCCTGCTCAGTTTGCTAGGGATAAATGAGTACATACAAAGGCATCCAATCCTGATGTGAATATAATTCAAGGAATGAATTTTCAGCATCACACATATGGGTATTTTTTCTTCCTGCAAAAACTGTGAAATTATTTCCATATTGTTTTAGTTTCCTAGTATCAGCTTTCCAATCTCAGATACTTTAAAAAGTTTTTGCTTAAGTTATAAATGCTCTCCTACCATAAATTCTGTGTTAGCCTCAAAAATAACAACTATTTTTCACTTTCTGGTTTGAGCCTCCTTCATGAAGATTGTTTCTGGGAACAATGTGATGAATTATGAATTATAGCTGGGAAGCCTAAAATAAATCCTAACTGAAGTGCAAGAGGTTATGACTCTTTTGTAAAATAGGGAGAATAGGGAAATCAAGGTCATTCAATTAAGGCTGTTTCAATCTTTTTTTTTTTTTTTTTTTTTTTGTATCAAAAAGCACCACTTTGAAAGCCTACCAGAAAAAAAAAAAAAAACAACAACCACCCAAAAAACCAAGTCTTTGCACAAAGTTCAAATGTCACTCTCCTTCTAAAACAGCACGTAAGTGAAAGCTTATTAACACCTAATTGACATTAATAAGGCAGAATCTGGAGAACTAAGAGCTGAAGGGTCATCTTAGGAATGACTAATGGAGCTAAATGTTGTATGTAAAACTTAACTAAACATTTATTGAAGGGAATATAACAATCTACAATCTATGAAGGAAATATTTATTGAAGAAATAAGAGGACTGGTTCATGCAGATAAATATACATAAATAGTAAGATGAGCTCTGTGGAAGACTCTTTTCAGCATAAATTGAGATTTTAATGTTTGTTTTAATTTGCAGTGGTACTTCTTCAGTTTTAAAGTTTATTTCAGATTACTCCTAATATTCAAAACAGGAAATAAGAGCCGCTTCAAAAGTTGTATTGAAATCAGTCATCCTGAAGGTGTTGAAACTGGCTTTGTCTAAATCTTTACCCCTTCTCCTAAAAGAACATTTTAGTTTCAACAGTCCAACTTTCCCATTTTGTGGTGCCTGTATTTTCTAACAGACTTTTATGTTAAATAGCAATGTAAACTAATGAAGAGGGGTCAGCTGAAGTTTGCACTTCCAATATACACACAGTCAGTTCCTTTTAAGAAGCCATTGTTAAAGGAAATTAGAGAAATATATTAGTACACAGGACAAGACTCTAAAACCCAAACTGTGTCACTATGATGAACACATCTACTAGATAATGAGTGTAGAATTATCCTTAACTTTCCCAGTCTCATTAAAAGGAAAAAATTGCTACTAACCTAGCCCCTAAAACCATAAGTGAATGCAGCATTGCTCAGGAGATTTTTCTCAAAAATATCTTGCCATCATGGCACCATATTTTTGTCCCAATGTCATTTATGTCAGCAACATATAGTTTAAACAAAAGCTACAGCACAAATATCAGTATCAACTCTGCATCTGTGCTTCTGCCATGGCTAGCATAGAGTTACAGTGCTGAGGGAACACATGGATCCAAGTTGCAGGGTAATTGAGGGAACTGAGGAAGATCTAAGTATCAAATACAGCAATAAACAAACCTAAAGGAGCCTCTCTAAGGAGTTTCTTGATTGACTCACCTTTCATGTCCTGCAGCTTTTTATGGGGATGGTATAAAGAAGAAAGCAGAGAGTCAAAATAAAATCACAGGCACGACCCAGATTTTTTAATGATAGTTTTATGAAGCATTTAATAAAAGCACATGTTAAAACCAACTGAAAATGTTTGAGTCACCTGTCACAATTTTGTTTTTACAGCTGACTTTTTTATGATTCATTCTTGTGCAGAAAAATCAAGCTCACATATTTCTAAGAAAGATAACCAAAGCAGAACAGAAATGTTTTCCTTTAGCTGCAACATATGCTTCAATATTGCTTTAGGATAGAGCTCAGTGCCTCAAAGAGAAATACGAAGGTATTTATTTCATACAGCTGTCATTGGAAAAATCACTTTCAATTGAAACATCTAACCAGAACTACGATTCACTGCTTAAAAATATTGCAAAAAATTATACATCTTGAAATAGAAACATTGTTTTCGACTCCCTTATAAAATGCGTGTTCAGTTTTTTGGTAGGCTCACCCCTCATTTTTATGCTGCAACCTATTTATTTCAGATGTTTAAGCCTTTGCTACATGTAGAAGGGGAAAGATCAAAACAAACGCAGTAGTTAGTAGTTCTGAATTACATTTGCACAAGAAGATAGAAAATTAATCCTTAGATAAAATTAATTGTGAAAAGAACTCTCTTAGTCTAGTCACATATTGATTTTTGTCTCAGATCTCTTTTCAGTTGCAGGAATCAAATAGAAATCCATGCCATGTCCTTGCTCCCATGACTGTCAGAATTCAGGTTGCCCTGGAGACATGATGCTGCATTCGTAGAAGGATAAGAGAGAGAATTCAGTCCTGCTGTCCTTTGGAGACCATGCTCCCAAAATCCTTCTGTGGGTCTCTTCTCAGTCCTGAGAGCTTGCAGATGAAGACAGCCAAGTATTTGTAATGCGAGATGCTACTGTAAATTAAACACTTATTAATGAAAGATCAGAGGGACCACTTAAAAAAGCTAGCTTCCTATTTCTCTGCATGCCTTTGGGAAATACATAATCATGCTTTTTAGCTGTACAGCCATAGGCACTGTATATTTAAAGCAAGCACAACAGCAAAATCTCTGTATTTTGTAAATGATTAGTAGCATTCTGGATAAAAGAATATACTCAACCAGGACAGTTTTTAAATCCACATACATATCTATCCAAGTCATTCATCTGGAAGCACTGGATAATATCTGCTGGAAATGGAAAGTAGAACAAGTGAGCCTCACAGGCAGAGCTTGTTGTCAGCCTTTGGAGGTATGTAAATCCCTCAGCAGGTCAATACACTATTTCCTCTGTCACATATAGGATTTACCACTCCTGTCAGTGCACTCTCCTGTTAATATTGTTGCACAAGAGGCTGGAGTTCAGGAAGGACTTCAGTACTCAGAGAACAAAAGCTTCACACACATGACATCGAGGCGAGTGCACACACACAGCCCCTCTGGGCCTCAGCACAAATGAGTGCAGCTCATCTCCCTCTTTGCATTGCCCAGCAGCAAATTGAACAGGGAGTGGAAATGAGGACAGCAGTGAAGGAATCTAGGAATATTGGCTTCTTTGCTTTGTAAGCTGAAAAGCTGTAGCTCTTTTGGAAACCTGTAAAATGGGAATGGTTTGGAGGATAGTGATAAAGACCCTGTGCTGAGAACAAGAAGTTTCACACTGCTGCTAAAAGAAAAAAAAGCACAAGCATACAAAAGAAAGTAGCACTGGTGCTGCTCTGAGCAGAATAGCATCTGTGTCTTCCATCCCCCTGTGACCAGATTCACAGTCCTCACAGGGGGATTTTGAGAGGTGCTGGACAGAAATGCAGTGATGCACAGGAGATAAGCATGAGGAAAACAACACAAGCAAAGACTACCACTTTGCAAGACCATGATACTGCTGGGGAAAGGAGATGCTTTCCTGTAATTGAATGCATGTAATTTGGGAGGGATGACATACTTTCTGTGAGTCAAGATGTGCCCATATATTTTGCTGAACATCCAGGCCCATGGCTTCTGAATTTGTAGCCAATCACAAAGGCAACTGACAAATGCAAAACTGCCTTGCCCCCATCCTGTCTCCTCAGGTTGTCAGCACAGAGAGACCAGCAGTCACTGATGGTACTGACTTCTACAAACGCATTAAAAACATTTTTCAAATAATTTCCTTAATAGTTTTCACCTTTGCTATGCCTATGGCAGTAAATGACATGGTTTGGATAAACATTTCACTAATTATCTCAGGCTTTGATCTATTTCTCTGAAGTTGCACACTGCTTCCCCAGGCAGACATCTTTGCTAGAGCTGCCCTCTTCTACTGGAATAGTGAATAAAGCCTCTCTCAGACATGTTTCAGTACGCTTCATTCAAGTATATAATGTAAATAAAAAGGCCCATATAGAGAATCTACAATAGCAACAAATGTTAATTGCACAGTAACAACTAGCAAAAACAATATTCAATGTGATCATGTCGTGTGCTCTCCTCAGGGCACACCATTATCATAATTAATAATGTCATTTAATTACAATAATAGGGCAAATGCAGCTTATAAATTCAATGGATATTAGGTTAATAAATGGGATCTGGTAATTAGTTAGGTACAGCTGAACAATTTATGAAGTATTTTAAGAGCTTCTCTAGAGGTGATGAATCAGGAGTGTTGTGCTTGCCTCCTTCAATGAGCAGCAAGAATGAAAAGTAAATAAACAGATGTGAAACAGCTTAGTCCCCTTCTTGTCACGCCTTGCCTCCAAACTTTTTTTTTTAATACCAGGATTACAATGCTTTTGTAGCAAGGACTTTTGAAAGAAGTAATGATTCAGAGCCTAGCCTGATTTGAGACTGAACCTTACAATATTTTCTTATCGGTCATGGAGTTTTCCACCTCTGTCATCCATGTCATCCAAAAGAATGTTTCCTGTCTTGAAAGGTTTACAGTCTAGGTAATTCATATAAAAGAAAAAAAACCAAAACAATTGTGGTAATGATTTGTCTTCCAAAAGGTGAAGACTTTGGTGTTCCTGCTCATTCTGATAGTCTCCAGCTTGCACAGCCTTACCATGACCTGTAAATGGCATTTTTCTAAACGTAAAATCTCTACTGCAATCCTTGAGCAGGTAAGAACAAGACAGGGCTTACTCTCAGTATCATGTTAATGTGACCTAATATACTGCTGAGCATTTGAACTGTGGTAAGTAGCATGACTGCAAGGTTTTTGTACTTACTGGAAGAATAAATGAATTAGTTTAAAGCCAATTTTGAGATGAGATGGGATAACAGCAGGCACATGGGCCCCTATGATGCTTCAGCTGTCAGTACCTTGCAGAACCGAGTAACTCAGCTGTTTTTGATGGCATACCCTTGATACACAAGGGAAAAGGTTTAGGTGAAGGGCACTCAGCTTTGGCTGAGCTTCAGATGCAGGGACTGAAAGTCATGTAGTGCCACTGCCTCTGTAGCTTCAAGAAGGAACCTTACACACCTCACTGCTACGTCAGTCAGCACCCATAACCGGAACAGAAACCAGGGTGAAGGGACAGAACTAAAAGGTTAAGGTAGTCTGTTGTGTTGGTGTTTTTAATTAGGGTAGCAAGATAAGCCTGCCAGTCTCCATATAATTATACTATCCTATATTTAGAACAAGTCAATAATACACGTAACACATACCATACACACCATTAGCTGGTATGCAGCAATGTGCTTGACAACTCTCAGCTGAGTAGTGTGAGTGCTGCCCCTGTTGGATCCTGAGACTCTGGTTTGAAGCCAGCTGAATGGTGAAAGTAACGGAGGAGTTAAAAAAAGGTAAATGAAGATGGTCAGTCAACAACTGAAGATGGTCAGTCAATGACTGCAGGGCTACAGCAGCAGAAGAATAACATTTCTGAAGAAGTAAGATAGTTGGCGGAAATATATTTTTTTCGTTGATGGTGACAGTCAGAGAACATACTCAGAGCCAGACTCTTCTCTGAGAAATACCATTCACAGATAAAAGGAAGTTTTTTTAAAAAGTCTGTTCTTTCAGAAAACAAAGAAAGGTCTAATTCGGTCAGCTCTGAATCAAAATGAGAACAGATTATTCCTCAAGCACAAATATTACAATAACTTGACTATATAGGTGACTATAGAGGCAAAAGTAGCAGCGTGCTGTGCGGTGCTTTGCAAACCTCATGGTTTGGACCCTCATCCATCCATCCATCCATCCATCCATCCATCCATCCATCCATCCATCCATCCATCCATCCATCCATCCATCCATCCATCCATCCGCGCTTCCAGGATGGAAGAGCAGCGTGAGCGAGCACTGACCTCTAGCGGGCAGAGCAGTCAGATCAGGGAAAGCTAGCAGAACCCAAAATAGAAAGTACGTCACAGCACCGCTGGCCCAAGGCTGGTGCTTGGCAGCTCTGCAAGCCGCAATCAGCACAGCTTTACTGTTAGCAATCTCTCACTGTCTGCGTGTCAGAAAACATCATGTCTGTTGTAAAATCTAGAGGCATTATTTTTATTGGCCAAAATAAAACAGTGCACACTTAGAATTTGCTTAGTAAGGCACGTAAGTCCAACTATTGTTCTGTAAAATTTACTCAGGATAAATTCACAGAACTTTTTAGATATTTATTGGATAACTCAGCATTGTTGAAAGTGTGTCAATGACATTATGAAAGCACCACTATTTTAAAAAAATCCTAAGGAGACATGAACATACACATCATAAATTACAGGGTTTAGTCCTACCCTTCCTACAGCCAAAAATTACAGAATTGTGAGAGTTCATATATATTCAATATCTGCCCCAAAGGAGCCTGCTTGCTTCTTACCTTCAAGTTATTTTCCATAGGAAAATTCCTGTAATTATTTTGGAGTTCTTTAAACTAATCCAAAGAAGAAAATTAATCCCATGCACAAAATTTTGTAAGGCTTCAGCTGAAACTATCAAAGTTGAGTGTCTCAAACAGGTAACATGCAATGCTGGCTTCCCTTCCTGTATTAGCAATGTCATACTTAGTGTCATTCAGCAGTCTCAACCAGAAGCTAATGAAGACTGGTGTTTTTTGGGCTTCCACCAACTTAAGACAGTGAGATTTCTGGAAAATATTTGGTCAAGGAGGATCCATAAACTCGGAGCTTGTATCTGGATCTTGTAGAAGGATTTTGCCACTGGCGTGGTTTGTCCTTGTTTCCTTTGCACCCTGTCTCATACAAGAACTGTTGTCCCCACAGCACAGATACTTATTCTTGCCTCAAAAGGGAAAGGGATGGAACAAGCAGGAGAATCTCATGACCCATGGATTCCCTACTACAAGTCTGTGAAAGAAAGGAGGAAAAACTTCTATGCGGAGAGCAGGATGCCAGATGATGCAGCAGACTTATTATCTAAATGCTGTTCTAGAGTAAGAGATACTGTCTCAGTCTTTGATTGATATGAAGCCAATCTGTGTCCCAAAGTTAGTGCCATCACGAAAGTGAGAGTAAAATTTATCAGGGTGGCATGCAGTACAGAAAGTGATGTTTCTGTTCTGGTCTGTGATAGAATCATCTTGGATGTTCTCGGGAAGAATCCCACCTCTCTCAAGAAGAATCCTGAAAAAAAAAGAGAAACAAAAAATATTACTGTTTTTACATCTTCACATTCCATAAGGCACTATCATTAAGGCAGAACCTCAAGTACCAACTGAACAAACTGTGCCAATATTGTGATTGGGGCTTTCATTTGCTTTTTTTGTTTCTTTCTTTCAGTATGAGACTAAAATAATTACTTTCCTGCAACCTGTAAAATCACATTAAATTTGAACTTTTGTCTATAATCCATAGACTAACCATATGTAACAGTATAACAATAAAATAATTGCTGAAATCCAGCAAAAGTGAGCAAATACCATTCATTCAAAAGTGTTCTTTCTTGATCTGGAAAGAACTAGAGAGTACTTTGTTGAGAACCCCCACCATATTAGTGCTGAATAATACAGTATCAAAGTAAATTTTTATAATGAATGTGGAATTAATCTTTTGTTCCCTCAGGAGGCTTACCTCGTTGCTCTTCTGATATCAATATAAGGACTTGCAGAGTCAAATAGTCTCACACAATTTGGATCAATTCTGTGAAATTCTTTTGCTGATTCATGAGGAAGTTTGTAGCAGCAAGGTCCCACAGATGGGCCCAGCACCACAAGGATATCTTTCACGTTACAGCCGTATTCAGAAACCATAGCATTCACTGTGGCCATAGATACGCCTAACAATGTGCCCTTCCATCCTGTGAGACATGAGAGGTTGAAAAAAAATTGGTATATATTTTCTTTTTAATTTTCTAGCAGCTAAAAATAAATGCACTTATTAAAGGTATAAATTAGGAGATGCATTTACACCTAAAATTAAATAATGATATCTAATAATAAATTAGCTTAGAAGGCCTCCCCCTTCCCCTCCAAATTTCACATTAACAGCAATCAGTTTTCAAATATAATTTTGTGGAGATAGAAACTAGAGAGAAGTGTTTAGATTAGAATGCCATAGTTCCTTTTCCCAAGTGTCCTGGTTTGGGCAATTAGAGCATACCTCACAGGTCCGCTGTGCTTGAAACATTTAAGTGGAAATACAACTAAAATATGCCAGAAATATAGTTTTGTAATATGGTCAAAGAGTTTTAATGTTGTTTTTAGTGTTTTTTGGCGGCGGGGGGAGTGTTTAGATTAGAATGCCATAGTTCCTTTTCCCAAGTGTCCTGGTTTGGGAAATTAGAGCATACCTTACAGGTCCTCTGTGCTTGAAACATTTAAGTGGGACTACAACTAAAATACGTCAGAAATATAGTTTTGTGATGTGGTCAAAATGTTTTAATGTTGTTTTTAGAGGGGGAAAAACCCTCAAAAACCAGGCTCAAGCTAGAGATATTTTTTGGAATAGACAGAAGCCAAGTTTGCAATTGGGTATTGTTTGGAACAGACAGAAGAAAGCCCAGCTTTGGGTTCTTATATCTCATTTTGAGTCCCAGGAAATCTCTGCATTGCACAGGGAGTGCAATTCCTACCGGAATGAGCAGCACCGCAGGCTCTTCTGACAGGATCAGCAAAGAGCACGGGTATGCAGTCAGCACCTGGAGCTGCCAGCGTGACACCCTTCTGATTCGTAACTATTCCATCATAGTTGTCAGGCTCTGTCTTTCCCATAATACACACAGCATTAGCGTGATCTACCTGTCAAAACAAAAAGAGAACTGGACAGTGATATGGCTGCAAAACAACACAGATATGACTAATACAAGGTTTTTCTCTGACATGAAACACTCTTATGCACTAACTGTTTACGCATGGAAATCAGGTCTCCCTTGTTCAAATGCTGTGAAGATGTATCAGTATAAAGCCACTATAGAAGCAATGGTGTATTTTTCTTTTAGGAGAAAGTGCTCTGACCATTTATTTGATTATTCTACTTGGTGGTAAGTTAGATATTAGAACAGACTTGGAAGAATCAGTGCTGCTTCTCCATATTGTGACAAATGCTGATAGTTTGGATGGCTACTCCCCCAGATAAACTGCCAGCATAAATGTTTTAATTGTCCTGCTTATCACAGGTTCTTGCTGACAAAGATAAGAATAATGCCTACAATTTAGCCAGCAATACATGAAAGAATATCTGAGCCATTTACTTGAATCCATTATTTTATAAGATACCTTGACTCTGTGAAAAGCCTCTGGGTTAAATCCTGCAGCGTTAGCTAGCCGGCGGAGATTTTCTTTAACAACAACTTGTGGGTCCCTCCGCTTGGAGCTGCTGAAGAGATTGCAGGAGCTTAGAGTTGGTATGTAGGAGATCCCACCTGTCCTTGTGGTGAACCCATGTAAGAAAATATCATCTGGCAAGGCAAGAAAACACAACAGACAATTCCTTTCAAAACAAGATCAAACCAGCTATTACATGAGTTTATACTGAAGTGACCTGGAATCAGCCAATCAAGTAAGAGTATTGCTTTACTTTCAATTTAGCTGTGGTATTTAAATTTAAGGATTCCTAATTTCCTTCTTGTTCACGGTCATGCTATAGCAGGGACACTAAAGATATCAAGTGTGTCTGGGGCTGCAGACCACCAGAAACTCTTATCCTGCCTTTCCAAATTATGATGTTAACTCTTGAAATGTGTAATTCCCACAGAGACAGGAGGAGATTTTATGGTCTGCCCTCCCTAAACCCAGGACTGTCTTTTCTTGGATCATGCTCAGGCCTGGAACAGTCTTGCCAGACTTCTGCTGTATTTTTATTGACACTTCTTCCTTTTATACACATTATACACTATTACAACATCATATGGAGTTATATGATGCCTGAAGGCATTTCCAAATCTTGCTCATTTTGCAACTCCCTGGAAGAAGTATGCTTGGTAAGTCTCTGTAAAAACTGTTAGCTGGAATTCTCTACCTGGGATCAGGGAAGATCTGAGGATGGTGAGCTCCCCTTTCAGGCTTGGCAGGCTTTCCAAGTACATCTGAATCTCACTTTGGATGAGTGCCCTGTCCTGTGAAGGAAGCGTTTGCCCTTCATGCTGATGTTCTGATATCTGCAGGCTTTCACTGTCAGGTACCACCTGTAAATCCTCGAATTCAAACTGATAGACTGCTGTAAAGAGATGGTCAATATATACTTTCATTAAGTCTTTTCTTAAGGTAGGGAGAATAACTTTAATGATGCTCAGGTCTTTTTCATCCAGTCTCTGTTTGATGGTGTACAAAGCAGCAGCTGTAGTCTGAGCACATACCACCTCCAGTTTTCTCTTCAAATTCCGAAAACCTCTCAGAGCTGGAAGCAAGAACTCTTGTTCTCCTTTCCTTTCACTCCCCTGACTCTGGCAACACATGACATAAACAAATGGAGCATGGATGGAAGAGCATTTCTCAATAGCTTCCAGAGTGTTGTGTAGTAATCCTTGGATGTTGTTCTGCAAGTGGGGTGCAAGGCTGAACAGATCTATCAGTACTGCTTCCACCATATTCCAGGATATTTAAAGGTTTCTCCAGCTGCCAAGTAGTAACAAAACATGAAAAACAAACAAAAAGTCAAGAACAGCACTGTTAGTCTGAACACAGAACCATGTTACCACATTTAGTTCAGTGATACTGTGTAGAGAAGGCATGTAGCAGTTAATTACTGACTTACACTTTCCCAGCTGCATCAAAAGAAATTCCAACAAAAGAAAACTAGCGGAAATGGAAATAATTATGTATTTATTTAAGCATTTAGGTATTTCCCTATCACCCCACCTACTTCAGGTCTTTCCCAGGTCAGGGATGATGAAAGGTTGGTACATAAGATTAGATTTATTGAATCTATTAACCCTGATTATCCTAATGGATCTTCTTGACATGATTCATGGGCTGTTCTCCAGCCTCCATGATGCAAACAAATACAGAAGTCCTTTAGCTTCCTGGGACTGGAGGAGTTTCTGTAGCAATTTCTTTGGAGGTGTTTAGTCTGAGGTGGAGCTCATGTCTGCTACCCTCCTGGCAGTAGGGTGCTGAACTGTGAGGGCAATGACATTTTTTCCCACAGGCCTTCACAAGACCTTTCATACATCTCCCTTCTGCATTTCCAAAAGTATTGACTTGCTAATTTCTGACTTTTGTGTGAATGAGCACATGACCAGGACAGTTCATTTCAGCACGCACAAGATCCCAGTACTGGTTACTGAAACTTTACCTAGTAATGGAAGAAGTACTTAGAACCAAATTAAAGCAAGAGAATACGGTGTACAACTTCTTACCTCCGCTTTTTTCACTCTGCTAGCTGCACTCCACTCTGAAATCAAGATGTGTTAAGCTTATCCAATATTATCTATCATTCACATTTTGTTTTGTGGTCCATGGTGTAATTCCAATTTCCATGGTTAGTTTTTTCCCTTTTCTGAACTTTGTTAGTCCAAGCCCAGCTAGGTCTACCTGTGGAAACTTGTCAAATCCATCTTTTCCTCTCTCAGTTGCTATGTTACTACTATTTTATATATTCTCTCAAAAGTGTCTTACTTTCTTTTCTCTCTTTCTGATAATCTTTCCATTTCCAGTGCAGGCATCCAGAGGTCTGGAACAAAAGGCTAGATCCCTCTGCTTTGGGAGCCTCGAAGATACCTACTTAGATTTCATGACTAAGCACTGTACTTGATCTAGGAGAAACATATACAACTTTACCAACAGTTGCAAGAGCCCATAATCATTCAGAGTATTCTTTAAAAACTTTTTTCAGCAACAAATTGTGCATGAATATAATTTACTTGTAGGAAAATTCACATCTTTGCAGGAACAAAGAATTTAAGTCTTTGAAATCAATGCTCTGCTACCCGAGCTATCCAAACTAAATAATGCCCGGCACAATTTTCCTGCCCCAAGACCTCATTCTCCTGTAACCACATGAATGTTCTGGCTTCACATCACTTCATTACCCTGCAAAAATACTACTTCCATGTGTACTTGAGGCCTATCATTATGGTAAATGTGATGTACTCCTTGGCAGTTTATGTTTGTCTGTGGACTCCCAGAGTTTCTCCACTGAAATGAGAGGTCAAAAACCTTTGTGGTTTTAAAAGATGGCTTATTTAGAGAAGGTTTTACAGAAAACATTCTGTATTTTCTTCATTGTTCTTTCCTCCAGACTGGAAGAAAAATAATCCTGACTGAAAATGATGTTTTCCTTTCTGCGAATTGAACACTTACAAAGATTAACTGGCGACTATAAAAACAGGTGAGCTGAAAATATCAAAATGTGATAGCAAATAAAAGCAACTGCCAAGGAATTTATGACTCCTGATTTTGCTCAGAGTGTTCTTTACACACAGCTGATAATGGATTTTAGAGTAAAGAGCTTGCTAAGAAAACAGTGCTGAAACAGACTCATGCCAAAGACCATGACTTGGAAAATCAGAGTATATCCTTCCCTGCCCTGACACTCTCTGTGGGAGGCCTGTCTGAGCATGACACAATTCCAACCAAAGTATAAGGAATAGTCACAGGAAAGACAGCACAACAGAGGGGTGTAGTGCAAAACGAGATTATTGCTCCACTTCAGGTATGTCAGTAGTGGAAGGTAAATAGAGCTCATTGCTGTTCTTCTACTTGCCCAGAAAAATACCACCAAAGAAAGGGTGGAAGGAAAGTGTTTGATGAGGGAGAGGTAACTGCATACATTATTATTAAGTTGTGTATGCACTGCAAAGGCTCCACAGGGGCAATTATTGGGATGTACACATAAGAACAATGGGGCTGATTCATCCTCATATCCTTCCAGCTTTGCATCACAGAGTCCTAGTGAGGACAGTTGTGTCAGAATAAATTTGCTTACAATCACAGCAAAACTGATTCCTTTCTAAGCCACTCCAAAAAAAAACCCTTCTCAAAATACATTCACAGCAACATTTTAGCTTATGGAAGATGTATTTATGGTTATTCAGGTTTTAATTAACATGCTTTACAGTACCAGTGTTCCATTAAAGCAACATCCAAAAAAATAAGTACATTTATTAAGCAGTTGATTGTTTTGGTACACAATTCAAGACAAACACTTGCACAAACTTGAAGCCAAGGCTACCCATTAGCTATTTGCTCACTTCCTGAAACTGACAGGACAGACATTTGGAGGTTATGAGAATTTCTTGCACAGATATCAAAAAAAGTAGGTCAAAGAAAATGGTAACAATATGTGACGTGAGGAAGGTAACAAGAGAAAAAAGTAGAAAAGCAAAATGAATATAGAAAAAGAACAATGAAGGAAACAAAACTAGGCTGCAGAGAAGAGACAGCCCAGGGTGGATGTAAAAAAAGCAATTTTCAAGAACCCCAGAAATCTAATTCTAAAAGTGCACTGTTGTTCAAGAAAAGATTGCTGACAATTTCCTGCATCTTTGAATCCTGCTGGTCATCTTATATTAGTAGAGGAACTGAGAGAACAGACATAATTTTTTGTAAATTAAAATGGCAGGAAATATTTAATATCTGCCAGAGAGAGATGCCCTGAGAAAGAAAACAGGTCATTGAAGCAGCCCAAATGAAGAGAGATAATAGCATATGTGTAAAATTTTAACCAGAGCAAATATAAAAAAGAAAATCAAAAAACTAGGGGGTGAAAAGAAAGACATTTAAGTGTCTTAAACTGGATTAAAATAAAGCATTCTTCTTCTTTTATAACCTAGTTTTTTTAGGCAAGGTTGAAGAAACAGAAATCACCACATACAATGAAAATACTGAGGCACACACAGTTTTCATAAACACAGGAGTTTACTTACACAGCTGGACAATCCTATTGCATTCTGAAAGGTACCATCTGGCAAAATACACAGACATTTCCAGCTTTATATATCTCACTTCTTTCAATCTTGGAGCCGATTTGCACAAGCTGGAAATTCCTATGCTATGTAAAGGAACCTGTATTTCTTCTTTTTGACGGGACCCTGCTTTGCTGCTGGTTACACCGGAAAGAACAAACTGTACTGCAAGGCACCAACACGATTAACAAGTGCCCGGGGAGCGCTGAACGCGGAAGCGGTGTTAACCCTGCTGTGATCACACTGCACCGGCTTTGCACAACACAAACCAGCTCCCAGCCAAACAGGACAACCCCGCAAAGAAGTTAAAGGAAAACTTGTGCGGAGAGAAGGAGTTTCCTTTTCTGAGCTGTAGCTGTGTGTTCCACTGCAGAATTTGGCAGCCAGCCACGAAAAAGTGCATTCTGGACTTAGATAGAGAGGTTACACAACGTCAGCTTTTGGGGCCACAGGTCCCAAATGAGGATGGCAATTTCTTCTTGCAGCAGTTGGGAATTTCACACAGCTAAGTGAAGAAGTCTTAGTCCTTTGACAGGACAATGCAGCGGTTAAAACACAAGCAAGGAAATGAGGGATTGATATCAGGCTTTGTGCAATTATCAAAAGATAATAAATACATTTCCTCAGCTGCATTAAAATCATAGTCATGACTGTTAAGTATATGACAACGGAAGAAAGGGGCAAGAAAAAAAGGACAGTAATTTTTAATAGACAGAGGAATTAATAAAGTCTGATTTCCCATAAAATGCTGTCTCCTGTTCCTCCTTTCTCTGCAACCACAGTAAACCTACATTTATGCCAGGTCCAAAACACACAAAGTGAGGGCTCTGCTATTTCCCCTCCTGCAATTCTGTTCAGCATGTGCTGGACAGAGGGATGAGAGCTGAATCCTGGCTCCCCCTCCTGAAGGGGACTGATGAGGCAATCTTGTCCTTCCTTCCTTACCCAGACATCTCTTTTCCTGAAGTTAGCAAAAATCGGTCACCTCTGAGGCTTTCCACCTGGCTGCCAAATATGACTGAGCTAGGTCATTAAAAATTAACAGGGGAACTGCTTGGTGGAGAGAAACCAATGCAATCATTTTCTTTCCTTCAGCCAGACTAAGGAAGTAAAACTAATTACTGGTGTTATTTTTGGTGCAGAATGCTGAGAAGGAAAAGGTCAGAAAATATTCAGGATACAAAACAATATTGAAAAATGACAAATTGACATCTCCTGAACGAAATATTATATTTAGCTTATGGCACTTCAGAAACTGGATTAAATAAATAGGTCATATGCAGAGATGAGCTATTAGTTTATAAAATAGTTGTTATAAATATGTAAGTATTTTTATATTTATTTTTATATGCAAGTTGCTTAATAATATATATAATTAAGTTGCTTAACATAACATACAATATTTGTAATTTCAAGTTAAATATGTTATAAAAATATAAAAATACAAAATAGGTAAATTTAAAAATCAAATCATAAAAATAGTGCGATTTAGGGTTAAAATTCCCTAGAGGAGCACAAGCGGGGCAGAGGCAAGTCCGTGGCTACAGAGCAGGGCACGGCATAGGTCAGAAGAAACTGGGCCACATCTCTTGTCCTTCGTAACCCAGTGGTGCTCGGGAAAACCTGATGCTGTCAGCAGAACAAATGATGGCAGCAAGTGCAGTGTAACACAGCGAACGGGGAAACCGGGGGAGCTTTGGGAGCGGAGGGCGCGGAGCGGGACGGCCTCAGGCACCGCCGAGCCGGGCGGCACCACCGCCACGGGCGGTGAGACCGCCACGCGTTTCCTAAGGGATCCCTCCCGCCGTGTTCTCTCCGACTCCCGGAGGGCTGGGTCCCGCTCCCGGCGGGATCAGCCCCTCTCCCGGCTCCCCGTGCCCCCGGGCCGCCGCAGGCCCCGGGCGGTGGCGGCACCGGCGGCCTGAGGGGCGGCGGCGCGGGGAGCGCTGCAGGTGCCGTGTGGCGGCCGCAGCAGCGCCGGTACTCGGCCGGAACGCGAGAGCCCGGCCTCGGGCATTTAATGTGCTCGTAGAGTATCTTAAAAAAAGTACAGCTGTGCTTACAAACTGGCGATCTGCTCTGCAGAGAAGCCGGAAGAACATCGCAGTATCACATCGCAGGTTTATTTTGCGAGATTCTGCAAGAAAGTGTTATAATTCTCAGTGATTAGCTCTGAGTAACCTGTTCTTGCTAATTAAAAATGAACCAAATGGAATTAATCTATCGACCTGTGATCCCACGGGACAGCCCTCAATATTGTTTTGTCTGCAAGAACTGAATAGAAAGAAGATAAAACAGTTCACTTCTTTTTCTATCCCTCCAGTTCTTCACTTCTGCCTGAAATGGCCAAGGAAAATTCCCCATCGCTAGCTGAAGTTCTAAAAAGAGTAGCAGAGCAGCAGCAGGCACAGGCGTCAGACATAGAAAAAAGCAAAGCAGTTCTTTTCCAATTGCAGGTAATAAACCTTGTTTGGAGTAGTTAAATAAATTATTTTTCATTCGATGAAAAAGTATTTCCTTGAACAAGAGAAGCTGGTGGTACTTAATGTGCGAGTGCATTCAAATGTTAGATGGCTGTTCTGTTCCTGTATGTGGCATTTAGGCTCAGCCAAAACTGTGGGTGTGTGTTTGTAAGGCCACAACACAGCTAAGTCTTCATTACAGCAGGTGAAACGTTGGTTTGTTACCTGGAAAAAAACAAAACAAAAATACTGGGCTTAACCCACAAAGTGAACCCACAACAACTAAATGCCAAGTTAGAGCTTTTTGATTTTTTTAAAAAAAATTGTAATTTCGTAAGAAATTATGGGAGAAGGATTATGCATTTTTTTCAGATTTTCATCACACTGTATAATTTTTTTCTTAGCATCTTTTTTGACACAAAATAGTTTTCTTCCCCCTTATGTTTGAAGTGAGTATCCTAAGTAGTCATTAAATACTAGTATTATTCAGTACTATATTGTAGAACGCTGGATATGTGTAGTTTTTGTGAAGACTCTGTAATAATTTCTTTCATGTTTTATTAAGCTTTCAGGCCTGAAATGGCCAAGGAAAATTCCCCATCGCTAGCTGAAGTTCTAAAAAGAGTAGCAGAGCAGCAGCAGGCACAGGCGTCAGACATAGAAAAAAGCAAAGCAGTTCTTTTCCAATTGCAGGTAATAAACCTTGTTTGGAGTAGTTAAATAAATTATTTTTCATTCGATGAAAAAGTATTTCCTTGAACAAGAGAAGCTGGTGGTACTTAATGTGCGAGTGCATTCAAATGTTAGATGGCTGTTCTGTTCCTGTATGTGGCATTTAGGCTCAGCCAAAACTGTGGGTGTGTGTTTGTAAGGCCACAACACAGCTAAGTCTTCATTACAGCAGGTGAAACAGTTTGTTGCTTGGAAAAAACAAATAAAAAATACTGGGCTTAGCCCACAAAGTGAACCCCCAACAACTAAATGCAAAGTTAGAACTTTTTGTTGTGGTTTTTTTTTTTTAATTGTAATTTCCTAAGAAATTATAGGAGAAGGATTTTACCTTTTTTTTTTCAGATTTTCACCACACTGTATAATTTTTTTTTAGCACCTTTTTTGACACAAAATAGTTCCCCCCCCTTGTATTTGAAGTGAGTATCCTAAGTGGTTATTAAATAATATTATTATTCAGTACTATTTTGTAGAACACTGGATATGTGTAGTTTTTATGAAGACTGTGTGATCATTTCTTTTGTCTTTTATTAAGCTTTCAATTATTGTTTAACCTTCAAGATCAAGTTTCTGTTGAGAAATTACATTTAAGTCTGAGAAAAGACAATTCCAGTGGACATTTTTGAGGATGGAATAACACAAATGGAAATAGTAGCATTCCAATTATAATATCTGTGCATAGCTCTACAAGTGAAACAACTGATATTTGAAATTTTGCACAAAAGTAACATTTCTGAAGCATCAGTGAAATCTTTTATTTTTAGGAATGTCAGTGGGCTGGCCACACTTTACAAGAAGCTATGTCCTGTATCCCAAAATATAGTCTGATGATGATGCAACAATAATTTGTGATCTTACTATTTAAAAACATCTGTTTTAAAACAGACTCAGAGAACTTTAAAGCCCTAGGTAATGACAGGTCCTTTCCAACCTTGATGATTCTGTGATTTCTTATGATGGTTTGAAGTACTGCTTCCTGGTTTTGTTCACTTCTTATCAGTGAGATGAAGTAGAGGCTTTTTTAGGACTAGATCTATATTTCTTACGGGGTTGAAAATAGCTGTGATTAATTCAGCTCTCAGCTACACACCCCTCTATGTGTCTGTGTAGGTTTTCAAGGGATTTTTGGCATCGTAAGTTATTTTTTGTCTGATTAGGACTTCACCAGCTCAAACGTTATATATATATATATGTGTGTGTGTGTGTGTGTGTGTGTGTGTGTGTGTGTGTTATTTAATATTTTAGACTCAATCTCAATTTAAGGGGAGAAGGCTAAGTATTCTTACATTGTGCCTCTAAGATGATGATATTAAGAAACACAAGTCTAATTATCTTCCTTTCAAACCACATCAAACAAGTGAAAATTTAACAGGTTTTTTAAACAGTGTTTAACTAGACACTTCATATCTTCCTCCAAAAATAATTCTTAAATGAACACTGAAATATTTTACAGGCAAAGTGCCAGGAACTAGAAAAAGAAATGAATTCTGTTCAGTTAGAAACAAAGACAACAGAAAGGGAAATACATCTGCAAGATGATGCCATAGAAGTGACAAAATATCACTGTGAAAATCTGGAGGCCCAAGTCAGAGCCCTGTATTCTGAAAATTTTAAATTGAGGTGTGATGCAGAAACAATACAAGAGGAGTTTGAGATGATACTTGCAAGAAATAATGAATATCGGGAAAAAATAAAGGATCATAAACATCTCTTTTGGGAGATGGAAAGTAAATTGCCAATTATGATTGAACTTGCTGAAAAGAAAGTGGTTGTGGAAGAACTAAAGGCAAAGAAAGAGGAGCTAATATGTGATCTGCAGAATCCAGAAGGATCTGTTATAAAACAATTGCAGGTACGATATTTCCTTTTTGATTCTTTCTATGTGAAATAATTTTGATATCGTTCATATAATATGATTATTTTGTCTAATATGTTTATGGTTCATGAGGGACTCACTGCAAGTGAATATAGGTAATTTATAATGCTGCATTAATTGGAAAAATTTTTACTTCAATCTGCAGTTAAAAATATCAGTATGGTTATAAAAAATGTTTATACTGTGTGTTCAAATGAACTCAAATATGCAAATATTACAGGACTGTAAATTAAGCTTTATCATTGGATAAACTTACATGGACACTTTTCAGAATTCTGTGGAAGTTTGCCATATTGTTACATGTTTCAGGTAAGAACACAATATTCTTTAAACTTTGTCAACAAAATAAATTTGAGCTGTTTGCCAGCAGGAAGTAGATTTTATGAGATGGTCATAGAAAAAAAAGAGAGAAAAAACATGTTTGGTATTCTAATCTAACTCTGTTGGTTTTACTTTACCCAATTGCATTTTTTACTAATAGCAGCTACATAGGAATTTTTCACCCTGGAATTTTGCCAATATATGGACAAACACAAGCATGAAGTTGAAATGGGATTGCAGATTTCAACTTTGATGTAACTTGCATTATTGAAAATTTTATGGTACTCTTTTAATGTAAATTGATGAAAATTTGTTTGTACAAAAGATCTTTCAATACTGATAAATAAAGACTAATTAATATCGTATTTTCCTATAAGAAAGAAAAAATATATCTGAAATATTGCATTAAATATTCTTTCATTTTGCATTTAATTACACTTTAAATGAAGACCACCAAATTGAGGTCAAAGTCCTGTACTGTTGTATTTCTTATATTTCAGATCAAGAGTATATATTCTTATAGGTGTAAAACCATGTGGTAAAATATTTAATAGTTAATTTTTAATTACCCAGCCTATATGATTATAACTTTAATTAATATTAATAGGTTTATTGTGAAATTGTTTATTATAGACCTTTATCTCATCTCTATTAATTGAGACTGTTTAGATGAGACAAGTTTAATAAGTATATTAGATGAACCCTGCAACCTTTCAAGGAGTAGATTTCTGTATCTTGACTTACATCTGCAGGAAGAAATCACACTTTTAAAAAGCGAAGTCACAACATTGAAAGATTTAATCAATAAAAGAAGGGATCTGCTGGAAGAAGAGAAAAAAAAGCATGCTAAGCTTAGAAAGGAAATTGAGGTGAGTCATTGGAATAAAATTTAATTGCAGTTCTCCTGATGGAATGTAGATAATGCAAATGAAGTTTGCAGTACTTTGTACAGCATTGCTGGTTATACATTGTTCAAGTATATGCAGTAATGATGCTGTCTTAAATTCTGGGTACTGATAGTCTTTCTAAAATTCAGAGCTTAATTGTGAAGAACATTTTTTTTCTGAAGTCTTTTGAGCAGGACTTCATATGTCAACTTTTGGAATGATTCCTGGAAAAAGAAGAGGTCACTGAATGGTAGTAAAGCAAACGCACATTTTAAAATTTCTGTAATATTTCTGAAATACTTTACATTTCACTGCTGACATGATTATTCATGACTTGATAACTCATCAGTAGAAGAATGAAATGCACCAGGAAATTGGACTTCCCATGAATCTCCCTAATTTAAGCTGACATTAAATTAGGAATAACACAGCAGCTCCTAATTAGCTGACAAGATAAAATTCTGATCAATAGCTAAAACCTTCTCTTTTAAATAATTGAACTATATTTTTCGTTTCGTTCCTCACTAAAATACCCTGTATGATTAGATAATTTTTAATTTGGAAGTTTCATACCATTTATCTTGTCAGTTCAAATAAATGCCACAAAATTTAATGAACAAAGCTTAATAATATAAAGATTAACTGATTTAAGGTTAGGTCTATTGCCCTTTGTAAAATGTAGGAGGAAGAAAGAATCTTTTTTTTTTATGTGACAGTGAACAGAAAGAATTTTTAACCTGAAAAGTAAAACACAGCTGCTTTAGAATAGATCTGCTAGTCAGCATCTGAGAAAATTTTTTATTACCAAGGCAACATCCTCTTAAGAAAATTCTCTAAATCCAAAGTAAATTAGGTAGCCTAAAAATAACATTCTGTTATCAAAATCTGTTTAATTAAGAGGGAAGATTAACCTTCACTTTTGTTCTTCACTTCTTTGGATTACATGTTCTTTCTGTCTCAGAAGGAAGTAGGTTCAAACCCAAAGCCTCTCAGGGTATTATTTTCTATTAAGAACTCTCCTGAAAACAGTCCAATTTTTAATACAAGAACTGACAGTGGATAGACAGAGACATTTATACCCAGCAGTCCTCAGCACAACTTGGGAAAGAATACAAGTCAACACAGGAATCAAGTGAGATACTAGGCACATGGAAGAGGTTTTATTTAGGTGCAGTGGTGGAATTCACCTACAGACTGCTGGCACCTGATGTAATTGTTTGGAGCAAAGGAGGGCAGCTAAGATGGGCTTTGAGGGGAAGCCATATGAGGAGCATCTGAGGTTATTTTGTCTGTTCAGCCTGGAGGAGACTGAGCAGGGACCTCATTGCAGTTAGAGCTTGCTTGTGAGGGGAGGAGGAGGGACAGGCACTGATCTCTGCTCTGTGGTGACCCGTGACAGTATCCGAGGGACTGGCCTGAAGTTGTGTCAGAGGAAGTTCAGGTTGGACATTAGGAAAAGGTTCTTCACTCAGAGAGTGGTTGGGCACTGCAACAGCCTCCCTAGGGAAGTGGTTACAGCACCAAGCCTTCACAGTTCAGGAAGCATTTGGACAATGATCTCAGACACATGGTGTGACACTTGGGAATGTCCTATGCAGGGCCAGGAGCTGGACTTGATGGTCCTGATGGGTCCCTTTCAACTCAATATATTCTGTGACTCTTAAAGCAGCCTGTGGATCTTCTCTTGCTCTCTTTCCTGAGCACCAGCCCCATTGCCCATTTCTTGAAAAGCAGATCCTGTTCCCAGCCTTGGACAGGGTTGTCAGCAATCAGTCAGGGTGGGTATCTGTGTAGGGTTGAGGCTTCAGTCATAAGGATAATTCAACATATCCACAAATAATAGAAAATTCATTGTTATGTAAAAGTAATTTAAAAAAACCTCAACCCAAAAGACTGTCTATTTCCCTGCTGCCCTCTTTCCCCAATGTCAGTGTGTGACTGTATTACTCTTGACAGATGCTTGCCTATCCTGTCCTTAAATGACCCTGGTGGTGGAGATACCTTGAGTGCCCAGACAATTTTTTTCTAGTGTTTGACTTTCATGTACAAAAGATCCAATAAAAAGCACAATGTTGTCCCCTCCCTGTCTCCAGTAATCATATTAGTGCTCCCTCCCTCAGCAGATGTGCCAGACTGTTCCCAATAATGATCTAGAGATGCATTTCTAAAAAAAGCAGATAATATTGATCATAGATGTTTCAGTGTCGTACAATGTAGTCCTAGTGATGCAGATGCCCCAAGCACTCGTTCAGATGAGTGAATCTGACAGCCTCTCTCAAAAAGTTGTAAACAATTATAGTGGAGAGTGAGGTAACATGAAGGCAATGAGGTAACATGAGGTAATAAGCCATTGCCAATAAAATAAGGCAGTAATTTATAGAACACCAGTGTGGCAATTTCCTAGTTATTTGTGAAATTTAGGCAGTGAGACTTGCAGGAAGTCACCGACAGTGCTGTGGGTTCTGCTGCAGCTGTACATCATTGTGTGCACGTGAAATACAGTGTAATAAAGCTTCAGTATGCAGACACAAGAGTAATTATACACTACCACTCATATGCCGTTTAAACTAGGGTAAGTAAGCCCAGATTTCATTAAGGGAATGCCCATTATTTCCATTTTTATTGCAGTGAGCGTTTCATTCTTTTAACACTTTGGAATGCAAATTTACTTCTCCACATAAAGCAGCAATGAGGGCAGAATTGACAGTCCTGCATTGCCGCAGTATTGCCTAAGAAAAATGTGCCATTTTAAATGCAGTGCAGCTACAAAGGTGCTACTACAGTCAGCAAGGTTACCTCATTTGTATTCCCATTTATGCCCAAACATGCTTGTCAAAGAATGAAAATTTCTTCTTTCTCACTTCTCATTTTGGAGCCTCAAATCTTCTACATGCAGAGCCTTGCCAGAGATGTCACATGCTGTCCTTGAGTGGTGGCAGCTACAAAGGTGCTACTACAGTCAGCAAGGTTACCTCATTTGTATTCCCATTTATGCCCAAACATGCTTGTCAAAGAATGAAACCTCTCATTTTGGAGCTTCAAATCTTCCACATGCAGAGCTTTGCCAGAGATGTCACATGCTGTCCTTGGATAGTATTTACTTGTTAAATTTTAAACATCTACAGAGCAGGTATCCACACTGACCTCCACACTTAGGGTCTTAGTAGGACAGAGCTTTTCTTTCCTTAATGGGAAAGTGAGGCATGATTCATGTCCTAAACCAGATATCTGAAATAAGTCAGATGAATGCTTGAGGGCCACTCAGGACCTTTGCTGAATTAAAAGGCACCTCTACCATGAGTGGCAAACAGAGGCGTGGCACTGCAGTTTGCGAGGCACTTCATGCAGGCAGGACAAGCAGGCAGGGTTACAGCTTTTCTTGGTAGTAAGATTTGCTGTGTGTTGTTTGTGGTGTTTCTCTTGGTTGGTAGGTTTTGGGATTTCTGGTAGTAGTGGTTTGTGTGCAATTCAAGACTGTAGTTAGTACAAGTGTACGTAAACAAATGGAACCCTCCAAAAAGGTTTTGTCTGTCCAGACCCGTTCCTGAGCTGAACTGACTTCTGTAAATAGTTTTACTGGAATGAAATTTTGAAGTTTGGTTTTTTTTTTGTTTTTTTTTTAGGTACAGAATAAGAGATATGATGCTATATTAAAACGTTTGCATTGCCAACTGAACAAAGTCCATTCAAATAAAAGACAATGGCACTGGAACATTCAGCAGTTGGAGAAGAAGGCTGCAGAACTAAGAAAGTGTCTTGAAGTAGCAGAGTTACAAAACATCATGTAACAAACTTTACAAAGAATAGAATGTGCGTAATTTTTTCCAGGCAGGGTTTTTTTTTTTTTTTTTCTGGAAATGCTAGGAATCTTAAATAGCCTGATAACTCAGCTAGGCCTCAGTGATTTCTTTCTTTTTAAAGTTTTTCTCTCTTTCACTTTGTGGCCTGAACTAATAGCCACAATAATGAGTTAGCTGTTCAGGAATAACTTACCTGTTCAGGAAGAAAGTTACTGTCACTTCCAGGTGTTTTCAAAATATGTGTCAATTTTATCTAAAAAGTTATTTAAAAGTCAACCAAACAAGATTTGGGAAGTTCCTTTATATTTCATTTGGTCTCCAAAGGTTGGGATATGCACTGCTTTTCCTACAGAGAAATTAATATTGGTATATATTTGTACTCCTGAAACACCAAAGATCTTTTACCTTTTATCTATATCCCTTCTTATTGCAACTTGCCAGGGAACTCTGAAAGCTTTGATGGCCCATATTTTGCTCTGTGGGAAACTCATACAGAAGATGCTACAGTCTGCCAGGATGTTTTGGCATGGTGGCCAAAGGCTGTCCGGTTGTAAAAGGCTTTGGAACAAGTACACTCTGAACTGGACTTCAAATAATCTGACTTCAACTGGTCTAATAGCTGTTAGCAAAGAGGAGTGAGCAGGTACCATGTCTGGACAGCTTGTAGAATGGAACAACTCACTTTCAAGAAACAGGAATGCATTATAGATTGATGATAGAGGAATTTTTTGACTAGAGGATTTTAACTAATATCAGCCATCTAACGTCTAAGTGCTTAATGATCTAAGATGACTCAACATAAATGACAATGTATTAAAAATTCTTGTTAAAACAGTAGTGAACAGTAGCCATTTTCGTTTACTTTCTTTTTATTTTTATATTGCTTGGGATTTGAAGAATTTACAGTACTTTCCCTACTCTTACATTTAAGGCAGTCGTTCTGCTTGAACATAACTTGTAATGTTTATCTGTTCTATGAAAGTAGCTTTTTATTTAAGGTGTTGTCTTGAATAATTTAGATTTACCTTTACTCGTGAATATAAAATGAAGACTTGACTATTTACTGTGAAAAATGTTAAACTGCTTATATATTGTTATCTTAGGAAAGCAAGGCTTAAAATATAGTGCCATTATTACCTTCATATATTCATATATATTTACATTTCCCTTAATATGTTATTTCACTTAATATAAAGTTATTTTAAGCAATATCCTGATTCATTAAGGCTCTCTCTCAACACTGTTAGTCTCTCAAGGCTTCTTTGCTCAGTCTTTTTCCTTTGCAATAATATGAACCACGCTGCTTTCATTACAGCAATAAAGTAGAAATAAAAACCTTAATAACCAAATCTATAGTAACAGTATGTCCTGAATATTGAGTCTTATTGAGTATGTAGTGCAAAGCTGTAACATTACAATTGTTTATCCCTACACAGAGCAAAATAGCATCCATTTTATGCATGTGCGTCTTCTAGGAAGAGTCCAGATCTGAAAAGCTGGAGAATTTACTGTGTTATTGTTAGTTTCAGCAATTAACTGCTCTTCTTTTATTTTGCATTATTCCTAGTTTCAGTTTATTCATCCTTCAAGTGAAATGAATGTACTTTATGTCAAGTACAATGACATAAGTAAAAATACTAATGTGCTGTCTTCTTGATGCATTAAATAGTTCAAGCCTTCTAAAGCTACTGATTATCAGATCTGACCAATAGCTTTAGCTTAATGTATCGCCCCCAAAGCGGTACTACATCCAACATTTTTGGGGTCTTAAGATCATGAACCCTTAAGTATGCCTTTTACCACTGATACTCTCTTGTTTTTATTTTTAGTTTCTCATTAGTTCTGCTCCAGAACAATTAAAGCATCAGAATATGCTTTGTATCTTACTTCAATTAAGTTCACTTTGACATCTATTACCGTGGTCTAATGTCACAGTTTAGCCTTGAGTTTATTACCAGGTGAAAACAACTACAGCAAACAATCCAAACCTTCTAATGTAACAACAATATCACGCCTTTGTTTTTCTTTCTGACCAATGAAGATGTTCATTATGACTTCCCTGGGAATTAGGATGTTTTCTGCATTATCAACACATGTACAGAATGACTCACTCATCTCAAATAAATACCTTGGACTTACATCTTCCTTGTTCCTTTTTCATAAATCTCAGTAATTTCCGGTATCTCAAATTACTTCTGTGGTTCTTTGTATATGTTTTGAAATTGTTTAATATAACTTAACAGGGGGCTGTGTATAGTACTTTGTATAGTATATACAAGGGCTGTGTATAGTACTCATTTACAGCTACATGTGGAGGAAATGTTCCCTTCTATACAAACACCTTCCTATCATCCAAGGTCTAAGTTGTCTTATAGTCCTTCTTGCTCTTTGCCTGAGAGCCTATGTGTTTTTCCTGCTGGGACCCTTGACCCTTTCTTAGGATCTCAGCTACCAAACGTAGCTTTTCTTCAGTGTAAAACTTCTTTTTCAGTATACAAACTTAAACAGTAGCTACATTTTGTGGCAATAAGGCTGAGAAACTGAGATGTACTTTAATTTCCAAATCTCGCTCCATTCATACAGGGGCACAGCTAAACCATGCAACAGTTCCTATCTGGCTCACACAGATGAGTTTCTTGGTAGAACCAGGATGTGAATTGGAAGGAATCACAAGTAGCCAAGAATTTTTTGGTACAGAGTTCTGCTAATACCAAGGAATCCCCAGTAGTTACTAGAGTATTTGAGGCACAACTTAGTCCATCTAAATATGTATATTGAAAAAACAAGTTTTATTAAACTATGCATGCACTGATTGCTGTTGTCATCCCACCTCTCTGTCCTAGTCAAATGCCACAATTATTATCTCTCATCCCACATAGACACATGATTTGTGTGTTTTACTGCCTTAAAACATGAGTTGATTAATTTTTAATTTTGGAAGCTTTGTCCTCAGTTTCCAACAGACTTCTACTTTAGCCAGTGACTACACCTGAAATCTGTATTCAGTGCTACACACCACATTTTAGAGGATCAAACACATTTTATGCACTTGAATTAAACAGACCTTTATATAGCAAAGTACTTACATATTTTCCCAGGTGCAGCATCTCAAATTTAACATTCAGAAAATAAATATAAGGAAGGTATAAACATTTTACTAGGGAATTACAGTTAATTGGGAGAAAACCTCATCTGGAGCAAAAAAGTCAGCTGAAACAAGGAAATATAAATTATTGCCTTCCCTAAACTATCAGCATTCTGTACAACAAACAAAAAAGAAATTGTGTAGCTTTTTATAACAATGTCTAGTTTCAACAAATCCTGGCAATGTCCTGAGGCTTATTTTTCTTGGTACAACACTGAACAGTAGCAGTTCGATTTCAGGGCATTTTTCACCCCCTTAGCAAGCAAGCACAGACAACAGGAAAATGGTTTATTATTTTTGGGAAATAACTTAGTGAATGAACTTTGTATTCTTAGTACATGAAGCTCTTCCAGCTCCAAACTGTGCTGTCAAACCCATATCAGTAATTTTGGAGGATGGGTGCAGGGCTACGGGAAGAATTTCAGGCTTCAGTGCTCCGTAGAAAATGGCAAGAGGAGTCACTGCCCACACTGAACAGCGAACAGCAATGAGAAGTGGGCATGTAAATATCTAAGCGTGGGAAAACTCACCAACCAATGAGTCCTACCCACCACCTAGGGAAACTTTAAAGCACAGGAAACTGAATTTATTCCAACAATATGGTGTCAATGAATAGGAGAGTACTCGGGGAATTCCACACTTGACA
The DNA here is from genome assembly GCF_014805655.1 of Passer montanus. Lineage (NCBI taxonomy): Eukaryota > Metazoa > Chordata > Aves > Passeriformes > Passeridae > Passer > Passer montanus. The sequence continues at coordinate 5,273,610 of NW_024368374.1, read as the reverse complement.
GGGAAAATATACAGCTGTTGAATCACTCATGACTTGCAGCAAATGTACTGCTGTATGATAAAGGGAGGTATTTCCCCATGCTGTAAGCCAGTGCTCCACAGGAAACCCTTTCGTGTGACTCAGCAAACTCAGGTGCTGGAAGCAGAGGAAATGTGTCAGATAATGCAGACATTCCTGCTAAAGTCGCTGCTCTTATCAAGGCTGCACCAGATAAACAACATAAAAACAGAACAACAGAACAACAGAGGAGGGGAAGAGGGTTGGGGGTAGACACCAGTGCTGTGCTGCTTTGCCTCTCTAACAGCGTGCTTTGTCCCTCAGGAGAGTCACTTGCAGAGCTGTGTTCATGAGTGTGACAGGAAGTGGTGCACGATATTCTACCATAGTTCTTACATGATGCTTCAGAGAAGAAGAATCATGGCCACATCATGCACTGAGAGTGGGGAAACCCCCAGAGAGTGGGGAAAACCCCCAAATTTTAGAACTCTTAGCTGATTTTCTGAAATGCATAAATATATTATTACCAAAGTAATTATTAGACTCTTTGTTAAAATGCAGCTGTAGCATGTAACTCTGGGTCATGTGGAGGCTGTGGCTTTTTGAGGAACTGCCTTTAAAGAGTGGTGAGGCACTTGCACAGGTTGCCTGTAGAGGTTGTGGATGCCCCATCCCTGAAATCTTTCAAGGTCAGGTTGGACTGGGCTTAGAGCAAGCTGATCTACTTGAAGATGTCCCTGCTCATTCCAGGGGTTTCGGACTAGAATGGCCTTTAAAAATCCCTTATAAGCCAAACCATTCTATGTTTCTGTGAAAGCAAACAGAAAAGACAGCTTCACCATGTCACTAAATATAAATCTTGTTGAAAATGGTTGCTACAATAACGAGCAAATGACAATGATTTGTGTGGAACAGGGATTTCTCCTGTTAGGAAATCACATGAGTTCTTTCTACCTTTCCCAGTAACTTTTTAATTTAAAATAGTTCAATGTTTGTACAGAATTCAATAAAATTGTATCTAAATCTTTTCAAGAGCAGCAAGCTTCTTAATCTCTCATTTTATTATAAGCACCATATACCATATATTCAACAATTATTGACTGTCACTTATTGTCATAAAAGCTTCGATGTCTTTCTGTCATCTGCACGTTGTATTAATTAACGCCATCTATGACTTGCAGTGATTTCAGCAAGGTTGCACTGACTTTCTGAGGTGGAACAAGCACCGGCATTTGAAACGCAGCTGCTGCTTCCCCGCACTGGCACTGAAGTCCAATAGTTCCCTCCAGTGGTGAAACGGCTTCTTACATGATAAAGGCGCCTTTCATCCTCCGCTTTCGAAGGTCAATCCTTACCGTAAGAAGCGTTAACATTTCTACAGAGCACGATGTATAATCCCAAATGCTATTTTTTTTCCTCTAAAAGCACAGAATGAAAAGGAGATGCTGCGCATTCCAGCTTTTACAACAACTGGAGGATTCAATGCACTCAGTCTTAATTTTTTATCTGCTTTTTAATCTCAGACCTTCTGTTTTAATTTTAGTTATAATGAAAAGTCCACTAAAAACTTAAGGAATGCACATTTTTTCTTATAAAATAATGAAAAATATTTGGTTTTTTCTGCTACAAATTTTTCCTTAGGTCACTATCTTCTTAGTAAGAATTATTCTGTTTAAGATCCTTGTCTCGCCACTCTTTGATGAAGAATATATTTCAGAATTATCAGATCAGACTCACAGCTGACTAAAACTGATGACAGTTGATAGTTACAGATTTACAACATATTATGTAAACGTGTGTTTTCAGGCTTCTTAAATAACTCTGCCTGGATTGAGTCTTTTGGCCTGAAACTGCAGTTCTGTCTCAAGGTCAGTGTTCTGGAAAGCTGAAACATAAGGTATGAATGTCACTGCTCGAGGCTCCCAATATACTTGACAAGACAAAGGCATACTGCAGCTGATTCAGCTCTTGCATGCCTTATGGCAGAGTCTGGCTCTTCTCAGACACTTCAAAGGAATCCTAGTGCAACTCTCCTTAAATTAAAAGATTCAATTAAATACCTATTTTGTGTGATATAAGCCCAGAAACAGCACAGACTGTCTGTTGTTTACGCATATTTAAAGGTTTATTTTATGGCTGTATGCTGTGGAGAAAATGACAGCTTTGGTGGGGGATTTTAAGGGAAGAAGGAAGACAGTTTCAGGAAGGAAGTCAGTCAATGACTGACTTTTAGATTTTTTTCTCTTTTTGAGTATTGGCACAGAATTCTAATCTATTGAATCCCGACTTTATAACATTCCTATAAAATGTACACTAATAGACCAGTGGCCTTCTCAATCCTCTTGGATAAAAGCTATCTGAGGCTTGTGATTAAAATTTTATCCTCGGGCTTTGTCATATCTCTCATATTTACTACAGGATTGGAATGCCCTGCCTCAGGTGCAGTACTAATATGTTATCTACCTTTTGTGCATCTCTACTAAAATTATTACTATGTCTCAAATTATGAGTTCATATTGTTGCTAAGACTTCTTTAATTGCTAGTGCATTTATTTTGGGTTAACTGGTACAATTGGGAAAGCAAGCAAGTATTTTTGCAGAGGAGAGCATGGGTATCTCAAGTTTTTTCCCAGTTATATCTGATGGTACTTCCTTTTTAGTCATGGAAGGAAAGAAACACTTTCAGGGATGCTTCATCTGAACTGCTTTACATGGTTGCTTTAGGATGACAGGAATTGTGCCCTAAAAAGTCCCTCTCAGTTGACTGTAAAGAAGTGGATGAGAGAAGTGTCACTAGCTCAGGTGTAAATAATTATTATTCTGATGTATAAAGTAAGGTAAGATGAATCCAAGCCTCAAATTCTTAAGCCATCACAGCCACAAGATCACTATTAGTAAAGGCTCTTTATTGTCTTATTGCTGGCCACATATTTTTCTTTCTAGCATTTCTAGCTTTCCCTATTGATTTCCTAGGCTGCAAGCTTCTCATTTATATATTATGTTCAATAATGTAACAATTGGATGTTGTCCTGTTTTCCCAAATGTTATACTGGGGAGGTGCCTTTAACAGCCATTTCCATTTGCAGTGAACCAGAGTAGGCTTTTGGCTAAAGGTTTTCACTTTCATGGTGGAGTACTCTCCTTTTTAGCATATTTTCAGTTTCTGTCATAGACCTCCCATTTTCCTTTTTCTTTTCTTTCTATCTGCTTTTCTTCAGACTCACAATTTTCATCAGCTATGGAAAAATAGCCATTTTGCCTCATCAGCTAATATTCAGGGGAATCACCTTGCCTGTCTTGGACACCTATTTAGAATTTAGTAACTCTCATTGTGGGGTACCTTGCTCTTTGCATTGACTGTGGAGGAGATCTGGATGAGAAGAAATCTACCTCTTGGGTTGCTGACATGAGGTAAGATGAGATTTCCTAGGCCTCTAAGATGGCTGGCATGTTGCCTTCTAGGACGTTGGCTCTGTTGCCTGAAGAAAGAGTCCAGGGCAAATAGTTCTAAACTCATGGTGGATGATTAAAATTACATGACATAAATCCCATCCATTATCTCCAGTTATCCCTGACTGACTCCAGGCCAGGAATTAATGTAGCTCTATCCATCATAGTGAGACCATAATTGAGTTACTCTACACTGAGAGCAATAATACTTTCTGTATTAAAGGATAGCATGGAATAATTTTAGAAACTCTAATAAGTTGTGTGACCTCCATGCTACATTTCTGAAATTGAATTCTCCCATGGCAAGACAATTGCTCCCCCGCAGTCTGCCTCTCACTGCAGACAAGTCATAAGAAATAATTCAGCTATGGTTTCATGGTCTATAAAGAATTTCCCTCCTTCCCACTCTGCTGTATTCTCTTCATGTCTTCGATGTTTTAGCACATTCACAATTAGTTTGTGAATGATCAGGATATACAGACAGGTTAGCAGTGTCTTTGTAGTACCACCTCTGCATCATTCACTACTTCACCTCTTGCCCTAAACAAATTTTTTCTTAAAGGTCTTTAGCATTCCAGTCATGTGAATTGTCTCACCAGCTGTTAATAATACTTGCGTGGTGAAAATTTCCAGAGTCTTCTTTGCCATCTGGACTTTTAAAATTAGTACCTAATGACCAGAAAAACTTTGATCAGCGGTTGGAAACAAACTTTGACAAGTGTAGGAGAGGAATGTGACTGGGAGACAGACACAGGCTACAATGAGTAGAAGCTGTAGTAATTGGTGAGGGGAAAACAGTAGCACATAGATCTGTATCCATTTTATACTACAGAGCCTGTAGTGGAGCATGAGGTTCCTAAGTCTGAAAAATCCTCAATGGTCAGCTGATAAGCTTGTCTTGCTCCAGCTGCTGGAGAACAGTAACAGTACATGTTACTGCCCGGGTCTGTTAACTCATGTGATAGGGACCCATGCAAAAGATCTGAAGGATTGATCCTGTTGTTAACTCCGCAAATGTCAGAAAAATCTCACCAGGTTACTCTTTTTTAAACTGGCTCTTTCAACTAAGCTATTTGTTGATGCTCAGTTTTCTGTGGAACTCCTTTCTCCTCTTCACAGCTCCTCCAGTGCTTCTTCACAGGGTGAAGTAGCTGCTTACATTCTTTAAGGCAGTAAGTATAGCAGCTGGAGAGGTAGCACCTAGATCCCATTGCAGCTCAACACCGCAGCTTCTCCTTAACTCTGTGATCTAATGGCTCAAGTGTGTTCAGCACCATGGGACCCCACCTTTTGCTGTCTTCTGCACTAGAAAATAAATGTTTTGAAAGTCCCAAGTGAAAGAGAGTTTTCGTATTAATATTCTGTGTTGTGCTGCAGGCTCTCTAAGGTATTCTGTTATTCTGCAGTAGTGTATAGCAGTTCCTAAACCTCCAATACCCTCAAGATCTGTTTTTACATTCATTTGAGAATTTGAGTTTTGGTGAGCTACCCACAATAACAGAAAAGTTGTATGGCTGAAGTTGGAATCCTACCCAGAGTGAGGTTTCTAACAGAAGCATGTGGAGAAGAAATTCATCCCAGTGCAATTACGTAATTCGCTGGTCTGGTTCTGAGTGAAGCTGTGTGCAGAAAATATTTTATTTTCTAGATAGGAAAAAACCATTTTTCAACAGGTTGTTTGCATTACTGTACACAACTCCTCCCTGAATTGCTGGAAAATGTGTTTCTATAGCCATACCCATTTTAATGAACTTCTCCTTTATAACTATTCAATTATTCATTCTGCTGCTCAAGAAAACCAGCATAACAATGATTTAACACAGCACTACAGCAATTAGCACTCACAAAACAACAAAGAAACACCTCGCTACTCAAAAGGGGATCAAAGTGTGAAATCACAAGTAACTCATTACAAAAGTAAATCATTACAATAACACCACTTCAGTTCTTAATAGCAATCACAGTCTTTTGGTGGATTTGACTCCTTTCCTTCAATACCTAAAAAGAAGCTACAGAGGATGCTTATTCCATTTTAAGAAATGTAGTAATTAAAAATTTCAAAGCTTTTCTGGTTTTCTGTTAAAAAGTAGGATCTAATAGATCAGTTGCTGAATCACTGCAGCTTTTGTGTAGTCTAAACCCTCTCACTTCAGTAAGCTGGAGTCTGGAGTGGAAAAAGGAACCATATGTTGGCAGTTACACCTGTAGGGTGTTTATCTGTCACTTTGAAAACTTAATCTAACTCACTTTGCCTTCATATTGCCCAAGCAGCTGCAGATGGCTTTCTTTCCATTTGAATGGCTTTGAATTCTCTGCTTCTCTCATAAGTACTTGCTTGCTTTATTTTGTTTTTGTCCTCATTATACATTTTATTACTAGGTGATGGTAGAAGGGATTTTGACCACTTTTTATGCTATTGGCACCAGACATTTTCCTAAACATGCTTACTTAGATCTTTGAAAGTGCTAATTTTCTCATACAAAGTGAGTGTTAAACTTTATTTAGTGTCCTTCCCAAATGCTTTAATTTTCTGATACCTGTTAGTATAGTTTTATTTGCTTTTAATACTTGCATGTGGAAAACAATGTACATTGGGAAACAAACAATACAAAAGCTGTCATAAAGCATAAAGGAGCAGCTGATCAGAGAAACAGCAATGCAACGTTGTTTTTAGAAGCAATGGAACACAAGAAAAGCTGACATATTGTTATGCTAACATTTTTAATTAATGATGTATAGAAGGTCAAGTATAAATGAGAAAGAGAAGATCTGCTAATAGAAAACATGTGCTAGTATACTAAAAATAGAAGTTTAAATATGTGCAATAGAAAAGTTGAAAATTCTGATTAAATGTTTGCTTGGAAATACATTGGTTTTTTTTCTCTGCTGAATGGAAAATGAGGCATACTTGTGAGGGATAACAAAAGGGAAACTTTGGCATTGAGACCAGTGTGAAATTACCAGTGTGAAATACATGCCCATTTTATTTCTTCCTCATTCATTTATGGCAGTTGTCTTTGGGGCATAGCTGGGGACAAGTTTGTTTAACCTGAGGGTTGCTTTGAATCGATAGCCAAGTGGGAGTATTCCTTCAGTGGGGATTTAGCAGTCATGAAAGTGAATGGTCTGTTTCACAGCCATCAAACCTCTCATTTCTGCAGCTGTGCCTAGTAAACTCCAGCTGGGAACGACGCTCCTCAGCAGATACACCAGTGGAGTTCTTTAGTGCTGGGATTCCAAGTAATTCCTCTCCCTCCACAGCCTGCGCTTGATGTTGTGGCAGACTTACCTTAGTGGAATGGGCAGCAAGGCAGGGGATCACCTGCAGTGAAGAATTCACCCTCTCCTCAAGTAAGTGTCTGTTGGTGAAATTAATTGCTGTAAGAAAGCAGAATTGCCCTGCAGTGGTGTCCTTCACTAGAGTTTTTTTGTGGCATTGGAGATGCCACAGCAAATCTTCTCTTCCTGTGTTTGGGACAGAGATGGTGACATTCAGAAAAGTCAAGGCAAACAGTTGCTTTTGAATTTCAAATTACCTTTTCTGTTGAGGTACTCCACAGATGGTTCTGCCAGCATTTCCCGTTAAAATCTCCTATATTTAGAAATACACAGCTCCATCAAGAATGAAAGTACAGAACTTGGCCCTCTAGAGGGTGATTTTATCCATGTGAGATAATTAAACAGATCCACATGGACAGTAAAATTCCTTTTTAGACACCTGTGGCATTATACTCCTTCCATTCAATAAACATTTTGCTTGTTTTACTGCATGTTAAATGGCTGATCTGTAATGAGTAATTTCGTTTCATTTTAATGAAAAAACAGAAAAATTCTTAAAAAACACAGAAAACTTACCAACTTTGCTCAAAAGTGAAATGCAGACAGAATCTCTGATATTGTACCTCCCCTAAAGCAATATAATCATGGTCATTTACTGTCCCAGAGCTTATAAAATATGGCAGAGACATTACAGAAGACAAAGCCACAACTGTTACTGCAAAGTTACTAAGATTTGTAGTCAGTAATCTGTGGAGAAGGAGAAAATGTGAAAGCTGAAGAGTAACATAGTATAAAGACTGTAATCTGGTGCCATTTTTAAAACTGGAACAGTTTGAGGTAACTGGTCTCAAACTTCCACTGTTTCCAGCGTGCTTCTGAATTCTCTTCCAGTTTTAACTGCAGACTTTCATTCTGCTCTTGGCTGCAAATCCTGCTTTTGCAATGAAACTTCTGTTGCACTCACAGCCTTTACTGAGCTCTAATCCCGTGTTTATGAGCCACTGTAGTTTTCACCCAGTGTATTATTTTGCACATTCTGCTTTTCTTCTTTTATAACTATCACCAGGCATTTTAAGAAAGGTGCAAAGATGCATTAGAAATTACAAAACTCACATAAAGTAATTGCTACTTGACACTGTGAGAAGCACAAATCACGTCTTTTGGTCTGTAAGGTGTCTGCCAAGTCCAAGCTGCCTCACAACATTCTGCAGCAAATTTGGTCAGCACGGTTGAAGAAAAGGGATTGTCTGCACTGAAGTGATTGCTGTTTCCACTTCTTTTGTTATCGTTCCCATATCTGTAGCTCTTTGACATGGCAAGTCACTGCGGAGAGAGAAGTGTGAAGTGACTGTCAGCTGATGGCCCAGCATCAAAACAGACCAATTAGCAACATCCCCATCTGCTGCCTAGGCTCGTGCTTGTTCCCAGCCTGTTCTGGGAGCCAGGAATTGAGCTGGAAGCTGTGGCCTTTAGGCACAGCACCAAGTGGCCAATTTCTTCAAGGCTACATGTTGTCCTAATAAATTCTTACAGGAGCTGGAGAATGGAAGTATTACCAGCACCTTTCTTACAGGAGCTAGGTCTTTTCTCTTAAGAGGACACCACAGACTAGCCGAGAGCCATTTAAGATGGCAGGTTGTAGTTGGTGGCAAAAAGAGAGCTTCTACTCTTGCACATCCATACAGAAGCTGCCCTGTGTGGTGGAAGGAATCAATGTGCTGAACAACCTCTTCATTAGGTTAAAACCTTACAGTAATCTCACACTGATGAAAAATGGAAAGGGAGACTAATGAAAGCCTTTATCCTGTATGTAGCAGGATATCAAATCCTTAGAACTTTGTATTTATGATACAGGGCCATCAGCTACTGGGTAAACTAAACTGAGAAAATATTTACACACATTGACATGAAAACAGAGTCTGCTAGAGCAGGTTTGCCTGCTAGTCACAAAATGTATACCACTTTTATTGTCATAAGCTTCTTTGTGGCCCCCAGGTGCCCCCTTTTCTAAGTCATGATTTCACATGTGGCAATAGGGTTCTTAACCTGTATTTTGTGATTTTACTTTTCAGAAGCCTCTCATCTTAAGGGCTGTCTGAAAGGGTTGCACAGCAACTCCAGAGTTCCCAGTCCTTTCCAGAACAACTCCAAAATGGAGTTGCATTGCCTGAAATTCCTGTAAGTATCTGTTGCCATAACTCCTACTCCTGAGAACTATATCAAAATCCTACCTTGGGGTCCAGGAGTGGAGAAAGGACTCTGCAGTGAGAGTTGTCTAAGTATCTTTGTCTTTCTGATTCTCAGGTGATTAGACTATGGTGCTAAGGTTGTGGGTTTGATCCCCATGTGGGCCATTCACTTAGGAGTTGGACTTCAGTTGGTCCATGTGGCTCCATTGTTGGTCCATTCCCTTCCAACTCAGAATACTCTGTGAAATCTACAACTGTGTCAAGAGATGATTTCCATCTTCTTGTATTTTTAAAATCTAAAATCAGTCCATGAGGCACTGGTAAGCATGATCTTCCTTGGCAGGAGATAAAGCTGAAGCCCAAGAAGCTGTAACTTGCTCTGATGAGGCTTCCATTTGTAGCAATAAAAGCCCTGATAACCTGCATTCCCATCCTTTCCTGCTTATTTTTTTCTTACTGGGTGAAAACTATCATGACAAACATATTTTATGACAAGTCAAACTAAAGGAGAGCACATTCATGAGGATTTGCATCTGTTGGAGTTTTGTTATATCTAAGAAGAACTTATATTCATGTTTTTTCCTCCAAAGGGGCACTAACAGCCACTCTGCTTTTTTGTGAAGCACTTGACATAATTGTACATTTTTCATTTTGCAACTATTTCCCCTTTGCCAGATACTGTGATTGCACTAGTCTCTTTTTCTTAGGAAATCAGACTAAAATAGCTCTACAGCCAATTTTGCTTTTTCAAGCAAATTATCCAGATACATTAAAAGCAACAATGAAAATAATATCCTTGGCAATTCCTTTAGAGTGAGTCCAGTTTGACCTCAGAGGAGGTGCCAAGTCTGCACAGTGTACCTAACAGTAGAACAGTTCATGTGGTTTTCTGAGGCATAAGCCAGAGAGTCAAATCTTTCTCCTGGTGTCAATCAGGAAAAATATTGAACTGTAAAAAAGAGATTGACCCATAACATCTTTGTCTGTCTGTATTCTTCTTCTGTCAGGGCTGTTTACATTTTCTACTTTGTTTAATAGCAGGAAGTGGAGTGGGTGGAAGGGAAAAAGACCATCATGACTGGCGGTTCTTTTCCTAACAGAAAATTAATTGGGAGGGATTGGAGAAGCTCTTTTCTTCTCTCTGAGGAGCCTCATCCCTGATTTGTCCTCTGGGATGGCTGCATCTGGTTCAATTTAGCTGCATCTGTCTTCAGTATCGACCCTTAATCCAGTTTCACGTCTGCTGGAATCCTGCCTTTTCTCCTTTGCTTGCATCTTGCAATTTTTCTTTCTCCTACTACTCTTATTTCATTTTAGGCTTGTTTGCTTTATAGAAACTCCTGTAAATCATTCCAAGATCCAAGAAGAATGCTAGCTACAGTCAGGTTGGCTTGATTTCTTTGGTGTTTTAATGCTACTTGCAGTAGCTATACTGCAGAATCAAACTGTGACACTGATCAAAAGCAAAAGAGAGCCAGTAGATGGCACCATTTATTATATTATAGAAGATTCACAACCAAAGCTTGGAGGGTTTTCCCCCCTTAAACCTGGCTGTCAGTAAAATATAAATCAACCCTTCATTTTCAGAGATGTTACTTACAAGCTTAGTAGAGACCTCACTTTATATCCTTTCCCAGAGCTTCCTGGGAAGGACTCAGTGACAATGCCTTAAATGGAAAAATATTTTAGAAACAATAATGGAACTAGAGGTCAATAGGATACAGCCCAGGGGACCTTTCTTCTGTTTTGCTCTTAAAACACACCCTATTGCTGCTGTACTTTCTTCATTCTATTAAATAACAGATTTAGTTTGAAGTGTATTTCCAAATCTAATGACTTCAGAAAAGAATCAAGCAGTGGTCAATTACAAACATGGTTTAGCTCTTCTGTAATAATGAATAGCTGTATTTTATTACAACATATAGCAGCTGTTATCTAGGGCTCTCAGAGTGCTTCAGAACACTAATGAACTGTGCCTTGCAACACCTCTGCCAGATCGGGAATAGTAATTCCCCAGGAGTCCCACTGACCTCGGTGGCTGCTTGCATGGTCCTATGTGACAGAGAAAGACATACTCATGTGAGTAAAGTGTATAGAAACAGGAGTAAACAGTGCAATATATTTTATGCCATTTCAAGTATTTATTTTTCCCAAAAGAAAAAAAAAAAAAGAGAAAAGGAAGTAGTTTCGCCTTTCAGGAGTTAGCCTCTGCAGCATTTTTGGTGGGGGATCAGACTGCTTGCTTGAAGGCTAGCTCCAAGTTTTCAATTGATAGTGCATGCACTTTGTGTGCTTCAAAGACAGATTAAGTGACTTCAGCATCATTTACTATTAAAGGTTAAAAGCTGTTGCTCTTTCTAATCTCCTGCTGCAGAGCCAATGTAATTTTAATACTGTGTGCTGTAGAAAAGGAAAGAAATGCAATGCTGAAACATTTAAAAGGATATATTTTTCCATCTTTATTTTAAGTTATGAAAACTGGCTGCAAAAAGCCAGTAAGTGTTTCCAGTCAATGATAGTTTCCTGGCATCAAAAGGTTCTGAAAATGAAATGAAATATCCAGCAGGAAAAAAGCCCCTACACACCAAGAGGAGAAGACAAAGAAAAAGAGAACAACTTGGGTTTTCTATATTTATCTCTGTGTTATGTGTATCCGCTTCACTGGGTTGTCAATTTTAATTGGACTGCAACCTACTGTAGTTGGCTTCACACTGGTTCAATTAAAAAATCCTGTTGCTACTTTTCTTCCATATTACTCATAAATAGGAGTATTGTAGGAGTAATAATGTTAACCCCAGTGTCCTGGCAGAATGCCAGCTTAGGTAATTATATTCCGCCTATGGAAATTTCAGTTACCAATTCAGCTGAATATATTAGTCTTTATTTTCCATTCCTGATCATCAGATTGCATAGCACTGCTGTGTATTGCTGAAGAGCCACCTTACCTGTGGCTGCATTATAGTGATGGCTGAATTAAGGAAAAAAAAATCAGAATCTCTCCTCCTAGTAAAAATCTAGACTATTTACAACATCAAAGTGCAATGTTGGGGTGAAGCTGCTTGAATTAAGGATTATTTAATGGAAGTATGCATGGAAAATGTGGATGGACTGTGCAGATAGTTAATGGCTTGTAGAAACTTTGAATAGAGATGCGGTTATGACAGAGAACAGTGGAAGGATTTTATAGTCTCACTTAAGGAGATCTTCACAGGCAAGGTAGGTCAAGCTGAGTCTTTGACTTGAAGAATGGTCTAGTTTGGGAAAAATAATCCTTTAACAGCCCATCTGATGGGATTGCACAAGGACTGCTCATCACCTAAGGCAAAAAGAAGAGGGACAATTGAGGAAAAAATGGTGATAGTGTCCTCAGAAAAGAGAGTCTGGACACAGTAACTTTATACATAATTTTCTGCAAAAGTGTCACTATGAACAGTTTAAGAAAAAATGCAACAACAAACCTTCCTCCTCTATCTCCCTAGAACAAAAATCAAGTCTAGCCTACTAAAATTGAATCTTGCAGGATGTTTACTTTTGTCTGTTTTGCAAATTACCTTGGTGTTGTTGAAAAAACAGATATTTGTCCACAAAACAATCAGTGCCTACTTAACTCAGTATTTATTGACATTAACATGAGAAAAATTGAATAAGTCTGTGCTTTGAGTACACCCCCTTCAGCCTGATGGAGCAATAATATCTGGATAAGAATAAAGAACAAGGATTATGCCTACTTGGAGTGATTTCTAAATAGAAAGTACAAAATAAGTAGAACAGTGATAAAGTGTAGTCCACATTCATGAGATCAGCAGCAAAGAGACAGAAAAAAGGTCAAAATACCAATCTTCTCTTTTGAAAAAATCCTCTGAAGCCAAGGACATGTGTTCTGACTCAAAAGGCAGAGAGGTATCTCAATTCGCAGACTTTTGGTGATGATTTGGCACCTACCTGTGACTTGTGTCTTGGGGACATCTACAGCTTACAAATATTCTTAGTTTTTGCTTCATTAGCTAGGAAATGAAAACTGCATTTTTGTATTTGTCAGTCTGCTATTTAGCTTCTATTATCCACACTGTCTCTCTACCTGAGTTTACTGAGCTTATGCAGTGTTGCCTTGTGAACTGTCTTCATATTTTTTTCCTGTGGGATTATAAAGACCTTATTCAGCAGACTTTTCCTTATCTAAGTCAGAGTGATTATTCTGAGAAGCCTGTTTGAGTTAACTGGAGTTTCAGTGGAACTGGCCACAGGGTGGAAAATCATCTACGTGACCAATGATGTGAGCTTTGGCCCAAACATCCTGCTTCCCATACATGGTGGTTTTGAATTCTCCTAGATTTAATTTTTCACACTTAGGAGAGGAGCACAGTTGTTTTCATTTCCTGATAGTGACTGGAAGATGAAAACCAAGCTTCAGGGCCAGTGGCAGTTCCCAGGACTGGCAGCATTAGCTCACGTACCCGATCATATGGCGGCGATGCAATCCGTTAGCATACGGTACACAGGGAGCTGTCAGGTCTGCAGCAATCCAATTAAGTTACATGGTTTCTAAAGCTAGATGATTTGAGGAAGCTTAAAACAGAGTTAACACTGTGCTGGCTCAACGGCTGTGTCAATTATCTGGTTGGACGTGCTTGTAACTCTGCCTGCTGAAGCATGTAGAGGTTTTTTCCTTCCCTTCTTCCTTAAAGCAAGACCAGGGAGAACACATTTAAGAGTTAATTATTTCCTACCTTTATTATTATTTATTGAATGAGAATCCTTATATATATTTGAAAGAGATAGTCATATCACAGAGGAAAAATCCCCAACAGAATAAATGGATTGCATAATGCATTTTTCAGACTTTATCTGAAACTGAAATACTGAAGTTCCTTTATAATAGCTGAAGTGGCATTAATTTGCATGGAGGTCACTATTTGACCTTTGCTGTGGGAAGCCTACGTGTTTCTTGTCAAAATCTTTTCCTTCTAACCTTTACTTTCAGATATTTGCCTGCATTTCTCTGTGCTGTTCCCATTATCTTTGTATCTGAAATGCGTGAGACAGAAAAGGAAAGTGGCTTTGTGGCATAGCTCTCTATTTTTTACAGCATCTCTCTTTGTGGCAAGTTAATCAAAAGCCCTGTGTGAAGCCCTCTCTGAGCTCAGCCCTCCATCCTTCCCAGGTATTCAAGGACCTACAGTCAGGTAACCCTATCACACTCTCACTGCAGGTTCCCCACATGTGCGTGTTCTTCACTTTTTGTTTAGTAATTTGTACAAGAAGCTACCTTACCTGCTTTGTGGGAAACAGGCAAGATTATGGCACTTCTCAGAACCCTGCTTCTTTTTAGTCAGAGGGATTGTCCACCCACAGAAAAATTACCTTCCTCCCCCTTGGTGAAAAGCCTGAGGAAACAAAGGAGTCACTCACTGAACACTGACAGCACCTGGCCTTCTTCATCTTATTGGGGAATTAAAATCAATTTTAAACAAAAACACTCTGCTGCCAGCCCTGAGAAGCAAAATCACAGTTGTGACAAAATAGATGACAAAATTAATACCTGCCTTTACTGAGAACACGATTTCAGCCCAGATACATTGATCTAAGAAATTACCAACTTGATCTCATTTCCAACCTTAGAGCAGGAAGCAGGAGAGCTGGCTGCATCTGTGCAGGAGTGAATACAATGCACCGTGTTATGTTTCAGGAAAGGTGAATTGCAAGAATAAAGGAAAATTCAGAAAATAAAGTCAAAGATGGAGGAGCAGAGTGGCTGCATACGTGCTTTGGAGACTCCTAAACCAAACCCAAGTCTGCAAAGATTCCTCAGAATTTAACACTACCAGAATTGGTAGAATTATTTAATTTTGATACCATGTAATGGAGAACACAATTTTGTATGCTGTATCAGACACTGGTAGAAAATGAACTGTTTGTCTCAACAGTTTAGTTGGCATGAGCATTTCCATCAGCTCATGTCTTACAGAAAACATTCTGCTAAATTCAGAGGTTAGCTAAGTCTGGCCTTCTGTGAAGAATAAGCCAGTATTGGTGGCTGGATTTTGCAATGGCTTTTGAAGGGTTGAATCATGGACTGCTCCATTCCATTTTTTGTATCAAGATATTTATCAATACATGTTGATACATTGCCTCCTAGTATTCTGTTTGCCAGCCAACAAAGCTGACTCAGGAAGACAGACACATGCATGCCTTCCAATACAGAAATCATGTTCTCAGAACAAATTCAAATCTTCTGCTGTGAACTTGAGTATGACATCATATGTAGAAAAAAAGGGTTGAAAAAAAAATTAACAAAAATGGCCCATCTGCAGTCACTGGCAAAACTCCCAAGGGAAAGCTAGGAAGAAGAAAAGGAATCAGGAAAATTTTTAAACGCAGTTTTCTCTTTTACTGTGTTTTTAATCCCATTTTCTTGGCTTCTCTTTGTCTTGCTTTGTTGTTTTTTGTTGCCAGACTGCATGTTCTCAAGGCTTTATAATTCATCTTAAGGGGGGACCTGGAGAGCATATTTTCCCTGCTAACGAATAACCTGGATCTTTTTCATCACTGAAGCCAATCAGAGGCGTGAGATTACAGTTGGCAGAGGGCTGAAATTTGCATATTAACAGCGTAGTTATTAAAGAATAGCTGTCTTGCATTTAGACCAAACTGTGCCCTCTGATTCGCCAGCACCAGCTGTCAGCCAGTGCAGATGAGGGATTCAAAGGTCAGATGGTTTTTATTGTTTGTTTTTGGTATATATTTTTTTCTTTAATTTTTAAAGAGAGAACTGTGCACTACTAATGATATTAAGTCAGACAGTGAGCCCCACATGCAGGAAGCAAAGAAAGCGGAGTGAACCTGCTTGGCTGTGGCTTTGTCGCGGCAGAGACGCTGTGCCCTCTTGTTGGCTCCAACGAGTCTCTCTGCCTAATGTATCATATTGTGTATATTAATGTTTCAGCTTTACAGTTCTATTTCCATTAGGGGAAGATTGCCCGTGAGCCTCTTAGTGGATAAATAGGAATTTACAGCTTTCAAAAATTCTCTTAAAGCTTGCAGGATCCACAGAAGAAGGAATTACACATGACTATTTTTGAAGCTTTAAAAGGTCCAGAGGGCCTAATTGTGCTCTCAGATATGTCTGTGCAGCTCCAATTGAAGTCTTGGGATATAATGCATGCTTATGCGACAGCTAAAATGAATCCTTTTTTAAATGAAAAAAAAATAATCCTTCAGTTATTAAAAAATTAGATTGTAAAGTCTCCAGGGTCAAGCCAGCAACTTCCCAAGAGCTATTCAGAACATAACAAAGTGAGGTCTTGGTTGGAACTCATCTCTGTACCAACCTGCAAATAAAAAATAAATGCTGAACATGTTAGCGAAATTCAGTAAAGACAGTAACACCTTCTGCAGATTTGTGCATTCACGTTTATATGCTTGGAATTGTGCAGGCAGTTCTGTGGCAAGGAAGGAGGGGACAACCCTGAATTACAATAACGAAATAACCTTAACAAGTGTATTCATGCTTCATTCAATTACATTAAACAAGACAAATACTGGCAGAAATATTTTCTTTTACCCCTGTTTCATACCAGCCAAGTCTTATGCAACTGACAAGAGGTTAAACCTTGTTTTGTTCTTATCTCTGAGTGTTTCTAAGTGCAATTGCATTCAGCGTTAGGAGGAAGAAATGAAGAAGCAAATTTAACACAGCCAAAGGAAATACAGTTCAGAAATATGTTCAGGCCCTGAAGTTTGTGTAGGTTTTTTTCACTAGTCCTTGATTTTGCAAGCTAGTTTACACTACAGGTGAAATACAAGTTCTGCATGAATTTCCCCTTGGGATTTTTGTGTGGTTTTCAAAAGGTGCTTGCTTAGGGGTAAACAGGCTTAGGGCCTGGGCTTTAAAGGACTGAAAAGATGCGTTTTACTGTAAGTAACTTAGAAGAGGATTCCCAAGCTATAATTACATCTTACTTTCATCAGGGCTACATTTAACAGAAATTCTTCCAGCAACTTTTTCTTTATTCAGCTATCTACCAGTAAAAAGCAGAGCAAGAACCAGTCAGGTAATAGTCCACATCTGCACAGCTGAATCAAGAGTGGCTCCTGCTCCTTACCTAAATCACTGCATTAATTTCCTTATTTTGTCCTCCATGTGTGTCCTTGTGTTTCTCGGTATAATATGTGTCAGTATTATTTGTTGTCACTTCTCAAACTAAAGCTGTGACACTAACCCTGCCAGCCAAGGGAAAAAAACTACACACAGAGGCAACACAAGCCAGTATTGTTTAAATCAGATGAGCCCAGTGGTGTGGAAATTGCTTCTGTTGCATAAGTGTGCTCACTGGTAGACCCAATCTGATGGGCTGGTAAGCATGCATAATTAGCCCAGCACCTGTGGATGTAATTCCATACTGCTGTGGTGAAAGAAGTACTGTAGAAAATAACAGGCAGGAAATCTTTCTATCAGATTTTCTTCCTACCACTAGAAATCATAGCTGCTGTGTGCAATATTTAATACCTGATGTTAGTTTCCACCTTTCAGCCACAGCCACTTTTCACTTGCCAACTAATCGTCACCTAGAAGTGTGCTGAAACACATTGTAAATGAGCGTACAAAGGCTTTCTCCGGCACTAAATCACAACCATCTCTACAGAGGAAAGCACTGCTTACATCAGCCCTGCATGGCAATTCCGGCCAGGAAAGAAGCAGGTTTTCCCCTTCCAAATAGCAGGAAGACTTCAGATTAGCCAGCACTGCCCTTGGGAGCAGAGGTGCAGCTGCAAAAGCCTTCCTTAAGTCCCTGCTCAGACGAGGTGTTCAGCGGCCTCTCTGGGAGCCGCGTTGGGCTCTGGGGAAGCACTTGTTGCTGCCAGCACCCCGGGACCCAGCGCCTTGTCCTGGGAAGAGCTGTCCTCACCCACCTGCCCCTTGGCTTCCTGGATGAAAAGGTGAGGTTAAGTGCTCTTGCTACACTTGGTTGTCTCCTGGCCGGGAGATGAATAAGCAAAAAAACAGACCCTCTAGCTAAAGGTGTTCCCTAAAAGGTGCTGCTTCAAAGCCAGGCTAAAGGGTAGGTGGAAGCCTCGTAGATGAGACATGCAACTACTCCTCCTGGGAGGATTCCCAAAGA
Source organism: Passer montanus (assembly GCF_014805655.1). Lineage (NCBI taxonomy): Eukaryota > Metazoa > Chordata > Aves > Passeriformes > Passeridae > Passer > Passer montanus. The sequence continues at coordinate 5,255,576 of NW_024368374.1, read as the reverse complement.
AAGCACCGATCCCGTCGGACAGGGTGCAGCTCATCAAGCTGCACAGGCTGCTGTGCGCAGCACAAGGAGCGTTTGAGGTGGGGAGGCCTCGGGGAAAACTTGCGGCAGGATGCTCAGCTCGGGGTGCCTGCAGCTCGCACTCCGCAGGGCCCGCTCCCCGCCGCCCACCCACGGCCGCTTCCCCGCCCTCGGGCGGAGCGGGCAGCGCTCCCGCGGCTGCGGCGGGGCTTCACCCCGCTGCGAGCGGCCCCAGCGCCCGCCCCAGGGGCCGCGCCCGGCACCTCCCCGGCGGGGCCGCTGTCCCCGGGACGCCGTGACGGCTGTGCGCTCCCCGCCCTTCTCACCGCCCCTCTCCCCTTTCCTCCTCCTCCTCTTCTTCCTCCTCCTCCTCCTTCGGGAGCCTTGCCTCCCCTGCACACCTGCCTTGCTATTTGTCGGCGGCTTTGCTTGGAGGGGAGAATTTTCCCTCGGTCCCTTGCAGCATCCCTCCCCGGCGCACACACACACATACACGCACACACACGCTCGCTCACACAGCCGGACCGGCAGAAGCACCGCGCTGCCCGTGCCTCGGCAGCCGCCGCCTCTCCGCACCCGGCCCCGCGCTCCCCGCCGCCGCGGGGCGTCCTCCGCCCGCTGCAGCGCCGCCGGGCCCGGCAGCCGCCGAAGGGGGGCGGCGGCGGCGGCTCCCGCTGCTCCGCGGCCCCGCACCGGCAGCGCTAGGTAGGTACGGCGGTCCCGCGGCTGCAGCCCGCCCCGGGCGGCTCCCGGCGCTGCGGAGGGACGGGGACGGAGGGAAGGAGGGAGGGGAGGGCGACGGGAGCGGGGCGAGACGCGCTGCCCCAGCCCCGCCGGCGGCGCTCGCCTCGCCCGGCTCCTGCTCCGGCTGTGCTCCCGCGGGGCCCCGCGCCGCCCCCGCCGCTGCCGGCACCCCCCGGGCACCGGCTCTTCCCGGTGAGTCAGAAAGTTTGCTCTCCTGGGCGCCCGGTGTTTGTTGTTGTTTGGGGTCCGCCTGTTTAGGCTGGGCTTTTATTTTCCCATTCCCGCTAGCGGGCTATTTATTTATTTATTTCTCTTTTCTTTCTATTTTTTTTTTTTAATTGCAGCCGCTGCTGCAGCGCGGGTAGAGCCGGGCTCCCGCGGCCGGCGCTGCCCCCGCCTCGCTGGGCAGCCTCCCCCGGGGCACACGCGTGGGCGGCCGGAGCTGGGGTCCCTCCCGCTGCCCCCCTTCCCTCCGAGAGCCGGGTGGCTGCGGCTGCGATGTTGCCGGCAGCCCTCCTGCAGTTGGCAGAACAGTTTTTGGTGGCAGCTCGGGAGGAGACTGTCCCATCCCTCTCCTGTGTCTCCTCGTTCCTTGAGAGAGTGTTTTGAAACAGGTTTCAGTGAAGCTGTAGGTGACAGGATCCCGGTGTCGCCGAGACCTGTGCTCCGTTTTGTAACTAGCAGTGTTACTGTAGCGGGTTATCAGCTGGGCAACAGCCGTATTCGACCCTGGTGAGGAGAGGGATTGGCTCTGGGTCATGTCCATCTTCAGCTGCTTTCATCTAATTGCTAGAAGTAGCTTGCTTGTTGTTTGGGGTAGAAGGAGCTCGCTTGCATTTTACTCTTTTGTTCTTTAATTCTAAATGTGGGTTGGTGGGGGCTCCTAGTTTCTGATAGGAAACTATCAGAAACTATAGAGGTTGAATAAACCCATCTCTGAGCAGGAGAGCTTTCAGGTCCTTCCCATGAACTGTGTATTTTCTATGTTGTGTGTTGTTACTTCTTTTTTTTCTTATCACTGGGAGTTCTGCTGTAACGTCTCACAAGCTTTGATGTTTTTTTGCAATGAACCTCATTCATTTTTTTTTCTCAAATTTAAAATGGAGTGATAAAATGCATAGGCGTTAATAAGTGAGTTGAAAGGACTTTGAAATAGTGCATGTTGTGCATGGTGTGAAATTGTAGATATACATAAAAGAATAATAACTGCTCTGCTGGTTTTATTTTAAACCTTCTCTATGACTTTGTGCTGAGCTCTCTTCATTTGTCTCTCAGCTTTTAAGTCTGATTGTTTTTTGTACTTGAGGTCTCCTATCTTGTTGTGAAAATGCATTGGTAGGCACCCACATTTGCCTGGTTCTCATAATCTTTCTTTCGCTCCTTTTGCAAAGACTTGCCGAGGTCAAAAATAAGTGAAACTTGCTATTGTGGCTTTCAATTTTAGATTGCTTTTCCTCCTGCTGCTTTTATTTATTTCTCTATGTGATTATTTGTTTATGTATATTACAACTGAAGAGGGAGGGGAAGATTAGGGAATTGTCTCTGACTCTTCTATATGTCAAAAGGTACAAGACCAAAAAAAAAAAAAGGTAGTGTAAAGAAATTAAAACACTGAAACAACCTAGATCTGAATTCCAAGAACAGAAAATTACGGTGGCATGTGTGCTTGCCCACACCAGGCATTCTGCAGCATGTGGTATTTACAGAACTTGCAGTGTACAGTAGCTCTCCAGTAGTAAGAGAACGCTTTGTATCCTTGGAAGTGAGAGAGTCTTTGACAAGTCAGCAAAACTATAGAAACAGTCAAGGAACGCTGATACACGTGTGAGTGTGTGCATATATAAATATCACCAGATTGCCTGAGTTAATTTTTCCTCAGTATAGTTTGTCTTCCTCAGCCTGGAATATTTACATACTTTCCCCTGAATTTTGAGGCATTTTTTCCTGCTCTTCTCTGTTTGCATGTGTTTTAATGTTAGTCTTAATCTCGCTGTAAAATACAAAATAATCTGGTAATAGATTTAGAAGACTTTATTACCAGGCAAACCAGGCAATAGATCATGAAATCAGACAATAGTATTTTGTTTCCTAGCAACCCCCTACTGCAAACAGAAAACAAAACGGTGGTGGATGCTTCCACATCATGATAGCTATATGTCAAAATGCCCAAGTAGTAGACACTGAAGTACTAATTGTGCTGAGAGATTCAATCCTATTTGTTTCAGCTTCTTAGTTAATATTTTTCCTTTTTTGAGAAAGATTTGCTGGGGTAAATGCAGTTAAATGGTTAAAATTTCACTCTGGTCTCATAATAATAATGTCTGTTAGAATGAAGAGGGCACAAAATTTGGTACAATTTTTGCCATTAAGAATGATTTGGAGTTGTCTGTTCATATTGAAGGACTGTTTCTAAATCTGTGCTATTACAGACCCTTCAAAATCAGATACATCATCTCCTGTATCAAACATCCAATATCTTTCTGGATTTTGTGTTGTTAGTGATTCTTTAGCTTTGTGTTTTAAAACTATGTTTATTAGAATATATTGAAAGAAAAATTCTTTGTGGCTCCTAGGAATGGAAAGTAAAATCCTAATACCTCCTTGACATGTTTATGTTCTTGGTACCCAGTTCAGCCCTTCCAAGCAATCAGTGCTATCACCGTGCAGCAGGATTGGGTCCTAAGCCATCATCTTTCTAAAAGTGCTTTTGATAATGCAGTAGTTCCCTTAGTTAAAGTGCCTGAGCACTGAAATGGCATCTCGACCCTGAATCAATCTGGGATGCACTTTGTGCACTGCCATCTATCTGAAAAAATCCATTAGTGCAAGCTGGAGATCTGACCTGGGATGGGTGCAGGTGTTTGTGCTCTGGAAGCTGCTGTATGTGCTGAGCTGCCGTAGGAAAAGGAGGTGAGCAGGCACGAATGTGTAGTTGTATGTGCAAGGCAGCAGAGAAGTTTCTATGATTTTTGTCTCTCTTTTATAGGAGAAAATGGCAAAAAGGTGTTTGCTGAGTTTTACTTATAAGTCTTCACTATCCAGCAGTATTTACAGACATCACACAGTAAATTGAAAGAGAGGTAGTTTTCCTATTGGTTGCATCAGTGATTCTGTGAAAGTGAAAATATTATTCCAGTCTGGGAAACTGTAAAATCATAAGAAAAATTTGCTGTGGGGAAGACAGCAAGCTTAGTCAAGTATGCATTATTAAACAACAGTATTCGCGCTAGGCATGCAAAGGGTGTTCTCTAGGTGACTTAGGGGTTCACAGCATTGTTTAAGAGATCCCATGTGCAGTCACAGACAATTTATTTATATTGCCCATAGGTATTTTCCTGGTTCATCTCAAGTACTGAGGTACAAAAGGGTTACAGCAGTTGCCACTTGAATAAAAAGGGTTGAAGTGGAATGGTCAGAGAGTATTATAATTCTGATAAATATCTATGAGCAGCTATTTTCTTGTCTATATTTGAAATCACACATTTTGGTGCCATAGCATGTGTGGATGGTTTAGTTTAAAACGTGCTAATTGAATTTTGGAAGGCTTTATGGATTGAGAGGAAGTAGTCATTTTCCAATTTTTCTTCTCCGTTTCTTTCTCAGATGGCACTACTCCCAAAATTTGAATCTTACAATTAGGTAGTCCACAGATGAAGCTTGATATGGCTGCCTAATTACAGTCCCTACTTCACCTCTGCCTGTGTTTGCCAGGCAGCAGAATGAGAGAAGGCAAAGAAAACAAAAAGTACAAACAAAAAACAAGGGGGAGAGACAGGTCATGAAGTATGCTGTGTATAAACAATGGAAGTCATTTGGAAGTGATTTTAAATACTCTCCACAAAACTCCTGTTATGCTAACTGCATTTGTTGCTAGTGGTAAAGCTTTCATCTGCTGTAATGTGGATTGGCTGCTGGTGGAGACAGCCAACCCATGGCCCAAACCAAAGACCTTCTTCTTCCTTCTCCCCACTAAAGATCATCTTAAGTGGAACAGTGAGTTATGTCCATTCAATTTAAAGGTGTTTAGGAGACAGGAATTAAGAAATTGACAGCTTTCCTCTCTCTCTTAACTGCACAGTGATACTTGTGGCTAATGAGCTACCAGGGAATGTACTGCATATCTTGCTGTGACACACAAGCCTTCCCAATTTTTTTCACAAGGCTTTCTTTTATTATTATTTTTCAAAGTGGGTACTGAAGTAATGAGAATATAGAGTTACTTACTGCACATTTAAACCTATAGGCTTCATGATTACTGTACTGAGGGATAAAATACTTAGGTATTTATTTCTTGTTCTTCTTTTAAGAAAGGACCAAATGCATGATGCCAGTTTTGGACTCTCTTGAGTCTCTTTGTTTTTAAAATCCTGTTACCTTAGTGATTGAGCTGTCAATTCTTGTCAAATACAGAAAGTAGACTATCCAAGTGATTACAGAAACTGAGGATTTTGGTTCAGCAGAGCATTGACTTGCACATCCAACTTTAAAAAAAAAGTGTGTGCTTAAGCTCATCTCTACTTGCTGAGATCAACTGGATTTAAGAAAGTGGTGGAAGTTAGGCATGTAATTAAATGTTTTGTTGTATAGGGCAAAACCTTTGAAACTGTCTTTGCTTTGTAGTAAATAGAACTTCAGGACAATTCCTTGAGGATAGTAGAGTGAGGGGAACAAGTAGGGGGGAAAAAGCAAGGTCTTGGGCAAAGGGTATCAAATCAGGAACTTACTGGTGGATGATAGTGATGCTGGAAGGGATTGAGAATTAATAAATGAGTCTGGAATGGGATTTAATTACAAAAAAGTATGGTTTGAGCTGTCAAGAAAAAGGTACCATTTTAGTGAACAAAGAGGTGGTATTTCCTTTTTATAAGACTCTATTGTGAACACGTGAAAACTGAATATCATCGTAACAGGAAGGTATTGATAATTTAACGGATGCTCAAAGAAGAACAACAAAATACTCATGGGTCTGGAGGAACTAGCGTGAAGGGAAATATTCAAAAATTGACATCTCTAGTCTGGGACTGAATATGGGGAGATGGGTTAACTACGTGTCCGTGTTTGAAATGTATTTTAGTCAAAGCAATCAGATTTTTTTTCCTGTCTTATGTGAGAGAATATGTACAACTAAATGGAGAGATTGAGGAAATAAAAGTTTAAGATGAATTCTGTGCCAAAACTCAGTAATAGAAAAATGTATTGTAGCCTATATTAGTCTGGGTGTAGTGCAAGCCCCCCACGACTCTTCAGATGTTTAGAATTAGAGCAGACAAATTGTTGGCAGGTGTACTGAAGAAGGCAATCCTACATTTTTAGGGAGGTGAAGTACAAGATCAACCAGCCCCTTGTCATGCTTCTGTTGTGGTCTAGTTTCAGCTGAAGGTTACAGGAGGTCAGATCCTAGGCTAGCCAACCTTGCCTTGGTTTCCAGTGTTGAGACAGTTGGGTTTTGTGATTGTATAATGCAGGATTCAGATCAGGGTCATCATGTGAGCTCAGGTGAGTCATTGATGGGATGGTGGATGTACAAGGATTAGCTACAGTAGATTTTTTTTTGTAAACAGCTGTGGGTTTTTTATTTGTTTGTTTTTCCTTTTGGAAATGGTGAGCATCTCAGGTGGTGTAAAGGGCACAGAGGTGACAGCTTCCTCTTTCTTGACAGTTTCTGCAGCATTTTTTTTTCATCATTTGAGGACACTTGCTGCCATCAGGTGCCATGATGGATAACAGGTACTGTTCCTTCCTTCCTGGCCCCCATCATGATGCCCTGAGCTCAGCACAGCTGTCTCCTGTGATCTGGCTAGTCAGTGTGCAGTGCAAGTCCTGAAGACCACTGCCACCAGTGGTGTGTTTTCTGGAAGAGACTGTGAAAGGGGGAGAGACAGAGAGATGATCTTTCCGAGGATGCATTGGTTTAAATGTCTCCATCAATCATGTAAACTTGAGAGAAGCCTTAGCCAGGGAATGTGCAGGTTCAAGGTATAATGACAGTTTTTCCTGGAATGAAGCTTAATACACTGGTTTACTGTAATGCATGTTACTCGAAGCCAGCATTCAGAAAAAAAAGATGTTGTGTGGACTGATATAATCAGGGAGTGTTTTCCAACAGCCATGCCAATTGCAGAGGAGGAGGTGGATTTCCCTCTGCTGTGCTTTATGGATACCTGACAGCTAACTGTTTAAACAAGGCCTATTTTGGTAACCATAAGGTAAAAACAAGTGATTCAGAATAACCCTTTCCATGTTAATGATTAAAACAGTAATCCTGCAGCAGTGTCACATACAGGGGAAGGCTGATCTGGGATATCTGGGCTGAGCTGGTTGGTGAGACTGACCTTTGGTTTATGTACTTGACAGTGCAAGAAAGGAGTGTTTTGAAGTGCTGAAAGACAAGTTTAGGTCTTCTGTATGCAGTGTAATGTGGAAAAAATTGGTCTATTAAAACCCAGTACACTCTCAATACACTCCAGGTGTCTTTGCTTATATAGAAGTCCTCTGAGACTTAAGCCAGGTTCAGTCCTTGCCGGTGTTTGTCCCTGGGAGCTGGTAGATAGGTTGGTGATGGAGATCTGAGAAGAGTTTCATTTTGAAGGAATAAAATTGGAGGAAGTTTTGTTTTTTTAGGCAGAACATAAGGATTAAGACTGAGGTTGATTGCTAATGCAGTGCTTCTGCTAGAGGGACAGTTTTTTTGGGACACAAATTATTCATTTGTGTACGTTAACACTCTTCTGTGTAAATGTGTCTAAGATCAGGCTTGTTGGATGGGATGGTTTAGACTGAAAGGTAAGTGTAAGATTATTATCTCCCTTTTGCAGGAAGAAGCTAGGTCAACAGTAATCTTAATTACAACTTGTTTCTGTTAATAGATCTTTATTTTTAGAGTTAAGTTAAATGAGGCTTTAAAGTGCTTTTATACAGGTACTTTTAACGTAGTGTTACCATTTAGGATGTGGGGTTTGGTGTACTGGATCTTAACAATACTTGTGGAGGAACAGTTTCTCCATGTCCAGAGTGGATAATTCACAACTATTCTGGTATGGCAGGTTGTCTCTGTGTAGATTTTAAAGGGACCAGTGCACTACACACAGTGTAAAAATGCTTCAGGACATAACAGCTCTGCCTGTGGTAGAATACAGTGAGGGTTTAATAGTATTTTTAACAATTCTGTTTGGATTTATTAATTCCTTTTAGGAAGCATTTTGTCAGGGAAGCGAAGAAGAAATGAAATAGAAGGAGCTGATAAAGGCATGGGGTGAATTTAGGGAGGTGGATTGCAATAACCAGAATGAGAGCATGCTCTTAGAACGAGCACTGGTTCTTCTGCCCTTATAAGAAGTATTTCAGCAATGACAAATAAGTTTGTTTCATCTGAAAGCAGCAGATTGCTTCCTAATATTTTGCTGGTCTGACATTCTGTGAAATTGTGTTATATTCTAATTTAGTGGCTGCTCTGTATGTAGAATAAGAAATTGCTATTTTCTACCAAAGGAAGCATTTCCTCTCTGTCTGCAGTGGTAGAGGTATTTTGGTGTTAGAGGTCCATGGATTAATCTCTTCTGATGATTTCTGATAGATGTTGGCATGACTCAGAAGAGAGAGTTGCATTTTCTGAATAAGCAATCTGCTTAGTCTGGAGTTTTTCTCAGAGGTGGGGCCTTTGCTTAGCAGTGAAATCTGCTGAGATCACAGCACAGGGGTATTGCTACAGACACATCAGAGTGTGGCTGTGGTCCTCTGCTGGCAGACAGGGAGTAAGCACTCTGGATTTACCAGCTGTAAAATGGTGGTCTGTTCATGCATCCTCATGCCTCCCATGCACACGCCCTTCTGGCTTCTACTGCCTTGAGGCAGAGCATAAGTGGAAGTACTGGTGACAGGCTGTTCCATAAGAAAGCTGATCATTTAAAGATCCTGGGAAGTGCATTTGATTTAGAATCTTCTATATGTTGTCTTTCCATTAATTTGCCTAAAATGAGCATCTCTGTGGTAAATTTCTTTTTAGCAAATGAAGGCACCCTTGACCATTTTTTTGGTTCAAGTTTATTCATATCTTCAGAGTAAGAGGAAATACCATTTGTGCTGATGAATCATTTTCTGCAGTGTAATCTCCCATTTCATATGAACCGGAGAGCCATTACCATTTGTTTCATTGACAGCCTGTGAGGGAACATGCCATTTCAGTTCCCAGAGGGACCTGGGTGAAGCTTGAGCAAGAGCCTCAGTATGCTGTTGCCAATCTACTTAGCTACCCAGTTTCTTGCCAATTCTGTAAGCTTAACACTATTACATAAAAGCTTGTGAAACTAGGTATGGTGTGTTTGTCATTAGTTGGGTTGTTCAGTTTTATTTTTTGTGATATGTTTGCTTAACTTCCGTATCATCTTATAGAATAGATGTAATGTGTAGTTTATATAGTTTTCTTTACAAAAGAGAAGGGAGCTGTAAATTCACCCTACAAAGGAAACTATTAACGTTTTTTTAAGTAAAGGAGGCTGGAAAATTGGAATTTCTTTTTCAGTTTCTTGGAAAATACTAAGGGAGATTATATAACTGCATAAAGTCTCTGGGGAAAAGGAAAGGAAGCCTTGCTGATAATGAAAGAACCAAGTGGCTGCTTAATGTAATCCACTCTTCATGGAAAGGGGAGAGAAGAGAGACCTGTGTAGTCAGACCAGGCTTCATTTATCCAAAGCTGGAAGTAGGCAGCACTTCTTATGGGCAAATTGGTATAAGGCTGGCTTGCTGGTCTGACGCCTGTGTTTACCATTTCCACATTATCAAAGTTGGTTCTGTTCGGTGTTATATACTACAAATAAAACAGAAATTATAAAAGTAATATTTTTCAGGCTCATCTTGTCCAAGAATCAAGGGAGTAGTTTGAAGTGAGTCAGTCAACTCACTGTAATCAAACAATTCTTCTATACCTCAAGTATAAATGCTGCATGAGTAGCTAGGAAGAAAGGACGAGTGGTCATCTTGAAATGATGAAGAAAATCAGTTTCTTTTGATTCTCCAGTGTTAGACTGACTGATGAAACTGAATATTGAATTGACAGCAGAAGGTTGAATTTGATAATCCTGAAGAAGAGATCCCTTGCATCATTGAACTACAACTTCAACCTTGGTAGCTTCAAGCTTGATATAACCTTTACATCATTGAAGTACAGTTGTGATGATCTCTGAAGTCACTGTTCTAGGTTTCAGTGGCACTTCAATGTAATTTTGTTGTAGAAGAATAATTTTGTTATTGGGGGGACAAAGAGCAAGAGCCACTCACATTTTAAACACGAGGAAAATGAAGGCTTCAGAGCTGGTGAAAAACCTCCTTTCATGCTAATACAAAATGAGCAGTATAGAGTGAGATGTAAGCCTATATGTACTGCCCTTTCAAAGACATTTAAATTCACTAGTTCACTGTTAAACCAATGAAGGGAAAGGGCAATGCAAAACTCAAAACCCAAACCTAAATGAAGCAGCACTTCTGTTAATGCAAGGTGTTTAGTGAATATGGAAAGTGTTCAGAAAGTGGCTAGAAGCATCCGTGCAAGACAAAATGCAGACCTTTGTAGTGCTCCCAGCCATGTCTCTAAGGGATGTCATGGGATGGCTGTACAACAAGGAGGCATTCTGTAAGCGCCTGAGGAGCAAGTGTAGTAGTGGCAGAAACAAATTGAAATGAGAACTTCTGAGGTAGGTTTGTCCTGATGTTAAGCTCATCTTGGTGAGAGAAAACCGTCTGTATGATTAGCAGTTGGCTGGAAACAAAAAGGAATGTTTATGCTTCCTTCCTTCAGTTACTCATGGACATCATCTGAGGAAGATTTTATTTTTACTTTTGCCTCTACTCTGTGGTCCTCAATAATGCAGCTTTGTTTAAACAGAAGTTGAATGTGACTTCTGTAAAGACTTTATACTGCATTGTATAATTCTTTTATGTTTTTATATAAATATAAAAATTCCCCAGAGACTCCCCAGGAAAGTGAAAATCGTAGGACGGCACGTAATGATGGTTTCAGAAGGATTTCCAGCAGCTACAGCCTGGTGATGCTCCAGTTCAGATGCTTTCTTCATCTAACTTGCAAATAACTGACATCAGATATCTGAGAAAAATATTGAAGGAGGTCTCAGTAGCTATAAAAACTGAATTGCAAAATTAAATGTTTTATGTGAAGATGGAGAGCAGGAAGAAGTCTGACCTACAAGGAAAAAGTCTACAATGCTCACAGTGAGTAGAGTAAAAATAATAGGCTGAATATGTTGCAAGAAATAAAAAGTTTAGAAAGTGTTTTCTAGTGGAAAGGATGTAGAGTGATCCGAGCATGGGTTGTGTGAACACTGTGGAGCTTTATCGGTTGGATTTTTAAGAATTTGATACATGTTACTGTGTTGCCTGGAAAGAATGCAACTGATTCTCTTGCATGGTTGTTTCCAGCTTTTTTTGTCTGTGATTCTCACCAAGCCCTACATTGAGTGGGATAACAGGAAGTGATGAGTCTGAATGAGCATGGTTTCCCAACTTAAGCTGAAATCCAGATGATCAGTCTGTTACCCTTGTTTGTGTCAGAGCAGTGGGATGTATAGCAGTTGAGTTGTAGGAGATGCTGGCAGTTGAACATGGATGGTTCAGGCTTGAAAATTTTCTTCCCTGTCCAGGTAAGTATAGGGTGTTTTTCCATGTTCCACAGTTAGGCTTGAGACATTTTGATAAATTCACTTTGTCATTCATGATCCCATGCTAACACTACTTGAGGTTCAGACCTGGCTGGTGCAAAAACATCATGAAGCAAGCATAGCTAGAGAGAAAATTAATCTGCCCTCAAAAAGCTTATGTAGCCCTATCCCAAGTTGTTAAGGCACCCCTGAAAATGGACTAAAAGAATGGTAGATCTTACTGTCTAGAGACTTAGGACTCAGCTACTGTGTTTTTGTGTGTTTTGAGTTGTGTGCTTTCAGTTTTGGACCACGTTGGAGGAATAATCATGTTACAAAATTAGTTTGGTAGTCTGCGGTTTGTGTTTTTACTAGTAAATGCTTTGTGGACTTCTTGCAGTGTTTCCAGTTGCTGTCTTCAGTCAGAGGAAGAAAGTTGTCTGAATTCTGGGAAGCATGTGGGGAAAGACGAAGGGTCCATTAGACCCTAGTTCCTGCTTTCTCCAGATGTTTACTCCATAACTAATAGTAAAAGTAGCACGTAGACCAATAAAAATAACATAGTATATTAGAAGTACCAGAATATGACTTCTTTTGGCAGAGAATGTTGAACTCTCCTAGAAAACAAATTAGTTCCTGTGCATTATGTGTTCATGGAGGTTTACATGAGTAATGAGTCAAATGTTCTTTTAAGATGTATGGGGCCAGATTCAGATCCCCAGTGATTTAAATTTTGAGTAATTCAAAAGATATTTATGAGTTATACTTCAATAACAGATTACAATCTGGCTCTTATTCTGCAGGATTTTAATAAGGTTATAAAAGGGAAATTCATCTTCATTTTCCAAATGTGTAGCAAGTTACATAATTAATCCAATATTGTCTTCATTCTGGAGGAGGCTGTTTAACTTGAATTTCTTTGTCAAATGCCATGCAGACAAGCTCATGTGGTGGTAACATTAACTAATGAAAGAGTTATCCAGATATATAGTTCTGTCATTAACTTGAATTGTTTTCAGTAGAGAAAGAACACGTTGCTGAAGAGAAGAAAGCATGCTATTTTTGCAGTGACTATGCAATTAGCTCATATAACCCCTGTGCTCGTCATGCTTTGTGGAAGATCCAGGGTGACCAACTGTAGGTCATTTGTGTGAGAACAAAGACCCTGGGGCTGAGAGACAGTTTATTAAGATAATTCTGTGGGGTGAAGATCAACTGTCACAGCAGTTGCCAGTGGAAGTGTGTCTGTATTTATTGAATGCTTGCATAAATAAGAGTTGCTTGAGCTCCGATGTTTTGAATACTAAAGGATGGTGAAAATGACCAGATAAATGGTTATGGTAGTGGTGTGAGCACGGAGCTGACCTCACCTTCTTTTCTGCAGGTTCTCCTTTAGTGGTGATGGCTCTGTGGATTTTCTGATGCAAGGTTGAATGCCTGCCGTTTTAACCATGGGGTATTTATTGTTTTTGTCCTTTAATCATCCACTTACTTTCATTAAAATGAAGGGACCTCTGTCAGTTTTGGCCACTCTTAACCAATGTCACCCAAAGTTAGCAATGAAAAGGGAGGAGAAACAGATGAAGTTGCAGACAGAGTATCATTTAAGATTCATTCTCGGGACACAGGGCTAAAAAGTATTTTTCCCAGATGTTTCTCTTTCCAGGTAGGAAAAAGAAAAGTTGAAATTAATTCTTTCATCCATGTCAAAAAGTACAAAGTGTGTTGTCACTTGCTGATGCCTCAATGTATTTGTCTCTGGGAAGCCCACAGCAATATGCTTTCTAAATGGTTTATGAAAAATGGATATACAATCTGTTTAAAACAAAATAAACTTTTTGCTTTTATCTGTTAAAGCAAAACAAAGCTGCTCTTGTTTGCAGACTACTCTATGACCTTAGCATGTGTGTAATGGCATGTCTGGTGCAGTGTTACTAACCATAGCAAGAGAAGCAAGTTCTTTGTCACAGTGCCTCATAAAGGATTTTCTGTGTATGCTTTTCTACTAAAAATCTTTGATAATCTGTTATTAAATATGAAAGCTTCTTATTTCAGCTTTACAAAACAGCACATTCTTCTCTCGATGCACACAGAAAACTCCGTGCTTAAGACTGAGTTTTGCAAACCCTTCCCCCTTCTTGAAACATTCATATGGAAATACACCATTAACTGTGAAATTCCCTAGCAACCTTAACAGCCTAGAAGAAGAGATCCAAACCCCCGGAATACTTGGTTCTCAAGAGCATTTGTACTGTCTTTTGTTTATATTCATTATATTCTAATAAGTGATTTGATAAATTCTTTTGAGGATCTCTGCTATTTTTTTCTCTCCATTCCAGTGGTTGTTTTGTTGCAACAGTGTGGTATTCCCACTGGTGGGAAGTGGAACCCAAAGCTTCTTACCATCTCTCCTAGAAAGCCTTCAAAAATCCATTTCATGGTGATTCCTTTGCTAATTTCTCTGCCAGTCCATAATTAAAAAAATAATAAAAAACTTATTTTTTTTTAGTGATAAGTAAGTTTTTGACAGCTGTTAGAGGTATTATTGGTACTTTATAGCATAACAAATTGCTTGTTGACTCAGTTTAGGCAGAGAAGTCATTTTTTCATATACATGGTGGCAGTAATATGTAGTACCTTGATGGGTTTTCTACCTCTTAATTCTCTTACTTGTAAAGACTAGTCATCCTTACAAATCCAGAGCTGATGCTATGGTATGCAGTATCTCAGGTGTCTAAGTGCAGAAAATCACTCAGGCATTGCTTCCGTTTATCCTTAATTCCACAGGAGTTGAGAGGTTCTGGCAAAAAAAATCCCACTACTTGATGGAGACAGGGCTGAACCCTAAAATGAAATCAAATGAAACTTCATTAGCCAGTGAAATTAATTTCACTTACTTTTGTTCCAGCTCTGGTTTCTAGAGTAATTTTTGGGAATGAATGTAGAGCTGTGATTGTTTGTTGGGGTTTGTTTGGTTTGTTGTTTTTATGGGCTTTTTTTAGGTGGTTGATTTTGGGTTTTCTTGAAATTTTAAGTGGTTGCTTCTGTATGTCTTTTCTCTATCACTTTTTGTCTTCTTCCATTTTTATAATCCTCCTTTCTTCTTTTCTTTATGTCTGTCTGTCTTTTTACCACAACCTCTATTTCTTTTATATTTCATAAGGGTTATTTTCTGTTTAATGCACTGTCTTCTCTATTGCTTTCCTTTTATTTGCTCTCTTCATCCTTTTTACTTGCTTTTCCCAGTATTTTATATTTTGAGGCTCCGTCCTAGAGATTCTAATTAATTTGTTTCTACAGGGATAGAACTGTAGACTACTCTAGATTTCCTTTTTCATATCCTGTGGAAGTGATAGAAATGTGCCCATGTTACATGAAGCCAAGATGGGTAGTGAATGTAGCCCAGCAGTTCTGTATGGCCACACTAAATTTCTTTTTGTTCAAAGGCTTAGAAACTCAAGTTTCTCTCTTGAGTTCAGGGCTTGGGTAGGCTTTCTTGTCACCTTGCTCTCAAAAGTAATTTTCCAATAGTAATCTCTCTTTTGCTCCTTGCATTATATAAGATCAGTAGTATAAGAGGCTACCCATGCCTCTTTAAGTGTAATGGTTTTGTACAGTTTGTCAGAATGTTCATGTTTTTGCACAAAGAAAGCTTTGCTTTTGTATAGGGATCCTTAATTTGAAGCAGTTGTTCCAAAGAAAGGGAAATTTGTGCCATACAGTATATTTAATTATTTTTTGAGTGGGTAAGTCAATTTGAGAAATGTGGTTATGTTTTGCTAATGTCTGTACTCTTAAATGTTCAAGAAATATTCTCACATGTCTTAAATATCAAAATTTGAGTGTGAAATAGGTAGTACTATTAGAAAGCTCACTGAGTGGTGAGTCAAAGTAATTAAGGGAAAGTAAATAATCTCTGAGGTTCTCATTCCCCATGAAACTAATTTTGTATCTTATCCTTCATGTATTTAAAAATAGTTCCCTGCTAATTCGAGATGCTTGTGTACTATGTCTGTGAAGAGCACTTCAGTCCTATTGAAGGGATGGCAGATTAGGGAGTTATTTGCAACAGACTATTTTTTTTTTTTATTTTAAGAGAGACTTCCATTTGGGCAATCTAAGCGAACAAGTCTTGCTGGAAAATCAGCTTAATGTACACTGAGACAGGAGATGATCAGCCAATCACTTTGTGAGGGTTTATGACGAGGAAATATCTGGGTTTGTCTTTAGAAGGATACAGATGACAGTATTTTCTCAACAAAGATGAGCTTTTCTCCTCAGTCTAGTAAGGCCTTAACTGTTCTGCCATACATGCTTTCCTCTTTTACCTCTACTGTTTGGAACATAGATTATTTTGTTCCCTAGACTAATAAAGTGTACCTTGGGAGGGGAATGGGATGTATTAGAAGGGCTAGACTGCTCTGGAGCTGCAGTTCTGCTGTGCACGAGTCCGACAGTGGTCTGACGGGAGAGTGACAAGATTGCACTGTCAACTCCATCAGTATCTTGAGTAGTTATCTTAAGAGGGCTAATAAATCTCCATGACATGTCTCCAGGTTCCTGTGCTGAGGAAAATGAATATAATTTATTTATTTCTGTGTGCATTCTACTCATGTACTCCTGAGGTCTTCTGTTGCCCAAAGAGGCATAATGCATATGTAGATTTATTTTTTCTTACTCAGGGAGGTGCAGGTAGTGAAATGAGGCAGCAAGGCTGAAATAGCACAGGGGCTCCATTTGTGTGTACAGTGTGCATGAAGCGTGGCGCTGTGCTGAAATGTGCGGAGGGAGCACACAGACTCACTCTGGGCATGTAACATAACTGCAAGAATTAGCAGCTGATGCAGTATGTGTAGGGCAACCCCTTGGGCTCTGAACTGCGTGCCTCAGGTGTCGTGATGAGCTGCTCAGTGTACACGAGCCCTGCAATTACAAGGTTCAGTCATAGCAGAGTTACATGCCTAAAGTAGACAGTGTAGATGTATTCCCTCGCATCAGATGGGGATGCATGTGTAGCTTATTAAATAAGGATGCTAACCTGTTTGATAGTGAATTTAGAGGAGCTGAAGATGGTCCCTTTTTTTTCCAGATCTGCAAGATGAGCTGGTCAAGCTTTTCTCTTTTTTTCTTTTTTTTTTTTCTTTTTTTTTTTTTTTAATGTATGTTAACAGATACTTTCTGGTTAATTAACTGCAGATCCTTGTGCAAACTTTGGAAGACTGAAACTTTTTGCACATGTCCTGCTGTCATCCTCATGCTCTCTGAAATCACTGAGGACTTAAGTGCAGAAAAAGTCAGTGCTTGGCCAGAGCTCTGCAGATTTGATGAAAGAAAATAAAACTATCAGTTAGCATTCTTGAGAGCAAGTAAACCTCTTCAATGTAGATAGAATTCTGTGACCTGTTATCTAGAGCAGGAAAGCTGCTTTTTATCAATCAATCAATCAAAAAGCTTAAAATAATAGGAAAAAATTACTTGAGGGAGGGAAAAGCAGAGTTAAGGAATATTAGTAGGCAGCTGGTACTGTTTGTGACAATAGATTATTCTTAAAGCTTTCATAGGCTCTGTGTAGTGTATAGGAAAAAAACCTTTCCCTTCTTCTTTCAGAGAGAAGCCATGATTTTATCTCAGTAATTGAAAATAATGTCTGAAGTTGTTCTTAACTAAATTTACATGAACCCCTTTTACAATCTGTTGTTATCTTTCAGGGAATTTCTCAATAAGTGCTGCTGCCTGTGCTTGGATGGCATGATCCTGTATAGAAAACAAGGCTGAGCACATCCTATTCATTACTCAAAGAACAGCATTTCTAGCCTAATTATGGTGCCATTTGGCAGTGATGCTGTAGTTGAAGGTGATTGTTGGTGTTTGTGTTATGAATTGTGTGTACTTGAATGACTTCATTCATGCCAGGCAGAAGCCTGACTATTTACTGATTTTCCTTCCTTCATTAAAAATCCCTAAGTAAGGAAAAGTTCTGACTTTCTTTGATATCTGTTAATCCATCAGTCTATTTGTTACAAAAAATTTTCCTTAATTTCAAAACTTTCCTCTGCTGTGCAATACACGAGGTAACTGGTTGGTGACTTGCATCACTCAGCACTGTGAGTTGCTCAAAGAAAGCCATGCCTGTGAAAGAGGGGAAAAGAAACACACACAGCATATGGAATTGTCTAAGTTGAGCAATCTGTGCACAGTTATGTCTGCAAGCAGAGATGGTTTCATTTGCCTCAGTTGCTGCAACTGGGCAGTATTAATATAAGGACTTCTTGCTTCCTAGGGAACATTGCCGAGTTCCTCACAGTTCTGTGAGCACTAAGCCATCCCTCTAGGCATCACTCAGTAGTCAGATCTGTCACCCTTGCATTAATATACATTTACTATTCTGTCATTTCCTGCTGCATAACAACCAGTACTAGGTCCAGTTGTATTTCTGTGTTTTTGGAAGAGATGGGGGAGAAAAATCCAACTAGACTCAACTAGCAAATGCTTTTAAGCAGTTCCCTCAAAAAAAAGCAAAATGAGTTTTACAAAAATACTGGTTAATGTGGGATTTTTTCAAAGCATCTCCTATTTAAATGCTTTTTTCTTTTTTAATTAGGCAAAGGGCCTCATTCGAAGTATGTTGAACTTAGTGAGTGTTTTCTGAGTGACCTTCTAATGTCTGTTCAAGGCTGTGGAGGCCCCCAAAGTCGTAATGCTGAGAGGTGTAATTGGCCCTATAAATCTCAGTGGGTCATTAATTCTAAATCTCAATAATGTTAAGACCAAGATGCATGTAAATGAAGCAGAGTGATGAGCTTAGTAGGAAGATTTATACAAGCATTTTCTTGCTTTGCTTTGCCCAGTAGTAGAAATTGTAGTTTTGGCATGGAAACTTGCTTTCTACCTTATCACCAATTCCTATATATCACCTATGTGTTTTTGGAAATTTATAAATGCATCTTCTTGGGGAAGATGGCTGGGCATTTTTTTCTTTGCATATCAGAAGGTAATCTCTGTAAAATGAATATAAGGCAATATAAGGGTCTCAACTCTAAAAATTTAACTGGATAAAACAAATTTTCAAAATGTTATTGCACATAGAAAACTTGGTCCTGAAAATCATGGAATCATAGAATGGTTTAGGTTGGAAAGGACCTCAAAGATCATCTAGTTCCAATCCCCCTGGATACCACTCACTAGACCAGGTTACTCAGAGCCCTTTCCAGCCTGTCTTGAACACTTCCAGGGATGGAACATCCACAATTTCTGCAGCCAGCCTGTTCTAGTGTGTCATCACTGCCGTAGTGAAGAAGAGACAGTTCAAATTTTAAAGCACACATGTGAGTTTTGGTTTGGGTTTGTGGTGATGGGATCCTGAAGTGTGCAGTGTCTGTACTTGTCACACAGGTACACCACACAGGGGATGCCCATATCAAAGTGACCTGTGAATTCACTATCTCTGGGGTACTTTATGAGAATTGCTAATGAAAGCCTTATTGCTGTGCAGTGTGACCTGAAAGGCTTTTCAGTGTGTTCCTTTCCAAAAAGAAAGGGGAAAAAAAAGAAGAAAAAAAGAAGATTTACTTGACTTAGCTCCGGGTACTTTATGAGAATTGCTAATGAAAGCCTTATTGCTGTGCAGTGTGACCTGAAAGGCTTTTCAGTGTGTTCCTTTCCAAAAAGAAAGGGGGAAAAAAAAGAAGACTTACTTGACTTACTTAGCTCAGTAAGAATGTTTATCTTGTTTCCACCAATCAGAAATGATTTGAATATGTCCTTATCTCATGGTATGTGTTGCGGGTGGTTGCTGCTATATTAGTGCGTAAACAAGGAGTCAACAAAGAAAATTAATCAATGCAGTGGTGTGGATTTTGCCCCATGTCTTTTGTTTGCCAGCTGTGTGTCCAATCTATTCTAAAGTCCCCTTTCCACTTTCCCTTGGTACAGTTGATCCTCCTTTGCTTCAGTCCCCTGACAGGGATTGTTCAGAGAGATGATCTTTGCACTATTCCTTCAAGGCCCAAAGACCCCCAAAGTATCCTAGTATAAACAGCACACTAGGAGGAAACAGTTAGATAAAAAATGCACAAAAACACTCAAAGAAATAAAAAAATGAAGCTTTTAAAAATGAAACTAGGCCATTTATGTGGGAAATTGAGTATTGGTATTTCTCATGTAATCTGAGGTGGAAAGGGAATTATTTGATAACCCATACTGTTCTGAAATAACATCACATGCAAGCTTTCTGAAATATGTATTTGTCATCATATCTACCTCTATTTATAATTGAAAAGATAAATTATGAAAGCATATTGCTTGGTCTCTGGCCTTTCTGTGCAAGGGCATGTGTATTGCCTTACCAGTTCTGAGATTATTAGGGATTATGCGTACAAATGCTGCTCAGGCACTTAGCAGCAGTGAGGGCTCAGGTGGGAGGAAAAGAAAAGGCAGGGTTTTCAGTTCTTGCACATGTGTACATGTGCAAGTACTTCCCTCTGTTCTTCAGGCACGAGCTTCAGTTTCATCTGTAATCTTCTGGCAAAGCAGTGATTTTGACTGCAACTTTATTTGTTGTCTGTACAGCAGATGCCATCAAGCCTTTTGCTCTATCTGGAATGGTTCTGTATTCTTTTATAAATCTATCTGCAATTTTGTGTTGGTGCCCCTAACAAACATTAGTATTGGTGCACAAAATACTACATGATATAATTTACCTGTCTAAGCTACAGCCTGACCCAAGGGAAGTGTAAGGGGAATTGAAATAGATCAACTGATGAGAATTTCTATTTCAGAGAGCATTAGGCATGCTTTGGTTCTGTTTTGAGACAAGAAAAACTAGATCAGGATCTGGGATAATGAGAAAAGATGTAGCAAGAACCTCTCTGCTGTAGGTGAACCAGAATTTGATTCACGCCAATTGGCTGTTCTTTGCAAAGAAGGATCAAATTCAGAATAACTGTGAAGCTGCTTTAAGCCAAACCTGTACTTCTGGCAGAGCATGAGTCTGCTGTGGTTGCAGAAATGGTTCATCTTTGAGAACTGTCAGCCAGCCAGGTTATACCAAATATTCCCAAATAAAAGGTTCAAAAATGTTCATTCTACACATCTCACCAGAACAGATTTATGGTTTTCAAGATAGGTTGTACTTAATTTTGTGTGATAACATTTCTTTCTGCCATTTCTGTGTATTTAAGTTAGAATACAGTCCCAGGTTCTAGAATAGATAGCATTTTCCCTGCAAATAAACTTGTCTGGGGATAGTAGAACAGCAAAACGTTCATTAGTTTTGCTATTTAGTTTGTGAAATCTTGCTTATTGTCTTTCTGTCTCTGCCACAGTTTTTTTTTAATTTATTTAAAGTTAAAATTATGGTAGCATTAGAGTTAGTGTAGGAAGATGTTCTTCCTTTTTCTATGTTTAAACTTCCATTTCAGGATAGGAACATTCATGAAATAAATGGACAGGAGATCTTTTTCTTTTTTAATGCCTTTATTAAGAAGAATCAGCTCAGGTGGGGAGAAATCGACGGGTCGCGCCCACGCTGCCATTGCTCCTAGGAGTGGCACGGAGAAGGAGGGTGATGCAGCTTTGTCCGCTGGTCTGCAGACAGAGCTGGGGATTCTGTCCTCACGGGAGAGCAGCAGATTCCTGGTTTTTTGTCTAACACCCTGGGGTGTCTTTTTAATCAACTCTTTCCAGGTTAGGGTGAGAAGCATAAAGGATCCAAGCAGGTACGGGACTACGCTCCCATCCTTAGACGTCACTTAGGTCACTTGTTGGCTCATAATTTTAGGGGTTTTTCCTGGGAAAATTGTAAAAATTCGGGGCGCAATGCATTTCTCATCTGCATACTGGCTCTGATGTCACTCCTACTTTCCTTGTACCTGGAGGGTCTGTCCCCGTGTCCCTCCCTGGCAAGCGGCCAGCATCAGGGGGACAATGGTTAATCACCAGCCATTAACAGGTAATTGAAGAACTCCTCTTTAGGAGTGAAAATAGCTTACAACAACTGGTCTGACTTGTTTTTTAACTCTGCAACCAAAAAAAAAATATAACTTTCTATTCATAACAATTCACAGGATCAACACACTCCTCTGGGTTCTCATTACAGTCATGGAAAAGAGATGTATGGTGGAACTTCACTTCTGTGGGCTCTTGTGGTGTCATTCCCTTAAATGATATGAATGGGAGAATTATCCCAGTGGTTGTTGTGATCCTTCTCTTGTAAAGGTTGCTGATAATTGCTGTTCATCATTTTGAAGAGACTATGTTCAAATATATCTTTGATTATTCATCTTCCATAGATTTGTGTCTAGGGGACTTAAAAGTGACAACAAGAGTACATAATAAAAAAAGCCCCATTTGCACGTAGGCATTTTTAATTCTTAAAAGTGAAAGAAGGAAAGAAGAGGGAAAGTCCTTTTTCTGGTTCTTTTCCTGACTTCAGTTCTTTAATTGCTGCCTCAAACCCTCAATTTCTGCTCCTCTATGTCCCTAGTTTTGGTTAAGGAAAAGAGGTCCTTTCTCTTGGTGAAAGCCAAGGAAAGCTCAGTAGCATTCATAACAACTTTGTAGTCCAACTATTTTCCTCTGTGTGCAGTATAGTACTTATTTTTCTTTATTCTATTTAAAAATTTTGTTGTCAATTTTTAAGTGTTTTGACTGAATGTTCAGTGTTCTCTACATGAAAAATGTTGGTGTTCCTTTTTCAAGCTTTTAGAAAAACACATCCAAGGGGACGAAAATGTATAGTTTGTTTCTTCAGAATGCTGCTATATTGTGATAAGAGTATCATTCTGACTAAGGTTTGATTTCTAATCTCATTTGTTTGTCTGCACAAACTTTTATGTCATATAAATAACACGGATTATTATTTCCCTCAGTGCGGGGAAGTTTTCTTTCTGAAAAAGCTTGATTTTTATTTTTTTTCCCAGAAACTCCTTGAGCAAGTTGGTTTGGAAACTGTTGTATTTATGTAATCTCAGCATTCAGTTTATGAATTCTGGTTCAGTTGCTTTACCATGGGATGCCTCAAGCAATGCGCGGTTGGAGCCTGGAGCAGGAGTGATAGATGACCATTAGCCTTGATGGTGCCCACCGAGGTGGGAGCTACAGTGCTGCAGTCTTAGGAGAAGTGTTCAGCCAAATTACTCTGCAGGGAAAGGCATGGGAGCATTCATTATTTTTCCAGAAGCAGAACAAAGTAAGTTTATAAATAAGACCCTGGGGAACTTGCTGAACTGCAGGAAGCTAGGCTGACTTCTTCAGGAAAGCAGTTTGCTTTGCAGGACTGTCTGTCCTGGAAGGAAGGAAATGTCCCGTATGGGTGATAGGGCAACAAGATGTGATTCAGTAGAGTCATATGGGGGGGAAAAATGATCCCAATATTCCTGTTAGGTGCTTGTTTCAGTGTACTTTAGGAAAGGGAATCAGAGAAATACAAGTCTAAGTAAGGTAAAACTGACTGTGTTAGCTCTGAGCTATAAATTCTGTGTGTCTGTAAGAACATCATTGGGAGAGGGTGCGATTTATCTGGCATGTTGTTTTTTGGTATTATTGCATTTTTTGATCACATTTCTTTGAAGAAATAAAGGATGGGAGGGCTATCCAAAATGCACATGACACATGGCTCAGGTAGAAAGTAAGGACTGCCTAGTATAGGCCTGTTAGGGACACCCTGGCTGGATGTGTTGGGACCTGGATACAGTCATCTGGGAAACTATCCAAACTTTGTGAAAATGTGTGAAAATATACTGTCTAAGTAATATCAACTCCCTTAGGAAAAAAAGTTATGGAATTTTACTGCCAATTGTGTTTTGAATTATATAGATTGGGAATCTGTGCTCTTCTTAACCATAGAATGGCAGGGGAACATAAGGATCATCTGGTCCGACCAACCTTTTATGGCAAAAGCACATTCTAAACAAGATGGTCCATCTGAGTCTTAGAAGTGTCTTATGTTGGGAAATCCACCATTCCACTGAAGAAATTATTCATGTGTATGGTTGTTTTTGTTGTGAAAAACATTCTACTTCTGTCATATTGTAATCT
Source organism: Passer montanus (assembly GCF_014805655.1). Lineage (NCBI taxonomy): Eukaryota > Metazoa > Chordata > Aves > Passeriformes > Passeridae > Passer > Passer montanus. The sequence goes on along the minus strand of NW_024368374.1, from coordinate 5,232,129 downwards.
CCCCAGGAGTAACTCATTACTCCTTGTCTTTTCAATGTGACACATTGTAAAAGGGATCTCCATCACCTTTGTAGCCACCCTTTAAATGCTGGAGCATGGTGAAAAGGTCTCCCCTAAGCCTTCTTTCCTCAAGGCTGAACAAAACCTCCTGAAGGGCTGAGAGAACTGCCTCTCTTCTTGTGTCAGGCTTCCCAGTCCTTTCATCACCTTTGTGGCCCATCTCTGGGCCCACTCCATCCTGTTCACATCTATTTTGCTTAGCGAGGACCAAAACTGAGTACAGTATTCCAGGTGTGACCTGACAAGCGCTGAGTAGGTTGGGACAATGCCTTCTTTGTCTCTGCTGGGGGTGCCCTTGATGATGCATCCTGTTGGCTTCTTTTGCCACAGCAGTTGCATGCTGTTCACTTCTGTTGAGCAGCCACCAGAACCCTCAGCTCCTTTTCCACAGAGCTGCTCCCCATCTGGGGAGATCCCAGCCTGTGCTGCACTGCTGGATTACACTTCCACTGGTGCACGTTTTTACATTTCTGTTTGGTGAACTTCATAAGGTTCTTGTTAGCCTACTCTTACAGCCTATCCAGATCTTCCTGTGGAATGGCTCTTCCTTACAAAGTACCCACTTTCCTGCTCAGTTTGATATCTTTGACAAATTTCATCCAGGTGCACTTGATCCCATCATCAGGTCACTTATGGGGACATTAAACAGCAGTATTCATCCCTGAGAGACTCCCCAGGTTGCCAGCTTGTAAAGGAGCTCTTTCCCATAACCCTGTGAGTGCTGGTGGTCAGGCAGGTTCCCACCCACCACATGGACAACTTGCCTAGACCTCAGTGCATCAGTTTCTCAAGGAGGAAGCCATGGGAAACTGTATTGATAGTCTTGGAGAAATCTAGATAGACAATATCCATTACTTAACTCATATCAACTGAGCAGGTTCCTTTGTCAGAGACTGTGTTTACGTTTGTTAGACGTGTATTGCCCTTTGTGAATCCGTGCTGACCTTTCCCAGTTGTGTTTCATCTGACTTGTGATAGCCCTGAGGAAGATTTGTTCCATAATTTTCCAAGGGAATGAAATACTACTGATGAGCCTTTAATTTTCTGGATACTGCTTTAAGTCCTTCTCAAAGATGGGAGTGACATTAGCCTTCTTCCAGTCTTCTGGGATGTCTCCCAGTCTGCATGATTTCTCAAAAATTATGGAAACAGCCTCCCAATGGCATCAGTCAGCTCTCTTAACACCCTCAGGAGAATATTGTCAGGGCCCATGGATTTGCTGGGTCAAGCTTGAGTTCACAAGCCAACTCTTCTGTCACTGACAATGGCTCTGTGTTTGCATGAACCTGGTTATTTGTTTCCAAGGCTTGGGACCCAACACTGTTGGTGATGACAGAAGTAAAGAAAGAGTTGAGAACCTATACCTTGTCACCATTGTTAGTGACTAATTCATCTTTCCTGTTTAACAGCAGGTTGGTGTTTTAGTTTTGTACCTGCCTTTTGTTTACCTATCTGAAGAACTCTTTCTTGTAGTTTTTTGCATCTTGGGCCTACTTTCATTTCAGTTGGGCTGTTTTTCTATTTGTATCTTTGACATAATTTCTGCAACCACAGCAGATTCTTGACGCTCGCCCTGTAGTTCTCAACTGGTATTTGTCCACTTGTCCATCTCTGCTATGCTCCTCTTGGTTTTGAGCAAGCTCAAAAGCTTGCAGTTAAGCCAAAGCGATCTCTTGCTCCATCTGCTTCCCTTACTTTTAAAGGGGATGGACTCTTTGTCCTTCCAGGGAGTGTGCTTGAAAAACTCCCAGCACTCACTAGTTCCTTCATGCTCCATGAAAGATTTCAATTGAATCCCTCCCAAATATCGCCTAGTTCTGAATATCTGCTTTACCAAGAATTAGTATAAATACTTTCTGTTAACCAGAGCTATTGTAATCAAAAAGCAGACAGAAGTTAAACTGCATTTGTCAGACACTAAATATGAATCTGAAAGAAATGGTTTTACAGACTCTGTTAGCTCCTGCTGTGGCTCAGATATCTGGAATCCTTTTTCAAGTTTACATTTGCCAGCAGCCGGGGCTTCCACAGTGCAAACCCCATCAATCATCTGCTTGTATTTCTGCAGCATACAGCACAGCCAACAGGGCATGAAAATCTAGACTGTCATTTCTTGGAACTAGGAGAGGTAGCAAGAGAGGCAGTGTATTTACTGAGAACCTCTGTGTGAGAGGATGTCATCACAGACTTCTTGTTTTTCTCAGTTGTTTTGGTGTTTTTTTTAACTGTCATATGCATCAGTCTCTTAAGATGTCTAGTAAACTACGACCAAAACTGTTATGTGTCCTAGATACTCTTCATGTCTTTGAAGTTGCTGAGAAAATGAGTTAGTTTGTATCTTGAGAAAAAGTAGCCTGAATTCATCCCAGGTAACTTTAAAAATAAGTCTTTAACAAGGCCATCTATTCTAGAAACATACATCACCCAGCTTTCCTTTGTGTGAAGAGAGGCAGATACAGACCTAGAAAGGTATCTGTAGGCGTAGATTTTGGTCTTAGCATGGCTGACATCTTCTAAAGGTATCTGTTTCTCTGCATTGCCCAGACAAAGAGTCTAGGATGGTTGCATACTCAGTTCAGGTCCTTCAGCTGAGAACAGCATGTAGGTGGAATCTCTGATACTGTGGGAGTGGTGGACAGCAGCTTTTCTATAGCCTCTCTTCACCAGCTATATACTGTTGGGCAGTAATTTAGAAATACATGGGTTACCTGTACAGCTGAGATAGCTCATGACTGACCTTCAGCTGTGTTGACACAGGAACAGGTGGAAGTCGAGAAGAACTGCTGACCATCCAGCACATCTTTCAAGTAGAAGCAATAAAGGAAAGGTAGTTGCAATACCTAATTCATGCATTCTGATGATCTCTCAGGATACAGAGCACCAAAGACAGCTGAGACCTGATCAGTGAAGTAACAGCTTCCCTATAAGCTTGCTAGAATACTTTGGAGGTTGTCTTTGAGGGCTGAAGAATGGTATGATTATGTTAATGTGCTTTAGGTCTGCTTATCTCCATGGGAAAACATGATGTTACCATTTTGAGGAAGAATAAGTAAACACATGTTTCTGATACCTTTCAATCCAAAGAAATCACTTACCTTTTGAGTGCACTCAAAGGTACATTTTTCAGGGGAATTGATGAAGTAAAAAGGGGTGCCTTTCCTGGGTGTACAGTTAGGAATTTGGGTGTGACTGTAATAAATATTATTCATGTATTTCATATTGTGTTGAGTTGGGATATTTGAAGAGAAGCTCATTAGCAACTTTATTATAAGTTAAGCAAATTACACTTTCTATCATTTAAGTGCTAATATTTTATTGAAGAACATTATTCACTAACTATAAATGTACTGGTAGTACTCATATATGATTAACAATTAGTTCTTATAATCATTGCATAAAACACAGAATAGGCATTGCTTTAGTCTGTGAAGTTCCCTGTGCATAATGCCGTAGGTGTGTGATCACGGCACATACCTTCCATGCTGCTTGCCTATTTTGCTATTCATCCTAAGTAATATCACATATGGAAAGTGGAAGTTGTGTAAATGCAAGTTAGTGATATTTGCAGTGTCCCTGAGACATATTCCAAGCAGCTTGTGTTCCCAGGTTCAGACTCTCTGTCTGAATTTTGAGAGAGCTTTTTCCAGTTTTCCCCCCCCGTAAGTCTTTTTGTTGAGATATTCTTTTTCAGTGTCGGGGGATTTTAATTTTTTAATCGTTCACAGATGGCAGAATGCTGCCTGGCTGTGGTGAGCATCCCTGGATGCTGACACCCTGCATTTCCATGTTGTTTCAGCAACAAGGGGAGTTGATTGCAGTCAAGGGGGCTGTGTTTTGTGGAGGGCCTTTTCTATTGCAGGAATGGTACGAGTGAAAACTAGCATCATGCTTTCTTAATTCCACAATGACAGTAAAAGGACTGTGCATTAGTGGTGTTCTAGCTAGCTCACTGTCTTTTGAATGTCTTTATTAGGTCAGAAAACTTTAACATGTACTTACATGCAGTCTGTGTTTTGAGCCCTCCACATCTATTATATGCCATGGAGGCTTTTAAAGTGTAGCTTAGCTCCCAGCATCATTCTTCAAATTACAGTAACTTACTTCTTGGCTGAGAGCGCTTTTGAGAACTAATCTGTAATGTGTTTACTTTGGCTGGAGGAATTGAAATGCTTTAAAGGAAAAAAAAAATTAAAAGCTCCCCAAATGTTCCCGCAGCTTTTCTTTCTCCTCTTATTATGCTAATCTGATTGTTTTTAATGTGAGGACTTCTTTTGCCTTGGGTCTTATATACTCTGCAGTGTCATAAAAGGTATACCACTTTACAGCTAAGTAATGTTGACTTGTAAGTTAGAAAATCTGATGTTTTCATTTGGAATACTGCACTGTGTAGGAATATGTCCATTTTTTCTATTACTCTCCTGAAATATAAGAAGTCACCACATTTAACATCTATGACGTCTTACCAGCATGTATAACTAAGAGGCTGCCAAAGTGAGCTTGAGGAGAACAAAAACATCTACTTTAATATTCAGTTTTTTAGTCTTTGGAAAAATAGTTTATTATCTGCCTTGGTTATTGCCATCATTTAGATAATGGGAAAATTAATGTACTATTAGAGTTAATTGCCCTGTCTATACTTACTGGGACAAAGAGATTCTGAAGTGATAGTGAGAGTTTTTTCAGTATTTGGGAAGTTTTGTTTCTTTATTCTCTGATAGTTAAGTTCACACCTGTGTGTAGTGTAACCATGGAGACCATTCTTGCCTTTTTTGTGGATTTCTCTTAGAAAAGACTAGGCTAATGTTCACACTAATTCAAGGGGTAATGCAGAACTCTCTTTCAATGTCCTTGTACAATTCTTGTAAGGGTACCTAGAACCTTGTATTTCTTTCTGCTCCCCCATTCCTTCAGAGAAATTCCAGTGGGTAATAATTTGCCTTCAGGCTTTGTAGTGAATGGTTCAGGTAAGTAGGTTCCTTTCCATGGCCACGTGCAGTTAATATGTAGACAAAAATGGTGAAGGAGAGTGCAGCTTGGAACTCATTGATGTCGTGGTGCTGATGATATGCAGGCCTGCTGCCCTTGTGCTGGACCCAGCTGCTAATTTCCTAATGTTTGGCTGGAGCCTGGGCTTGGATAAAAGGGAGCTGGCTGTGGCTTGGGCCAGATAATTTGGAGATGCTAATAGCTCATTTGTTAAAACGAGTAGAGGGCTTGGCAAAGGGAGAAGGAGTTTCTTTCTGCCTCACCTCACTGTTTCCCTCTGCTTTCCATCTCGAGGGTGTTTATTTTGTAGGTGCTCTTTGGAGTGCTCAGGGACACTGGTGTCCTAGGTTTGCTCGCAAGGGGAACAATTCCTGCTCTATACTATGGACATCATCTCTGGGGGCCTGGTGTCAGGGGAAAAAGGAGTGTACAGTAGAAGTACACCATTTTGTTCCATTTCTTCCTGGGACCAGTGCTGTGGACTCTGTCCCTCTTCTGCTGCTGCCTGTCCCTTCCCATCCCTCAGGAAGAATACAGCTCCAAGCAGTGAGCACAGCTGAGCTCAGCAGAACGCCAGTGCCATGGCACCGGTGCTGGGAGCAGGTGGGGAGACAAAGCAGTGGCAAACCAAATCAAAAGGAGTTGAGCCCAAGCCAAGCCCCAGCCAAGTCCAGTGCAGCTGAGTGGAGTGGTCCAGAGTGGGTGGCACTCCATGGAGTCAAACCAGCAGAGCAGTCTGGAAGAGGATAGCACTGTGTGTAGTCAAGCCAGAGGAATGGAGTAGTCCAAAAGCAGAACGCATGGCACAGTGTGGCCAATCTGGCTTTTTGGTGGTTTGTCCCTCATTATTTCTCATTGGCTCAAGCTTGGGGAAGGGGAATGCTAGCTATGGAGAGCATCCACCATCTTGTGTTTGTCCCAGTGGCCACACAGAGCTGAGCTGAGGTGTGGTGCACACCTTTTCTCTGTAAAGCAGCTTCTCTTTTGTATACTTTGGTTATTAATGTTGCTGCTGTCACTGTGTTTCTTACTCCATTGCTGTTTGCTTTCAGTAACTTGTTATCTCAACACATAGACTCTGTCCCTCTCTCACCGGGGTGGGGCTGAGAGAAGGGGAAAGGCTTATCTAGATTTTAATTTCCATCTGGTTTTAAACCCCCATGACTGGTCACAAATGCACATCTCCATCTTTCTTCTTTGTGATTACAAGTGTTTCTTGTGAAGATGAGTCTTCCTATCGTACATATTTCCATTTGGTACATTCTGGCTTGTTGCAGCAGGTTATCCATGAGTATATCCTTGTAAACCACTTGAGAGAGAGGAAGAAATGTCAGCTGTTGCAGGCCGTTGATTGCCAGTTACTGAGTTGGGCTGGCTGGCTGGCAGGAACACATTTATGTCTGTTGTTAAAAGCTCTGGATTTCTTTTCTCTGTTGGCTTGGATTCAAGGAGCTTTATGCAGAAAAGTTTGGCTTTACTTGAGATTTATGGCTGGAGTTCACATAGATCCTTATGTGCATCCATAGGAGATGAAGACTCTCGGTACGTACGTCTTTGGCGCGTTAGCCTAGACGGAGTGTGCACGAGCTCTCCTTCAGGGCCATGATCCCTGCTTCCTAGGAAGAACCCATCACACACCAACCGTGCTTCCTCTATGAGAGATCAGTTGAAGAAAGAAGTGAACTTCCCACTTAGGAGATTGTGGCTTCTCTTTTGGCAAATAAGTACCTCGTGCTGCTTCTTAAAGAGGGAAATTTTGCAAGATTTTCTCTCTGTCTTCAGTAGCAGTGCCCCAGCTCAACAGCTTGAGGTTAGATATTTTAAGCTGTTGTATCAGTGTGATCAGCCCTGGGTTTAGTGACATGTGGAGACACTTTCTTATAGGACAGGCAGATCCAAACTCTGTACTAGTTACAGAAGAATTTTTCAGTATGAAACACAAAGGTGGTTTATATATATATATATAAAATTATATAATACATATATTTTTACTCACTCCATCTCCACTAGCTCAAATTTGAGGACATATGGCTGCATGATTTACAAGCTGTAGCTTCCATTGTTAGCCATAAGTAGGAGACATTATGAAAGTGACAGAGGGATGGATTGCTGTGGTCAGGTCTCCATTTGGGTGGAGCAGATGAAATTCTGCCAGGTAGTATTGGAGGAAAACTATCACTGGCCAGTTTTTGCAAGTGAGATGTCCAAGTGCAGAGGTGTGAATTTGAACTTGCACCAGGAGGCATGGGATCTAATTTAAAGTGCCACAGACTTAGTTAAAACATGCCAGTTGACAGCTCTTGCCATCTTGGATTCAACCCAGAATGAACATTTCTGAATACTAGAAAATAAATATGAACTGGACCTTGAAGTAGACTTTCATATTTGTGTACAGGGTATGCTTACATAGGTTTGTGTTGTTTCTAGCTAACTGCAATTAGAATATTATAATTTTAAAGAAGCTTTTCTTGTAACAAAGGCTGTATTGTGTAATAAACATGAGCTTGGTCACTTGGTAAAAACACTTTGATACAACTTTCTTTAGCTGGCATTGTACAAGATAGATTTTAAATTTACAAAGTGTGTTCATCATAAAGAGATCAAAATACACTGTAATTGAAATAGCTTTGTTTCCAGGGCAATTCTTTCCTCAATTATTTTTATGTGTTCTCTACTTCATATACCCTCAATTGAACTGTTTTATTCTTATCATTTTTATAACTTTTTAGTGGTGGATTTGTTCCTGTTGGAGTTTGGGCTTTGTCATTTCATTTAGCAGTTTTCTTGGGAAGTCAGAATGTTACATAAACACAGAAAAGATATGCTATACATCAATTTTGATTATCTTGAAAGCACTACAGAGTTTAGATCTATAAACACATGTACAGATATTTTAAGCACAGTAGCAAAACTTGATGAGTCTCTTTTCAATAGGAATTTCTGAGCACTACATGCACAGACCTTCACTTGCCTCTGAAATTCATTCTTTCCAGAGTGTGGCTTACTAATAGCAGGGGTGTTTTTTTATTATTTTTTAACAGACTAATAGGAAAAACATTAGAGGGAAGCAAGGTCTTCTGGTAGCATGAAGGTGACAGTTTGAAAGCTGCTGTGTGGGGTCCATTTTTCAGCTAATGCCGCTTTTATCCACAGCTGACAGCAGCAGCAGAGCAACAAAATCTTGCTGCTTGAACTTCATGGTTCCTCCACAGTGATTTGCTTTTTTGTGGTTAGTAAATCACACTACCTAATAAGATGTTTTAATATATGATAATATATTTTAATAGCTATCTGGTGTAACTATTAAATTATAATATTGCCTGTTAAACTCCATTAGTAATTACTGAGAATTTTCTTCCAAAAAGGTGATTCCCCACCTCCATCTCCTTTTGCCCCTAGGGAAGCTTTATTAATTTCAACAGAGACTTGCTAGTGATGTTCTTTCCTTTTTACAAATAGGTTGGAGTGTCTTTTAGTAGAATCTCTAGGTGTTTCTGGAAGCAAAACATTAAAAAATAAAGACAAATTGGATTGTTCAGGAAGAAAGGAGAAGAAACAAAATAGGGACGTTGGAAATAAAGGTGATGACTGAATAGAGCTGTGGGAATAAAAATATCCATGTGGGAGAATGGAGGGAGAGGGAAGGCCAGGCTGAAGGAGGAAGCAAAAGAAACAACAAAAAAAGCAAACTGCTGTGCTTTGCCCAGGATATACAAAGAGCCCTAGGTACTTTCTGCAAAAGCAAAACACTTCCTACATATTGTGATGGGAATGTGAGCATTTATCTTCTTTTGGATGAACTTTTCTCACAATTGGAAAAGTTTACCAAGGATTTTTTTTTCTTTTCTACTGTACTTCTGCTCAGGATTTCTGTGTTCATGCAGGGGAAGATGTACTTCTTGAAAAGTGTCTTTCACCAGAGCGATACAAATGATGCACTTGGAACAGCATAGTTGTAGCCACATTAGCCACATTGAGAAGAGCAGAGGCTTTGTTCTCCCCACTAATTTGCTTTCTTTGAAAAGTTGGCAAGAACTTAAATGTTCATCTAAAGTGGCACTAGTAAAGACTAGTATGTTCCTAAAACTGGAAAAGCACTGAAGATGCACCACCAAACAAAATAGGAGATCTTAGTTCCATGAAAAACCAAGTGTTCTTCTGGCTCCACTTTGAGGAGGTTTGACCCTGATACCCATCAAGAACACAACAGAGCAGAAGTGAAGGGCACTTATGCAAGTAAAGTCCTTATATGTGACAATGTAGTAAGACTTTATGGAGACACTGCAAAATTTTCTTCCACATACTCAGTGGCAGATGACTACTTGTACAGGAAGAACAAGATTTTGTTGTTTGTTTCGTGCAGCCCTTCTGCTTTTCCCAACTCTCTAAGTAGCACATTTGTGTCAGGGAATTTCGGCATAGTGGCAAATGTTTCCTTTCAAATTGCACATCCTCTACAGGGAAGAGCCATTGCAACTTCCTCTTTAATTTTGCATCCCAGCCCTCTTCCTACTGGGACACTTGTCTGTACTGTTTCACAAGGTTAGATTTGTGATACCACAGTTACCTATTTTTTTCTTTAACAGGGGCATGATTGTGTTCATCAAATTTATTTTATCAAGAATCATCAAGTAAGGGGTAAAAGCAGAACAAATTTGATCATCTAACAGTATTTGGTGGGGGAAATTTTCCAGATTGTTTAAAAAAATACATGAAGATAGTAAGGCCTTATTCATAACCAGTAGTTAAACTCCTGGCCTAAATCTAGCATGGATGTTGAGGCATGGTGCAGAAACTTTCTCCAAGCAACCTGTATTCAGCCATTGAAACTTCCACAGTATTTGACAAAGTCAATTAATAGATCAATGTATCTGGTCTGTTTGGTAAATTGTTTGAACAAGTTCCTCATTTCTTGGTAGCATGTACTACCTGAGGACTGCCATGAAGACACACAAGGTACTAGCCTATCTGCTTATCACTAACAGGGTTAAAATGGGTTGGAAAGAAAAGCTAAGTTAGTCTGTGTCTTGGGATATCTCCTAGTCTATGCAGCATGGAGGACAAAGCAATGAGTCTTCAGCACTGCTTTGAAAAGCAGTGCTTTATCAGTGCTGCCACAAAGAGCACACAAGGGACAGAATCTTACCAAGTGTAAAGTGTGTGACATATCCCAGTGACAAGTGGAGAAGCTCCAGTGATTAAGTGTTTGGTGATCTCTGGAGTGGTATTATAGGAGGAGCTTTCCTGGCCTGTACACTCCAACGTAAAGACAGGAAAGGAAAATTCTGGCACCCAGACGGCCACCCAGGTGTTTTCTCACTCCCTCTCTTCAACAGAACAGGTGGAGAAAATGAGATGAAGTATAGGTTGAATGCAAGACAGTTGAATGAGGAAAGAAGAAGGCTGCCTGTGGAAGCAAAGCAAAACAATTTGGTCTCTACTTCCATCTGCAGGGGATGTCCACCCACTCAGGGAGAAGCAGAAATCCCACTACACATAGCAGCTGCTTCAGAAGACTAACACCTTAATAACGAATGCATTTCTCCTATCTTTATTTCTGAGTATTACACTGTACAGTATGGGATGTCCCTTTGGTCATCCCATACTGTACAGTGTAATACTGTACAGCTGGGGTCAGCTGTCCTGGTTGAATCCTCTCCCAGCCTCTTGCCCATGGGGGTGTGGGAGAGACAGCCTCGGTGCTGTGTGGGTGATTCTCAGCAGCAGACAGCATGTGGGCGTGTTACCAACACCCTCCTAGACACGAATGCAAAGCAGAGCGCTGTGAGGGGTGTCAGCTCCAAACCAGGTAGGCCCACTACAGCAAGGAAAGTAATCTTTCCATGAAGAGACAAAAGCACAGAGGAGCTGTCCTTGCAGAGAGAGAAAATATAAGGAGCAGTACCAAACAGGCACCTGTGTACAGAAGCACCTTGTGGAGTTGTGAAGAAAAAGAGAAAGACAGTGCTAGTGCTGAGTGTGAGAGCGCAATCCAGCACTTGAATAGCCATGTCCTGCAGTCTCCACAAAAAATGAGAAGTAAATGGCTGTTTCATTTTCATTCAGGGGTTTCAGCAGATGTGCAGTATTTTTAACACTCGCTGCTCAGAGCTAGTAATGATTGTCAAAAGATGTAAACTTGTGTAGGTAATAATGTTGGTTCCTGACACTACTGTTCATCCTCCTAAGGAAGGGAGCAGGCAAAAACCCCACAGTTACAGATACTTGTTATCAAACAGCATAATCATGAACAATGTCTGAAAATACCATATAGATGTGGACTAAACTTTAGGCTACTCTGTGGTGTGGTTAGTTACTACAGGAAAAAGCTGCACATATTTATTTGTGTGGTAAATGGCACTATTACTCATACTGTTTCTTTAGTGAGTTATTTTGACTAAAGTGCCACATTTTCACAAAATGACCCATCAACTTATAATAAAATGCTCTTTTAGTAAGTTACTGCTGAAGGGATGTACTCAGAAAGTAATGAAAATCTACCAGGCTTCATAACACAAGTTTTCATTTCTGTTTTTTCAGTCTGTTGCAAAGTTTCTTGATAGGCCATCCATAACAGGGCCTAGATAATTTGCTTAGGAAGCTGCTTTTGCTGTATTTAACCTTTTTTTGGTCAGTATTTTGTATTTCTAGATCCTACTACATTAATGAGGTTGAAAAATACTGCCATTGAAAATTAGTTATGGGTCAGCAGCTGCTAATTTTACAATGCTGCACTATTTCCTTCTCAGCTTTGCAGACGCTCTCATATCTCATTTTATGGCTGCCTGGGGATAGATGTGAATATCAAGCAGAATCCAAAACTTTTATTCTTCTATCCAAATGGTTCCACTAAAATTTGGAAACATAATTTAAGTATTCTGAAAGTGAAGGGTTATAAATACAAGTGTCATGATGAAAGCATAAGAATTGTGTAAATAGGAGAACCTGGTGTGATTTTGCCCAGAGAAGCTGTCAATCTCTTTCTTATATGCAGAAGTATTCAAGACCAGATTGGAGGGGGTTTTGAGGACTTGTCTAGTGGAAGGTGTCCCAGCTCATGGCAGGGAGCTGAAACTATATGGTATTTAAGGTCCCTTCCAACACATGGAATGATTCATGCTGTTGAGAAACTTCTTTTGTTTAGAAGAATGATTCACAGGAAGGGTCACAAGAACCATCTCATGGTATGTCAGTGATCCCAGGAGAACCAGCAACTCAGAAACCCAGAAGCCTCTCCCTGTCTTCTCCCCAAAAATTCTGTAAGAATTTTATAATTTTTGGGCAATTTTGTGACGTTTTCTTTACTGCAAGTCATCCGTTTGGGAGAACAGTTCCAGTACCAAGCTGCAGAGCTACTGGCCAGGCATTACTGCTGGAGAGGAGAATAGAAAGCTTTTAAAGGAACATTTCTCCCCATTGAAAGATAATCTCCTCCCTCCTACCACAGTTTTGAGATTAGATCCTCATGGATACCTGGATGGAGTTATTCTGCAGTGTGTCACTCATCTCCATTGTTTACCTCTCAGCGTTCCAGATGAATTTTGGCCTCAGTACACAGCTGCCAGGGGAAGAGTGTAATGCAAACTCTTGTTTTGCAATGGTTGTCTCAGGTTTCCTCAACTTGGAAGCACCAGCTTCCTGAAAAAGGCTATACCAGGTAGAGTTCATCTCACCCTCTTCATGTGCTCCTTTGTCTAGATGAGGTAAAAAATCTTGTTTCTCCACAGCTTTTAGCAAATGTAATGTGTTACTGTCTGCCTGTGGAGGTGAGTGCAATATTTCTTCTATTAGTTGGTGTAAGTTTGAAAATACTGCTATGATCCACAAAGAGAAAGTAAAAGCTGCCGCTGAAATGTTAGGGGGGAGTCTGGGAAATCACCTGGACAGACCTATGTGGTTCATAATTGTGAGTTCAGTGGGAGGCTGCTGAAAGCCTTATGTGTGGATCCAGTGACTTAGAAATACTTCTGCCATAGCTAGAGTATGAGAAGGAGGGAAAGAAGATGGGGGAAGAGCAAGCCCAACAGACCTCACTTGCAGACAAACCTAGGACCAATCCCAGTTTCTTGCTTCTAGCCTCCTGAACCAGAGATTCTCGGGGCTTGTGTGCATAATTCCTTATGAAAGGTACCCTTGCTAGAGTCTTTGTAGTAAAGTGTCAGGAGTAAATATATCTATGTAAAAAGGAGACAGGGATTTAAAAAAAATTTTTTTGGTTGTCTCTGCGAAGGCCAAAACTCAAACCTGCTTTTTATTAATCTTTCAAAAGATTAATAACGTCATGTTTCATCTCTTATTTATGGGCTTGGTGTGCTTGGTACTCAGTCCAGCAAACATGTAGGTGTGTGACTGATGTACTTCAGTTTGCAAACTACCTCCAGTGTATTTGATAAGTTCTTGCTAGAGACTTTAAGCCATCTTTTGGCCTGAATGAATTTCACATGAAGTTGCACTCTAGAAGATTTTTTCAGCCAGCAGCTCATTATTTTCATGAGGCCTCAGATGTGGATTTATGAAAGATCTTGAATAGAGCACCCTGATGCCTCTGTAGTCCAGGTGGCTGGAGTATGGGCAAAAGAATAGGAAGAGGCAGTTCCAATCTCTGCCACAAGCATTTCTTCCTGCTTAGGATGGTGATTTCCTCGCTCCTCATTGGTAGGCTTTCAGTCCCTTTGTATACCAAATGATACTCTGCACAGAAAATTCTGTGCTTTAAGTGGAGAATAAGGAGTGGTGAGGATTTCAAAATGAAATTGTTGGGTCCCAGATGTCTACTAAGTAGATTTTCATGTCTTTCTGAAATTTAATTCAAAATACATCCATCTTTGGATCTTGTTTTCTATTCTGTATATCTATATATTGTCACTATGCTCTGTATTAGTTAGAAGTCCCTAAACCTGCATTTGATTCCAACAAAACACTTAATTTTTTATTTTTTCTTGTGTACAGTGTGTTTTTTTCTCTTTTTTTTTTTTTTTGCTTTTATTCTGTTCTCTAAAAATCATAGCCAGAATAAGCGGTTATAAACAACATTGCAGTTTTGACTAAACTTGGAAATGGAAAGCAGGAGTTAAAGTTGAAAACTGGGTCTTAAAATAAACCATTCAACTCATTTTGTTGTTAGTGATTACATTAGTGTCCAAGAAAATGTGTGATCTTATATATTACGCATGCTATAGTCCTCAGGCATGATAGGGTTAGATGAGGACAGAGTGTCAGATGTAGCATTTGTCATTACCTTTTAGATGCCTAATTTCATGCAGTTGTGGATTTGTGTTGAACTATTATACTTGAATGTAGATCTTTCTTTGACTCTGTGAGGTTTTTTTAACAAAATTTCTTCTTGACAAGCTTTATTTCCGTGTCACTTTCAACAGCAGAAGTGTTTCTTGTTAAATGCAACTTGTCTTCAGTTTTGATTTTTCTTTAAAGAAAATAGTGTGTGAAAGTAAATTCTGCTATTTGCTTCTCTTTTGTAAGTACTGATAATGTGTGTTATTAATTACCTTGCCATTGTATGGTTAAAATTTTTTTTTCAGTAACTCTGCCTTCTGTTGTGTAACTGTTCCATAAAGGTCGTATTTTTACCAGACAATAATCTTAAATGTCATGCTTTCCATTATGTTTAACTACTTCATATCTAGATATATACCTGGTGAAGCAGAGTACTTTGCTAAATGAGCTTTGAAGATTGGCAAAGTAATTTAATTCAAAATAAAAGGAATGTTGTTATTCTTCCCATGCATGTATGTTGCTACTTTGATATCATCAGATGATTCTGAGAATACATGTAGTTGATCTCTGTTTTCTGTTTATAAATGTGGCTGATGTACTTTATACCAAAAAAGCAGTGCTTAACACCTGGCAGCGATTTAACAAAAAGAAACACTTTGTGCCTGAATGCCGCTTGCCTTCTGGCATTCTCTTGGGATTCCCATAAAGCACGGGGAAGTGAAACAACTACCTGCATGTTTGAGGATGCCAGTGTCTGACCAGGGGTACTTATATGTGGTGGTTATGTATTTTTGGAGCAGTGTTTAAATATTTCATAGTGGTTTACTTGGGCATACGTGTGTTAGGTGTGGGCATGCAGTGCACACCACAGCAGAAGGTGACCTGTAACCTCTAGAGCATTAAAGGCTTTTAGTGCAGGATTTAGCCTAATATTTGAAATGCTCGTGGTCTTTGCTGCATGGTCTCCAGGGAGGACACAAACCAGGATTTTGTTCCTATTCTCACTCTTTCATTTCCATTATTGTTCCAGATTGTTTGCATTTCCCTTATAAGCTTATCTCTTTGCTTTCCTCTTCCTCCTTCTTTTATAGGTAGGGTAGTGGTTTAGAAGGAAAGAACAAGGAAAGATGGGAAGGCCCTCCTCTTAACACCTCACAGGGGAGAATTTACTTCATGAAGCAAAGAGTTAAACTGTCTTATGCAGCCAATTAAGTGTATCCTGTCTTTTACTATGCATGCATGCCCTTAAGGAGGTAATAGTAATTTATGTTGGTAGCTTCTGTCACTCTCTCTTAGTGACCTGGGCTCAGACTGTTACATGTTCAGTGCAGCTTGACAGTGAGGGAAGAAGACCTATATATATACATAGGTGTAAGACAGGATTGTTAAAGCTGAGGTAGAAAGGTGAAGTTAAAGATCGTATTGTTTGCTCGTCATTTGCAAGCAGGTAAAAATCAGGTCTGGTAACTCTTGCAAGGTCCTTGACCAGTCATTAAATTACTTGCCTTAAGAAAGACCTGCCAAGTTGGCAATTAATGGGATGTAGTCCAGCCAAGAATGTTTTAAAATTAGTCGTGTATGAAATTGTGGTATAAATTTCTTTTGCCTCCCTACAGTTTCTGCAAGTTCATAACTGGTGAATCACTGCTGGTCTATTATTGAGCTGGAACTGGGCTTATCTTATACGATACTAAATGTAGAGATGATTTTGCACTTTCTGGTACTGGAAGATGAGCGCCGTCTTTAGGAGATATATGCTGAAAGAAAAACTGTACTTTGTATCTATTAGGTTTTGTTTTTCTGAGATTAGATACGTGTATTTTGCCCCAAAAATATATGTATATATGTGGGTATATGTGTACAGTATTTTATAAAACTGTTTGCATCTGAAGTACAGCTGCTATGTACCTCCTTGCTCTGGCCTGATTGTAGGCTTGTGTTTCTTTTCAAGAAAACTATTTGCTTGACTCTGAGAAGAGCATCAACACAACCAGTCTTCCTTTTGATACGTGATTGCTTCGTGGTGTCTCAAACATGGTAACCCTCATTTCCATATTTCCATGTATGAACTCTCATAGACTACCAATGGCATTTACAGGTCTTAGTATTTGAGAGTCTGAGCCATAAACGAGGGCACTCCATTTGTGAGGGCACAAGACAGAAACGTGAGGCATTTAGGAAAGCAGCTAAAGGATAATGAGGTAAGAGGGAACCGAAGGCTATGGGTAGGTTGGAGAAGTAGAAGGAAATGGTGAATTGACCAACATGGTAAGTGGTAGCTTAGCACATAAAAAAAAAAATAAAAAAAAAATTGGGCATCTAAACAAAGCATATTTTAGTGGATTCTGCTTGGAAATGTTTAGGTAGTACAGTGGAAACTAACCATAAAAAGTGGGAAAATACATCAGGTGTGAGATTACAGTAAAGAGTCTTTAGAAGTGAGAACAAGTTATGTTGGATGCACAAAGGCAAAGAGGAGTGATGTGGTTAAAGTGAATGACAAAGGAAAACAACCTTTGCAACAGGCAAGATTTTGTGTTTCAGATAGGGAGAAGAGGATGCCTGTAATGATGGATCTGATAAGATTTTTGTGCAGGAACATGAGCTGTGTGAATGGATAGGAAAAGGTATATAATAGAGAGGTTATGTAGAGCAAATCCAGTGAACTGACACATAATTGGGATTTGGGAGACTATCTGAGTTGAAAATGTCATCCATATTGTGGTTTGCAAAACAAATAAGACAGTGATGTTGTCCAAAGTGATTAGAGGAAGATATGGAGAACTGAGACAGGGGAGGAAGTTACCTGCTTTATTTTGCTCATTCTGGTCTTAGGCAAGACTTCTCATGGGGAAGGGAGAGGGAGAAGGATTACGAGGGGGATTTTAGTTTTGGGGGAAGAGGGTTTAATGGGAACAGTAAAAAGGAAGGCAAGCCAAGAGCAGGAATGGTAGATTTATGGCTGGTCCGCTGGGAATTTTTGTTTGCTGATGTTGTGAAGAGATAAGGCATGGATGAAAGGAAATTAAGGACAGAGCTGCTTTGAGTACCCCATAGGAAGCTGGCACCTGAAATTTGGTATTCCTTTGATAAAGAAGGACTTCTGGGATAAAACATCTATGGAAGTTTCATGTGTATTTTATCATATATCTACAACTCAAAATCGTAGGATGTAATATATTTTGAGATAATTTTGAACACAGCTGATTTTATTGCCAGAAACATTTAGATCTGGGGAAACATTTAAAAGATGGATGAAAGCTGATTTAGAGTAGAATTTATGTGCTTTAGGGAACAATGATAACTATCAGAAGATTATGTACTTGTTGGGGTGCCATACTTGAGAATATGCAGAGCTGCTTTGAGTACCCCATAGGAAGCTGGCACCTGAAATTTGGTATTCCTTTGATAAAGAAGGACTTCTGGGATAAAACATCTGTGGAAGTTTCATGTGTATTTTATCATATATCTACAACTCAAAATCGTAGGATGTAATATATTTTGAGATAATTTTGAACACAGCTGATTTTATTGCCAGAAACATTTAGATCTGGGGAAACATTTAAAAGATGGATGAAAGCTGATTTAGAGTAGAATTTATGTGCTTTAGGGAACAATGATAACTATCAGAAGATTATGTACTTGTTGGGGTGCCATACTTGAGAATATGCTCTTTTTGAAGACAACCAATGAGAACCAAAAAAAAAAAAAAAAAAAAAAGCAAACCACCACAGATGAGAATTTCTACATAAATCATATTGGCAGCTAAGTAAATACATATACATACACATACATATATATATATATATATGCATTTTTCATTCCTCTTTTGCACAGTTATTCCTGTGATGTCATGAGACTTCAAAGAATAGGAAAGAGAGCACAACCTCCCCTGGGATTTCATCTCTATTCAGGAAAAAAAACAAGGAGTACTTTAAAATTCACTATTTTTTTTAGATTTTACTAATTTCTGGGTTTTAGATTGTCAATTTGTAAAAACTGGCACAAAGTTGTTGAAGTGAATAGTGTAGAGAAAGTGACAATGCTGATTAAAAAGCGTGTTTGGACCAGAATTTATGTTAAAAACCCACTCAATTATTGTTTCAGTTGCTCAGAGAATTTCTTTCATTGTGCGAGACTTTAGGAGATTTTTCTCTCTGTGTGTGTGCAGAAGGTCCAAAGTGACATCTGAAAACCAATACATGGAATAATAACTTGAGGGAGAAGATTAGCCAGTTCTTGTAGTCCCACACTTGATTATGGCTAGACTAAGGAAGTGAATTCTGTTCAGTACTCTAATTTGTAAGATGGCAGAGAAGAAAATTGACGAAATCCTAAGTTATGTTTCAAAATTCTTTTTAAAGAATGTTTTCCAATAAAGAGAATCAAAGTATTGAACTTCTGAAAAAGAACCCCAAACACAAAACCGACTTGATGCCAGATCTCAGTGATTGTGGAAGATAAGCAACTTTTTTGAGTTAGTGAGTAGGAAGAAACTCCATTACTTTATTAAAGAACTTAAGATTCTGCATTCTTTATGCATCTTTTGTTTTGTTTGTTTTTATAAGTTCTGATCTAATAGTATACTAGTGAATGTAGTATAATTTTTAATTTAAAAATCGAATATTTAGAGTCTTTGACTCCATACACAGACATTTATTTTATATGTATTTGCTGTGTGTCTCATTTTTTTCTGTCAGGGATTTTTGAGTTATTAGTGATTGCCATGAAAGGCCAGACCCTTGTCAATATTGCAGAACAGTATGATAGGGCCCTTTGAATATGGTATGAAAGGAAAGCTGGAAGCTTACCATCTGGAAGAGACCATCAGAGTAGGCTGAAGCTGGCATTTCTGGCTTTCTGCCACCCCTTTCCCGCTGTCTGACTAACCTCGGGATTGGACAAGGAGGGATCTCCAGGTGGCTTAGTGTCCTGTTTTTCCTTCTCTCTGCCCCATTGCGTGAACTAACCTGCAGTACAGTCAGAATAGTGCAGTCCTACTTTCAGAGGTTAGATAGTATATAAAAGTAAGGAAATAAAGATGCAAACCCCCCCAAAATACAAAACAAACCAAAAAGTCAGAAAAGCTGTAGAAGAAAACTTAAAATCCATGTATTTTGCTGGCAAAAGCAACACATTGAGTCTCCCCATAGCTTTATAGAATTTTTAGCTATAGGGGGCCTCTGGGTGTTTTTACTAATATTTCCTGTTCAAAGCAGGACTGCTACTAACACCATTTGAGATCAGGCAGGCCTGTATTGGTGCACATTGCTGAGCTGGTTCCATATGCTGGACTGTTGTGCAGATGAGGAACCTTTCTTTGCAGAAAACACAGCTCCTTGTTCTTTTTGTCTCTCCTTTCCAAAAAGCATCCATGACCATATTCTGGTCACGTGTGCCACCTCAGATCTGGGATTCTCATTATGCCACAGCTCTGCTATCATACACAAACTTCCAGTTCTACTTGTTTATTCTCAGGCTCTGTGCAGTGGAGTACCTACCACTGTTTGAGAAGCCTGAATGCTCTCTGGTTCATGGCCTTCTCCAACATGTACTTCCCTTTTGTCTGCACTGCTTCCTACTTTACTTCTGCATTTAGATACCATTCCCTCATGAGCCTAGCTTAAAAAGCTTTCTCCACTGGGTTGCAAGCCTGTTTGCAAAGATGTGCTTTTGTCTGGACCTTTATTTGAGATCATCCAGCATCTTGTGTCTGGAAGAATGGGACTGGGGATAGGAAAGGAAACTACACTGCATAGCTGATTGAGATTGAAGTGCTTCTGCACATTTTTATAGCCAAGGACCATTATGATAAGGTAGTGAAATTCATCTGGACACAGTGATCTCCTGCTGTGTCCTTAGTGCATGAGATTCATCAAACTGGCTAAGCAAGGACTTAATGCACCTTGCAGGAGCTTGTATGAGGTGTTCAGAAGTTAATGAGCTGAATTAATTCTAAGAAAACCGAAAATAAAGTCTCAACTATATATAGATAGAGAGATATGTATAGGTACGTATATAGCTGTTGGAAAGAACCTTCCTGAGGAGGAAAAGAGTTTATGAGGCATTTTGATGTCTTTATGTGAAGCTGTACAAATTTCAGCCACTTAACTTTAGCAGAAATATCCTGGAGTGTTTGAAGTGGGTAAATAATTTAAAATAAATAAGGTCAATGAAGAAGACCCTGTTTGCCAGTCTGAAATGTAAATTCTGAAGAACCTTTAGAGATTTTGCTCATACAGAAAAATGAGAGTAAGTTGTTAGGTCCTGCATTTTATAAACTGTGGGGTGAAGAAAGTTCAGTTATCTCAGCACTTTGTTTGGTCAAGATCTTTCAGCTCGTGGTCATCTGTCTTTGTTGTGTAAAAATGTAACTAATTTTTTAAAAAAAACTCTTGAAAATGCATCTGAGAGGATTCATGAAGACCAGATGAGATTTGTTTAGATGTTTTTCTCAGAAGCAGTCTGTCAACAATATGACATCTTTTGAAAACATTATTAAAGATGTTATTTCCTGTTCCAGAATTGCCCGTGGCTACAGGAACAGGTAAAACTTTTATGGTGACATTTGCATTCTCTACTATTAAATAGATGGGTTTTTTGTACTGTTTTACTTCAGGGCAGGCATTTGGCAAATATAGCAACACTGGTTGTTGGACTGGATTCTGTTCTGAAAATTTTATTGCCCATGCAAGCATAATGTGGACACACAGAGAAAAATTTGAAGTACATTTAGTGAATATCACAAAAAAAGTTCATAGGCAATTTTTTTTTAAAGTTTATTAGTAATCGTGAAAACTGCAGAGTTTGTCTTTTGACAGCTTTTGTGGTCAAAAAGGTGTGTTTATTGTCAGAACTCTGTGAAGATTTTCTCACCTCTCACCTGTCTCATACATATCACCTGACTACAACAGAGCATGATATTGAACTATGAAGATCATGGTAAAATGGAATGTACATTGATGTAATATTTGAATTAGATTTGATACTTAAGTCATTCCTTTGCTTCTCTCTAATTAAGATATTTGGGAGGTATCTGCTACCACTGAATTAATAATAATGTCTGCTGTAAGGTAAGGGGAGCTAGATTATTCAGTCATGGTAGCTTTGGTGAAGGAAGTGTACTGCACCAGCAGGGTGTGTGGTCCAGGATCTCAATGATCAATTGTTATGGTCTCACTTCAGAGTTTCTCATGAGTAAGACAAACGGGCATGGTTCTGAGCAGTACCCATTCCTTCTCTGCCTTTGCAAGAGGGCAGAAGGGAGCTTAGTGGAGCTCCTTTGCAGCTGCTAATAGTTCTGGAGGTCATCGTTGGGATACCGAGAGGATGTGCTGTGTGAAGACGTGGTGATCATTGCAGGTCTGCCATAAGTTCCAGCCCTTAAGAAGTGCCAGGGAGAAAAAAAAAAAATCAATCTGACAGCTGTTCCTCTGTGAACTGGCCCTGGGAATTGCTGAACATCATTGGCACACATGATTGTGCATCTGACCTGGGCATGAGTAGCTCTGAATTTTGTTAACCCCTGAGAGCAGTCATGGAAAAAAATTCAGAAATCTTTTAGGCTATCCTGGTGTTCCACGGCAGGATCAGTTATATTCTGTAAGATCCCTGGTTTGTTCTTGAAAACATTCTAATCTGGTGTGGCGCAGTTCTTACTGTTACAAAATAAAAATCTTTCTTGCTGCGGTTTGAACATTTTACTTATCACTCTGTCTTTTGTGGATGTTTCTTCTTTTCAGCAGCCAGTTTGGTATATAGCAATTTACAGATCTCCTTCTTGGTGTCTTTTTTCATACATTAAACAATCCTCATTCTGTTCATGAATCCTCACAGGTTATGTTTCTAGAAACCTGTCTCTACAATTGTTCTTCATCTTTCTTGGAGTGTGATGCCCCAAACTGAATGTAAGACAGCTCTGTTCAGAGAGGATTACTTCACTAATGCTGTAGCTTGTTAGTGGTATTGTATATTTATGCAATATACAATATAGGTATTCTCTGCTTGGGATCCTCTCCTACAGAAATGCAACTGAAAAAGTGATTCCTCCAGCATATATACAGTTCATTATTTATGCAATTAATCATATTATTAATTATTAAGATACCCAAGTACCTTGCATGTGTTCCTACTAATTGAGTGCGATGCCATCCTTAAGCTGTAGATTGTACCCAGCATCAGGTTATAAACATTTGAATGTAGGTGCCTAAATGTACATCATATGTTAGTGGTGTCACTAAATTCCCAATCTAGTCAATGGAGCTTGGCCAATTGGACATGGCTTACTGAAGGTCAGATGAAGAATCTCATTTAGGTCCCCAAACACCAATAACTGTATTGACTTGTCCTCCATTAACTGTAATAATAATTCGTTTATAATCTGGATCAGGATCTCATTTCATCTCTCCAATTTACCCATGTCATTCTGATTTCCGATCCTTCCTTCAAAGATACTTGCAGTCTCTTAGAGGTCAGTATTGTCCCAGAATTTCATAAACATAACTTCTATTCTACTGCTGAAGCCATAGATATAAATATTGAATGGCATTGGACCTGAAGCACAGCCCCATGGAGCCCTACACAATATGCTGCTCCGTTGTGATTTCAGCAATTGTTTTCTGAGGGTTTCTTCAACTAGACAGCACCCATGTTAGTACTTTAATAATTAATTTAAGCCTGCTGTTGAAAAATGCTTTGCTGTTTTGTGGTTTTGCATCCTCAGGATTATGAACTCTCCTGCTTTATAGTGGCATTTGAAGAACCATCCTGTTCCCCTCCTCCCTTTATTAAACTGCTCTCTTTACCTTCTGTGTCAAAAGCTGACTTCAGTTTATTTTGAATTTTTGCAGAACAAAATGTTCTGATGTATTTCTTTCTCAACTACTCCCAGATGTCAGAGTTAAAATACAGTAGTTAAAATACATACTATTCCAGTCCTGTACTCTGGATGGTTCTGGCAGTGTTTTGAAAAATCGTTCCTCCCTGATCTCCCTGGTTTGGTGGTTTGCAACAGATCCCCACCATGGGAGTGTTCCTGGTTTTTTCATCTCTAACTTTGCAATCATTACATGGAAGTTTCCCCAAGATCTGAATCTCCCTATGGCCTGAAACTACATCAATTCTATGAGGTCTTAATGTACAGTGCAGCACCAACCCTTTTGAAAGAGCTTTATACCCCCACAAGGGTTATCCAAGTCTCTGTTACTCCAATTAAATAATTGTTTCTTTAGATATCTGGCTTCTCCAGTTTTGTCCAATTGTATAGTATGTGTACTTTGAACTTCAGTGGACTCATTCACTGTCCTTTCTTTATGTTCTTATTTTTTTTCAGGTAGCTTTCAGACCTAACAGAATTCCTTTTCAAAGATCCCCACAGGATTTTGTTTTTTTTTCCCAAACCAACCTGACTTAAAAGTATTTTTCAGTTAATGTAATAAATCAGGGTGTAAAGATGCTTTCCTCATTTTCCTGATATGAGCTCCATTCCTGTCCATTTGCTTACACAGTGCTGCCCACTTGCTCTGGAAGGCAAATTCCTCAGCATCTTCAAAGTCTAAAATAGAAAAATGTCTCATCAAGAATAGGATCAGTTAAAAGTCTTTTTGTTTCTACATCTAGCAAGTTCTTTCCCTGTTGCTGCGGTGGTGGCACTGATTGTGGTATTTAAAACAGTAAATTAGCACCATCCACTGTGTTTCTTCTCTTTAGTGCTCCTGAGCTGGAGCTTGTTGGTGTTGGACATGCAACTTTGCCAGCCACTTTGTCCACACAGGACTGGAACGATGTCTTTCAGATTTCACTGTGAAACTTACTTCTTTGATCTTGTAGTTTCATTTCAGCACATACAGTTTCAGTCAGCCCTTGTGACAGTGAAAGTAAGAGCCTTGTAACTCTTAACCCAGGCTTCTTGTGCTCAAACTGGTTTCCTTGTCAAGGGTTTAGAAAGCAGTCATGCTTTTGATGTGGCAGATTAAGAACTGTGTCTCATTTTAGAATTTTATCATACCAGGGTTCCTTAAATAAAAGATGTGGAGTTCCAGCTAGGATGCTTGATCTCCGAGTACTTATTTTCCATTTAAGTAAATTGATTTTGCACTGTTCTGATGAGGTTAGGGTGCCAGACTTTTGGTTTACTGGATCTTAGGAGAAGCGAGTGTTGTGCTAAAGAAATCCCACTGCATTGGGAGGCTTTGAACCTTGTGGTTTTGGCAGCAGTGTCTTTGACTTGCCAGCAGCCGAGTGAAACTCTACAGTGTCTGTCTTGAACAGCAGTGAAACAGTTAACAATGCTAACATTTAGAACAGCTGTAGTTACTTCTCTGCTGTTGCCATCTGAAGGGGGGAGTGGGGCCTTGAGCTCGGACCTCCATGGTGGCAAGGTGGGAGCACAGCCAGACTCTGCGGCGCTCAGGCCCTTTGTCCAGGGCCAAGATACCTCAGGTGAAGTACATTTCTTGAAAGCTGGAAAAAGCAGAAGTGAAATTGTAAACTATGGGCAAATATATATTCCATGTTCTTTTCTGGACCTCATGCCTAAGTAACTTTAAACCTTTTATCTTCTTTTTTTTATGTATAAAGTCATGTCCTTTAGCTCATTTGTAACACACAGGCTTTTAGCTCCAAAGCCTCCATCTCAGTCTTGGGTGTTGGCCAACATTTGGGAGTCTCAAGTTGTGAAATAGTGTCATTTTTCTCTTTGAAGTGCTTTAATTCACCAGTTCTAGGGAGAGCTGTCGGAGTGGGGTCTGTTCCCTTTTCATGGCTCAAAGGGCCTACTTATGACATGTCTGATCAAATGAAGTTAGGGGGAAGATGCATACTGCAGTTTTGATTTCTATTAGTGAGAGCCTGAAGAATGACTTTCCTGTGTGATCTCTGATGTTCACTATGTTATTTAAAGACCTAATGTTCTGTCGTGTATAATTTATGCAATAGAGGTGCATTTCCGTTGTATTAGATGCAGAACAATATAAGCAGCAGTAAACTGCTGTAATTTTATATTATTTTTTTAAGGCGTCACAAAAATCAGGCTCCTTGAGCAGCCTTTTCCCTGCTAATTTATTTTACTCTGCTCAAAAAATCATGGAATCAGAACTATTTGAGGCTTGAATGGATCTCTGAAGTTCATCTGGTCCAACTGCTTCTTAAAGTGGAGACATCTAGATCAAATTACCCAGAGCTGGATTTTAAGCATGTCCAAGGATGGACATCCCAACTTTCGTGGGTACAGAAGGCATTTCTGTCGCTGTATGGCCCTTCTCTTGGCAATTTTCCCACCCCCTTATATTCAGTGAGAATGTCCTTTATCACTAAGTGTGTTTGTTGCCTTTTTTGTTGCCACCTTGAATCTTTGGGAAGAGTTGGAGTTTATTTTCTCTATACCCTTCTTTTAGGTAGCTAGAGACAGCAGTAAAACCTCTGCTTATTGTCCATTGATAAAGGCTGAAAAACCCCTGAGTTTCACAGCTTGATCTTGTATGTAATTTTCTCCAGAATTTAATTTGTTTCTCAGACAAAGGTATATTATAATACAATGTTTAATATTTATTTTATTTTTAAAAATGCAAAAGAAATCTTCAAATGTAACATATTTTGAGGACATGACCTTTATGTATAAACATTTTTAGGAATTGCAGGTCGCTGTTGTGTGCATTTGGGTTTTTTTGTAGAGCATATATCTGAATGCATGTTTTTGAAGTTTCTATAGAATGTGTGTAGAATGTTATGATTAATGCTACTGGAATTTTAAATCTTTCTTTTTGTAAATAATTATTAAAACAATATAAAATCAAAATCTGCAGTAGTGCTTTTTGTCTATCTGTCCGTATATGTACAACAGCATGATAGAGAGAAAAAGCAGTCCTGTCCTTGAGGTTTTGTTTCACCAGAAGTATATTACACATCACCTGTTGATGATGTCTTCTGTTCAGCTTGGAAGAAATGATCTTCAGCTGGATTCCCCGGAGAGCTAATCAGAGTCAGTGCTACTGTTGGGATTAACAATGAGAAATTGCTGAGCTCGCCTTGGCAACTCTTACCCAGCTCTGGAGCATTTGTTGTCAACAGAAAGACCAAATTCTTCCAGACCTGATGGTGGGCAGGAGGCTGTTCCACTTACAGCATCGTGCAGATCTGCTAGAAAGGTGAGGAAGCTGCTGGCTGAGGTGTATATCCAAGGAATTGGAAGGTCTGCTGATCAAACTAAGCTCCTCTGGCATTCAGGTTTGCAGATTTAAATTAAAGATAATTGAGGGTTTAAATTTCACCTTAAACATAGATGATACTGTTTTCTAGGTAATGAAGTTGCAAGTACTCAGAACCTTTAGGCTGCCTTCTGTAGAGCCTTGAAAACTAAAGTCTTGTCAGTGAAGACAATAATTGATACTGTCCTTGAACCTCCTGCAAGTCCTTGCTTTTTGGCACAGACTTAATTACTCAAATATGAAAAAGCCAGGAGTTAACATACAAACTTGCAATTCCCTGATCTTAGCAGATGGATCATAGCCATTTCAGAGATCAATGACTGGTAACTGAGTTATTCACTCTCTTAGCAAGGAAATATCTTGGTATCTGATCTGCAGTTTTCTTCAGTAAGCCCTAGTCATTTAAAGAGAAATTTTTCCCACTTGGAAGGAATTTTATGTGTACTAGATACTCTTTGTCTTCCAGCTCTCATTTAAAATTAAAAAAAAGGAGGTCTGTCTAATCCCTAATCCTCTCCTGAGGTTCTTAAATTTTGCTGGAGAGTATAACCTGTCATAGTATCCAAATGTGCATCCTTTCAATATGAAGATTTTGGTTCCACTTACATAAAAATTTAAATATGTGTCTAGCAAGATATATGCTTCCTACATGTTTCAAAGTAGTTTCAAACAAATATTTTCACTTTAACAGAAAATGTTATCTTCTTAGTAATATGTAATGAGTTGTTAACTGTAACTAGTATTTTTGGAGTCCTGATACTCAAATATGTAGGGGTATATTAAAACCAATTTGTTTTTAATGTATCTTTCTGGGCTCATCCTTTCTACTTTGCTTGCTGTAAGCCAGTAAATTTGTTGTTTGGTTTCATGTTTCTATCACAGAGTGCTGCAAAGCTCATATTTTTGACAAAGAACCCTGTAAATGCCTGTCTCCCTGTTCTCTCTCTGCTGTTCTCCTTTCTCTCGACAATGAACCATCTCTCTCAACATCTCCTTTACAAATTGCCACTTCTGTAATGTTTCCTAGTTTCACTGATTTTGCCGGTTTTGCCCATGCTTTGGTAGCAGTGGCAGGGAAGATTTCAGTGGCTGACTTGGTGAGAACCCCTGTCTCTCAGCCCCGTGCCGGGAAGGACAGGAACGCTGGGAATGGAGCACGGGGCGTGCAGTGAAGAGCAGGGCAAAGAGACCAGCTCTTGGAAGAGAGGGACTTCTCAAGTGGCCTCTTTGCTGGCTGAAGAGCCCTGTCGTGGTGCCTGGCCTGAGAGCAGATGGGGAGTAGGGAGGAGACAGGCTGAAACCCTGCTTGCTTATCTCCACGCTCTTCTCAGTTGCTCTGTTTTTTATGCCTTCAGCTCAGCTGTAAAGCAATAATTAACCTGAGCCTTTTAATTTCTCCCAGTTGGCTTTAAATTAACTCTGTTGTCATGTTGCGTGGAGTAATCCTTCAGGCATCAAACATTTGAATTTTTTATGGCTGCATGGGTATTTACTGTTTGGTCAGTTTTCATTGTATTATTATAATGGTATTCATTATTTTTGGAATTTTTATGTTTGTGGAGAAGAGTGTCTTAAATACTGTACACATAGAGAAAAGAAAAATCCCTGCTCTGTCAGTGCTGCAGGGAAGTCCAAAGCTTTTTAACAGTACTCAAGGCCAAACCTCCTAATGTGAAATAAAATGTGGCAAATTAGTTTGGGAAAATTTCAGGTGTAAGTCCTGTTGCCAACCTCTGTTTGGTTCTTGAATAGACTGTTGTTTGTTTAGATGTACTGAAGTGGTGTTGTTTGCAGTTGTTTTAGGTACAGACAGCTCTTTTCAAAGAAGGAAAATTTTGGATTTCTTGTAAATGGCGTTCTTTAAACAGTTTGCAGTAGGCAAGAGCCAAGGAAAAGACAGGATCTTTATTTCAGTACAGACTCTCATAAATCTCATATTAGTATCAAAACAGTGGGACTAGTGATATTTTTTATATATATATTATCGGTTTATTTGTGCTCTAGTTGTTGGAGAGTCTAAAACTGCTATTTTATTAGTGTTGCTCAGTAATATGGTCCGTAACTATAAAGCCTATTAAACACTTCATAAAGCCTTCATGGAAACTTCTTACACATATTAGTTACACTGTGTTTTTGTAAGTTATAACCCTTTGGAAATTGGCTTATTATCAGTTTTCCATCAAAGTGAAGTGTTCAGAGGAGTGGAGAATGACCTAATGTAATCTAGATTGAAAGCATCAGGGAAAGTTGATGTTTATCCTTGCTTTGATATTGTATATGTTAACAATGAATTCTTGTCAAAACACATCTAGATAGTTGCAAGGCAAGTAAGAAAGGGTGCTGCTTGCATCACTGTAGTAATAATAATTTTTAAAGTGAAGCTGTAGCCCTCTTATTTATTTGTGAAATGAGTGGCAGAAACTCAAGCACAGGACAAGATAATATGGATGGGGTGAACTTTAAATATTCAGAACATGAACTCGCTTCTTTGCATTTGTTAAATGATGGTATGGAAATCTAGTAACGTACAAAAACTAATCTAGCAGTGTGCCAAAGTAATTAAAGCAAAGTAAATAATCTCCAGTGTTCTTATTCCCCACAGAAAATGTTTAATATCTTATCTTTCCAAAGTAGTTTTCTGCTAATTCATGATGTCTTTGTAGACTCTCCTTATTCAGCCAGTGCTGTTGTTTTCCATGGTGTGGAAATTTCTCCCCTCCCGTCCTGAGGGGAAAAGACGTATTGGGTACTGTCTGTATTCGAAAATATTATGTTTTATCCATACAGTGGAAATCAGAAGCCAACAGGAAAGGACATAATCCTCTCTGGTTATTTACTGTTTACTTAGCCATAGGGCTTTGTTTACCTCAAATGTATGTGGTATATAATACTTTGTATCATCGTCTTGGTGCTGTGGGACATTTTGTTGCTGGAATCCAGGAACCTGATACGGATCTTGTTTTGGTACAAATTAGAAGTAGCTCTGTTAAAGTAGGTGAAGCATAAGGCTGTTGTGAGGCAGATCAGATTATCTGTCTTTGAGTCATCCCTAAATATTAGACTCTGATGACCCATAGCTCTTGAAGTTCTCTGTTACTGCACACAGGAGAAACAGAATAGGTCATAAATTGTGTTAAAATTGTCCATAATTCTTACATAGGAGAGCATGTTTCCTTATCTATTAGTGTATGCTGAAATTTAGTTTTAAGTGAGCCAATAAGTAAAGTTTAAGTCAGTTCTGTGGTGCAATGGTCTGACCTGAAACTGCTCCTTTACTTTTCATTTTGGTGCTGATTAGAAGAATGTGCTGCTGTGTGTAGACAAGGAAATGACAGAAGACAGCAAGAGCAGATGCTAGGCAATTAATGTACTTTTCTGACCAAAAAAGAGAAAAAGTCACTGGTTCTAAACAAAAGAACCTTTTGGAGACTGCATGACCGTCTTTCAGTCTGGACTTTTTATCTTATGTCACAGCTACTGTGAGAGGTTTGTGACCTCACTGATTGTTGGAAAATTGCCGGTTCTGTTACATCCCTTTTTTCCAAATAAGTGTTAGTTTATGCACGATGTATGGTGCCTTTATTGGAAACTTCCAAGTGTTACGAGGAGGTTGAATCCAGCAGTCCAGTTAAGATGAGGCTGCCAGAGCTGCATGTCCCTGGGTCCAAGCAGGGCCAGGCTGTATTTCTACAGGAGCGTGCTAGTGGGCACACACCCACACACACAGTATACATTATATACATGGCCAGCTGCACAGATCCACAGATGCACTTTGTACTCATGCAAGCTTGAACAGCAGCAATGGCCACATCCTACTCCTCTCACTGGCTGCCCAGGACTTACTTACACCTCTTAATAGGGAGTATATAATGTGTATGTGTGTACAGCATGGACAGTCACTACAGTCACTGTTCCCTAAATATCCTGTCTCTGCTGGTGCTGGCACCTGGACATATGAGCTGCCAAAGCCTCTGTTTTGGTCCAGCTTCCAGAACAAAATCCCTGACACACAGACATGGACACAAATGCACAATACAGACCCCCTGGCAGCTGGTCTTCCATATGCCAGTTATCCCGTAGCTGGTTCTGGATCGTCTTTCTCCACACAGGTGTCCCAATCTACACCCAGGTCCTCCAGTCCCTTCAGCAGCTGGCTGGGACTCCCCTAGTCTCTGTCATAGCCACCTCCTCTGGTGGCCTTGCTCAGAGGCTATAGGGTGACCCAGATAGCCTCTCCCATGGAGTTCTGGCAGTGGGTGACTCCTCTGGTCCTCAAGGTGAAAGCTGTCTTTGCGGGGCTGGGTCAGGGCTCATGTCTCCCAGGGGTTACTGGGGCTCCCTGAGCTGCCACGGTGCCTCATGGTGAAGCTCCACGTGTGCTGCAGATGAGAGGCTCCAGTGATGGGATGAGGGAAATGGGGCAGGAAAAGATTTGGGTCCTCCTTGCAAACTGATGATCCCCTGTGCTCCTTTGGGTGCATGTGGAGCAGTTTTTTATCACAACAATCTAACACCAGGTAGCTAGACAGAGCAGGTTCAGTGGAGCAGCTTTTCCTTAATATTTCTTGACATTAACAGCTCAATTTCTCAATTAGATTGGAAAAGAAAGTTGATTATGCGTGTCTGCAGGGTGACACTGTGCTTTTGACCAGTAACTGTAAAGTAGATGGGAAAGGTCACAAATAAATAGTGTTTTCGTTTAGTAATACCACCTGGAAGGCCGCAGTGACTTAAGGCAAGGCTGTTGTTATTGTTCCTACAGCCAGCAAGCAATGTTTAAAAGACTTATATATTTATAAAGGGACAGATTTGGATGACATGGCTCTATTTATTTGAGAGCACTTTCTGTAAATATAGAAGAGTTTTTGTGCATGTTTCTTTTGTGGCATTTCCATGTACTTATTTTGTTTCCAGTAAATATTGCAGGCTTAAGCCTGCCTGTAAAACAACTTCCGTCTTCACACTCAATCTCTGACAGAAATGACATTCAGAGATGAGATGTACAGATGAAGACATTTGAAGAAAAGAGTGGATTTGCTTAGATAATACTGATGCTTTTATAGGGTCATTAATAAAGATCTGTTAGAGCTAACAAAAACTGTTTAGAGGGTACAAAGCAAAAGTGTTTAGTGTTAGCTTTAGTTTAATTTTCTCTAGTTAGGCCATACTCCTTTCCTCCAAGGAAAACAGGACTGCTTATTTTTGCTAATTAGAAGTACATCACTGGTCTGAATCACATCTGTAATTAGTAGCAAGTTTTAAGTAGATGTCAGAGATTTTTTTTGGTATAAGATTTGCATTGTTAATCTACTATACATGCATACGTATGCGTAAGGACAGATTTAATGAACAAAAGGAACAGCTGGTTGTTTTTCAAAGCAGTCAGGTGCTTCCTAGGCTGACATTGCTGTTCCTTCTGCTCAGAGCTGAATTTGTTGCATCTGAGCAGCTCGATTTTGTCACTGGAAAGTAAGTGGGGTTGGGAAACCAGACAATAAGCCTTTGCTTTGCTTCTGTCATCCAGTCAGGCTAGTAATGCACTCCACAGAAGTGTTGGTGTAAATAGCATTCCTTCAGCTTGTTTGCTTGATTTCTGAGACAGATAGAGGGAAGAAAATGCTCAAGGGAGGGAAAGGTTTTGAGGGAGGGCTTGCAGAGAAGCAGGCCTGGGAGATGGAAGAGCTGGTTTGGAGCATGGTTCATGTCCCTGCTGCATCCAAACTGAACCAGTGAATAGGTGCAAATGTAGATGGCAGGCTAAAAATGGAAACTATTCAAACCAAAAGCAATTAATTTGTATACAGATGGCTTTCTGGCATTCACAGCTGCATAGATTTTGGTTGTGTACTTTTTTAGATGTGCTACAGAAGGTTAAAGCCTCTATACGTCCATCTCCAGCTGTTCATGCACATAAAATAGATAAGAAAATGAAGCCAAGTGAGCATTGTGTGTAGTGCCAGACTTGCTTGCTGAGATAGGCATCTCAAACAGTAGTGCAACATCCTGGCCTGTCAAATGGCCCTTGTATTGGCCTTTTATGAGAAGAAATTACATATTTTATATCAAAGGAGTCACTTCAATTTCATAAAAATGAAATATGGAGAAGTGCGACATATATGTCATATCTCTAGGATAAAACCTGGGACTGAGAACCCTGAACGGAAGTGGAGGATTGCTGAAAATATGAAATGTAAGTTCTTCAAGCAGCTTTGGTATATCCTGGAAACCGTGTCTCTGGAAACTCTATGATTTAAGCTGTTTGACATAGAACCAAGTGTGCTTTTCATGTGCTTTTAATACTGCAATGCAGGCAATTAAGTATTAAAAAAAAAAAGAACCATTTTTGGTTAACAGGAAATATGCTTTGATTTGCAATTTCATGTAGAACATGATAAATACTAGTTTGGGTCAGTGGAAACCTGCATTTTTGTCTTGCATTTCTTCAACTTAAAAAAAAAAATTAAAAAAGTTTGAAATATCTGGTTCAAATGGTCAAAATATTTAGACCAGGTTTTCCAAAACTGTGGGGTAAGTGCCTCTGCAAATATTTCAAGCTGATACATGACCACCGTTGCAATGCAATTACTGCACCATGTGCATGTATCGTCCACGAGTTGTCACCACTACTCAAGTGGAACAGTTGCAGTAGCCCTGGCATAAAATTATCTCAGTATTGTTTCTCAGGTTTTTTTGGTGATGTTGTTAACTGGAATGATCTGTCTGTAGCTTCAGGTTTTGGAGTTGGCTTGATGGTTTTTTTTGTGGTTATTTTTTTTGTTGTTGTTGTTTTTGTTGGTTTTTTTTTTTTTTTTGAGAGAGGGTAAAAAGCTCATATCTGTTTTACTTTTGGTCTGACTTCCTACTGAAAAGCACCACAGCCACCACCTAGTGAAGCCCAGCTGGCTTGCAGACCATTGGAGTGCCTCCCAGAGGACCTCAGTCTTCCCTTATCAACTGTGTACAGTACGGATCTGTGCATGGACTGCTCTTAATCTCTGCATGCTCCTGCTGCGTTGGCACAGCGGTGAGTCTGCAGCCGTAGGAGCCATGCACTTCATCTTCCTGCTTGTTTCTTATTACAGAGCTCCCTTCTGGCGAGTGGGTACCTGGGAAGGGATGTCAAGAGTCCAGCTTGTTCTCTGTTGTGAGAAGTGGGACCTAGTCTTTCAGACAGGAATTCTCTGTGGGAAATGAGAGGGTCCATCCTGCCAAGTCTAGAGGGATATTGCACCTGTTTACTCATCACTAATAAGACTTCTCTATTTAATGTTCTCTGGGGTATGTGTTTCTCCCTTGATCTGCTTGGAGCGCTTTCTCGTGGTTAATGATCTGAATTTGCCAAGCACACTGACTCATTTTGGTGCTGGTTTCCATTATGTAAGCTATTAACGGGTCACTGCTCGGATGGTGGAAAATCTGTTTCAGGCTAATAGCGAGGTGCACAAGTGCCTCTCCATGGTATATTTGCTACCTGTGCACACGTGTTCTGGCTTGATAGGTGGTAGAAAATCCCACAGCAATATGGGATGCAGCATCTATTCTATTAGCAGTCAATTCCTAATCAGCCTTTCATTAGCACATACAACACTTCACCTTTTCTAGGGTTTTTTTACTATACGACTGAAGGAGAGTGAGAGGAAACACGCTGATGTGCAAAGGAAGGTGTTGATAAGTAAGGAAATCAAATTCTTCCCAGGAGAAGCAGTGTTCTTGCAGTAGAGGAGGTAATAATGCAGGGTAAGGAAGTGTCTTGGAGCTGCATATTAAATCTGTCTCTCTGGCATTTTCCCTGAAAGTCAGTAACAAGGCTGTTGAGGAATTCAAATTTATGAAGGCAATTCAGAAGAGAAGTAGTGCGACACAGAGAAACATTGAAGAAAACTTGGTGGAGTTTATTTTAGGTCTCAAGTTTTGACAACTCAAAATGACACTGTACCAGCAGACAGCAATTACTACAGGAGCAGATCCTTCTGTTGCCTTTTCTTTCTTACATTCAGATAATGTCCTTTTGCTTACAGATGGTTGCCTTCATATGTACGCAAAGATTTTTAGTGTTTCCTTCACTCTATGGATAAATAGAGAATCAATGAATGAAAATTAGAGATGGGTCCAAGCTTGGATTTTATTTCTGAAATTCACCCATTTTCCATGAGGAGAGGATCACGTTTTCTGCCCGTGGCAACATTCCTAGAATAAAAGAGTTCAAGGCTATTTTCTGTTTATAAGCTTTTTCTATGGCTGAAAGCCCCTAACAGGGTGAGCTTTTGTTTGTTGATTTTTTTTCTCTTTAGGTGATGTCTGAAAATCTTTCAGGGATTGAAAGAGGTGAGCAAAGAAACAAAAAAAAAACCACCTCAAAAGAGGTGGTTTACCATTCATACCTCATTCATTTTGGAGGAAGGTCTCTAAGTTGGGTTTCTCATAACTAGGACAGTCCTAGGAGGAGCTTTCATCCATGCGGTCATTCACAGGCTGATAGCTAAAGCCAAAGATCTTTGATGGCAATACCTTTCCTTACCAAGGAGAAAATGATAAAGACAGTCTTTGGATGTGCTTGCACAGGAAGGAAATATCACAGTTAATGCTGTGCTGAGGTCTGGAAAACATTTTCAGCATAAAGCAGTGCAGAGACAGTTTCCCTCGAAGGAAGAGGGACACTGAAGGATTTATTGTGTTGCAGTATTTATTATGTAAGAGGAATTTGCATGGTAAAGAGAGAAAGCAGATTTTATTCAGAATATAGAGGATGGGATGAATGATGTTAACGAAAAGCTGATTGATGGAAGCAGAAGTTTTTCTACTACGCCACTCATATTTTCTGAACCTCAGCAATCATTTTATGGACATCTGAGTTAAATGATGGGTGTATTAATCCTTTGGCATGCTGAATTTTTATAGAGAGGCTGTTGTGCCAAGATGGTGGTGGGATGAATCCAGATGTGATCCTACAGATGTTAGTTAGGGGGCCTGTTCTCCCTGGCTTAGAGGACAGCTTCAGAGAGTGATTTAGTCCAGATATGCTTGGCATTGCATTTTGGCACTACTGATCTCTCCCCACATGGAGTGGAAATGTAATACAGCTACAGCTTGGATTTAATCCATCCTCTTCTAGGTCCTTCACCAACCATTTCAGTCAGGACTCCAGCTCCCATATGCTCCTTGATTTGTCCCACTGAAATTGGGGCCCCTAGACAAGGGGTGGATGGTTGTTTAGATGCCTCTGTTTTTCCTCAAACACAGGAACCCTGGTGATTCATGGGTGGTACTCTGACAGTTTGGGATTGTTCTGTTTATTTTAGTTCTGGTTCTAAGAATAAGACTGCTTGAATTGCTGTGTTAATAAATACAATCCCAAGTAGAAGCATGTGTTTTGCAGACTATTTTTGTTATCTGATTGGGCTTCTTCACATCCTTCTTTTGTGACTAAGTCGAACCCACAGTCTGCCGAGTGTCTGCCAGGATAAGAACCTGCCTGCCAGATTCAATGCCACTAATCATTTCCCTGTTTTGTTTATTTCAGCTAAGATCTCTAAACAACAGCCAGCAGGTCCTGACAAGAGCTTGTTTGGTGGATGGAAATCGGTGTCCTGATTTCTCTTTGACAACCACTGGTGTTGTGCTGGTGGCCATAATTGGTAGGACGTCACATCCCAAGAAGATCTCTATGGCACTGCCATGCCTTGAGATTGCTTTGAGCCCCCTTTGTAGCAGATAAAAATTTCCTATAAGAAATTAACTCTGCAGGGATGAAGGGCTTGTAAACCAAGTGTTCAGAGTGACACCTTAAACTGAGGCACTGTGAAAAGCCAAGATTGTGTGCCCTCGCTTGAAGCCTAGCAATCAAGCTGAAAGCGTAGAGATTGCCTTGTGATACACTATTATCAATTAACCACCTGTCAGGGATTTTCTGTGACTCAAAGAAGTAATGGTTGGCTGGCTGCTGCTTCCTAGGTAGTCCCTCATAATATTGTCCTATCTCCTTTGTCTTAGGTAAAAGCTAATCTTTGACATTGCAACGATTTGTGTTTGTTCTCATTATGTCAGGCATGTCTGTGAGATGAGTCAGATGAGCAACTCATCATGACCAAGACAGCTGAAATTATACAGAAGATACTGATTTAGTTGCTGTTATTGTTTTCTCTAATATATGGGAAGTCAACCATATGTTAATTATTTTTCTTCAGAACAGCTCCATTAAAATTTAAACTGGTGTTGTTAGTGGCAAGAAAATCTCTTTCAGTCATGCGAAAACACTGTGTAGCCAGCAGACCTTATAGTCCTTTGCTTGGGCTGTAAATCTTTCAAAAGCTGATGTGACAGAGTGTGCCTTTCTTCCCTAAGTGAGAGATGGGACCCTTTACTCTTTTGTATTTGTTATTAATATTGATTAATTACATGTATCTTAAAATTCACAGTTTATGGACAGCTGTTGTCCTTTTACCTGAACCTGTCAAAGGGATCTAATGTGGAAGAATCATAAGATGATATTTTAAGATTGCATGGGGGATGGTGGTTAAAGAACCTGTGGTGATTAAAGAACCTAGGCCTTCAGTATTGGTGAAGTTGTGAGATATGTTCTTCTAAACTCCCATTTTCTGAATTACAGAATTTGTACAGTGCTTTCAGTATTTAGTTCTCTTTGTCTTAAGAAGGCCTAAGCTGAAAAAAATCCAACCCACTCTGTGATCTAAAGAAAAACTGGAAAGATTTTTTGTCTTAAAACTGTTGGATGGCTTCCTGTGCAGACAAGGAGTGTTATCTAACTGATAGGAGCAATTTTAAGATATGATATGCATGCACTGCATGAATAAATTTATAATTTTGGGCCTTAATTTGGTAATGCAATCACACTCAGAGACACTTCAACATTGTGGCAACAAGCAGTTTATATAAATTTACTGGATTTCTGTATGTAGTTATCTAAGAATCTCGTTTGTAATCAAATAGTCTTCTTCTAATTCAGAATGCCAAGCCAATTTTGGTAGTCTTTTGTAAATGTTTCTAATTTGAAAATGCCCTAATTGTTACGTTTGCTCAATATTACAAAGTGCAGGGGGAGTCCAGGAATATTTTGCTTTACAAGGGTATGAATATGTCACCCACAACACACACAGAGCCAAAGTAGTTTCCTAACAATTCCTGGGGCATGCTGCAGAGATATTTGTGAATACTTTGTGAAGATGATTATCCCCTTGTTCTCCCTTTTGTCTCCGTTGTCCCCCAAACTCAAAACCATCCAAACAAAACCTTAAAAGAGTCCTCAGAATGGTAGGTTAAAAAATGCATCTCAAAACAAAACAAGGGAGGTGCTATTGATTGCGATTTAATCCTAAAACTCAGACTCCCAAACTGGAAGATTTTAAGAAAAAGGAAAGCTTTCCCCCCTCAATCTTCATGCAGTTTGATTTTCCACGACTTCTCTCACTGTGGGTGTGAAGGGGTGGGAAGCAATCTGAAGTTGAAAAGTGCACCTTTGATTTGGAGCCTTCCCTACTTTCTCCAGCTGAGATGATTTCCTTTTGCTTACCCTAAAACAAGGACAACAGTTCCAGGCTTTTTATTTCCGTCCAGCTTCTTCCTTCCTATTTCACCACCTGGTCCTCTAGATATCCTGCTGAAGTAGGACTATTAACTTACAAAATTCCAAGCCTCCAAATGCTTTTTCTAGCCTTCAAGTTACTCTTTTCAGTTAAATAAAAGTGGTTTAGTGTGGCAGGTATTTGTTTAGTTGGTTGGTAAAGTGGTTTATTATGGCTTTTTGTTTGTGGGTGGGGGGAGGAAATTGTTGTTTGGGGTTTTTTTTTGTTTGTTTGTTTTTTGGTTTTTTTTTCATTCAGTTTATCAGTTTTCCATTATCTTTTACATAATAATCTGAGTTTGTGGCAGGACTTCATATCAGTTTTGGTTTTCTAGAAGTGAGCACACTAAATCAATGACCTCAAAAACTTCTGGTATCTAATGCTGAGTGTTACAGTAAGCGCACAGCAGTAAACTAGAGTCATTCCACTTCTTCCTTCATCTGTTCCTCTGTGTGGCATTTGGAAAATGCTTTAATCAGCTTTTCCATTCCTCTGTCTCATCGTATTCAGGTCTTGCTATTTGTTATTTGTTTTTGCTTTGCTTAGACATCATGGAGAAAACAAGCCCGAGGGCAGCAGCAGAGACTTTGTTGCTGGATTTACATACAGAGGTCTATCCATGTTGCCCAGAAAGCTGCAGGATAAAATGAGTTCATCACATTCTCAGGGTATTCTGGTAGGCAGTGTCTTCTGCCTTGTGGTCATTTGGAGATGATAAAATGCTGCTTCATATAGACCATTCCCTGTCTGCTCCTTTTCCTATCCCTGCCTGCTGTCCTGGTCACTTCACACTCGTGCAGCCCTGTCCTTGGGCCCCAGTGCCTTTCCCTTCATTATCTTCCCATGCTACACATCCTGGGCTGCTCTTGGAGCCCTGTGCAGCAGCCCTGTGTGCCCAACCCCTCTGAACTGGAATGCAGCAGCTGGTTTTTCTCTCGGTGTAAGTTCAGACCCATTAAAAGCAGTGGTTTCCTCCACTGAGGCAAGGTGCAGGTAGACTGCAGGGTCACAGCTGCCACCTTATTGGTGTAGCTCAGCCTCCAGGAGTAGGAATTAGCAGCTGCATTGGTTAAAGGGTGGTTCATGATTTATGCTGAGTGTTATTTTAAAACAAGAGAAGAAAAAAAATCTTAAATGTAGAAGCATTTAGAAGAATTGTGTGTGATAAAATTCTAATATTTGCTTTTTCCTAACTCCTTCGACAAGGGAAAGAAAGTAGGAAAATATTAATTTGGGTTCTCATTTGGGAAGTTCATTGGAAAAGGTAAAGAAATCAGGGAGAAATAATGTGAATAATTCAGAATGAGTGATGTAAACTATGAGCTGTTGATCACTGCTTTATTATGCAGACATAGATTTCCATTAATATTCCTTCTTTTGAAAAACAGAAATCCTGTCTGTGCTGTTGTATGCTTAATTGAGCACTTGAGGCAAAAAACCCCTCATGACAAAAAATAAAATAAAACATAACAAAAACCCCTATGGTATGCAGATTGGTTCTTCAGATGATGTTAATATAATTTTTTTTTTGGGAAAGTTGTTTCCTGCTATACATCCTAACTAGATTCTCTGAAGTCTCAGACCTCTCCCATCAAGTGGGTACAGGGGTTTGGTCAGCATTACAGAGTGTGACTGCAGTGGGGAAACTGGAGTTGAAATTGGTCATGGAAAGCTAATGTTACACTTGAAAGCACTTTCTTCATAAAATATACTTTTATGTATATATACACTAATATTTTCTAGAGAGAGAAATCGGACCCATGGTTAAATTGAATAGTCATTCCTTAAGAAGGCTTCTGTTACTTGTGGTTTAACTGTAACAGAAAACAGACTGTGTATTAGCACAGACTCTCAGCAAGATATTTTAGTTAAAAAATGTCAAAGCCTCTTCAAAATAATCAGTAAAATATTGCCTGGCTTTAAAAATGAGTATCACAACTTTAAGAAAACATTGTTGCCCCACTTCTTGTAAATCAACATGTGGCAAGATTATTTCAGTGGAAATATGTGCCCACAGGCTATGTATTTTCTGTGTTTTGTTTAACACCGGTTGGCATCTGAGATCAAGAAAGCTTAAACCAATTATGAGTAGCTGTTGCAGCAAAAATCATGATTGATACTTTACAACACAGGGTCGATTCTTCTGGCAGTGTTATTGTATTAAGCGGGGGAAAAGGGGATATCAGGCATGCAACTTTGAAGCCCTGAATTAGCACAGTGCTCTGACCACATACAGATGTTTCCTCCCTCTGTGCAATCAGTGTGTCTTGCACTGATTGCAGCCTGCAGTCCTTGAAGGAGAAACAGCTGTGCAATTGTTGCTAAGCCTATTTCCCTCTTCCCTTTGATTTATTGGATTATTTAATACAGCAGAATGATAGGAATTTAAAAATGAAAAAGCGCTGTTGAGTCATCTAGTCCATCTTGCACCAGGATTGTCCTCTCCAGATCTTTGTCCAGTCATGGACAGGCTTTGTGATGTGATTGGACTTCAGCCAATTTCCTTTGGAAGATTATTATACATTAGAATACACTTCATTATAAGAATTTTCCCCTGTCAGCCTAAACTTTACTTTGCTTGGTATAATCACATTATTCTTAGCTATATTTTCCTGAAAAACCCTATTAAAAAAATCCTTAGTGTGTGTATCCTTTCAGAGCTTGTAGATAATTATCATATTTCCCTTTCAATAGTGGCTTTAGTCAAGCTATACATATTTAGTTATTTTAATATTTTCCTATAAATCAGCCTTCCTGATGACTTTTATTGCTATCATTGAGCCAAATCTCAAATTCTTCTATTTAATATTCAAATAGAAAAGGAAGGACTGAATAAAGACTTACAGATTAGATCATGATGTCATTGAAAACCCATCCTTTGAACCAGTGTTTGTGCCTTCAGATCTGTCTGAATGCCAGCTCTCTTGAGGCAGACTTCAGTCATAAGATTTGTCTCAACTTTCTTATCTATGGCATAAGTGCCTACATCAAAGCCACTTTCCCTAGATTCCTTTTATGATCATTGGACCCTATAGCTGCATGCAATTAATCTAAGCTCTTTTAGGTATCCACATTTAGGATGAGATGAATTGAGTGTTGTACATAGAGGTATGTATTTCTCTCTGTCTAAGGTCTCTGTCCTGGACCTGACTTCCTTGGGTAGTTAAATACAGGGTGGTGGGTGTTTGGACACTGTGGTTCAGGCAGTGAGAAGAGTCAGTGCTGGCCATGGCAATGCCACCTCAGCTTCAAAACAGAGTAGGAATGAGACCATTTCTAACACAGTTGAATGGCATTGAATGCAACACACAAGTATGATGGTTGCATTGGATAACGGGGTGTATGAAACTGCCTTTTGCACAGGCATAGAATCACAGAATATCTCCAGTTGAAAGGCACCCCTAAGGATCATTGAGCCCAACTCCTGCAGGACAGCCTAAAACTAAACCTCGTGACTCAGAGCATCATCCAGATGTGCCTTAAGTTTGGACAGGCTCAGTGTTGTAACCAGTTCTCTGGGGAGCCTGCTCCAGAGACCAGTCACCTTCCCACTGAACTTCTTTGTGTCAAATCTGAGCTGAATCAGGTTTACCCAGAGAGTATGAGTCTAGATGCCAGATATATTGGTTTTCAAGTTTCTTTGGACTGAAGGAAATCTATGATCAATGCCTTTCATTTTCAAAGGCCTCTGCAAAATGGCTCTTACGTGACAGATGCCAATCGCTCTTCCCTTCTCTATCAGGTATTTCTTCTCTGCTGACAGCTTAGTGCTCACAATCCTCACTGCAGCCCTGGGCAGATGCAGTTCTTACTTCTAGCCACAGGTTATGGATTGCTCTTCATACACATCCAACCATTCCTGGTTTATACTGGAGTAACTAGGAAAAGAAATGAGCATCTGCCTTTTGCTTATTAGTTTAAAAAAAAAAGTTAAATACATTTTCCCACTGGTTGTTTGCCTTCTGTCAGACTTTCTGACAAAATATGCTAAGCCTCCATTCCTAATAACTTGTATATAATGTCCAGGAAATTAAACCTTTGTACTAAATTCCTTTGGAGGGCAAACATCAGAGAAGGAGGAGACTGTTGAAATTGAGGAATAATAACTGCTCCAGATAATATGTTTATTAATTAGTCCTGAATGAATTTAGACTGAACATTAACAGAAATTTTTCAAACATCCCAAGAGGGTGAAGCTCTGGAATAAACTCCAAGTACACTTAGTTGAGAAGAAAAACAAAACTTGAAGAGAGAATTTGGTAAATTTAGGGAAGTTTTTATGAGAATATGTAGAAGCATTTACAGGAATTGAAAAAAAAAAGACCAAAACCATCCAGGCTTGCAATATGAAGTCATAGTGTTACCAAAAGGGCTAAATGGGAGACTGGCCACTGTTCATGTGTCTGCACTATCATTTATTTCATGTTTAGTGCAGTGGTTAGTGGCGTCTGCTGGTTGTTAACAGAGGTCAGAAGCCCACAGTCCAAGGTCTGTATAAGAATTTCCTTGCTGTTGCCAGAGCCTTGGAGTTTGGGATGTCTCTTCCTGAAAAACATATGGGACTCTGGTCTTGGTCTTTTGTTGGTGATGCTAGGAAGGGCCTGTATGGAATGCATGTGTCTCTGTGGAAAAGACATGGTGTCGTCAGTCCTCTTGGGCAAAGCAGGAACAGAAACCTGGACAAGACCCAGTTCATCCTTCTGAGAAGTGTATTCCTACAATACTGCAGCCCAAGCCTTTTCCCAGCTGAAGCCTGTGCTGAAAGCTTGCTAGTCAATAGGTTCTGCTCCTAATTCACAGTAACTGGAACAAAATGCAGCTATCCTCATCATTCACAGAGACACGCAATCCTCAGAGACTGCAAGCCTACCACAGCATGCTATAAGTCATCGTGACACTGGCAGACAGTACAGGGCTGTCTGTTGGGACAGCTAGCTTTGAAGCATCAGCATACTGGAGATGAGAAGAACTTGAAGTGTGTGCTAGGCAGGTATTTTTAGCTGCCTTTTCTTAAAATTGCCCTGCTTTCCTAATACTGTTTTATCATCACCATGGTGAACTAATTCTGCCACTACCCTGTCTGCTAATTATTCTTATCTTGATAAGCTATTCCTCATTGGATCTGACTTTTCAGAGAATGACATCTTGGTGCCTGGCCTCATTTTCTAACAGTAGACATGAGCGACTGCTTAGGAAGACTTCCTAGACTCCTCTCAAGTTGTTTGATCTAGCTGCTCTTCACAGCTCCATCTTCTGTGCTGGTTCTGTGACAGAAGGGAACATTATAATTTTCTTTTTTTCAAGTAATGTAAGCAGACAACTGTGAATTGCATCTGGCCCTCATTATAATAGGTGTCTGTTTCAAAGAGGACTTGATGGTCCTCTTGTTTCTCTTAGAGATTTTTTGACTTACCTGTGGTCTCTAAGACACAATATTACTGGTGGATATTTCTGAGTGATTCCTCCTTTCATGCAGGAATGGGGTATTATAATCTTCAGATGTTATGGTACTAGTGTTTAAGGACTTTCCAAGACAAATGAATGGCATGGTCATACTGAATTTACCCATGTTTTCGTCATAAGTCTTGTAAAAGATATTACCTGTATTGAACTTATTGGAACCCTTTTTTTCATTCCAATTCCAGAGGTTTCCAAGAGTTGTCACTTTAATTAGAAAGGTAAAGGGTTAGAGATTTATTGCCTCTGTTGCATTCAGCTGTTTAGCTAGTCTTTGACTGAAGTGCAGTGCTTCTGCCTTGCTTTTAAAACCAAAAAAAACCCCAAAGGTATGAATTTTCTTATGAAATTTCTATTCCAACCTCTAGACTGCAGTAATAGCAGCACATTTCTTTGAATCTCAGA
The DNA here is from genome assembly GCF_014805655.1 of Passer montanus. Taxonomy (NCBI): domain Eukaryota; kingdom Metazoa; phylum Chordata; class Aves; order Passeriformes; family Passeridae; genus Passer; species Passer montanus. Next base: position 5,188,205 of record NW_024368374.1, on the reverse strand, counting down.
CACTGTTGAGATGGAAGAAGGTGGCTTCAGCTCTGCATTGTCAAACCAAAAGCAGTGGCTGTGTTGTGTGCCTCCTCTGCCTTTGTCAGGCAGGTGGGGACCCTTCCCTTCAGCAGTATTGAGTAATGTTGCTCAGTAGTTCCACAGAAATATTTCAGGTTGGGAGTCTTAGGATGCTACTTTTGAGACATACTTCAGAGCAGTTGAGTCCTTTCTTGCATTTTCCCACAGATCAGGGAAAGAGGACATTTTCAGCCACTGGAAATTCCCTTTCTTTGAGTAGAAAATGGTCTGAAATCTAACAAACTTTTTTTTCCCTTCAATTTTTCTTTTTTTTAACAGGGAACATGGGTTTGTACTAGCTTGCCAAGGAGCTTATCAAAGCAAGGATTGCACTTTCTCATCTACCTCAGGTTCAGGATTGTCCCAGAGCCATTTGCTGTTACTGATTACGTTGCTGTCCAGCACAGGCAGTTTGTCCACAACAGTGATGGGTTAATATCCTCACTGCAATGGATGGCAGGAATCCGTCAGAGGGTAGGGATGTGGGACAGGATGGACTGGCTCTGCTTTCCACCTATTTTGTTAAAGCAGTACATCCTGATTTTAAGTGCTGCTGTTCCTGAAGAAAAAAGCCCTGACAAACCACCACAAAGTAACATGGTAAAAAATTGTTTTTGTGTATTATCATGTAGCACACTCTATTGCACAAAGTGTGACTGTATTTTTTTCAATGATGGCCTACAGGTTAATACAATTTATTGATGCTGTTTTCTTAAACTGAATCTGGAATCTGTATAAGAGGCTTTTTTTTGTACCCTAAAATCCATTAGATGTTACATCTTAAGGAAGCTATAAGAAGATTGACTCCCAAGAATAATAATTTTCTCTCTATTTCAGGGAAAAGTTGGAACGTTTAATTTTACTTATGATAATTAGTATAATTTTATATAGGTTCAGGAGATAAGAGAGGAGGTGTGACATGGAACTTCCTTAATTTGCCTTTATTACCTATATCAGCTGTGAATCTGTTGGCCTTGATGATCAGTCAAAAGGGGAGAGATTTTTCTGTACTTGTAGATTTATGTTAAAAAGAACAAATTTAAAATAGGGATGGTAATGATGGAAGCTGAAAGAGTTATTTCGAGAAATGAGGTAGGATAAAGGAAGGCTTCTCATGTTCATTTATTCCCTGATTTTAGTGTTTGACTGAATGCAAAGCTGGAGGAAAAAATCTGAATACAAAAACAAAAGACATAAAAATGAGAACTTCCTACTTTGTTAAATATTGCTAACTGGCATCTAGAAGTGATACTGGCATCTAGAAGTGATACATAGTGTTAAAGATATCACCCCTTAATTGTCAGTTATATAAACTCAAAGCTAGAAAAATGTTATAAACACTCACTCTAATGTATATTCATTTGCACAGAAATAAAAGCTTTTTACACGGTGCCTGGCACATCCTGAATATTTAGTGTAACAGAATGGAAAGGATTTTACAAGTTAGTGCCTTTAAAATGAGGAGATCACAATACATTTCTGACATGGTATTCCATCTTGGACTCTTATTTTACAATTTATTTAATTCTCAATGCAGAAACTGTACTCCCATGATAGAGAGATTTGAGAATCCTGCACCAAGTACTGCTCATCTTGGTCATTTTGCCTAAGGCACTGAGCAAAATTTGTGTCTAGCTTTGACAGTAACAGCAATTACGTCTGTTTTAACAGGAAACATCTAATGCACAAAGGACCTAGTGTACAAGTCTTGTGAGGACTTGTGAGGAGCGGCCAAGGAAACAAAAATTGTTTAGCCTCAAGAAAAGGAGGCCTAGGAGGACCTTACCCCTCTCTGCTTGAAAGGAAGTTGCAAACTGGTGGGAGTTGGTCTCCTCTCCCAGGTTACAAGCAATAAAACGAGAGGAAACGGCCTCAAGTTGTGCCAGGCAAAGTTTAGATTGGATATGAGGAAAAATTTCTTCAGTGAAAGGATGGTCAAGCGTTGGAACAAGCTGCCCAAGGAAGTGGTTGGGTCACCAGCCCTGGGAGTATTTAAAAGTCACGTAGATGTGGTGTTCTGGCACATGATTTAGTGCTGGCCTTGACAGTGCTGAGTTAATGGTTCGACTCGATGATGTCAGAGGTCTTTATAACCTAAGTGATTCTATCATGCTGTAACATAAAGTAAGAGTTGAAACTGTTTATATCTTTGACTACTACACAGGGAATTCTCCTCACATAATATAACCAAGAACCACCCGAGAAAGTGTTACCTAGTGTTCGTTTGCCTTTTATGGTCCCAGCATGAGAGACACAGAGATAATCGTGGCACTTCACAGTCCTCTTTCACACCTGCCTGGCCTTAAATGTAAGTGGTAAAGCCAAGATCCAGGAACTTTGCACTTTCTAGTTTCTGATGCACACATACTGTGCCGTGTTCTCTTTCATGTGTTGTTTTTCCAAGGAAGAATAAATTAGAGAAGTTCTGGTTATTTTTCCACAAGGTTCTTAAAGGGTGATTGTGGGTTTTAGCTTCTGTGACAAAACACAAGTGTATTTTTACACATTTTTTTTTCAAGTCAGTTAATGAAAGGAACTTTCAGTTCTCAGGAGGGATAAAGCTCTGAAAATGTTGATTTTTTTCCATCGAAAATAATTTTAGCTTGTAAGCTATTCTTTCCTTATGTTGATGGAAAAAAAAAAAGATCAAATTTATAGATCAATAATGTTGAAAACAGGAGCAGCAGCAATCATCCTGGATGCATGTTGTTTTCTGGTGCACTTTCATATCTGAGCATTTCCTCATGCTGTAAATATCAGCCTGACTTGCACTCAGGCTTCAACCTCACATCAAGCAGCAGCAGAAAAAAAGAGGGGCTGTTTAAATGCAACAAGGCTTGGAAAAACCAATTTTTTTACAAGTGCCAGCATGTCAAAACACTGAAGGAAAATATTGAAGAGTACCAGTGTGCTTCCAGTTTGTCTTTTGCTGCATGTTTTTTCTATTGAATAATCACATCTTCCAGTGCCTAAAGCAGTAGTTCTTTGTATGTAATGTGTGCTTCAGGGCATTCAAGAAAAAAAAAAAAAAGATGGAAATTATCTGGAGGAAATGGAATCACTTTATTTCAAAGACAAATTAGATTGATCTATCTTATCATTCTCCATAGATTTCATAGGCATGTTACTTGTTGAAGTGGTATCAGGCATTTTATATATTATAGCAATTTGCATACGTTCATTAAGCTGCACTTTGTGAAGCTCTCTGACAGGGGCATTTGATGAATCCTTCTGTGGACTGCATAGCTGCTTTATGTGGAGCAATCTGTTAAATCATGCCTTTGTCCTTCAGTTTGTCAGAATCAGTAAGCGAAGCAGATGTTAATAACTGTGGGAGAGTTTGGGGTTTTTTGGTGTTTGCAGAATATGGGATAATATGTGAAGGGCATAGAATGTGTTTGTAAAAGCGACAGCTGGTGTTATTAAAGACAGAAAGTCTGCTACAAGTGAAAACTTTCTCTGGCATCTTGTAGCAACTCCAGGAGGTTTTTTGGAACAGTCAGGTGGGTGGTCAATTCTAAAATAAACCCTGCTAATATTATGCACAGCAAATTGTGTGTTTGTACTTAACACACAATTGTTCCTTACCTTTGGTTGCAAACATTCTGTCTCAGGGCTATCTCAGCCATGCAATAATTCATAGCATTTCTCTGTAAATACGTTGTAAGAAATTCTCAGGTCAACAATCCCCTGGAATGTGTCTGTGAGAAATGTAATTTCATGCATTGTCAAATTAGTAGGGTTTTACACCTGGTGAGTTTGAAGGTTACCTTTATGACCCAAGTTTTGCAGGACATGACATTTCAGTCCCTGGAATCTCTACCTATTGTCGAGGTCACTTGGCTGAAGATGTTTCAGCCAGGGAACGGCCTATATTTAGGTGGTTAACATGCTACATCTGATGGGTGGTAATTCCTGTCAAGGTGTGGTGAGATGAGTGCTTATTATCAATTGCAGAGGCATTGCAAGTGAAGGTAAAATGGGCAGGCATAAATTGGGTAAGAAATGAAAGGGATAAATAAGAGGGAAAACAGATTAGGGGGTGCCTCAGGGGAGGCCAGCAGAGGTGGAGGTGCTGATCTCCTTTCCCTGGGGACCAGTGACAGGACTCAAGGACATGGAATGAAGTTGCAGGGAATTTAAGACTGGGCATTATGAAAGGGTGCTTCACTGAGTGGGTGGTCAGCCACTGGAGCAGGCTCCCCAAGGAAATAGTCACAGCACCAGGCTTGTCAGAATCCAAAGACTGTCCGGACAATGCTGGCAGTTATTTGGTCTAGTTTTAGGTAGTCCTGCAAGGAAGAGAGAGCTGGACTCAGTGATTCTTGGGTGTCTTTCAGTTGGAGATTTTCTGTGATTCTGTGTGGAAAAAGTTGTTACAAGGCTAACTGATGAGGAATTTGAAAAAAGGAAGGACATTACCGTAGACAATAAAGGGTAAACTTTGACCACCTTCTGATCTTGCAGATTTTTATTGGTATTATCTAATAAGTAGCTCCCACTTATTTTAGAGGTGGTATTTTGCTGAGATTCACTTTAATGACATTCTCTTTGTGATTATGCATTATTGTGGAAATCTCTTTTGGGGAATTGAGTAGGAGGTGCAAAGGGTGGAGATGTAGTGATGTTACTCATGCCTGTGTGATTGAATCTGAGCTTCTGAGCCTGGCTTGTCTGCAGCTGACATCAACAGCAGGAATGTCTACACAGTGCATAGAATAAATAATCCTAGAAGTTGTCATATTTGTAGTGATTGCTTGAAAATATGTAGAGAAGACCAGTGAGGGATTTCTGTTGTTCTTGCACATGAAAGTAGGCAGCAGCCACAAATCAATGAACTGTTCCTTTTGTAAGAAGAATTGGCAGAATCTTTCATGCTGTTGCTGCATAAAAATTTCTACTTCTTCTATTCCTCAAAGTGAGTCTATCTTTCTGTCTGATTATCTTGCAAAAAAATGAGCAGTGAAATAATTATCCATGCTGATATTTACATTTCATCTCTCTGCTTGAAAATTACCAGCTCACAGAAGGGAACAGAGGGAGTCCAGGACTCCTTGGGTGGGCTGATCCTTTGGAGAAGCAAATGTCTGCTCTTCAGCTGGGACACATAGGTGCTCCCAGCCAGGAGACCATTGGTGCATGGTGGGTGTAGATAATTTTGTAGCTGATTCTCTTTGCCTTCACAGGGAATTGTGTGGTAGGTACCACTAGGACAGTTACTGTGGAAAAACTCTGTGGAAAGGAAAGAGACAAGACTTTTTTAATATATGTTCTTAATTATTTTTAAGAGCTGTGCCTGTGTGGCAGTCTTGTGTGAAATAGTGTTTCTTGTTGCAGAATGCCAAGTTGCCAATAGTGCCACCAAAATACTCAATAGACTGTGTACTAATGCTGGTGATTGTGCAGAACAGAGATCAGACCAAGTGCATTTGGACATATGAACTTTCTTCCCATTTTTTCTTTTTTTTTCTTTTCTCCTTTGTCCTTTCATTAGTCTATTGAGCCTATTTCTTTCTACTGCTGCATCTTCTTCCTTTTTGCTTTGTTAAGCACATCAGGTTTAATAAATGCATTATGCTCAGGGTCACTGTGTGAGAATAACCAGGAAAATTTACAGAGACTCTGGGACTAATTGTGATTAGGTGTTATATCTATCCTTGCAAGGATATACATCCAGAATTTCACACCTGTGACAGAACTGCCATGTTCAGCATTTTTTGGACATTAAAGAAATAATGTACTTAAGGATACCCTTGATTTTTCATGTGGTTTTCCTATTCATGTCACTGTTCTGCTGCAAGCTGAAGGCAGAATACTCCTTAAGTGTACATAAGGATGCTTGTGGTTTCCTAAATAATTTATATTTTCTGATATGCCACTGGCAGTTTTTAATACTCAATATGTTGTGTTTGTTTTTTCATCACAAATGATTGTAGCAAGATTACTATTGGAAAATTTGGGGCTTTTTTTTAATTTCATACTCAATATGTTGTGTTTGTTTTTTCATGATTGTAGCAAGATTACTATTTGAAAATTTGGGGCTTTTTTTTTTTGGTTTTCTGCTAATTTTGAACTTGTGTAGAAGTTGCTTCAAAATCTATACAATTATATACCTTAACTGTAATGTGCTATAAATTACCAGACCATCATTTTTATCACCCACAACATGCCTCAGGTGATGCAAAGCTTCAGAAGGACTGACTCGTGGGCTCATTTCTAAGTAGTAATTTTGCACAATATATATATTTTTAATTTTATATGCTTAAGTCATATACTTTTAATGACTTTATATATATATAATCTTTTTTATCAGATCTTGGATTCTGAACTTGAAGCGGTTCTTCAAGATTATATGCTTCTTGAAACTCGGAAGGTATCTGCAATAAATAGGTACGTGTAATGGATACATTCATGCTTTGTGTTGGATGGTTTGAGCTGTGTGAGTTTTGTTGACAGTTTAATGCTGAGCTTCTTACAGCTCTTGATAAATCTCAGTTGCTGAGAGCGGGACGGTGTGATGGATCTTTGCAGGCTGAATTTTCAATAACACATGGTTATTGTAGGACAGAAATTTGGAAGGGTCTGATGTTCACAGTTCCTCAGAGATTAATGTTTAGCCAAACCCACAAACTTAACTTCAGAGTGAACAAAAAGGTGAGTCTCAACAAGCAAATAAGGAGATTTGAAGGTAAAATCAGTGAGAGGAAGTGGCTCTTCTCTTGATCCCTCCCTACCTGAGGCTGTGCTTCATCTGGCTTTATATCTATGTTTCCTTTGGGGCTTTTTTGCAACTGTTGAAGGTAGTAAAGGTATGAATATAACTAAATGTGGGAAGGAAATGACTATAAAGGTTGAAAATTTGGGTACATTGAAGCTCCTGGAAATTTTCTTCTTAGGTGTTTCAGTGATGCTCACATCTTACTTCAGTCCTTTACAGAAAATATTCAGGCAATTTCAGAAATACATTCTTGCATATAACAAAGCAATTTTCAGGTGATTTCTTTTTTAAAAGTCAGGTCACACTTTATGGTTCTTGAAGCTCTGCTGAACTCCTAGCAATGGAGAAAGTTAAATGAGAGAAGATTTAGAAGTTCTTATTCTTTCCAAAGAGTTCATAGACCTAGGCAATTTTTTTGAGATTCAGTTCAGTTTGAAAGAGTGAAAGGTTTCTTGAATACTGGATGTAACAGCTGGACTTACCTTGATCTGTGTAAGAAACTTTGAAGAGATTTAAAAATGGGGAGGGGTTAAATGCTTATGCATGAAATTCACAAAAATGGATTTTTGCACTATGTTGCTTATTCTGTAAGGATTTGAATGGAACGTATCTTCACAGTGTGCTTCACCTGTAGGTCCCAAGATATTTAGCAAAAGCTGGAGAAGAACCATTGTCTCCAATTTATGCATGGGGTCAAGTACCTGCTTGGATCACCTAATGTCCTACTGCTAGAACTCTTGGATGTTCAGACCTGTGTCCAGGCCTGTCAGAGGATCCCATAGGAAGTCTAACCATCCTTTCAGAGTGTTTGCAAAAGATCAATGTTTCCGATGTTTATGTTTTCCTCATATTTCTTATATCTATTGGCGTGCCCTTACTGCTCTCTTTTGTGATACATTTCATGACTCATTTCTTCTGCTTTGTTTTCTACTTTGCTTTCTTATTTTGCTTTCCTATGTTTTCTCCTCTTCTTAATTCATTTGCAGTCTCTGGAGATTAGCTGTAGTGAGACCTTACACAAGGAGGAGTTTCAGGAAAAAAAAATCATAGTGGAATGAGCTTCCCTTTTACTGCCTCTCTAGAGAGCCTGCTGTAAAAGGCAACTTGCTGTCATTCCTGTAAATTTTCTTCTGCAGCTAGCTCTGCTGGGTGTCCCCTTTGTGCCCTGTGAACATCTGTGTTGCAGCTTACGTCTGAACCCAACTGGAGAACAAATGTGTGAACCTGCTTCTTATTTTGAGCAGAAAGCTGCTGCTATTAGTAAGGCACACGGCCCTGGTTCACCTGTGACTTCTTAATCCCCAGCTGGGAGAGAACCAGCCGTCTGGATTCTCCCCTCCTGCCAGCCGTGCCCTTGTCCCCGGGGTAGCAAGTTTACCTGCTTTCCTCCAGACACTGTCCAGTGCCTGTCATTTTGCAGCACTCATTTTCTCCCTGAATTTTCCCTTTTGTGTCATGCAGGAAGGAAGGAAGGAAGGAAGGAGTGAGCACTGCAGGACTTTGTGACATAGCTTACTTTCTGCTGCTCCAGAAAACTTCTCCTTGCATGCACACAGTCATGCAGGCACCACCCTTCTGCATCAGCAAGAAATCATTAATCCTTGAAGTATTCAGGCTCCAGGGATGCTGGAGCAGAAGAGAAAGCTTCATTTGCTAGGCTGCACATAGGGCTTCCAGGAAAAGTTGACAAGGTTTCTGTGCCAGTTTTGGACACAGCACAAGACAGCTCACTAAGCATAAATCAGGAACTTAAATTCAAAAAGACTTGCTTTACCCAACTTTTCACTATAAAAGGAAAAAAAAAAAAAAACCCAACAAAAAGGGGTGAAGAAAAAGAAGCAGCAGTGCTGCCCAGTTTGCAGAAGTGCTATCCTACTTGGGTGTGCTCAGGAGTGCTTGAAGTGTATAGGTGGTGAACTGCAGTCTCCGTGGCATATGCGTGTCTCCAAGAGAAAAAGGAAATCTGTTGTGTCAAGCTGGCTTCAGCTTATGCTCGCAGGGCTGTTGTGACAAGCCTGGAAGGTGCAGGAACTTTTGTGAAAGATCAGGTGTGATAGCAGAGAGCGACTGTAACACTTGGGGGGAGGAAGCTGGAGTATTTGAGGTCAGGCTAAGACAGCAGCCATCAGCAGGCAAGGGAACACAGCTGATTTAGCAAGAGCATGCACCAATTCAACAGCTTTCCTCAGATATTTGGGTTGGAGCAACTCAAAATTAGCAAATTCCTGGCTGACGTTGCTGAAAAGGCTACTGGACAACTTTGTTTTCCTTGTCATTACATGAGCTCCCTTGTGGTAGAAGGGTATGTGAGTTTCAGAGCTTTTCAAGCCAGGTTAGAAAAAGTTGGCCCCTTTCTTTCCAAAACTATCCATCAAGGCAGTCCCAATGCACCCCAGACATCTCTGGGTGTGTGAATCCTGTGCAGGCAGTGGTCTCCCCTGTTCATTTTGTGAATGCATTTGTTATGGAGGGAAGGGCTGGTCTGGCTGATTGTATGGCTGTAAGTGCTGAACAGCAAAAATTTTTAAACAAAAAAATCTGGTCCTCTTTAAACATTGGCGGACAGATATCTGTCTTCCATCTGTGGCAGCCTCTGCCAAACAGCAGAAGAACTGCAAAGTTTGTGCTCTGAAACCTCAGAGGAATAACTGGCACTCTCCAAATTTTTTTTTTTTAAACTTCACACAAATCTGAAACGTTAAACACAGAAAGAAATGCTAAATGTGACAAGCAGGCAGAAACTGGGAAGTTCAGCTGGAAGGGCTGTGCATGGAACAAAGCCCTGGCACAGGGCATGGAGCCCCTCAGCCCTGCTGCGTGGTCGTTGCTGTCGAGTGACAGCCGGCAGTGGTCACCAGTTGTGGAGGCAGTCCTTTGGCTGCCCCCTCCTGTAGGGGCCAGGGAGCTGGCTGGTAGTCTTGAAGGCACGTATGGCTTGTAAGAGCCCTCCAGAGCTGCAGAGTGACTTACACCATGTTGAGATGTGACACCTGGAAGGGGGACACTGAATACATACTCTATACCAACTAAGCAAATTAGTTTTCTTTAAAGAAAAAGGAGGCATTCTGATCAAACAAAGAATTTTCAGATACAAACTGTCAGGAAATAGTCTGAATTCTGCACTGAGCTTTCTTAAAAACACAAATATTTTACCTCTTTGGAAACACTTTCAAACGGACTTTTTGCTTAGTGGTGTTACCAGGAAAAAGTAATGCATGGATCTTCTATTCTGTAACCAGTAGGGAAGTAGTACTTCTGCCTTATCTGACCATGATTTGATAGAAAAGTTTCTCTGGACACGTTGCTGGCTTATGTTCAGCTGGCTGTCAACCAGCACCCCAAGGTCCTTTTTACATCAGGCAGCTTTCCAAACCATTTTTCCCAAAGCCTGTAGCATGGGGCTGTTGTGACACAAGAGCAGGACCCAGGACTTGGCCTTGTTGAACCTCATACAATTGTTCTTGGCCCATCAATCCAGCCTGTCCAGATCCCTCTGCAGAGCCTTCCTGCCCTCCAGCAGATCACCATTCCCACCCAATTTAGTGTCCTCTGCAAGGAGACTGAGGGTGAACTTGATCCCCTTATCCAGACCATTGATAATGATATTAAATGGAACTGTTTAATCAATTAGACTGAGATATTTGGTCTGTTCTTGCTCTTACTTGAGACTGTGTCCAAAAAGGACTGTTTTCACTGGGCTTGAATCAGTCTCATGGAGCAGCTGGGAAATAAAGCAGGACTGTGCATCAGCCATTATGAACTGGGCAGTAGAAATTTGCTTTGGTTAGGGAAAGTGTCAGCTTTTAGCAGTTCCCTGTTAATTTTTAATTTGCTTCCCCATCTAGGCGCACTGTATTTTTAGTAATATGCACCTCTGCTGTGTTGTGCTTTTTACCAATCAGAGTTATTTTGCTTTTCTGACTTGGCATGGTGTTGCATCTATTTGTCTCCTTTGACAGAGCTAGGAAAATGTGTGTTTACGATAGGTGATTACAAGGACAGCACTTTGGTACCTGGGAGCAACTTGTCCTAATTCACTGGAGCAGTTGTGGCCAAGTCCCACTGCTAAGCATGCTGTACACTACCCAGCAACACATGGTGTTAATAATTGAGGATGTCAATAATGGGTGACACAATTGTCAGACTTAAAAAATAAAGGACTAATAAGGAGCTTTGAAATAGTCTTGTTTGAGATTGGCTGCTGTTTGTTGCACCATTAATTCTGAAGAGGAGTTTAATTCCAAGTGCAAGAAAATGGAGGAAAATGAAGGTACTTCTGCTTAAATGGATTAATGAGTTTGAGTATGGAAGAAAGCAGCAGTCCCCTATGTGAGTGTGTTTTGTCCATGTTACGTTGCTCACCCAGCTGGGTGTCACCTGCATGGATCATTTCAGTAGACCTCCCAAACCTCCCCTGCAGAGTCACTGCCTGTCCCTACATCCTGTGCATGCATGGGGCGTAGATGGTAAATGTCCAAGTGGGATTTTTAACTTGAGCACTCAGGAAACCAATGCCAACAATGAAGAAAATGGATACAAGCTGCTGTTGGTTCTGTTATGTTTTTGCTTGAGGAAAATGTTTCCAAATTGGAGAGGCAGGTGCACACTAATGTGGTGCTTTTTGTGCAGATACTAATGATTCCTCCTGTGCATCCCAATGTGTGTCCCTGTTCACTATGCAAGAGTTGGATCTGGAATCCTACCCACACAGAAAGTGTGTGGTAGCCAAATGTAGCTACACGTGAACAAAGTATCCTTATTTTGTCAAGCTAAAATACCCAGCACAGAGTATCATAAATTGATCCCTGGAGTACAGACCTACAATATAAACTGTAGTACTTTGAATGTATGTGTGTTTTAATCACATTGAACACTGTGCAGCAATTTGTAGTGTATTACAGCTGACAAAGTATTTTACCTCCCAATAACTAGCTAGTGTAAATAATGTTGATATTTCCCCCATATTTATAATTACATTAATTGCTTTGTGTATTAATAACAGTTAAGTGTCAGAGCCCAAGCTGTAGCTGCCAGTAATCCACATGCAACTTGTTTGCATATTCAAACTACAAAACTGATGAGTAATTGCCTTTATTGCTATTGCATATCACAGCTCAAATTTTGCACAGAAAAGCCCACTGTTACCTAAATATTGTAATGTTCAATATCAAATCTAGTGCTAATAGAATGTTTTCCAGAAATGAAGAGCAACCCTCTAACAGATCAGAAGACATCCAATGAAAAGTAAAGGAATAGTTCATTTTAGCTAGGAAATGTGATTTACTTCCAAATAAAGCTAAGTTTTGAAAAAAGATGTTTCCTGCTGTGGAAAGTAGCATTTTTCAGAGCCAAAGCTGGAACATCCATATGCAGTGCAATGTTTTTGTTTTGTAATGTGAGATAATTGGGCTAACGGAGTGTCACAAAGAAGCATTTGAGGATTGACTACATTTTTCAAACAGAAGCTATTTTTTGGGAAAGTTTCCAGAGAAATAATTGTTCTGCTTTACTGTCTTGCGGACTTAAGCATTTTTATTCTTAGAGACAGCAAATAGAGATTTCAGGTAAATCTTGCTAAAACTTCAGTTGAAGAAAGTAACTTCTTCAGCTTCTAGGAAGTTTTTTTTTTTTTAGTTTTTTTGTTTGTTTTCCTCTTTGTTTTTTTTTTTAACTTTAGTTTTCTTTCTTGGTAGTTATGGTGCTTTGTGTTGAAATCCTTGTTGGAAGCCAACATTTAATACAGTTGATGGTTTTGAAATTTTGCAAACCACTAGCATTTGTGAGGGCAACAGAGTGAAGAGTCAGTTCCAACTTAATATTGCAGATGTACACTGAATTATCCAGGGAAGAGCAAAGGTTGATTAAATTCACAAAATAAGGTGATTCACAGTTTTCTAAATATGTCACTCAGCCTAAAATTAACTCAATTATTTACCAGTCACACACATGCTAATGAATCCTGACAATCTCAATTGACCTGCTATGATGAACTTTGCTGTCACCTAATATTATTCCCTCTGTATTTTCACTGAAAAGAGTGATTGTAGCATTTATCACATGCAAAACAAAAAAATGCTTGAGGATCATATTATTTTTTAATATTTGCAATTCCAGGGCACTAGTAAATTAATTACATTTAATTAGAGGCACTTCTTTTTTTTTGAAAGTGTTTCCTAAAGTTTAGTCCCACAGAGATTTTACATGTGATAGTGATGAAAGTGGCTGCTTCTAAGGCAGCATCAATGATACAATTTGAGAAATAAAGTTAAGCTTATCTTTTCATGCAAAATGTGACAAAATTATAGCACTTTGACTAATATGGTAAATAAGATTTATTATGATTGCTAAAATTAGAATCACCTTGGAATGCCATTTTTGGCATTTAGTGTTACCAGTAGCTATAAGAAATTTATAAGTTAGCCAAAATAGTACATGAGTTTATCTACTTTCTTACTGAATACAGAAATATGCAATTTAAATAAAAATGTGATTATTCTGGATTTGTACTTGAGTTATGGGTAAATCTCCAAAAGGCTGCCCTGGATTATGAAACAGTATCTCTCTTTCCCTTTCCAAGGTTTTTGCCTCAAAGCTTTACAGAATCCTGGATGAAAATCAACATTGATCCATAAAATGGACATCACTGTAGCATCCACATGGGTAGGGCACAGCAGCTGAAAAGATTTCTGGCCTGCGGTTATTTCTGTCAGGAAAATGGAGATAGATAAAGATACAGATATATAGTATTTAAAGCTGCTGGGCAATGCTAGGCTACTTGCAGACAGCTGCATGTTCAGCCTCTTTTGCTAGAATGGTTAAGCGGCTAATTAAGTGGACAAGTCAGGTCTCAGCATACCCTCAGGGAGAAGACTGCTGTGTCCCAGCCTCCTGTGAAAGTTTTGGGAGAGATGGGTTTGAAGCTGCAGCAATCTCATTGTGAGTTGTGGTGGTGGCTGTGAGGTGGGGCTGCTAGAACCCATTTTACAGGATTTTACTCAGTGGCTGCCAACCAGAGAAACATAAAAAGTTAAAAAAACCCCGAAAATTTCTGAAAACTGAAACTACAGCATCATATTTAATTGCATTTTTTTCTAGGTAGTTCCAAATTGTTAATGAATTTGTTTAGAAAGGTGCTTGCTCGATGTTTCGGGGTATTTTTTAATATTTTCCATGATTTTCATACTTGATTCATTCAGTGACATCAGCTATGGTGACCAAACAGTTGTTTCCGTGGTGACAAATTGCAGTGTTACAAGCATGCTTGTATGAATCAGGTAAGAAAAACAGATCAACTATAAATGGAGAAAATTTGCTTGCAAAAATAAACCAGAAATATTTGCTGAAAGTTTTCTGGAGAATGGCTTGGAAATCTGAAAATGATTTTAACATAGGTGTGTCTTCAGTTCATCCAAAAATTCCAGCATGGCTGGTTTTATAGTGAAGCACAAAGGGATCTGTCAACATCTGGTGATGGCAGCCACATGGAGAATGCTTTAAGTAGATAAGTAACTTCATAAGATGTGTGAATTAATTCAACTGCAATAAAAAAGAAAATCTATAGCTTCTTGCTCATCCTCTAAAGTATGACAGCCAGCATCACAGCTCATTGTGATTAAGGTCTATCTCTCTAATAAATTGCATCTTAAAAGAATCTTGAATGCTTTTGTTATGTCACAGATACAGTTCTGATTCCACAGGGGTGTAAGCCAGGACTTGACCATTGAGAATTAAAATGATGGAGCTGCATCAGGCTTCTATAAATACAGGGAAAGGTGACTTGTCATCTCTATATGTAAAAGGGACGAAATTAAGGACACCCCAAATTGTATGTTATATGGTATACTGTATTGTCATGGATTAAAATGTATTTCGGGGTACATGGTAGTAATGCCAAAAAGACCCTGGATATATCTAGTGACAGTATGAATTAATTCCATTCCCGTCATGACAACTCTCAGTGGGAATATTGTGCTTTGGCTGGGCTCAGACGTTATTTCCAATAAGTATGGAAATAATGGCTCACGGTGCTGCAAAGTGCTAGGAGATCTCCAGGGAAATCTCATCAGATAATGTGATAGGTTTGAAATTAATTCGTGTCCCAACTGTATTTACACAATGTACAGTTGTCTCTCTGACGACTTATAAGGAAAGGTAAATGCAACCATCCTAAATCAGTGCAGGGACTTGCTGCAATATGCGCTCTTGGTAGACTATAGGTATTTTTCTGAGTTGTACAGAAAGTCCAGACAACTCAGAAAATGGTTCTATAACTTTCTTACACTGCAGACTTTTTGTTGTCTTGTTTGTCACCTCATTGTGCCACATTATCATCTTTCTTGCATTTCTTCTTCCCTCCAGTTCAGTAGACATGAATTTTCACATTGTTCTTTCAAAAATCTGAAAGGAAAAAAAAACTGTTGAGAAATTCTTGCTTCTGGTGTAGGTGTGACCCAGCTATAAATTTATACATCAATATATACATACACCTGTCATTCCTAGATTTATTTTTGGTGAAGCCTTCTTTATGGCACTGTTCTGGCCTCTTTGCAGGCTGGTTTGGGATTGTGCCAGGCTTTGCCTGGTCAGCTGTGCAGAACTGTGTCATGTTAGGCCAAAGAAGCAAGGGATTATCATCCATGGAAGAATGTACATAGCTTCACCATATTTATAAGTAGTGAATGTCTCAAGAAACATATGACAAATTTGCAAGCCCATCAGTTGAGTTTCTTGAATTGAGCCTCATCTGGGAGCCATAAGCTAAAAGCTCAAATATGGATCCTTGTAAGATTTGAAGTGTGCAGAAAATATGTTCTTTAGTGAAGAAATCTTTAAAGGACTAGGAGAGGAGTGGTCTTCTTCAGAGATATGCTTCTACCTTCAAGTTTGAATACCAAGGCTGAGTGTTTTTGGAGGCCTGGGGCAAAAGGGAAGTTAGAACCACATACGACGTGCAAGGGCTGCAAGCCTGAACTAGAGCTTTACTTTTTTTAAAACTCCGTGGCTTCTGACATTGCTTTTGCGAACATGGAAATAAAATACACATAATACTGTGCATACTGCAGCTTCTCTCTCCTCTCACTGGTTTTACTTTGTTTGTATCTGGCTTCCACTTTTAGCTTCAAGTCTTTCCTTCCTTCCCATTGTAAGAGAAGGTATTTTCTTCTCCAAAAGGTATTTTCTTTGTTCCTTTGTAGATTCTTTGGTTTCCTCAAAGATTCAGTGACACAGAGAAGAACCCCTAGGATCCTTTCTGTTGACTTTTCTTCCTTGCCTTTTCTTTTTCTTTTTTTCCTTATTTTATGTGCTTGCATTCACTCTTAAGACAATTCAGTTCTCCTCTTCATTCCTGTAGCCATCAGATGTGGCAGGAAAAGGATTGATCAGGCAACCTAATTTCTGTCTCTGCAGGTTGGTTACATTGATGGAAACATTTGGTACAATGGTTTTGGTTTGCTATAAACTCTAATTCTACTTAAAGCTTCTTCTCCCCCTTCATTTTGATAGGATCAGTGCATCAGCAGTCACATCTGGCACTGGAGTCTTAATGCAGTAGATACCAGGCTGCCTTTCAATAATAATATAGAAGAGAAAACAATAGAAAATCAAAATAATAATTTATTTCCTATATTACTAATTCTTCCTGATTCCAGTTGTCTTTATCACTTATCAAACACATCTGACTACATATTAGAATCTCCTCCATTTTACCTGATAGGTACAAATACAGCCTCCTTTATTTCTACTTCTTACTACCATGGTAGCTATATTTTCTATGTAATTAGGAATTGTATTTTTCCCTTATAAGCATTTGGGGAGGAGAAGGGACTGTGTAGTTCTTTACTCTTCTTTAATTTGCTGAGCCAAAGTAGTTGGGATGGGACATGCACCTCCAAAGAACCGTTCACCAAATTCTGATCAATCAGTCAGTGAGATGACCAAAAGTGAAACAGATTGCTGATGTGCCTGCTGCTGACAGCACAAACACAAGATAGTGATGTTGCAGCAAGAGGGTCTGCGGAATCATTATGACTGGCACTGATGTATGAGAGGGAAAGAAATCAGAGTGTTTCACTGTTGGGTTTGTAAGTGGCAGTCTAGAGAAAAACAGTGGTTTTCAAATGAGTAGTTTAGGTATTTTTAAACTTTATATGCCAAGAAATTAATAATTTTAGTATCTTTCTTAATGCTTTCTGAAGCATTGAAAATATGAACCTGAACAGTGTATGGTGCTTTAAAATTGTTTAGCATAGAGGTATTTATCTATTTGTCATGAAGAAGGAAAATTAATAATCTTCTTTGTGCACTGAAACTTTTATACTGAATGTTTTCTGAAATTTCATTATGTAGAAGCCCTATGGAAGCTGTGCTGTCCAAAACATTTTTCTTTTAATGTACTGTTATGTGTGCTTGTTCAAACAAAGAAATGCTTATCTGTTGAAAAGATAGCAGTGATAAATTACTTCAGCTTTCATGCTTACCTACTGTTTTCCATTTGGCATTAAATTCCTAGTTGAATCCCAGAGGCAGATACATCTGAATTCAAAAAGTTACCTTGCTGCCTTTTTTTTTTTAGCCAGCCCCTCTGTCCTGATGATAAAAAAAGGAAATTTAGTCATCTAAACCATCCTTGTATAGTTTTAATCCCACTAGATGTGAAAAGGATTGCAATTTTTACAATTTTCTCTGAACTGTATTAATTTTCAGAGGCTGTGCAGGACCTCTACCTTTAGTGTCACAACAACAGCACTTTAGATATCAACAGTTTAAATATCAATTTAATTCAAATAGCATGCAAATTGAGCTTTCTATACTTACCCTATCTCATTATGGATAATGCTGCATATGCTGTGTTAATCCTTTTGAAAAATTATTGACTCCTGAATAACTTTCTTTTACTACTATAAATCATATCTTCATGATATTTTTTTTCCTGTCATTGACTTTTAAGTTCAAGGGTCTGTTTTACTTTCATCAGAAAACAAATTTCTCTCTGTGCTTAGCATGAAATATCTGGGCTCGTGTTTTCCATTTTAATGGAAGTTCATCACTCTCCCCTGCCTTCTCCTCACTGAATAAGTGATACTTATGCAATGCACAGGTGGAGCATACAAAAACAGAAGAGTAACAAAACAGTTTAAGAAGGTAAAAGTTTTAAAAGGTAACATGACGTAAATCAGCTGTATTAGCATATCTGAATGTGTAAGAAAAAGTAATTGTGAAATCTTGCCTCATTTGCCAATCTTTACCATGCATTAGTTGATAGAATAATTGTTATTTCCAAAATACCAACACTGGCTCTTAAGCAGGAGATGCTGTCTGTCCTAGCTGACTCTTCAGATGTTTGTCTTAATCTGCATTTTTGCTGATCCGTGTCGCTTGCCCTCTGAAGGGCTGTAGACATCTGCTTGCCAAAGAGGTGAAGTTTCTCACACTGCTTAAGGAGGAGAATTTCCTGCCCTGGGATGAACAAACATGCACTTGACCAAACTCTCAGCATTAATGTGTGACAGTTTCTATCTGATGATACATGTACTAAAATAGAATAGTTTGGTGGGAAGGCACATACAAAAGTTGAACTGAAAAGTTGGTACTGTGCAACAAAAACCAAGATATGGAACATCTCCTTTTGTTAGGTAAAATTCTGCTAGGCTCAATAAACTACTCATTGTTAGAATTATTATTAACATCACTACTATTATTATTTTTGGACTCCAGCTGGGTCCTCTGCATTCCTAAAAGGATTATTTTTAGTGTAAAATCCTACTAGGAAAGGTGCACTTTTAAATAATGAAAGTCAAGGACGTTTAGCATCTTGCAGAGCTGGCTCTACAGCAAAGGCAATATTACTGTTACTTCAGGGCCATCAAAATTCAAGCCCTTCACAGGTGGAAGTGCTGTCTGAAAAAATGATTTTGAAAATGCTACTTCACATTAAAAGTAGCTGGAAAAAATTGTCCCCAGGATGGTATTATCTGTATGTAGCCAGTAGTTTAACAAGGAGCTCTTCCAGACATATTTCTTTTGAAACAAAATCTGTTTTCTGGAGTACATTAGCCTGCAGAGGAGAAGAAACAGGGAAGCTATTAATATGTTTTCCCATTTAACCACAAATGCTCCTAACTCTCACTGAGAATATAGATAGTTCTCTTTTGGCAAGCAAATGCCTGTTAAGGGCACTTTGCTGGATGCATTTGTGCTATTCTCTAATCTTGGTAGTCTGCACAAATGGGCACAATCCCCAGAAAAATGACAGCAGGTGTAGATTAATTAAATACAAGAGCTGCTCTGGCTTTTTAGGTAGAAGGAGAGAGCATGCAGATCACCTCCTGCTAATGGCATGGTTGACTTTCTTTGTTAATTATTCCAGCCCTGCAGTCCTTCGCTTTGGTGAGGGCAGGTTTTTGGTGGTGGGAGTTATAATTAGTGGTATTTGGCCAGGGAATACCCTCCAAGTTAACAGAGTCAGAGTGCTGCAATTATTTTTTCCCAATGGAAATATATATGTTTGCATATATGTATTTGGTTTGTTGATAGTATTTAGACTGGGTAATTTGAAATGTGAACGAAGCAGGTAAGATGTATTTTGTGGAGTCTGAGATCATCTTTCTTGTGGAAAATCTTTCTGAAATTATTGCGTGGTTAGTAGGATTCAATCCATGCTACAGATAAAAGAGGCTGCTGTTTAAAAATATTTTGATGAAGCACAGACACTGTCACATCTACATGGTATGGTGGATTTCTTTGTGCTTGGAAAGTACTCCAAGCCTGTTGAAGACAAGCAAATAACCTCAACTTTTTTACGCTTCCCCTTCCTCTCTCTCTTTGTCTTTCCTCTGTATTGCTAGTATTGTAAAAATGCAAAAGTCTTTGGCATGCCTTCATGCATAGTACAACTCAATGTGAAAGTTTTGTGATGATGAAATCATCAAGAGAAAGCAAGAAATCAATTTAGCTATATTGTTATTACCATATTTTTAATAAGTTAACCTTTGGAGACCAGAGTTTCAGTGGACTGATGATGCATCACAGCAGTGAAGCAAGTGCTTCTTTGAGGTAGTCATAGGGAAACAAAATATTCTGCCATCAGGCTCTTGCCCTCCTCCTCCCCCATTCCTAACAGCAGCACAATGTTTACTGTTGTTAGTGGCCACCTGCTTCCCTTCAAATCCTCCTCACGCAAAACACAGTCATTTCAGAACAGTCATTATACGTTTGGAAACAGCAAAGCAACTCTCCAAACCCCACTGATTGTGTTGTATAGCAACTCCACTGTATGCCATTTCTGCTGCTTGGAAGGCTGGTAGCTGCTTGGCAAGCTAAAGAAGAAGCTTCTTCCCAATAACAGTGTTTTTTCTTTTGTCCCAGAGTGTGGTATTATTTTTCTAGTGGTATGATTAGGAAAGAAAATATATACAAAGCTTAAGAAATATTCCAATGTATTTATAATACAGTATTATGATGGGAATTAAATAAAGTCACTCAAGTGCTTGAGTTCATTCAAGTACTTTGGGGGCTTTTAAAAAGAAATAATTGTTGCATAGAAAGTCTTGCCTGAATAGCAATTATTTGATTAAAAGAATACTGGCCCAGGTCTTGTGCTTAGCTTTCTATGAGCTTAACCATGCAATCATTTTTATTGCCATTGTTGAACCTAGATGGGTTTAAATAGGGCTTCTCCCACGTAGGTTCTTTAATGACACATTCAAGGAAGAGAGCACAAGTAAAATGAAATGAAATCCCGAACCCACATCTCAAGGAAGAGGGTGGGACGGGGTGTGAAAGGAACCCTGGAGCTGTCGGGAGCGGCAGGAGCAGCATTACGCAGCAAGGAGACCAGAGAGCTGGAGTCTTTCTGAGGATGGAAAAACAACATTCTTCCTGCTGAGCGTCCTTTGCTTTGACTGGATGCAGTTGACATTCTCTCTGAACCTAGTGCTGCCTACAACAATGCTTCTAAATGCAGCTGGCACCCGTTGCTGCTGCCTACAAGCAGTTATAGAAAGCAAGCTGGGTTTCTAGGTTTTCCTAGACCCACACTACCTAAGAAATACAATTTCTTAACTGTA
The DNA here is from genome assembly GCF_014805655.1 of Passer montanus. Lineage (NCBI taxonomy): Eukaryota > Metazoa > Chordata > Aves > Passeriformes > Passeridae > Passer > Passer montanus. The sequence goes on along the minus strand of NW_024368374.1, from coordinate 5,167,358 downwards.
CATAAGGAGAATAAAAACAAGATAAATGGAAAAGTCATGCTAAGATCTTTGTAAAACTTGAAAAAACTTGTATTCTGTCAGTTGAAATCTGAAGTGGTGAGAAGGAATGACATATTGCATTGTGGCAGATCTCAACAAGGATTGAGAAAGGGTGAGCCTGTAACACTCTAGGCAAAGCTTCGTGCACCTGGAAACATTCTTGTTTTGCAAAGTGAATAGCAGCTGATTGTTAAAGCATGATTGCTTCTGATGGAAGGAAAAATGGCTAAAACTCTAAAATGAAATATAGTAGAAAGTAAGTTTTAGGAAGATTTCTGTCTGCAAAAGCCTTGTGCTATAAAATTCCTCTTGCCAAGAAAGGAAGAAGGACTTGACAGATAAAAAAATAGTAACAAACAAGCACAGCTTTCCCAGAGGTGATGGAAATATGCTCAAAGCAATGATGCAAGCCCTCAGTGGTGATGGGTGTGTTGCCTGTATCCTTTGCCTTCCAAGGAAGTGCAGAAATACTCAGTGCATCCTTAATAGTCTGGAGAGGCTTGGCAAGAATTGTCACTGAGTATTTATTTGAAATGTAGTTGCAGGGAAGTGTGAAGCAGATATTAATTTAATCTCAAGAGTACAGAAAGATGTGAAAAAAAACCACCCAAAACAACTCAGAGGTGCAATTATTTACCTTAAGGCATCTGATTTTTACAGGTTAAAAGAAAATAGATCTGTTTCTTGTCTACTGCTATTGGAAATTTTGCAGGGTTTATATAGAAAGTATTCTGGCTTTCATTAAATACATATCTTTAAACAACTTATAACAGAATTCTGAAGGATTACCACAGTAGTCTGTTTGTGTTGACATTAAGTGATAGTGTCTAAAAAGCTGCCACCATAACTCCCTGTTATTAGTGTTCTGTCACGTATTTGTATCGGGTCACTCCTGTACTTGGCATGTCCTGAAATGGTTGCAAGATTCTTGATCTGAAAGGAAAATATGTGAAATTACTGGGGTTTTTTTTCAGTACTGGTTGGGGGAAACAAATCATTGTTCCAAGTTCCTTTCTGGTATTTAGGAAGAAATGGATTGAAAAGACAAAAAGAAACTCAGTTCTCCAGGAGCAAGTCCGAAGATACCAGAGAAGGCCACGTTGTTCTTTTAGTTTCACACCCAGTTTTCAAAACAGCTTGATAAATTCAGAAGGGCTTTTTTTTTTGTTACAATAAACATATAGTTAAAAAAAAAACCCAAAACCTAAAGTAAAAATGTAATGGATTATGCCTGCCCATCATCAATAGATGGTTCTATGAACAGGAAAAGATATTAAAGAAAAAAACAGTATGAGTACTATAACTTATATTGAAATTTCAGCACCACAGGTCTGCATAAAATCAATGAGTTTAAGCCATTCAGCCTCAGCTGTTAAGGATTTTAATGAGTCCATTCGCTTTGTAGATATTCTGAGTTAGTATAAACTATTTCCTTTACATTCCTTTCACGCGCCCAAGAGATTCGACATTCCTGGAGAAGATGTTGAACAAAGACAGGGTTTCTAGCAGAGAATCATCTGGCCATTTGCTTTGGACATCAGGCAATAAGGTTCTGATGGTTGTTATTAGATTACCCCTATTCAGAATATTAAACAAGGTTAAAACTCGAGTTATTTTTTACTTCTAGATACTGTGACTCAGTGGGAAATGGGTATGATTATTTTGGGATAGGATTTGACCTAAATTTGTTTCTTGGTTAGATTTGTATACTGACCTCTTATTTTTGAGATCTCTGAACTACTATCTCTTCTATGGTCTGAAAAAATTGCTGACTTGATTAGTGCTAATAATTTAAATTTCAGTATCTGACATTTCTTTGCTGATCTGCTTTGTCTGTACTGACACCAGTCAATACTAGTGTCTCAGTAATTTCAGACTACATCTGAAAGGAGAAGAACAAGAATTTGGAGTGGCGGGAAGTAGCTGGAACTGGACTTCAGGCTTGTCAATAGAGTGAAGGAGAAAATGTGTTTGAATGATGCTCAGATGCAGCTGTTGTTTCACCTTCATCGTCACTATGATGTGCATGAAGAGTAGAAGAGGTGGAGAGAGAGGTCACTCAAAGGGAAAAACCAAGGGGAAAAGTAGAAAAGCATAGCGTGGAGCAAGGTTGGGAGAATAGGTGGAACAAGTGTGCCAAGAGCAGGATAAAAACACCAGAGGAAATGTGGTAAAGCCCCTTCCAAGCACTCTGAATCTCTGCTCAGTCCTTCAAGGCACCTTTCTCCAGGCTAGCAATTACATCTAGCTGGCTTGAGGAGTTCCAGGTAGGAATGAAGGTATAATGGCAAAGACTTTAGCTTGGCTGTTCAGGGATCCCAGGAAAATATTTTGGATGTTGTCATGCTGATATCTGTGTTACTTTGTTGTTACAACCCATGCCATCCAGGAAAAATAGACTAAGGCAGTGCAGTAATGTCTCAGCGCTACAAATGCACCATTGTTCTCTCCTCCTTTCCACCATTTGCTCCCCATTGCCCAAAGGCTTTTTATCCTCTGCTTCTTCTACCAGATAAAGGTCCTTGACAAAATATGTAGGAAGGCAGACTTGCTGAAGCAAATTCTTGATCTGACATCAATCCAGCTTCAAATTTGCATATGAAAATGTAATAGGGTAATTTATCACCTTTATTCAGATAAGGAGATAAAATTGCAGGCAGTTAACAACCTTCATTTGTATGTTGAAAGTTAGAGGGAAGTTAGGCAGTTGGATAGCAGCACCTTTCCTTTTCTGATGTGGATTACCCAGAGGGAGTAATCATCATTCATAGTTTTCCACTGGCAATTTTACCTGATACTGGCAGGTAAATCACAGAGCAGAGCATGGTGCTATCCTCTAGCTTTGATACTTTCAATTGTAGCAGGTCTTCAGCAAACATCCAGTATAACCCATGTAGGACTTTCAGCATAGCTTTTAAAAGTAACTAAGGAGTTTGAAAACACTGTGCTCTATATGAGAGCAAACAATAACGTGAGTGTAGAGGAGTTTTCATTAAGATTGTTTGTGACCTATGAGCAAAATAAAGGGGAGGACAAGACAGGCTTTCCTAGTGATTTACTTTCTATGCCTATGAATCATGGGTTTTTTCCCTCTGTTATTGTGATTGCATTTTTTTTCCTCAGCACTGCTCACCCTGTCATTATGGGTAGAAAATGTAAAGGGATTGTGATATTTTCTCAGCAGTGATGAAAGGAACAGGACACTTCAAGGACATGCTATAAAAGTTGTTAGGACTTCAAGATGCTGTAGCTTCTTCATCTGAAAGCACTGTGTATGATCCGTATTGGATTAATGTGACTCATGCTGAAGGATGCTGGCTTTACCGTAAGCTATATTGATCTCGCATATTTACTTTTTAACTTACCAATTACATTAATTTCCCTATTTTTCCCCAGGATTTCTGGGTGAGTACACTTTTGAGGCTGTAAATCCCAGGGGAAGGAGCCAGGCAGTTCATGTTGGCAAAGAATCTGGCAAAAGACATTGCTTAAATATTTGCCAAGAGCAACAGAGGCTTGTTTAAAAAATAACTGTATGTTTCAGCTATTGTCTTAAGGGGCTTATTGGAAGAGAGCAAATACAGGCACAAAATTTTGAAATTTTTATAAAGCTCTCAAAATATTAAGGAGTATTTGCAAGATAGTACAAGTTAAATATATTTTAGTGTGGTTTGATGTGGGTTGGCTTTTTCTCTATTTTTGGTCAAGAGGAAGGGAAGAGAAAAGCAGGAGGGGCTGTGTGCTGCGCAGTCAGTGAGAAACCTTGGAACTGGAAAATAGAAAATGAAAAACAGCAGATGTGAAACAGTGGTTTCTGACTTCCTTCTTATGAGCACAAATGTATCAACTTAATAACATAATTTAAAACCCCTCTTTTTGGGCCATCGAAGTAAAGAAGGTGGAAATAATTAGTAGCAGTCAAAACAAATCCACAACAAGTCATTTGTTCTTGGTGAAACATTTCTCCATATTGCTTTATGGATTCTATCTGTCCAGACAACGTATTCCCCCGACATAAAGGAACACTTCTGACATTGTGTAAGATTTCCATGCAAGACTATAATGTGGACGTGGCTTTGTCACAAAGGACAAATGTTCCTCACAATGTGCAGCAGAGCTCTTTGCTGAATGAACGGAAAGATGGAAGCTCCAGTCATACACCACACTGCAGTCATAGTTCTATTAAAATATAATTATTTTAATCCAATTATACCAACAGGTCAGAAAATTGGTGGGCTTTCATACTGGTGATATTGTGTGAAGTATTAGTTGAGCTATGCAGCCAAATAACTAGAGAGGATTTATTTATGACACTTACTAGTGTTTTTCAGAACATCAAAGACCTAGCCAGCAGATTATGCAGCAGATGTATTACATGAAGTAGAATTGATTGTGATTTCCTGGATATTTGGGGATTTTGTAAAAAGGGAGAGCATAATTATTGAATAACTTCTACTACAGCTCTCACAGTTTTTTTGTTCTGCTTTGTTCCTCCCTCCCATACTAGTTACCTTGATCTGGTAGAATATTAATTTTCCCTTAATAGAAGCTCTTCTCTTGTGGAGAAGAATCATCAAATCCTAATTAGCTCAGCACACTTAACATTGTGCTACCAAATATGTGATCTGTCTAAAGGTGGATTGGTTTATCTCAAGGTTCGTGTTTTGAGCTCATGCAGCCTGAGTAGTGCTTTTCTTCAAGAGGGGCTCAGGTAGTAGGAGGGTACAAATCTTCTCAAGCTGTGCAAGAGTGGCAGGAAACATGGGCTATTACCAACACAGCAAATGCTGGTCACTCGCAGGTGGGTTGAAGGATATTCTTTTCAATTTGTTAAAATATCTGCAGGCAGTCAGAAGCATTCTAATTTTTGCAGTGCTGTTTTCTTAACTGAAAGAACCTAAAGAAATTTTTACATAAGAGCCGCAGCATGAGCTCTCAGCTCTTTTGAAGACAGCAGCTACAGTGGATGAAGTTTGTGAAGGGTTGAGGTGGACATTATAGCACACTTAACCCACCCTTATTGCTTTTCCATGGTGTGCCAAGACAATACTATAAATATCAACCACCTCCAAAGTGGATAAGCTTCTGTGCTGGAGTGTGAGGGTGGACATGACAGGTGAAGAAAATAAAGGCAGAAAATAAATGCAGTTATTTGGTGTCTACACCACATGCCAGCACCACTGACATCAATAGGATCTCTCCCTTTTTTACCAGCAGCAGTGTGAGTTTTGTGGCATCCGAGTACTACACGACTTCAGGAGACTTGTAGCAGATTTCTGAGAAAGTCTCAGAAACTGAGATTAGTTTAGGTCTTCTATGAAAAATCCACTAAACCAAAAGACACCATTTGGGAGAAAAATTTTGTGATGTTCGGAGTGGTGGGCTCCCTTCTGATAGCACTGAGTATGGTAACAGATACTGCTCTGTTATCTGACACATTTAGTTCAGATTAAAGCATTATACAAGTGTGAAAACAGTCCTTTTTACCATGGAAATGTTTGAAGAATTTCTTCTGGGAAGAGCACTGAACTGGTAGGTCGTTTTCGAGGTCCTTTGAGCCTAACAGGCCTTTCCCAACGCTGAAAAACTTATGACAGTCAAGGGAAAAGTTCAACAGCCTTTGCTGGGATGCTGCAACAGTGTCATGAGAAATGGGTCATTCTGGATGTAAAATTCAATTGAAACTTGTTTTGTCAGCATTGAGACATTCAAAGATCCATCTGCAGAGGGTGTGACCACTTCTTCTGCCATGACATCTGTTTGGAAGGAAGTGTAAAATTTCCTTCGTGATTCACACCAGAGCTACAGAGTTGGGAAATTCCCTCTCCTCTCATTATGTTTGGTGTCTCACCCTTGAGAGGAAAGGACTATGGTTTGCTAAAGGTCCAAGTGAAAATCTACTTTTAATAAAATATTTGAGGAATCAAATGGTAATTTTTCTTATTATAGATGCTGGGAAATTTAGCTCTTATTATGACACAATTAAGTTGTTTGGCTTCCTTTCCAAAGTGGGATAATGAGTAAGAAAACAGAAGGCAAAATGCAGGAATTTGTTTCAAAATCATGGATATGGTTTGTTAAATATTACTGTTTATAATGGAAAAAACTGTTATTTTAAACTACTGTTCAAAATCTCCTGGTTTGGACTAGTTAATTTTGTTTCCTGCTTGGGTTTGAACATTTCATGTCCCTTGGAAATTAGATGTTGTAACTAGTGTTCCCAGTAGTAGTGCATTAAGCCGCAAAGTGCTGGATCTCAAGCATATTAAGCAGTAAGTACTCTTGTACTGTTGCCACATACCTTCTGATAGCCAGTCCCATAATCATATAATATGATGCCTCAAACTGATATGTTTATTGTTCTAAAAAGATTAATAGGCAGATGTTGACCCTGGCAGCCAGATAGAAGGGAAGATTTCCAAAGCATTAAATGTGATATTGAATTTGCTGCATTAAATATTCTATCTTTATTTTGGCTAGGTTGCTTATCTGTTAATTGTGGTCTGTAAGTCCAGTTATAAATGTTTTTTTAAAATACTGTCAGAAAGTCAAATCCTGTGTTTGCAGTCCCAGTGGGCAGAGGTAAGGCCAATCTCTTTTCTTATTGTGATATCCTGAATACTTCAAATGCTTCTGCATCTATGCATTTTGAAGGGAATACTTCTGTAAAATCCAGGTCACTTCAGTTGCTTTAAAACGTAGTCTCAGAGGATTTTTGGTAACCTTCAGTACTGTATCCACTTCTGGGGCTCCCAGCATAAGAAGGATATGGACCTGTTGGAGTGGTTCCAGAAGAGGGCCACAAAGATGATCAGAGGACTGGAGCACCTCTCTGGTGGAGGCAGGCAGAGAGGGTTGGGGTTTTTCAGTCTGGAGAAGAGAAGGCTCTGGAGAGACCTTACAGCACCTCCCAGCAACTAAAGGGGTCCTACAAGAGAGATGGAGAGGGAACTTCCATGAGGGCGTGTGAACAGGAGAAGGAGTAATGACCTTGAACTGAAAGAGGGCAGGTTTAGATTAAATACTAGGACAAAATTCTTTACTGTGAGGGTGGTGAGACAATGGAACAGGGTGCCCACGGAAGTTGTGGGAGCCCCATCCTTGGAAATGTTCCAGACCGTGTTGAACGGGGCTTTGAGCAACCTGGTCCAGTGGAAGGTGTCTCTGAACACGACAGTGAGGTTGGAACTAGATGATTTTTAAGGTCCCTTCACACCCAAACTGTTCCTTGATATATGCCCACTGAGTTAGAAAAATTGGTTGCCTCAAGGCAGACTTTTTAGCATGGGCACAGTCTTACAGCAAATCATCAGATCAGTCTTTTTTATGAAGTGGAGCAGCCTCTGTCTCATAGTTTGCAGCTCAGATAATGGGTGGATGAAGCACAGGACAACTGCTGAGCACATAAACATATCTTTAAAGGCATCTATTTTAAGAAATTACGGAAAATAAGAGTCTGTTTGGAATAATCTAACCAAACTAGCAAATATTCAAGTTTATTTTCCGTTGTCTGTGAAAGCAAGGAGATTAGTGTTTGCCTACAGAGGAATCACATTGGATCTGCCTTTTTAGTTGTTACAGGATATACAGCTGGGTAGGCATATCCAGGGATGAAATGAGAGAACTGTCTCTCGTTTGTTTTCTCCACTCAAGCATAAATCTCTAATTTTAAGGGCATTCTACCCTTGGTTTAGATTTGTTTATTTTAGTTTTACAGTCTCCATTTAAAATCCATTTTAATGAGTTGTTTATGCAATGATAGTGTTTTTAATATATGTTTAGGTTTTGTGCAACTCCAAGTCAGGCAATGATGTGTGAAGAAGGCATGAATTAATAATATGGCAAAGGCAACTGGAATACCTCCAATGTACCAGCCAAACAAGATTTTGAGGTGGATGCCTGTCTGCCCATTTGCTTGCCTTTGCATCAGACCTGAGTTCAAGCTGTTGTTTCTCTCCTCAGGGGTGACTTTTCTTTTCTGGCCTTTTTGCATCCTTAGGACACCCAGCCTGGTGCATGAGTGGTGTCATTGATGGTGTGAGATGAAGGTCAGGGAATGGAGGAATGCCAGGAAAGCACCATTTCTTCCCATATGCTGTCATTCTGTACTTAACTCATGCAGTATGGGTGAAGTGGAATGGTACCAGGTCTCAAGTCAGCACCTCGAATCAGCACTGCAAGCAATCTTTACCCAAGGCCATTGGTGGTCAGCCTGGGAACCTCTGCTAGTGTTTGACAAGTGTTGCAAGCAAACCCAAATCCCAGAAGCATCTCCAATAGGGAACATGGTGCATGAATGTTAGCTGGGCAGAGACTTTCCAAATGCTGTGTTCACCTGTGGCTTTTCTAACGGTGGCAGATCTGTATGGGACAGTTTGGTGACCCAAGCCTTGCCATAGTGCAAGGTATGACAGGGCCTTTTGATACTGCTTATGTGTGCCTACTTCCTGACCACTCATAAGAAGCTTCTTAATTTGTCTCCAGACATACCTTGAATATAATAACAAGAATAATTAAAACTCAAATAGCAATTTGGTGCTCTGACCATCTGGGATCCAGCCTGAGAGATGAAATGTAGTACAGACCCTAAAGCTGTTAGTAAGGTAAGCTTTCTTCCTTTTTTTTTTTTTTTTTTTTTTTTTTTTTGTAATTAATTTAAATGGCTTTTAAATGATTTTTAAATGAGTTCATACTCACAACAGCTTTGAAAATTTGTGTCTTGCCAGTGGGATCTGACTGCTGCTTCTACTGCTGTGCCTCAGTCTGATTCCCAGCTGGAAAAACCAAACCTCTCTATCAGCTGGGTGCAACCTCAGCACAGTGATAAAGGAAAGCGAATAAATAGTTGGAAGCTTTTCTAAACATCATTTAGAGAATCCCTTTTTAATATATGAACCCCAGGGAGAAAGGAAAACAGGGAGGAAGAGGATATTACATTTGCTTTATTAGCATAAGTGTGTGATGGTTCTGTTACTTGCTTGAAAAGAGGATGATGAGAAGTATTGAGTACATGAAGTTAAAGCTGATGGAAGTGTTTTATGGAATATCACTTTCTAGAAAGGTTTTCTATTCTCCTTGTAGAGGTTTTCTGTTCTCCTTTTCAGCCTGGAAAGGCTGGATTGGGTTTTATTCTACTAGGGAAACCAACTACCCGCTGAGTGTTAAGGGAGGAACTGGAAGAATGGCAGAACCAGAGCAGTTAATTCTGGCCTCACCTTGGGGTATCCCAAGCATAGCAGCAGAGTAAAGAGGAGTCACAACTACACTGACTGTTTTCCAGTGTGAAATAGTGTCCCTGTGGCAGGGTGTGCAACTCCAGTGCTGCCATTTCTAGCCTCATTAAGCTTGTTATGAAGAGACAGATCTAATGCTATCAGGTGCAGTGGTACACTGATGCAAATAGGAACTTTCAGGGCCCAAGTGGAGCCACTGCACCCTGTCACAGTGGCAGCTTGTTTGGAGTTAGCAGGGCTTGTGCTGAGGCTGTGTAAGAAACACTGAGGTGGTTGATTATCTCTTGCCTCCTTAGCTGGGGCAAGCTTCTTGTGGCTGCAGTGGAGTTAACACTTCCAAAAGCCTGTACAGAAGGACTGATAAGAATGAATTCCAGCAACATCAAAGGGGAGAGGGAATCCTTTCAGATGCCACACGCTAGGTTAGGCAGAGGAAAGGGAAAAGGAGTGGTTGTTTCCTTGAAGAACTTCTTTTAAGTTACAGGGGAAGCTGAGGCAAAAGAGAAACTCTTTCTCTTGTCTAAATGTAGACATAGGTTTTTGGCCAGATGCATAATCTAATACTGATTACACCATTCTTTTCTTTGTTTAAAAAAATCTGCCTTCAATGAAGAAGTGGCAGAAAAACATTGTGAGATATTTTTTATTTTGCAGCCAATGCCACAAAGCAAAAAATCAGGTTTTGGTGACTCAGCTCTTAGCAGGATTGTGCCATGCTTTGGTGCAGCAGTGACTGCAGAAGCAGAAGTTTTCAGGGATAATGCTGAGCTGAGCCCTGATACTGGCTTCAGTGCTGTCATCTTCAGGGCTGTTGGTCAGACAGCTTATACCTTCTGGTCTCAATATGCTTATGTCACCAGCAAGGTTTTAGGGCTAAAGCAGCCAAAAGGAACTTTTTCAGGGCCAACCAAAAGGTGCTTTTTTCTCCCAGGGACTCTTTTTTTTTTTTCCCACCCTACTTTTTCTGGCTGCTCTTTGCCTTACAGTTGCAATCTTCACTTGAAGATATGCATCATGGTGGGCAGCCTGGGGTTAACCTGAGCAATTGTGCCAGCTGTCTTTCAGGCCTGGCTTTGCCAGTCTGATCTCAGCTGTCAGCATTTACAGTCTTTGCTGCTGAGAACTCTCAGGCCAAGAACAAGTAACGTCACTGAAAAGGCACTTCAACAGCTTGTGTTTCAGTCCATCTTTAGCAAATGTCTTTTAAATTTCCTGTGGATCTTATAGGAGCCATATGAAGTACCCTGGGAAGCCTTATTGAAGGAGGGATGCCAAGATGCCAGTGGGAATTTCCACCGAGGGTTATGGCACCATCTTCCCAGCCCTTTTCAGTTCATTCCCAGGTTGTGAGCCAGGAAAGTTCTTGCTTGATTCAAGCCTATCAGAGTGTGATTCCCAGATATTTTACCTGCGTCCAGCAGATGCCTTGTGGTAAGAGTAGGACTGCACAACTAAGTACAGCTCAGGAGAGTGCACGGAGAGGGGAGGGAGGGGGCCTGGCAGAACTAGACAGTTTAATTGTGAGACAATTCCCTTCTCCTTCACCTGGACAGACAGGCAGTGCCTTCAGCTTGCATCTGAGGAGCTTCTCTTCAGACCTTAATTTGCACCTTTTCACTGTCCCACCAGATCCAGGGTAAATAAGTAAATAAATACAGATATATATAAATGAAAAAAAAACCACATGAAAAAATCAAAATCACCACTAGAAAAAGAGAATCAGTGGTAGAAAGAAAGAAAACTTGGTTGTAAGTCGGCCACATAGAGGAAAGACTGCAAACAGATTATTTCCCCCACTGGATGCTGTTCACAGTAGAGGAATTCCACTGGTTTGGTCCTCAAACAAGAGGACAGAGGAGGACGACATCCTGAAACCATCTTCCACCACCTTTGAAGGACTGAGACAGTCTCTCCACTCAGAGTTTCAGAATAACTTGCTCTGCTGCATGGGACCAACAAGCTTGAAGCCTTTCAAGAGGCAAGAAACAGAGCTGGTTCAGTCCAAATTGTCATGCAGCTTTATTAGAGGAGGGCAGCACATTTGTACGCCCTTCAGCCTTCATTCCCATCCCTTTGGTCCTGCTTTCCTTAATCCATTTTTGCTCCTCAGCTTTCCCGTATCCTGCTGAAAGCTAAAAGAGACACCCCCTCTCAACTCCAAATGAAATTTAAAAGTACTACTGAGTTGTGAATATAGTGAGACTCTAATCTGGCAATTGTCCTCCCTTCCCCTTCTTTCTCCCACAGGCTTTGCTGTTTACTTTCCCTCTTTCAGTTCTGCAGTAGGAGTAAATTCCTTACCAATGAAGAATATCTTTTGCTTATCCATTTCAATGACAACCTTAATGGGAATTCAAATAGTATAAGGCAAGATTGGACTCTGTACCCAAACTCTGTACCACAGGACTGAGACCCTATGGTGTGTTACTGGAAAAGTCTGTCTTGTTCTTGCAGGTGAAACAACAGATCCTGTTAACGGGAAATGAAATTACTAATAACAACTGGCCCGTGTTGTTCCTCTGACAGGCCAGCTTGTGGAGAGTGGTTTGGTGACTGATAAGATAAGGGAGTGGAAAAGAGATGTTGGGAGGCTGTTTTATTGAAACCTAAACAAATCTCACGTGCTGTAGATTGGTTGATGTCCTGCCCCAATACTTCACTTTTATTATTAACCAGAAAAACAAAATCAAATCAAAGTTCCCAAGGCAAAACAAAACAAAGTGAAAGTTCCCAAGGCACAGCAGGCTAAATAAAAATATGCTGAAAGACATGCATAATATATTAACTGTAGTTTGCTTCATTTGTAAAGAGCAAAAGAGAACAAATAACCAGTGTTTCTGCCCCTTACGGGCCTTTGTCAGAGACATACTTTTCTGAGCTGTTCAGTGGAGAAAAAGATTTTAAAAAAACATTTTTTCATAAGATTTTCCAAGCTGCCCTGAAAATATATATTAACTATTAACTTGTTCTTGGGGTTTTTTTGAAGCAGGATATTTCCAGCTCTCTGACTAATTTGAGTAAATTTATGCCAATAATAATGCAACCAGTTCAGACCTGCACACCTTTCTTTTTCTAGCAAGTGGGTGCTACTGAGCTGTATGGAACAATTTACATGTATGTGAACTGCCAGTTAAACATAATTTCTGTGATATCCTCCTCAAAATTGCAGCTAATAATATAGAAGCCTTTTTCCCCCCCCTATCTTAGTCATAAATCCTCTTAAAACGTAATTCTAAGTAATGTAGATTTAAAGACTGTAATTTAAAACCAGGGACTCTTTTTTTGGTTTCTTTTTTGGTTTCTTTTTTTTTTTTTTCCTAGAGGGGGTGTATCCTGCAAATGCTTTAGAAATGAGAGCCTTATTTCCAGTACAGATACAACTGTTCTGGCTCCAGTGCTGTCCTCAGCCTGACTCCTGTCCACATGCTGTCTAGTCCACACCCAGCTGGCTGCAATCCTGTGCCAGAGCCAGAGCAGTGATGACACAGCCATCACTTGGAAACTTGTAGGAAATATCATCAAAATATATCCTAAACATAACAGCATGGGATTTCTGAGGGACTCGATATCCTCTGCTGCACTTAAAGCACTATATATATATATATATATATATACACACACACACTGTGGTGCTGTTGGCAGATGGAAACTAATGTTTTTAAGAAGTTGATTTAAAAGGTGACAGATTCCAGGCAGACAGAACAAAACAGATTTTCTTGCTGTTCTAATTCCTGCTGGATATACACCCGGCTATCTAAAGAAACAGTGTGCTTTTCAAACCTTTACCTGAAATGACCTTGCAGAAATATGGAGAATTGTCTTTGCAAACTTGTAGTCAAATTATGTGTAAGGGCTTCTTTTGTGAACTGGTTCTCAAAATGGGCTCAGGCTTTCTTTGTGACCCCCTTTCACCCCATTAAAATACCTTTCTAGTTTTTTTAACAGTTTCTGTGTTTGAAAGTTTAAAAATCTGAATTGGAATATTTCAGTCTAACTGAAGAGCATTTAGAAAAGTAGAAGCTTGTATTTTAGAGAACAGCCCACTTGTGTTTGTAGGGTGCAGAATACATTGTATGCTGCCATACATGCAGACTGTCCCTGACCTTGGAAATGCTTTATGAGAGATTTCATCCCTCACTGATGTCTTGCTTTCATGATTTTTAATATGCATGTGTACTTGAAAAACCAGAAGTTCATGTGCGCAAAGGGCTGCTGTTCTTTGAGAGTATGGCTTTCAGGATTAGGCTACTGGAGACCCTGTCTCCATCTTTTCCAGAGGTGACCTCTGTTTGTACTTTGTTTCGAGTGTATGAGCTGCCTGTGCATGCAGCTTTTCTATTATTCTATTAGTATTTCCTTTATCAGCTCATGACACAGATGCTTTAGCAGTGGGCATATTGCAAATGCCCATACAAGTCTCTTGCAGGCACAGAAGGAAGCTGTTTTGTTCCAAAAAACTTTACTTTATGTGGCTGTAGTGGTTGGAGTGCAGACACTTTGCAATTTTAGTATTAATTAACGAAGAAATGCTTGAAGAATTTATTCCAATGCAGAATTATTCTGCTCTTTGGTGTTTAGTGGACACAGGCTAGTTCAGCAGAATCTTTCCATGTGCTGGGCTATAGGGATGTGAAAGGATGCCATTAAGATTCTCCCTTGGATGACACACCCTGATACATGATTGCTGTTTTTTGGAGGAGTTGTTTATTTTTATTTCATTCAAATGTTTCTTTGCTAAAAGCTTTCTGCCAGTAATTGCAGGCTCCAAAGTCAGCGGTAACATGGCAAAGACACATCCCAAATATAACAGATCCTAATTATACTTTCATTTCTTAAAGTCTCTGTCGGGCTGATTTCTGCTTAAAGAGCAGCTTTCCAAACTGGAAGTGAGCTGGCTGGTGATGTGGGTAGGAAAACTATGCAGAAAAATAATGACCTTTCCCTCTGTCAAGGGCATCTGCCTGCTTGTTACTGCAATGATGTGGTGCCACAGAATCCCTCAGGTGTACTCACTGATTCCTGCTGATAGAAATCCAGAAATCCTCTACTCTGTTCAAGCAGACCCTTTTTGTATGTTCATGCAGGCAGGATGAGACACACGTATATCCCCTCCAGGCTTAATTATGTGACACAGGACTGTGAGTGAAGGTGGAGGCCAGCGAGGAGCTCCAGCAAATCTCCATCAGGGCAGTTTTTCTAGCCAGAAGTAGTCTTGTGGAACCCCCACCAGCACTGCTCATTCCTCTAATCTGCAGTCCAAAACAGAATGTATTTCCATATTGTGGCTTTGCTCTGAGTAGTTTAAGACAGCAGTTTTCAGCCTCAGTTGTGCTGCTAACCTCTCCCAGCCACAAAGAAATCACTGTGTGGCCCTATTATCATCACATTACTTAAAATAAATACAAACATGGCAAGTGCTTCTACCCTTGCTAGAAGTATTTTGTGTCTAGAGTCAACTGCCTCCTCCTGGTTTTAGAGGAGGCAGTTCAGTCCAAAAGACCATTTTCTGCTTTGCATAAACCTACATAAATTTTGCTGGGTCAAGGATAAGACTTTATTGCAAGTAACTCTTGTAATGAGCCAGTTAAAAAAGAAATCAGAATATGCCTCTTTTGACAGAGGGCAAAATTAAAAAAAAAAGAGAAAAAGAAACACAGAAGAGTAAGTTTGTATAACTCAGTAACTTTTGACATTTTTGATGCCTTCCTTCCAGGAAAATGGAAGAAGTGGACAATGTTTCTGATCATTGGAAGGGTCTTGGGTAAAGTCTTGTCACATAGGAAATCTATGTTGGCAGAAAAGAGTCCATGACAGGCAGTTACTCATCTGAGTAATTCCTTAAATGTTAGCCAGACTTTCTCTTTCATGAGCTGATTTCCAAATCATTGAACTGACCAGAACTTTGCTGCAGTGCTTTGAGGACTATTCCTGGAGTAAGAGCCTCCTTCATTCCTTTTCTTTTCCTCCAGCAACAAAGTAAGAAGAAACCTGACTTTTGCTTTTGATTGTTGCTTATGATCAGCTCTTGATAGGGACTCAATTTGTGCTGCTGTTGTCACCAAAAAATCCCCCATAGCAATGCGAAGTTCCTTTCTCGTTAGCACAGACAACATTTGCAGGCCTGATGAAATCATTCTCCTCCAGGCTGTTGTTTTCTCTCTGCTTACTACTGCTACCATGTCTCAGGCAGACCTCGTGGTCCTAATGCTAAAATGACTCTTTCCTGAGGGAGTTATTCACAGAGATGGTAGGCACATCACTATTTTTGTTCCCCCTGTGTGTGTATGTTTTCTTTCTGGTATATCTTAGTGATTTTTTTCCCCCTTGTTACTAGTGGTCTTATTTCAAGATATATGGAAGTTTTGGTGTTGTGTATTGGAGAAGAAGCTTTGCCAAGCAATTATTTTTCTTTTTTTTTTTTTTTTTTTAAATTTGCAGGACATAATTGTATCTCTTCACAGAGATTGTATGGATTGCAGTCTTCATGTGTATATTTTGTGTTGCAGAAATGCCTCCATGATCAATTGGTTAATAGCGCTTTTGGCCCATTTTATGATCTGTTCATGATGGTGCTGTACAGTGTCTAATAATGCTACACTGATAATAAGAAACTATGTGTTTGCATGATACAGTTCTCCATTATAATGGAGAAATTACTGCTGTTTTTATTCCTGTTAAGATCTGCGGTAATTTAAGCTCAGTTGTAGCTGCTTTGATTTAAGTGATTATGTGCTCTGAAATATTATGGTGTTCCCTGCCTTTCTCCCCTCATATCTGTCCAGTCTCTCCCAGCTGGCTGGCTGCCTTACCTGTGAGTCTGCTACTGCTCTGGGCTTGGGAGGCTGACTTTAGTCTCTCTTTCAGTGCTACTCCAGTCATAGCAAAACTCTGTGTATTTTGCTCACATTTGGGCACATATTTG
Source organism: Passer montanus (assembly GCF_014805655.1). NCBI lineage: Eukaryota > Metazoa > Chordata > Aves > Passeriformes > Passeridae > Passer > Passer montanus. The sequence continues at coordinate 5,151,164 of NW_024368374.1, read as the reverse complement.
TAGGGTGTTTTGTTCTAGCTCTGTGCTCTGCTGATCCCTGGATACTTTTAGCTGGACCTGGCTTGGTTGGAAGTTGTACTTGTCCTTTGCTGAGCACATGTGAGACCACACCTGAAGTACTGTATCTGACTTTGGGCTCCCCAGTAGAAGAAAGGCGTAGCTAGACTGAAGCAAGGCCCCTGGAGGACCACCAAGATGTACATTGAGCTGGAGCAGAGGATATGTGAGAAGAAGCAGAGAGGTCTGTGTCTGTTCAGATCAAGGGAAGGTCATTGGGCAATCTTATTGCTGTCTAAGACTACCTAATGGGAGGGGACACATAAGTCAGACTCTTTTCAAAGGTGCACAATGATAAGAAAAGAACAGACACAATTAGGTACATTTGAAATCCTGACTGTATATATTTGGAGGGAAAAAAGTCACCATAGGTGTGATCAAAGACTGACACAAATTGTCCAGAGAGGCTGTGAAATCTCCAACCTCAAAGTTGTAAAGAACTTGACTGGAGAAGACTGAGCAATCTCCTTTAAGCACAAGGGGATCCTCAGTGGTCCCTTCCGATTTAAATTATTCTGTGACAACCTTAACCTCAGAGAGAGCAGATGATACAGGCAGCTTTGAAGGTCTGGATGGAAAGCTCTGGGAATCAGTCTCCAGAGAAATAGGATTTGTGGGATAGCTGGTTACAGAATCATAGAGCAGCCCAGATTGGAAGAGACCTTGAAAGATCATCTGTCCAACATTTTGTGGGAAAAGAAGCCTAGATGAGATTATCTAGCACCCTGTCCAATTGCATCTGGAAAACCTCCAGAGACAGAAATTCTATCGCATGCCTTGGGAGGTTGTTCCAATTGATGATTGTTCCCAGAGTAAAAATTTATTTTTCATATTGAGCTGAAACCTCTCTTGGTACAACTTTTATGCCTTGCCTTTTGTCTTTTCCCTATGTCTCCTTGTAAAGAAAGCCTCCATTCTCTTTGTAGCTGCCCTTTAAGTATTGGAATACTGTGATGAGGTCCCCCGAGCATTCTCTTCTCCAGGGTGAAGAGAGGGAATGACTGAATGCAATTTTCATCCAAAGTTTTATAAACAGTTCCACTGAAAGAGAGGAGGGCAAGACAGCTGCAGGAAGGTGAAGGACAGAGACAGTAACTCTAGCCAATTCTGATGCCTTGAAGTCCCATCCTCCCAGATTGCTCTCCTCAGTTCACTGTTGTTTACACTTCTTGGGCCTGAAGCTGCAACAGTGTCCTTGGTTCTTGGGCTAGAAAATGATTTTTTTGTCTAACTAAACTGTGAGGAGAACATGTTAACACTTTATATGAAGTTCAGAGTTACATACTAATGCAGTATATAACTATATACAGAATCTGAAAAATATGACAGCTAAAACTTAAGGCATCATTCCCTCTTCTATTTTTGGAGGACTTGGAGAGGAACTGGGCACAGAATATCACTGCTGACCTGCAGCTTGTCCAGAACTGCTGTGGTTTAATCCAGCCAGCAACTAAGTAGCATGCAGCCACTCATCCACCCCATCCCCCAACACCCCTCCCTGTGGGGAGGAGAATTGAGAAAAAAAGTAGAAGTTGTGGGTTGAGATAAGAGCAGTTTAATAAATGAAGTAAGTTAAAATTTAATATTAACCAAAACAATAAGAATGCTGCTAATTATGATAATAGTAGTTATTGAGTAATGAAAAAATAGGAGAGAAATAAACCCCAAGAAAAACAAGAGGTGCACAACACAGTTGCTCGCCCCCAATGAGCAAATGCCCTGCCCATTTCTGATCATGATCTTCCATGGTGTGAAACATCCCATTGATCAGCTGGGATCATAAAAGTTAATATTAACCCAAACAATAAGAATGCTGCTAATTATGATAATAGTGGTTATTGAGTAATGAAAAAAGAGGAGAGAAATAAATCCCAAGAAAAGCAAGAGGTGCACAATACAGTTGCTCACCCCCAAATGAGCAAATGCCCTGCCCATTTCTGAGCATGATCTTCCATGGTGTGAGACATCCCACTGATCAGCTGGGATGATCTGTCCTGGCCATACTCCCTCTCAACTCCTTGATTGGCAGAGCATGGTAATGTGAGCAGTCCTGCTAAATTGGCAGAGCATGGTAATGTGAGCAGTCCTTGATTCAGTGTAAGCACTACTTAGCAGCAATTAAAACGTCAGTGTGTTATCAGCCTTGTTCTCATACTACATCCAAAACCCAGCACTGTACCATCTACTAGGAAGAAAATTAACCCTATCCGTACCAGCTACTAGGAAGAAAATTAACCCTATCTTAGCTGAAACCAGGGTAAGGACACAGCTAAGAGACAAATGATGTGGAACACTGGCTGCCTCCTGTACTCCTACATGAGGTCAGTAAGAAGGATCCTGAACAAGAGGCTTGCAGTTAGGCAGGGCTGCCTGTTTTCCTTTGCTCACTGTCTGCCTGCCTGCCTTCAGTCCTTGGTAACACTCAGGCTGCTGGCAGCACAGCAAGGAGGCTGGTGAGTGTCATTGCATTAGCCATTATTAAAGGCTGTTAGCATTGTGTGCTGTGACATGTACCTGGTATTTATTACTTTTCTCTGGATTGCATGGTATCATCTCGGATGGATGTGAGCCAGTTTCCAAATCCTGCCCTTCCTCTTTCCCTCCCACGTGTTCAAAATCCAGCTGTGTTCAGCAGGTATAAAAGTGCTGACCTAGAGAGCCCATGACAGCCAGCTGCACTCCCCTATTCCCTTTCTCTCCTGTTTCCATTGCTCATTTTTCAAATGAAGCAGTTCTGCTCTTTCTGCTGCTCAAAATGGGAACTGTGCTTCTCGGTGCAGAAACTTTTTGCCCTTGCCGTCAGTCACACAAGGAGTTCATGTGCCACCTGCACCAGTTTAGGAAAAGAATCACTTGTACATGTGCAGGGAGAGCAAGCTAGTCTTTAATTCAGTTTTCAAGCATATAGCATGTTTTGCTCAAGCAAATAATTAATTCAGTTCACCATTTGAAGTTTGTTATGAGAAGTAGTCTCAGTAAGGCATTGTTCAGCAGCATAAATCCTAGTAAGTCTTTAGAAGTACAAATTTTGCTGTGGCATCTTCTGATCAGCGAAACACATCACTTTTGCTGTCTGGTCAGCTTTCTTCCATGTCACAGCTGCCTGAGGAAGGACAAACAAAGCATTAGACCCTCCACAAGAATATTCATCTTCCTTGCACAGCAAACATTCCCCAAATTGTTGTTCATTGATAGGTTCACCCCATGGCCACCTCACCACAGCAGGTCCCTGGACTGAGGAGTCACAGAGGCCTCAAATTCAGAGGAATCACCATCTGAATTGCCCTGTGCAGCAAGCATGAGGCTGGTTTCACTCTTTGGGTGCTGGTGGAGCTGGAGATGAGGTACAAACTCACAGACTTTGTGCTCGGATAGTCAGCAGAGGTGAAGGCACCAGTCACGCTCAGAGGGTCAAAGAGTGGAGCAGCCTCTGTTACCTGCATTGCAGAAATGTTGGTGAGAAAATACATGATGAAGTGAGGGTGAAATTTATTGTAGTGAAAACTGAACAATAAACAGCAGCACCTGTTGCTTCTGTGCTTTTTGACTGTCATATATGGAATTACCAGATCCTTCAGGACACCACTGTTCATCATTTTATTGCATTTGGCAAAGCTGAGTATGGAGAAGATACAACCTAGGAACCTCTGGAAACTGAGGGAGTCATGAGAGGTTTTTTTTTCCCTTCTGAAAACTTTTTTTCTTGAAAAGTGAGTAGGACAGACAGAAGAGGGAACATTCCTTTCATTGTAGTGATACTGGTAAATTAAGATATCCTGGGACCAAGAGTCTAAACAAAGGGATAGGCTGGAGTGCAACCATACTGTGTGAATTGGAAGTTGATAGCAAAGAGCTGTCTACAAGTAAGCAACTTCACAACACTTCCATCAGTCCAGGGCATTGAGTATCCCTGCATGCTCCAAGCCAAGTGTTGGCTTGTTTGGGGGCTGGGAATTGCACTGTTGGAAATGACAGGCTGCCAAGCTGTTCTCACAGATACAGGCAATTTTTGCAGTGAGCCAAGAATTAAACTTTGTGGCCAAGAGTTAAGCCTTGTAAACCTGTGTCAAATAACAACCTTTTTGTAGCTCATATGGTGTTTATGCATTTGTACCATTAAGGAATAAGTCTTATTTGGAAATAGGTTTCAATTTTGAAATCTTTTAAATTTCCCTCTTTACATACTGTTCTTGCACTATAAGAAGGCATCATCTACTGCTTTTAAAATGTACTCCAAACAGTAAGACTTGAATAACAAATGCTACATTAAGCTAATAAAAATCTTTAGACCAGTGGGTCATTGCACTGAAACTGCTTGTTCATGAAAGCTCAAAATTCTTCAGCTTTAGAAACCCACGGAAGCACATAAATCACTCATAATAAACCCACAGAGAAATTGCCTCCCCTTCCCCACTGCTGTCCTGCTGTGGGAAAGACCTTTTGCTATCCCTGATTTCCCCCTGGAGTGAAATCGCATCCACCATTCAATACAAAATTAATAAAGGTATATAGAGCATGTTGAGCAAACACTGACATATCCCCAATGGTGAATTTACATCCCTCCATTCTGTTTAAAATTAATAAAGGAAGACAAGGCATACAAAACCAACACAGGAGAGTATAAAACCCCTCACGCAAAGCCCACCAAGGCTTGGCACTGAGGGCGAGCTTCTGCGCTGGAGTAAGCGGCTCTAAGCGTGAGGCAAATCTTGGGGTGGAAATGCTGATTCCCTTTCTTGGGCAGGTTCAGGAGGGCTGCCTGGCAGCATGCCCAGTGGATTTGTCGCTCAGGAGTAGGAATTGCCTGAGCTGTTTGATGTGTTTGCAACATGACTGTGACATTCCCTCCTTCCTGCAGGTGATGTGCAGGATAAAAGATGCTGTTTCAATTGAAGTCTTGCTCAACTGCATCCCACCTTCCACTTGCCTTCTGCCCTTCCCTCTCCCAAAGGCACACTCTGCTGTCATCAGCGTGCAGTTATGGGTCTGTAAAAACGTTCTCTGATCTGAACAGCCAGCCAAATGCTTCATGGGCTGTTGTGATGGACTAGGGACTGCTGGAGCAAGGGATTGAAGATACTCTGAATGTCTGTGGCATTTGCCCCCTTCAGAAAATTGCCTGATTTTAGTATAGAAAATAGGTAAGCATTCTCAAACACTCCTTAGATAATCTGACTCAATGATTATTTATTTCTCAGGTACCTCTTTATGAACTGGGAGGCCTGGCATGGAGGTTAGACACCAGCAAGATGGGCTCTCGCAGCTATCCTACAGAAATTAAATATAGTCCCTTATACTCAAAGCAGTCAATAATCTCTTCTTTACCAGCACCTGTTACATCTGTACCCTTCAGAGCTGTGCCAGACCCCTCCACAAGTGCCAGCCATTGATCTAGCTGCAGAAACTTCCCACAACTGATCGTGAACAGTTGGAAACTGTCAGTTTTTTGAAATGTTTATGGCCACACATTTCGGAAGAGATGAGCTGTCTTTTGTTGCATGCTGGCTTCAGGTTAAGCTATTTTTTATCACTCTGATGTTTTGTAGACACCGCTGGTTACTCCCAGGTTTGCAGCATCAGCTTCTCCCACCAGTTCATGTGTTTTTTATGAACCCGGAGATGTTTTTGGCAGAAAGTGGAGCTGTGCCAAAAAGAATTGTTCCTGCTTTTCTTCATGCTTGCCTTGTTTTCTGTACTTGCAGCATCTGAAGAAGGGGAACGCTATAGCTGTGGCAAGGAAAAGCTGCCTAAACTGCTTTGTAGAGTGTTGTTGTGCATATTACAGCTGTCCAGGAGCAGTGTCTCAGCTGTGTGTCTTAGGCTCCTCACCTACCAACTCCCCACACTGCTTCTAAGAGAAATTGCACCAGTCTCTGGTGGCCTGTTGGAGGTCAAATGGTACTGGTTGCCACATACGCAGATGGTACTGGTTGCCACATACGTAGGATTTATTTGGGGACTGCCTTGCAAGACTCCATAGATTTTTTCAAACTTGATGTCCCATGTGGGATCACACCAAGGTATCCCCCTTGTGCCCTGTGGGACAGACCCACAGTGTCCTCCCTCTGCCAGCACTTCAGTGGGACTTCAGTGGGTAGAAGGCCAAGCTTCTACTCTACCAATTTCAGAAGTGTATTTGCAAGCAATGCCTTTTAGCTAACTTAAAGGTGAACTGCTCATTTGGATGAGGAACTGTGTTAGGTGGGATGAAGCTGTTGCAAGAAAACATCTTCCTTCTAAGAAAATTCCTTTCTGTAGGCGAGTCTTTAGTCATCTTTGTAACCTTTGTCATCCTCTCTTCCCTGGGGAGTTTACTCTGTGACCTTTGCTATTCTACCAAGGCGCCTCATAAATTATTATTCTTTTAAATGGCACTTAGACTGTCGTCATGACTGCTAGCCTTGAAGATTTGCAGTCTACTCTGTAATTTTGAGGGGGAAAAATGGTTTAGTGACAGAAGAAATATTGTACTTCACGATAAAACTACTTTTGTGTTTCATTTTCCACTCAAGTCATTCATATCCCTGTCACTAACCTCATTCAGGTCAAGGGCTTGAGGCAGAGAATGGGCATAATATTTTTGGTCAGACTGATGCATCTGAATATTGCAAACATCTGTAATTTTGAATTGAAATGAGCATTGTGTTAAATCCTCAGGCAAATATTATCAAGACAAAATAGATTACTGAAGTTTGCATTTCTTTTGGCAATTCAGACCAAGGCTCTGTTGACTGGTTATTCCAGACATTAATGAACCTGTTTACACAAAGGGAGCTGTTACTTATGGCTGCGAATTAGATCCTGGATTCTGCAAACTTTGTAGGAAAATCTGTGGGCCAAGTAGCTGAGATAATAATGAAAAAATTAATCAGGCACACATTAAATGTGAAGCATGGAAGAAAACATCTGCAGCACTCGGTGGACATCTGGGTAACATACTTGCAGTGCTATTTTGCCAGCTTACATCTGGAGTGGTTCATGAGAAGAGAGCAGATGCTAGTGTGAAATAGGTCATCATAGCAGCAGGGCATCAGAACAGAGGCATTTCTTTTTTTCTTCTTGCAGTAACAGCTATTTCTTTTTATTCACACCAATTATGAAAATGTTAGCCAAGTATGCAATGTGAATGCATGTATTGTGACAAGCCAGTACTCATAAAGGGTGTCAAGGCAGAAAAATAACCTAACGAGGAGGCTTCAGAGAAGCAGCCCTTTTGCATTACAGACATAGTGATTATTTTTTGTTAAGATTATAATCTTTTCCCCACCATGCTTTATTTTTGTATTTAGTAGAGATTTTACTAAATGCCTTCTAGGTGGCAAATGCCCAGAAGCAAAGATGCTAATTCAGGCGAGTTTCATCAGTCATTTCAAAAGAGAGGTCACACAGATAAGAGAAATGAACAGTACACAGTATGTGAAGCAGTGACATTCAGTGAGCCCTTGTCACTAGCAGCCATTAGCATGGAGGCCTGCTGTTACATTTCAGTGCTTTATGTGCTTTTCTTGACCAGGCAGGGAGCCTTCGGAGCACTGCAGCAGTTAGTAGCATACAAGTTATTGTTTCTTTCTTGAATGCTTTATATTTTTAGTACCATTTAAATTTTTCCGTGTCCCCTTGTGCATCTAAATTTTAAAGGGAATTGAAGAATGCATAATTCATATCTGTCCCAGAGGTAATGGAATGACTCAATGATATCCGTGAAGGAGATGATTTTAAATTTCATGTCTTATGCAAGAGGTCATATTTATACAAAAAGTGCAAAAATTGGTCTCAAGGATACCCAGATAATTATCCTTACAATAATGAGTGTGTATTCCAGGGGGGAGTATCACAGGAATCTTTAGTGTCTTGTATGTCACCATCCCTTATTATTACGGTGTCATGGTTGTCATGATTGAAAACTTAGCAACTGATAGATCTCAGGCTATGACTGGTATTTTGACTTGGAATAGCACTTGCAGGAGGTGTGAAAAGACAGGTTTGCTTTGATTCCGTTAAAGTGTTTATGCAAGATGCGAAGCATTAGTTTACTGCTGAAATTCTTTCCTTCATTTAAAACAAAAACAATTGTTTGTTGATGTTGGGCAGAACTCACCAGTAGATACTTTGTCACACAGCACAGTTCCACTAGACTATTTCTGCTCTCCTTTCCCAAAAGCCTAGAAGTGCCGTGGCTAGAAATAAGTGTCTGGTTCTGTGATATGCTATATGTTTGAAAATGCACTTTATGGTCTGTATTACAGACAGCTCAAAGGGAATATAAATTGGTGCAGTATTCTCTCTTTTCTTCTAATCCAGTTCCATATATTCATTGAATTTTTACCCTGAAACATATCTTTAAAAACAACTTACTACTTTGCATTTTATTTAACTTGGACTTTGCTATATTTGTGTAATTGTTATGATCTAGCTGCTCCTGTAGTGTAAAATGTTTAATATCCTCTAAACCAATTCTACTCTGACTTTTAGCATTGTGTATCCAAGGAGACAGCTGATTTTATTTGCTTTTCCTTTGGAAACTTTCTAGTTTTAACTCTACTTCCCACTTTTTGCAGGATTGGCCATGAGAATTTGTAATATTCCTTTGGAAATACTGTGATGGGGCCACTGAGAAGTTACCTTCCTGTGTACAGGTCTGTAAAATGTATTGTGTTCTGACTATTTGTCATGGTTTAGGAATGGTGTTCTCCAATTTAGTGTTCCCATTGAAACCACTCCAACTATATGTCACTCACTCCCCTCCTCTCTCCCTGCCTTGTTCCTCCCTTCCTCTCCCCCTTCCTTTCCTCCATGGTGGACTGGTGAGGAGAATGGGAGTCACAAAAGATAAAGATCACAAATTGAGATAAGAACAATTTACTGGAAACAGCAATGAGGTAAAGAAAATGAACAGTAACAGCAACAATACTAATGACTGAGTGTGTAAGAGAAAGAAACCTTCTTGCTGACCCCATGGAAACCTCTGACAATACACAGCCACTCTCTCTGCCATGCTACCCCAGTCCAGAAGCAGGCTCTTCCCCCTGTCCTTGGAAGATGACCTGAGGTGGTACAGGATAACCTCTGGGTCCTAGCCATACACCATCCTGGCTACTGCAAAAATTAAACCTTGCCCTGGCTGGAACCAGGACAGTATTTCAGCATGTAGACCCCTGTGCTGACTTCTTATCTCTTTTATCTTGAATGCCTGCAAGCCAAATCTAATTTTATGCTGGAGAAAGTGTTGTGAAAAATTCATTTTGTTTCTCACCAGATGCTTAGGACATAACTCTATTGTTACTGTTGTACAGATGTAGAGTAACCCATTCGTCTTTCCTTCAAAGTGAATGATTGCAGTTTATAGAGTTGAACTGCAGAAAGGAATTGGGCCTGTATGTCATTTTCTTCTCACTGCTATGCCTTTCAGTATGTTTTGGAGCTGCATTACCCTAAAAGGCCCTGAAATCGATTACTTCTACCCAGGTTGCTCCTATGTGAGCAGCTGACCACAGTTAGAGCTGTGGATATTTTCAGAAGCACACTTAGCAGACCATCAGCAGAATTACTGAGGCTTTTGGGTCAGGAGGAGCTCAGGTTCGTGGAAAGTTTACAAAAATGAAAAAATAAAGTTTATATTTAAGAGACTGTAAAAAGAGCATAATAATAATGGCTTGACTCCTGTAGTGTCAGCATGGCAAGAAGTGGTGAGAAGCCTGTAGCTAATGCTATGTCCTTGTCAGCTGAAATGATAGTGTGGCCAGCAATCACTCTGATTTAGAGGGTAGAAAACACTCCCCTGCATTTCAATATGTTTTTCTATGCAGCTATGTAATAGAGAAAAAATGTATTTCTTACTGCTTTCAAAGCTAGTACTGAACAGCATTTTAATAGAAATCTGCTAAGAAAAACATGTGGGAATCAACTTTTACATCTGGTTGGTCCATACCCTGTTATTGGTCACACTTGGGGTCTGTAGGAATTGTATGTCCTAAATAATAATTTTCAAAAAATGTTCATTTTCGAATATACTGTATTTCATTTGCTTGGTTTACCTTGGCGTCCTTTGGGTGTTACTGTTTTCCTTGTTGATTCTGTAGTCACATACTGTTTTATTAGTTTGTAGGAATTCTGCAGGGAAAGTAGCTTGTAAACCTTAAACAAAATCAGATGGATTTAGGAGATGAGAGGTATCCAAAACAGCTTTTAATTCATTCTTGGAAATTGTTATGATAATACCTTTTAAAGCCAACACAGCTCCAAGACACTTTAGAAACTCTTTGAACCTAGATGTAAACCTCACACAAGGGCACAGCTTCTGTAATGAGCGAAAGCCCTACATCAGACTGGTTGAGATACTGCAGATACTAATCTGATAATGCTGCCTTGGGCCTGTGTTGAGTGAAAGCTCTGTGTTCAAAAATAAGTAGCTTTTCATTGTAATTGAACAACTGTTGAATGATCTGTGTCATCCTAAGGCTTTGACTGCACTGCTTCTTTCTTTAATGATGATACCCCTTCAGGCAAAATTTGTGGTTTTCTTAGGGGGTGGGGAGAAAGAAGTGCAAAACACTGGAAGACGTTTGTTATAGAGGGAGAAAACTAGTTGCAGTTGGCATTTGCGTACTTTACTAGTAGCAACAGCAGCTTTATAAAATTTTCCTTTCCAGAACCTGTCTATGAGTGTTGTTTGAATCATGCTTCACCTAAGTCTTCCAAGAGTTACTGCTAAAATTGCCAAAGCAAAGTGAGGTTGGGCCTGTGTCTTAATAACGTGATACAAATGCAATCAACAGCTGCCATGTGGAGAATTTTTAGGCAAGTCATTTGTCTAAAACACATTTTAAAAGTTTCCTTGTTCAGCAGTCTAGTTCGTGGAAATTTCTGATGTGCATACAAATTAGTATTGTGCCATTTAAAAAGAGGATAAATATGATATTAATTTGATATATGTACATGTTAGATGTATGTATATTAAGAGGCATAAAGTAGTTGGGTAAGGATGTGCTGTACCTTCATTAGAATGCAGAAGCAAAGGGAAACCAATTAAATTAAAAGGCAAGAGAGTTCTACTGAAAAGGACATGGAAGGTCTAATTTCCCCTTGGAAAGTATTGCCCCAAGGTATTATCAAAAGGTATTGCCAGAAATAGCTATTTACATTAATAAGAATGCCATCATAGATATATTTTTCATATTTTACCTTCATAAAGAAGTTACAATGGTTACATAGCAGTGGCAGAAAGCTGAACTCACTGATCCTCAGTCTGGGGTCTGGGTGAAGCTTCTTCTCCAGCTGTGCAGGTATCTCTTGTACCACTCCTCTGCAATGTCTGGTATTGATGTTGAATGGAAACAGGACAGTGATCTAGCTAAATGATTAGTTTAACCTGGGTCAGCTATTTCCATTTATCCCATGTCTTTCGCTGCAAATTTCAAATTTTTTTTTTTTTTTTTTTGGTCATTTGTAATTATCTCCTCCTCTTGTTTTCTTAATCTCTTGTTTATTTCCTGCATACAATCCTTCAACTCATTCTCCAGAGAGGCCTCCTTTTCTTGAGATCTTCATTACTTGTGCTTGCTTTCTTGGAGTTTTATTAATGTATTGCTCGAGTTTCCAAAGTTTTCTGTTGGGGTCACTAAATACCTCTTGGGGTGTCCTCAAACCTTTGCCATTGGCACTCCTGTGGTGAAACAAGTATCTTGGTTTTACAGGGAGCAGAGAAAACAAAACTTGTGAAAACAGTTCATGGCTACCACATGGGATGAGGAGGCTCTGTGTCCTGGGGCTGGGCTGCTCTGCCCTGTCCTCCTGTTACAACCTCCTGGGCACACGGTCAGCGTGGGCTGGCTCCTGGGGGAGTTTGGTGGGGGAGCACTGCTCCATTGTCTTGCTGCTTCTCAAGTGAAGAAATCACAACTTCAAAAAACACAAATCTGTCAAAAAAACATAGGAGGGAAAGGGAGAAGGAAGAAGAATAGTCGAGGGAGGACACTTTTCTACTGTAGCTTGTAATCATGGCGACTCTACCTTTGATCTCCATACCGGTGCTGCTCTGGATAAAAATGCAGCCATGCCTTAAAGCCGTGCTGCCAGACAGGCCAAACTCTCTGTGCCACTAGGCTTTGCTCAGGGCTCAGCTGCCCCACCAGAGGCTCCAATGGAGGATTGCAATGAGAAAGTGGAGGGAGCTGGTGTACAAACCTGGACTGTGAAGGAGCATGGTTATCTTTGTGCATCTTATATGTAAATTACCTGGCAACAAAGAGACAGGAAGGAAAGGGAATTTTACTGCCTGGAAATATGCCATGTGTGCATTTGATGCATATATTTGAATTATTGAAAAGATGGAAACAAAATAGTTTGGTAGCTGGAGAAAATCTGTAAGCTAGATGCTTGAAGGAAATATGGGAAGATAAAATGGGAAGGTGGGGGAAATGAATCTCACAAAGCTGCCATGGAGGGGGAGTTGTATTTTATTAGAACAGAAATCCAAACAAGACTGTGATTTTGTAAAGACTGTGATTTTGTAAAAACTCTTGTGTCCAAATCATGAGTCTTATGTGCGAGCTAATTATAAACACAGTGAGCTGATGCAAGGATTTGAGCACAAGTCTTGTAAGGAGTGACTGAAAGAGCTGGGGGTGTTTAGTATGAAAAAAGCAGGCTCAGGGGAGACCTTATCACTCTCTACAACTGCCTCTAAGGAGGGTGTAGTGAGGTGGGAGTTTGTCTCTTCTCCCATATAACAAGCAGTGGGGTGAGAGGAAACAGCCTCAAGTTGTACCAGGGAAGCTTTAGATTGGATATTAAGAAAAATTTCTTCACATAAAGGATTGGAACAGCACTGGAACAGCACTGGAACAGACTCCACAGGAGGTGGAAGAGTTACTCTTCCTGGAAGTGTCCAAAAAACATGGGCATGTGGCACTTAGAGACATGGTGGGGAATGAGGCCATGCTGGGTTAACAGTTGGACTGTGTGGTCTTGGAGGCCTTTTCCAACCTCAACAATTCAATGATGTGCATTTTTTATTTTAATTTTTGAATGGTGGCTCAGAATGTCTGTTACCATCTCGCTCTGATTTTTTGTTGCCCACAGCAAGCCACAGAACAAGGTATTATGAGAAAATCTAGAATGGCAGTGTGCTCACCTGAGTAAGAGCTGTGGCCAGAGGAACTGCAAAAGACTGAAATTCATATGTATGCAGGGAAAACAAACCAGCAACCAACCCAGACAGCAGGTTGACCTTCTGCTGGATTTTATGTTTTGAGTTCTTTTCAAGGTATTTCTAGGAATGGTTGCAAGTACCTCCTCTGCTGGAGGAACAGTCTGGAAACATACTTAAATACTTCACTCTTGTTTAATGATAGCTACTTCCCAGAAGAATGGGAAGCCAGTTGACAGAGTCCTGCAAACTAAGCAATGTTTTGATAGGCTCAGATTAGGAGTAAGGCTCTTTACTTGCCTCACTTTTGTGCCATCATCTTCTGCTTCAAAGTGACACTTTGATGATAACCTTTGCTGATCTTAATTCCTGAGACAAAACATAAAAAGAATGGATATCTTTAGTGCCCATGGTCAAGAACACCTTAGGGACACCAAAGATAATTTGGCTCATTTGCCTTCACTAGCAGCAAGAATTGTCTAGATAATCAGAGAGAGATGTTTGTCTAGATAATCAGAGAGAGATGTTTATCTAATTTTCCAGTGTGGAATTTTTCAGTGCCACCCCACGTAGTCTTTTCCAGACCTACACAACACTTGGGTATTGTAAATAAAATCCATGTTATACTCTAATTGCTCCATAGGAAGCATTTTGGTGTCTTATTTATAGTGAAGCTAGAGAACAGTTGAACGTAACTTTCTTTATGATAATCTTTCAAATATTAGAAGGTAAAATGATTTTACATTGTATCTGATTTAAATGGTTCATCTATTTTTTCAGAATAAGCAATTGCAGATCTTACAGATCCCATTTAAAATATCAAATATTAGAAGGTAAAATTACTTTACATTGTATCTGATTTAAATGGTTCATCTATTTTTCAGAATAAGTAATTGCAGATCTTATAGATCCCATTTAAAATACTTTTTCCTGTCTTCACCTTCCATGTGTTGCTAAATTCTTGATAGAAGTACCAGCATTACGAAGCTGAATATAGTCAATATGACTTTCAGATAATACAAATTATGTAAAATAAGCCCAGAATTTAAAAGTTCAGTAATTAATTATGGAGCTACACCCTCAGCCAAAATGACCCCAATCCATATTATGCCTGAGCTGTGTGCCAGTGGAGTCACTGCTAGTGCCTTCTCTCTCTTCCATCAGTTAAACTCTCTCAGTGTGATACTGGGTAATGAATGACGCTGTTGGAGAAGCACTAAGTGAGCCACTGATGGCTCCCAGCATATGGATAATGGCACATCTTGCACCTTTTCATTGCCCACATTCTGCCTGCACACAGATAGCTGAACAATAGATGAGGTGAAATGGTGGCCGTAGTGCATTTCAGAAACAATAATTGTCCATTAGGTCCCTTTAAAAGAAAGACAGCAAAGAACTGCTAAGATTTTTATCCCTAAGGCCCTCAGAAGAATCAATCACACGTCATGAATAATAATTATAGAAGAGGGAGGACAGCTGTTCAACCAAACACCATCAGTATTGACACCTTCCAGGAGGAGTAATCCCCTTGACCAAAGCAGGTGTCACAATAAGATAAAAGTCATAAGCTACAGCTCCAGTGAGAGTCTGTTGCCATATACAGAAAGACATGAATTGATTTCCCTTCTGAAAGGCAGTTAAAACATCTTCTCCAGCTGAGAGGAGAAATATGCTGTCACCACTGTTCAAGTCTCCAGAAACAGCAGTGAAATTTGAAGAGATAGTACTTAAAAAACAATCCTTAAAAAAAAGGATTGCTCATATGGCCAAGCACCAACCAAAATGAACATTTCTCTTGCTTTTTAGCTAAAGTATGAAAAAAGGCTACCTGTTCAAATAGTAAACATTAATGGATTTTTTGAAATTAGTTTACATGACAGCAAATATTAGAATCTTAGAATCATTTAAGTTGAAAAAGGCCTTTAAGATCATCAAGTCCAACCTTACAGCTGCACTGCTGAGTCCACCGCTAAATCATGTCCCTAAGTGCCACATCTACACATCTTCTAAGTACCTCCGGGGATGGTAACTCCACTGTTTTCCCTGGATAAAATATTCCAATATTTGACAACTATTCTAATGAAGAAATTTCCTCTAATATCTAAGCTAAACCTCCCTGGATACAATTTGAGTCCATTTCCTCTTCTCCTGTCACTTATTATTTGGGAGAAGAGGTTGACCCCACCTCAGAACAACCTCCTTTCAGGCAGTTGTAGAAAGCAATAAGATCTCCCTGAGCCTCCTCCAGGCTAAACAACTCCAGCCCCCTCAGCCACTCATAAAACTTGTGCTCTAGAACCTTCACGATCTTTCTTGCACTTCTCTGGACATGCACAAGCTCTTGACAGGTCCAGAACTGAGCACAGCACTTAAGGTGTGGCCTCAACAGTGCTGAGTGAAGGGGATGGTCACTACCCTAATCCTACTGGCCACACAATTTCTGAGTGATGGTGAGTTTGATCCTGCAATTAATATATTCACAATGTTATCAGCATTAGAAACTGACTGTGATAAGTATTCAGTTCCTTTTTGTCAGCCTTGTAAAAACTCTTCAACACCAGCTTAATTTAGGACCAAGCTTTGTTTATCTTCAGAACTCAAAGCTGAACAAAGTCAAATCAATATCATAAGTAATAATAAGGCAAAGTCTTGATTGTGGTAAAGTTCCAGCCTTCTTTCTAGGCTGAAGTGTAGCACATACAGCACTTCTGGGATTGAGAATCCCAAGGAATACTGCTCCAGAATGACTCAGGTTTCTAGGCTCAATAATCCCTTCAGAAAAGCAAAAATATAGAGGAAATGACTACTAGATACCACAAGTTAAAAAACTAACCTGAATCAAAAAGCAAAACTTAAAAGAAGCCATGTCCACTTAATTGACTATATGGAAGAAATGACCTAAAAATGGCTGTAGGAAACCGTTCAGGAAAGAATGTGTTCCTACTTAATATCATTGATTCCACATTCAGAAAAAACTCCCCCAAAAGGCCACTGAATATTGAGTTCAAGAAGTGTTATGAGAATCTGAGGAATCTTAACCAATTTTGCTCAAACTGCAAAAATGAAAGATGAAAGACTATCTTGGGTCAAGCTACTCTTTAACTCTGGGCCTTCAGAACACGATTAAAAATTAACCAAGGAAAAGGTAATACATACTATTGCTCAAAATATCCTAGAACAAACAAAAAAAAATGTTCTTCATCTAAGTAGCCACAGGTTTTTTTCCTAGAACTGTCCTAGGAAATTAGGAAGTAGCCTGAGTGGCCTGCAGCTGTATCACCCATACTGTCACTTCCTGCTAGAGCTGGGGCTGACCCATTTCTGAGGGCCTCCACTGATGGAGATTCTCTGAGCAATTCATTCCAATGCCTAATTTTCCTTACCACTAGAAAAATACTTTTTTTCTTTGCTAAACTTGGGAGTTACTTCCCTCCTACCTGCAATGATGAGGAATAGGTTATTCCATTTGTTCTTGCAACCATATTTGAAATTTTCAGCATATTTTGTCATGTTTCCCTAAGTTTTGTCTTCTTTACATTAATCAACAAACTATCCCTTCAATTTTTTGTCATATTTTTAAGAGTAATCACTGTCAGTTGGTTACATCCTCCTTAAAATGTGGCATCCAACACTTCACCTAAGGTTATGGTTATGAACTCTTTCCAAAACAAAGTAATAAAGGAAAATTCCCTCTTGTGTCTTGTAGATAACATTCTCCTTTATGTTTCTAATATGATATTCATACATATGTGACAGTGACTACTGAAGCTTGTGATCTACTGGCTAACCTCAGGTCTTGAATAGCAAGACAAACCTATCTGGTTATTTCCCACTGGGTGTTTGCTAAGTTAACTGTTTCTGACCTCACCTACCAAAGTTAATTGCCAGAAGCTTTAAGATTTTCTCAGTCAGTGATATATGTATTCTAGGGTGAAATTTGTAAGGCCTAGACAATTTGAAATATTTTAACTTATCTCAGTTCTTTCTAATCTATTTTTCCTATTACGAACTGAATTGCCATTCCTTTGTCTTCAGTGTTCACTTTTGTGGCTCTCTGATCCTGCAAACAGCTTTCCTCCTGACGTGTGGCAAACCAACTTTCTTCTCCCTCTTGCTAATAGTGGTTTCTTACTATTGCACTTAGTGGTTTCCTTAGGACCTCTTTCCTACCTTTAACAACAAGCCCCCAACAAAAGTACATAGAAATGTTACACAGACTAGATGAAGGGCATTGAAAGACAATTCTCATAATATGGGACTTCCCAGAGGCACTAGAATTACAAGAGCAGTTGAGGGTAGTTGTGACAATATTGACAGGTTGCACTCAGATGTCCCTATTCTTACAGTCTCAGAGAAAACCTGACCTGATCTGATTGAAACAAGAACCAGCACTAAAGAGAATAAAAGAAAACATTTCAGGGGGACCAAGGATCTTGAATGCAAAGGTCAAGTATTAAATATTGGACAAGGCTGACTCTTTGTAAAATTGACTGATATAATGTGTTTTGCTTAAAGGAGACATAATTGTTTCATAATGTCATTCTTTAATGTTTTAGGGCCACTAATTCGCTTTAGTTAATAATGATGTTATGTATTCCTATCAGTCCATGAAAACATCCTGCATGTTGCTCTCTTCACCTAGCTTTTTTGCTGTCTTGAGGTGACAAGGAAACAAGGGGAGAAGAGAGAAGAGATGATTACAGAGTTAAGGACATAGTTTATTCTGCAATGAGTTCTTATGCCATTGCCCAGTATCCCTTTCTCCCTCTCTTTTTGTGTGTTTTTTGGCAGCTTTTTGGTGGTGGTTTTTTTTTTGGGTTTTTTTTTTTGGTTTGGTTTTTTTGGGATATTTTTTTTGGAGGGTTGTGTGAGTTATTCAGCAATATTTCTGAAATCCTGGCCAAAGTTCTGCAGACCAGCTCCTGTAAGACTCTTGTGTCTGTCACACATGAGTGAGATCAATCAAGTGCCCTATCTGTTCCCAATGAAGTGTAAATATACGGAGAGATCTGGTTGTTCTCTTGTTCTGGGACATGAAGCATTTTGAACCTCTGATCTTTCTATAATCCTTCCAGGAACATTCCTCTTTAATGCTAGAGGCCTTTGCCTCCAGATTTTGTGATGGTC
Source organism: Passer montanus (assembly GCF_014805655.1). Classification (NCBI taxonomy): domain Eukaryota; kingdom Metazoa; phylum Chordata; class Aves; order Passeriformes; family Passeridae; genus Passer; species Passer montanus. The sequence continues at coordinate 5,132,833 of NW_024368374.1, read as the reverse complement.
ACTCCTGCAAACCTTCCACCATTAATGCATCTTTGACTTTTCCACCCCTGCAGATCTGTGTGTAGGTTGAAGTGAGTTGGGATTTCTATCCCAGAAGTTTGTCTCTGTCAAGAGCCACACAGTCAGCAGGCAGCTTGCAGTGCCACAGGATGGGCTTTCAGAAGAAAAGTCAATGTTTGATAGCCAAATGCAATATAGTATTTTAAGGTCTTCAAGTAGTAAAAAATCTCCACAAGTCAATATGGATGTTCTTTATGACAGCATTTTGTTTCTTTGGAGGTGTTTCACTGCATATTCTGAAGATTCACTTGACTGCTGATAGTCTCACCACTGAATGCATGATGTGCTTAGGACAGTGGAGCCCAAATCAAAGTAGAGAGTTTTAACTTAGCAGCCTATGGCTTATTCAGAGGTTTTCTTACTTCCTTAGTTCTCCACTTGTACTTCACCCTGCAGAATTTTCCCCAAAATGAAATCTTTAGTTTATATTTCATTCTGCCAGGATTCAGGTGCTCAGTGAGAGCCCATAGGCCTATGGCTAAGGGTTTACCTCTACACAGTGGAGGAGTTCCCACTGTCCATTTTCCAAGCCAACCAGAAGCTGTGTAGCACAGTTAACAAGATGCTGAGTACAAGCTCATAAATTGCCATGATTGGCAGCGTTCATTAGCTCTGACTCAGTGCAGTCAACTTGGCCTCAGCACTGCTGGTGAGTTTATGTGGCTTCCAGTTGTCTCCAACCCAGAACAGAACAAACACACAGTGGGCTGGTGTCATCACCCACACCATGCTACTTTGGTGCAGACTTTGCACAACATTTAAAGCACCACAGAGCCCTGGAAACAAAGTACTCTGTGAGCAGAGAAGAAGCATCCTTCAATGGATTGATGTCCCCTGTGCCTTAAAAGTCCCGCCTCAGTTTCCCAGCTACTCCTCAGGTCCCCCTGGGCGAGGGGCAGCCTGTGCTGCCCGTGCTGCATCTTGGTGCCAGCTGGCAGGGCTGCCCACACCTGCCCATCAGCTGCTCCCAGGCACAGCTCACCTTGGCTGCTCTGCCTGCCTCCCTCTCCCTAGGCAGCAATTTGTGTGCAGCTTCACCGTCCGGCTGCTGGTTTTCATTAAACTTTCTGTAATGAAATTACCTCTTGTGACTTCTCTCCAACTTTTATGCTGGCTCAAAAGTGGGTTCAGATTTGCTACTGCCCCTGTTCTGCCAGGAAAGGTGTAATAGATGGACAGGCAGAGGTTCAGTTAAAAATAACCACAGTGAACGAGAATCAGACTTGCTCTTTGCGCTTAGGCTGCATTTTTATATTATTTCGATACTGTCTTACACAGATCTGATCTGGGAGCATATGAGAGCCTTCCAGCTCTCATTTCCACACTCTCACCAGAGGCTGCCCTCCCTTTGGCAGAGCTTAAAGGCTCAGCAGATTCTTTGTAAGTGGGAACTGAGAAATTATTCATGTTAAAAGAACCATTTTTAAAAGAATTTTTTTTTAATGACCCTAGTATGGTTTGGGGTATAGCCAGGGAAATGATTGAACTGAGGCAGCTGGGGGCATGTGGTGGAAGGGGGAATGGGTCAGAAACAAGGCCCTGTGCTTCTTACCAAAGTTGAGAACTTTATATCCATCAGCTCAGATGTTACCAGCAGCAATACCCTGCTCTTTAGTCCCCTTATTTCTACATCCTTTGTCTCCACAGTTTAGTAGCTTACAGGAGCCGGTCCCAGGAGAGAAACTGAGCAATAAAAAAAGTGAATATGTAAACTGATGGAAATGTTTTTAATAGAAAATTGAAAATTTTTCATGTACTTGGTGTCTTGATGTTCTTCTATATTTGTGGCAACTCAGCTTTCATGACTGGATGATCTCCCCAGTACTTTGTTGTTCATATTCCTTGATCAGTAGGGGAGATGACCAAAATTTTTCACTTTAGATCTTCCAGTAGGTGAGATAAAGAACAAAAACATTTGATCTCAATAAGATTTAACTGTGTTATGGTCTGTAGCTGAGTCAATTACTTTGGGTATCAATAGAATGACAAAAAATTCAAGGCCACTTGGCTTGGATGTGGAAAATGACAAGTATAATGAGGAACATAAGTCCCACTGCCTTCATGTTTGTTTTGTTTTCCTTCATGGAAAGAGTTGACTGATGTGACTGGAGCATTTTGCCCTTGGGATTATTACTAGCTTCTTAATCAAGGAAATCTGAGTAATTTGACTACGTTGCCAACTCTTCTTTGGTCCCCACTCCAGATGAGACAGGTTATAGATAGGACAAGATTTGAAACAACATTCCTTTTCAAAGCATTGTTTGGTGAAGAAGCAAAGAGCCATTACCCCTTTAAGAGAATCTGTCACCTTGTCCTCCAGAAGAAAGGCAACAACAACCTTTTCCAATAATGCACCCGTTATCTCCCTCCTGGAATTTATCAGGCAAGAAACATATTGATCCAATTTGCAGGTTGGAGCCTGCAGTTCTCTAAACATGTCCAAACCCCTGGCACATGATGATGGCCAGAACTTAGTCTGAATTTAGTTTGCAGGCATGTACTTACCCACCCTGCTTTCTCCCTTGTGCATTGCTGTTCTTGTTACAATCTAAGCAACCTAAAGTGGAAGAAAATTCCTTTGTTGAAACTCATTAATTTTAACTCAGTTTTTTAGGAAATTCTCTTACAGTGTTTTTCTCCATGGTTTCTCACCAGCTGTGAACTTGGAGCAAAAAGTAGTGCATGCAAGTGTTTATATCTAAGCAAAATATGCTTAATTGAAGTTGAAAAAAAAATCTAGAAACTTTTTCTTCTATTTATTATTTATAAATTGTTGTCATTTCTTAATGAAGACAGTATTTTGTTTACATAGAACTGGCACTTCACTTTTAATCTCTGGGCCTATTCTTTAGGATTGCTTTTTAAGATAACAGACACGTCACGCTTCTCGAAAAACACTGTTGTAATGATTCACTGTGCTTTACCCATCATTATCAAACAAAAATGAATGTGAAATCATTCATTTTCTGATCGATTTAGAGTGTGACAGATAAATCTTCCTTGTTTGTTAGAAACCACTTACAGAGGCTACTATGGCAACAAAATTAATGACAAAGAAGGAAGCTGTTAATTAATTGTTCAGGCTGACTAGAATAAGAAAATCCTGAATCTCTGCTGAATCCATTTACTACCATCCCAATCACTCTTGGTTATTTATTTGAAGAGCTAGTCTTTTTACTGTACTGGAAAAAGAAGGACTTCTATGATAATAGAATTGAAAGGGCACACTGACTTCATTAGCCTTCCCCCTGTGATCCTGTTGGACGTGATCGCTGGAGTTTGGGTCGTGCTCACAATGATCCCCTCAGCTGCTGATAATTTGAGGAATAAAGCTGATAATGCATTTAGGCCACTAAGGACATAAACAAATAGGAGTAGTCCCTGCCTCGAGAGGTTTACAGTCCACAAAGCTGATACATGCCAAGCAAAAAGTAATGTGTTGAGATGATGGCAAAAAGCGTGTATCCAAATGCTTTTTGAAATAGTCCAGGGATGCTACCAGAGAAATTATGTTGATGTGTGTTAGTAGGCATGAGATGAGCTGAGGAATATGTGATCTCCTCAGGAAGAGAGGAAAAACTCTTAGGATGCCTGTAGGCAGTTAAGTATATGAACTAGAGCAGTTTCCTTACTACTAAAGTTTGCATATTTTGCTCTGTAAAGGATTTATATGGATTTATATGCAGGATTCATATGTTTTCTACAACAGGAGGATCAACCAACAAACTGATTCGAAGCATAACTTATGGAGAGACTGATCTGTTTTTCTTTCCAGAATAAATTACAGTTTGAGAAAATAAATATATCTCTATAGAGAGATCAGAGGATGAAAAGTTTAGGCACTAGCCCACTGTTTATACTTACTTAACCATATGGTGGAAATGCAGGTGGTCAGAACCTTGTAAGGTCTATTCCATATGGCCAAAACTCTGCTTTTCCAGAGGATTTTGATAGATGGGTAAGGTGTCTGCTGTTTGAAGTGGGGTGAGAAGATATCATGTAGCAACAGCATGTTCCTTCTCCCTTCCTGTTTGGCATTGTTTACTTTCTTGTCAGCTTTCCAGACACATGACAATTGACCTTCTAAAGTATCGCATCTATGGAATTAGAAGCTTATGAAATATGAACTGGAGAACCAAAGAGTACCCACTCTTTGAATTCCACAATGAAATTCCTTCAGCAGATCATTCTTTTACACAAAGACAACAATTTTGCCTCCAAATAAATTAGGAACAAGCTTCTAAAGCTGTGACAGGAATCAAAAGTAGCAATTGAACAACTGAGAAGCATTTGCTTTTCTGTAATATTCTTTCAATAAAGAGCTAAAACCAGATTACTGAAACAAAAGAATAAACCCAAATTCTGCTTACAGCAGTATATTACATTTTTCTCCTGGTGGAACCCATGGGGTTGTTACTCTAGTGTCTCTTTCCCCACTAGGTTACATAATTTCTCTATTAGTTCAAAAGGTTGCACTATAAAACGAGCACTGTGAGTTGGCATTTCCAAAAAAAGGTGCTGATGGCTGATCACAAGCAGTGCAGAAGTGTGCTCCATAGGAACACGTAGGTTTGCAGCACTGTGAGCCTGGTCTTCTTCTCAAAGCCATATATTTGTACACATATACATACACGTATATATTTATATTTATGTGTAGGATGGTTATCTACTGTGTAGGACATTATCGTGGTTTTCTTGGACAAAACTCAAATTTATGTCATGTGGCTAAGAGGGCTTTGTGGGTACATGTGATGATGGCTGTAAGCAATGTCTGGTGAGAGGAGATGTTCTCTTACTTGAAAGTAACCATTAGAATATTTCTTCCCTTCTCTCATTCCAGTATTTACAAATCTTAGCTGATTCTATGCTAGCTAAGGAGGGGAAGAGGAAAAAGCCTCAATGCAAATAACAGCAAGGGGATTCTTTTTCAGTCAATAATGAAGATATCAAAGGCCATCCTGTTTTCCAGGCGCTCTTCTGTTTCTGCCACCTATGATATCTACACCAAACATGGTGCCATCAGTCAGCTATGGTGTGGTGGATTCATGAATATTTACCAATTTGCAAATTATGCGTGGAGAGCTCTTAGCATAGCTGTTTCTTTGTCTTTCTGCTTTTCTTCCTTCACTAATGATTTAAAATGTTTACATGCCTAGCATCAGAGGCTGTATTCTATGCTTGCCGTTTGCCTTTGTACACCAATTAGGTCTTTGTAATTTAAATGATGTTTTATTTGTTGATTTGGAAGCATCCTTGTTGGTAGAATGAGGTTTTCTTCATCCTGCAACTGTTCTTTGATATAATGATTTATTAAGGTACTAGGAGAAATATTGATCCTGCTAATAGCTTCTGCTTTGCCACAGAATGCCTTACATTTTACTTGCTGAAAGGGCCATATTCCTTTCCTCTTCATCTGATTGACCATAAATGCTTTGGCCTTTCCCCAGCAATTATCAAAGCAGTGGGTAAAAGTCAAGTATTTATAGACTAATTAGAGAATTCAGCATGTCCAAATGTGTACTTTACATAGCACAAAGAGTTAGAGGACAGCACTTTGAAATTAGGGAGTGGGTCCATACTGCTCAGAAACGAATTAGCAAGTTCAGAGGAGTTATGTATTTATTATCGATTAGGACAATCTTTCTGGGAATTGCTATGTGGAGTTATGTGCTGGGCCTCTGATTTATTAATGGCATTTATACTTACATTACATTGGTATTTTCACTGTATTCTCTGTCATCTATTCTAACCTTCACTTTCTTAAGAAAGCTTTCTAATGTTAATGCCTTCAAGGTGGTGGGGAAGGCATCAATTTTGTAACCCATCTGGAGCTGATTCCTTTTCTAGTTTTATTAACCACCTAGGAAAATGCATTATTTCTGCAGTAACTACAAATACTGAAAGGGAATAGGGGACAGCTCCATGGAAAATATGGGACAAGGCTTTTAAGGGTTCAGCAAAATAAAGCCAATTGGAGGTGGAGGTGACCCGATCAGATATGGATTAGTGTTTCCACTAGGCTGCTTAAGGTTGTGGATACAGCATTTCAAAATATACTTTCCTATATTTAATCTTATTGTGGCATTCTGTTTTATCCCATTTTGCCCTGTTGGGGCATCTGTAGACTTGTGTTGCAAACTTATAATAGTGAAAACATATTGGTAGTGGCATGTTAATTTTTATGCTTCACAGTTAGAGCTAATTTCTGGCTATTTCAGGATGAGAAAGACTTTGCCTGCAGGGGGAACACTATGAAAAATCTTTTTTTGTAGTCCTTTAAAAAACTTCCTCCAGTGAAGACTGCTGAAAACAGAACACAAAACAAATTTTGCTGCTGTTCATAAATGTCACTTGCTCCTGTGCAATTGCATACTCCTGAAACTCTGGCCAGAAAGCACAGAGTAGAAGAGTATTTGTGCCTTGCATTAAGACCTGTATCTTGAAATATGCATGTATCATTCTGTTCAAGATTTGGTTTTAGTTAACATTTGGTACTTATATTTTATTTTGCGAAGTGTGAACTCTGTTGCTAGTGAAACTATCACATGGGTGAGAGGACTTTTGTCACCTACATGAGAGGTAGTCACCCTATATAGCCAGTGGGGACAAACAGGCATTTCTAGGACAAGAATCATCTCAGCTTTAAATAGACAGGCAAAATAAATCAGATTCATCACACCCTAAAAGTGTTTCTCTCTGGGAACGGTGAAGGGAGCTGCGAGTGACTAGCTCAGAGGGAGGTGTCCACAGATCACTGAGATGAACCCATACTGCTGTGGTATGTGGGATGAGTTACCCCCCGTGAGTCCCCAGAGAAAGGAATATATTGCTGAGAAAGTCTGGATATCATGCTCAAACCCAATCCAAATATTTTAGATTATCTAAAATAGCTGAGGCCTATCCTGCAGGTCCAGGCAGGTTGCTGCTGGTCTAATTTGCGTGTAGGAAGTGGCGTAGATCTTTTTTACAGATGTAGATGTTTTTTACAGACATAGATCTTTTTTACAGACGTAGATCTGTACAGCTCGATTATTGCCAGCAGAGCTCTGCTGACTGCACCAGCACAGGATCTGATCAGCAGGAAGGTAGTTCTGCACCTGAGTTACAGCAGCAGTCAGGGGGTGATATTTTATCTTCCTTTGATCAGGATAATGTGATCTATGGCTGGGCCTGTTCCAGCTGCAGTAACTGGCTGTAACAGTGTGGGGGGACAAGGGGAAGGGAGATCCCCTGTGCAATAAGTGTGAGGGGCTAGGTTGTGTCCAGGTGTTCTGTTTAAATCAACCTGGCCCATATGGAGGGAATGGAAAGGATCCCAGCCCATGACCAGCATTGTCAATAGACGCCCTTAAGTCATTTCTCTACAGCAACATATCTTCATCTCTGAATGTTAATTAATAATTGATCTTGTTATGTATGTAGAGGACTCCCTATAATTCAATTCTCTATATTTATGTCTCATAAATGACTCTGCCTTGTCAGATTTTATGGTGAAATAGTAGATCCAAAAATTAACATAATGTAACAACCAAATCGCATATATAGCCTTGATCTGCAAACTCTTTTGCCCATGAATAATTTTAGTTATTACAACTGAACTCACTGGGACTTATATATGCTTTTGCAGGATGAGAGCCACAATGTTTATTAAATTAATTTCCTTCATACATTACATGTGTTCAAATGAAACTAATTTATCTGTCATGTATCTAGGCACTTTTCAGCATATATTATGTAATTAATTTTTTAAAGCGTGGTTCTAGGAAATCAGAGGCCTAGCTAATATTTCTAGTAGATAGTTAGATAAAACTGAATCTGAGTTCATGTTATGAAAGAAAATATTACTTTGTATATGTGTATTTCTTAATATGTATTATACTCTTTAATACATGTTATTATGTATGTATGCTGTTATAAATATCTGTGTGTAGCTGGGAATATACAGGTAGATATGCATGCACAGATGCCTGTAAGACTTGCTGTCTCCATACATATATCTATATTTATATTTATATAGCTATGCAGATTCTGTATGTTTGAAAATACAGTTTTCTTACTTACTAAATATATGCACACCCAGGTATACTCATGCTTGTCTGACTCAAGCCCATCTATCTTCGCTTTCAAATAAACAATCTTATTCTCTTTCTGGAGTTTAAAATAAGCACTCCCCTTGTGAGGACCAGTGGCTTTGTAACTCTATGAAGAAGGAAACTCATAAGATTCAGTTCTAATGCTCATCCAGAGCTTCAGTGTGGACAAATGTCACCTGCTTTGTGTCAGTGTGTTGTGAAGCTGAAGAAATGTTGCACTTTGTAATGACACTGTGCTTATATATTGCTTTGCTTAGAAGAGGGAATGAAAGGAAGGAAAGAACTGTGCCATAGTCTGTCAACTAAAAAACATGAAATAAAAGGTTATCCAATGTTTTTGTATTTAAATAAAACAATAAGGAATGTTTAAATTCAAGAATAAGGAAATATACTGAGCTTGTTCTGAGAATGTTGCTTAATGATATACAAATAATCACTCGGATTGCAGTGTTTGAAATGAGTATGGTTTATGATCTAATGTCTAAAGATCATTAAGCGACATCTGCTAGTTTCTGGAAACAGTGCTGAAAAAAGCCCCAAATATAAACTCCTTCAGTTAAATTGCCCTTTTCATATGCTGTAAGTAATGGGGAGAGAACCGTAGGGAAGTCTGGAGGTGCTGCTCACATTCGGGTAAAATGAGTTTATTCTCTGCCATTCAGAATTGACATGGAAAGATTACTTTGTTTCCCTTGTAAGAGAAAAAATTGTTGTTTTTCTTTGCTTACTTCTTTTATTTTAAATGGACTCAGGCAGCCATGAAGGCTTTTAGACAGGACATTTGGCCCATGGGGCTGGCAGCACTGACTTTAATACATTGCTTACTGACCTTAATTCCTGATAGTGTAGATCTCAGTTAAGGTGCTCAGCATTCCCACGTGGAGCTGCTTTCCCATGGCTGTGCTCACATGGTGGTGTTCCTCCATGCACAAGATGCCCTGCTCACACTGGGGCTAAGTACTGCTGGGTGCCAATAAAGCTGTCCAGGAGTGGCCCCTGGGGGAGAAATTCCGAGTGAGAGATGTGCTGGTGTGTGGGTGTCCCTCCCATCACGTACCTGGTTGTCCTGTTTGGGCAGTGTAGGCGTAGGAGTTTAGGTAAGTCAGATGAATACTGCTGTGCTTATAGTTTGAGCTCGTAACGTATAAACATCCTATCTTCCAAACTTCTGCTCATAAGGTGTCTTTATATTCAGAGGCTTTTCCATTGAACTTGTCAGGCTGTGTGCAAGAGGAAGGCTTTTTAGGATTGGTTTCCTTAAAAGAGATTAGATAAAAGTGCATCAGTACACATTAGAGATGAAAATTTCAAAACAGAGGCATCCTATTGAGCTCTGTTTTGTGATTGTTGGCTTATATGTTCCTTCTTTTGTGTGAAATGCATTACAAACATCTCTGCCAGAGGCCTTTTATTTTGGGGTTGATGTGAATTTAAGGTCAGCCACTTAAAAATGAGATTAAACAAAGGTGATGAAATTATGCTAAGTGAGGTTTTTCAATTACCTTTATTTTTTAAAAGGAAGCTACCTGGAAGGTGGCACTTATATTGTTGTAGTGGCAAATAAGTATCATTATGGAGAATTCAGCGAACAAATGTCTACAAGCAAATGTCTACAGACACAAAATGATCTGTGCACAGCATCACCCCCCTGAAAGCAGTTTGGGTAGCTGGTTCCTCAGTGAAACAGAAAAATGCTTTGGCTTTTCTTTACTGGGGAAAGGAACGTACTTTGGGCTGGTAACATAGCAGCCAGTGCACATCTGATTCTCACCGTAACTTTCCCTAATGAGGTTTATTTATGCCCCAGCTCTCTGCATGATCACCAGTCATTAAATACTGTCATTCAGGAGTATTTTGCAGAGGTGATGATAACATGTAAACAGGAGTTAGTGGAGCTCAGCAGCATTTGGTTGCATTTTTCAGTTCAGTGTTTTGACATGTGGTCCCTTGTAGGGGGTTTAATTTTGGTCTACTCCACTTCTATAAAACAAGGCCAAACAATTACTGTCCACAAAACAGACTTAACCCAGGCATTAATTTATTGGTGTTTGGGAGCTCCTTGCAATGACACTGGAGGATGTTGAAAACAGTCTAAACTGTACCAATATATTTAAAAGACAAACTCTTTTCAAAACTTTTATTGGAAGTTTAAAAGGAAGAGTATAGAAAAAAACAATGTCTTAGTTTTGTTAAGCTAAACTTGAAATATATCAGCCTTCTGAGGAATATACTTCCCTTTGGATATAACAGAAGATGTTGTGTGTATATCAGGCTGGACTCAGGTGTCATTTTTCTCTTAGGCAACTGAGAAATACACTTTCTCTTTCCTGTGATTCAGGGTCCTGCAATCCAAGGAGAAAAAGAGTTTCAGAAAGAGAAATGACAGTTCCTTTAAGTTCATATCAACATTATCACACAACTGAAAAGGTCAGGAAATTTGAGATTGTCTGTAATGATACAGACTGTAATGCTGACTCAGGTGAGCTAACGAGCCTATAGAAGGCAGTGGATTTGTGCTGACATAGCATGGAGAGTCTTTGAGCTATATATTTAGCCATTCTTGGCTAATTAATACTCTAAAATTTCATTTTTATGTACCTTTTGACATGTACTGCTGGGGAAATGTCAAGTTGAGCATAGAGGGAGGCTGGATTCATCCCTGTGATTTGGAAAGAAGAGTAGGAGCTGAGCTTCTCTGCTTGACTGCTTTAGGTGGACAGGCAGGGCCAACCAGACATGCCCAAACCACATACCTGGACCAACTTCTGTCTCTATAAATTTCTTTTTCTTCCAGAAGAGTTGGCTTTTTAATTGCTCATTGTCCTGCTAAATGTACAGGATCAGATGAATTTCTCCATTAGGGAATCACAGAGATATGTGCTGTGAATTCAAATGTGGAAAACTCACTGTACAGGAACCAAAGAAAAAGAAGTGCTAAATTAAAAAAGCTTCTAACCTGATATAAATAATCTTTGTTGCCCTTCACTACACTATATCATGGATCAAAGTTGGTTTTTTCTAACAAACATTTGAGTAAGCTGCTTAGAATATGTAGATGACACTGGAAGTCACTCCTGAGTGGTTTGTTGAGTGTTTTTTTTTTCTTCTTTCTGAGGTTCTTATTTTAAATCCACTTATAAGTCACCAATGTCATAAGCAAAATATTTCATTATTATATTAAAGGAAGAAGAGTGCCCTTGGCCTGTGATTGTATTGACTGAGATTTTATGGTGGAATTTTAAATCCCCTAACCATAGGGATTTGTAATTTGAAATATAGATGCAACCTTGGAATGAACAGTTTCATCTTTGTTGGCTGTGATAAATATGAGCCATAAAGTAAACCTGTGCTCTGAACCAGATTGGATCAAGCATTGTTGCTGAAGCTCCTTTGCTATTTTTCTATGTTTCTCTTCCAAGCATCCTGTTCTACAGATCACTGTTCTCCATTTCAAGGTTGTATTTTTTTCTGAGGCTGAGGTTAAGGAATTGTCACATCCCAAGGGGAATCCTTGTTTTATTTTTTAATCTATCTTGCTGTAGCTTTATTTCTACAGCAAGTGGTTTCGGTAATCCGTACTGATGAGTTGTCTGCTCTCCAGGTAGGGTTGACAGGTAGATTTATGAACCAGGAGGAGATAATCTGCTTCCACAAGGGGTCACTGGTAGCAGTGCACACAGCAACTAGTTTCTGCCATGCTTCTGTAAGGGCAGGTTTAGACAAGCCTCTCATCAAACAGAATAAAAAAGGAAAGGAAGCTCTTACTCCTTAGAGGTACACTCTATGTACTTTACAAAGAAAAGGGGCAAGATAATTAAATGAGAATGCTTTTAAGAATTCCTTTCCTTTCAGTAGTCAGGTAGCCAGGTGTCAGAAGATGGAAGTCATTCGTGCCCTCCCCATATGAGCTGGGACTTCACTGTTCCCTGCTGCTAGCGGGTGCTTGGCTGATGTGGCTTCAGAGTCTGAGTTCTAAAGGCCATGAGGATTGCTGGAGCTACAGAGAATGGAACAGGAAATTGTTAATTCATCCACAGAGTCTGTACAGTAATTAAAACAATTCTCCTGAAATACATATGCCTGCCTGCCTGCCTATTGTTAAGAGGTTGCCACAGGGTATAATTTTAGGACACTTCTCTCCTGGATTCTTTGTGTGCAGTCAGCAAAGGTTCCTGGTGTTAGGGGACAAATCTTTTTAATTTTTCAGTCTGCCTGAAAATCACCTTTGGAGAGAGGCAACCCCATTAACAGGAATTAATGGAGCCCTATCTGTAGGCAGGTTTCTGCCCAGAGTGATGCTGCTTGTGAAAACCAGGACATTTCATGAGCATGTTATTTCTGTGTTCCTAAAGCTTTATTTCAAGTTTGATTGTCTCATGGTGCATGTAGCTCTGCAGCACACTGAAAAATACCAAGCATTTTTTGTCTTGTTTTGGCATCCTGTCTGTGTGCAGCTCCCAGTCCCCCAAGGATAAACAGAGGGAAGCTTTGTTCTGCTATCTGGTGATAATTTTTTAAAGGTCAATGTTGTCATCCATTTTACAGGAAATCTTACCTGTCAACGGCTGCCCAAAATGACTAAAAGATATTTCTTTGCATTTCACCTTCAGCTGGGGGTTTCCATATGAAACACTGGCTAAACCTTTTTGCATTCAGATATGCTATGTATTAATTTATTTCTTTAAACAATGTTCTGCCTTTACAATCATTATCTCTCTTGTTCCTTGCCTGCCATTCACACCAGTTCTAAAATTCCTGGAATGTATAGCACAGATTCCCAACACAATGCTTTAATTGCTGATATGGTGAGGTATTTTTTTCTTCTCTTTTCTTTTTTCCTGGAAGAAGAACAAATTTAGTATTCATGCAAGGTGAAGAGACTGTAACTCCCAACAGCACAGTTTTATCTCTTAGCATTTAGAGATGACTTTTAGAGCTGCTCATTGCAAGGAATAAGTTTCTCATCAGAGAAAATCCTCACTGCCATCGGTTTTGACATGTTTCTGTGATGTTCCAGAAGGACTCTGTCTGCTTCTGCATTCCCATTTAGCACTGCCCAGTGAGGGGAGCAATCTCACGCTGCCTGACACAATGACAGCTGCCCAGTCCTCTGAGCCAGCTGGGAGCTTCATTCACCTCCCTTCGTTAGAAACAGATGTTTTCCTCAGAGGAAAGGAAAAAGAGGTGGGAAAACGTACCAGCTGCTTTCCATTGTGTAAAGATCTACCTAATCCAGGGTGGAATTTCTGGTCACTACCCATGAGTGTTTGTCCTGGGAACTACAGCTCATTTGTACTGGAGTGCACACCACTCACCTGAGGTGTGCAATGGCAGCTGGCAGGTTGCAGACTTCAACTAAAGGTTCTTTGCAAAAATCTGAAACAGTTGAAATCAGTAACTTCACCCCAATGCAGATTCCTTTAGTTCTCTTCTAGTTAGCATGCTTTTGTGGGACTTGAATATTGTTTTTTGCCCAGCTCTAATCATATACCAGTGTTTGGGCTAGAAGAAGTAATAAATAAGAAACATCTTAATTTGGATTAAATAAATATTTATCTCCTTGAACTGGTCAGAGAGAAATTAATTGTTTTATTCCTCTGATCTGCTAATTACATGTACAGGCAAGCCCATGTAAGCTTTTCCTGCATGCTCTATCATTAAATAATGGATTACATTGGAATTAAATTACTGTATTTCTATCAAAGGTCTCAGTGGGTCGGGGTGGTTGGCAAGATTTATAGGCTAAAAAGGAGGAAGCCAATGAATATTGGTGCTTAAGAAATATATTGTTCTGCTGGGGGAGTTATCCTTTCCTGAGAGTCTGGATGGCTCTTTTTCTCTCATTGTTACCATCTTTTTTGTGCCCTTGCAGTGCCTGGACATTAATTCTAAATTCCTGTAGGGTTTTTTTTTTTTGCCAATTCCTACCCTTTCAACTACCAGGAAACAGAGAGTCAATTGCATGTTTTCCAAGTCCCAGCCTCACAGGGAAATACAAGGGTTCATGATGACAATGCCTCATTTTCTAGGATGAGATCTTTTCGTGGTCCTGTTCTGTCTACAATGGGGCTTTGTGTTTGCTGGCAGTGAACACACACACAATTTCTTTCTCCCTGCTGTAAGTATAATAACTGTTTTCCGCCTCTTCCTCTGGCTACATAGAAAAGCAGATGAGAGTGGAAAAGTGAGAAAAAACTTGACAAAAAAATTGTTTCTTGAAGGTGAGATTCACAGGCAGAAAAGACAGTAGATGTCACTTTTGGGTCAGCAGCACAGAACAGTGATTTAAGAAAGAGGGAACATCTCTATTATTTTAAAAGGTGACAGGTAATTTTAGGTATCTAGGTTTTTTCCACCCTATCATAAGAGGTCTTTTCTCACATTTTGGTTTAATAATTAGAAAATATATGTAACTATGGTGCAGCCTGGAAAGCTTCAATAAACACAGAAAATTCCAGGTGTCAGATTATCTTATCCACTTTTCCATGTACAAAAAGCTTATCTGCACAAAAGATAAAAATGCACAGAGACGTGAAATGTAAATGGTCACTTAACAAAAATTAAATACCTAAATACCTACATTTATGCTGATTTCTAATCAACCCTCTGTTTGGGCAGCATGCAAAGGAAAAGCAGGAAATCATAAGCACTATTTGAGACTTGCTTCTCTAAGCCATATTAGTTGCATTATTACCATAATTAGCACATTCTCTAATCGAACCAAATACACCAGAGATTGCTCCACATTCTGGGCTGTGGGACAAATTACTCCTCTGTATGAAAGCCAGAGAAATGCAGATTTTTTTCTGTCAGTCTCAGGGTGTCAGCATTCCCAGCGATGGTCAAGGAGCTTTTGCAGGACTGGATCAGAGCCAGGGTTTTACGAGAGGAGCTGCACATCCCTCCCTCGGCGCGGTCCTGACCTGTTCTGCCGCACAGCGGTGCAGGAGATGCAGAGCTGGTTTCTGTGTCAGCCGTGCAGATTCACCAGTCACCTGAGGCGACATAGTGATAATGAAAACACGTGCACTAAGCAAGCAGGTGAATTTTACTTGGCCAAAACTCAGCAGATCTTTCAGAGGGCCCACCAGCCTCTCCTTGCCTGTGTGCTGTTTGCCCTTGGGACTCTCTGGTTTTCCAACTGGGCTGTTGTGCACAGAAAGTCTCAGTAGGACTTTGGTGACTTGTACAGCTTCATCAAGTTTTACTGAATAGCTATTTACAGAGAGACTGAATGAGTGAATAGCTGCCAGACAATTTGTAATGTGTGTTGCTGAAAAGCAGAAGATAAGACAGCATTTCCTATCATAATCTACTAGTTCAGACATGTTTAATCTTGCCATGTTTTTTTCCTGGCCAATGAAGAATGTTGCAGGAGAGGATGGAGGGGATGGCAGAGAACACTGTTCTGACCTTGAATCTGCAACTGTGTATTTATTTGAACTTATATTCTTTGAGTGCTCTTTTTCCATGTGAGTGGTTGCTGTGACAGGAAAGGGGGAGGCAGAAAGCTGCATGACTGGGAATGAGCCATGAAAGGTTCTCTGTTATTATGTTGTCCACATCTTTGGAAATCCTGCTGGTGGGAAATTTTTCTGAATCACAGATGTCTGCCTGCCCAGGCTGAGCCTCTCACAACTATCTGGAGAGGGGGAAAAGGAAGGGACTCTTTTAGGAACACAGGAACTAACACATAATTTGGGTGTCCTTGAGTGTAAACTGGGTGTAAAACTAGCTGAGAGAAAGGGTGAAGGAAGTCAGAAAGGAATTAAGAAATTTCTCATTAGGTTTCATTGCAAAGGTTTTTTATATTCTGTTTCAAATTATCTTGTCAATATAAGTATGTTCTTCACAGTCTCATTATGTAATATATACAGTCACAAAATCACAGAATCTGGTGGAGGCTGGAAGCACCTCTGAGATCATCAGCCCCTCTGCTCTAACAGGGCTGTGTCTAGTCAGGTTTTGAATATCTCCAAGGATTAAGACACTGTGACATCTCTGAGCTACCTAACACCAATGTTCAATCACCCATGTAGTAAAAAGGTGGTGTTTTGATTTTGTTTTGTTTTGTTTTGTTTTGTTTTCAGACAGAATTTCCTCTGTTTCAGTCTATGCCCTTTGCTTTTTATCCTATTTCTGGGTGCCACTAAGAAGAGTCTGGCACCGTCTGCCTTACCTGCCTCAGATATTTTTACACATGGATATAAGATTCCCTTGAGCCTACCCTTCTCTAGACTGAAGAGTTCCAGCTCTCCTCACAAGCTAAATGCTCCATTCCCCTCATCATCTTTCTGGCCTTTTTCTGGACCCACTCCAGCAAGTACCTGTTTCTGGAGAGCCCAGAACTGGACATGGTCAGATACACAAAAGACAAAACAGTTGAACACTTCAGACTTACCTATCTAAAATGTTTATTAATCTTTTCATCTTAATTCTGTATGATGGGGGTTTAATTTATGTATCTGGTGTGGAGAGGAAGTCTGTCTTGAGGGTTTTGTCCAATGCTGCAGTAAAGCAGAGACAGCCACAAAACTAGTTTAGGTCCCTCAGGGCAATGTCCCATTGAATTCTGAAACTCTCCAAGAGTGGTGATTCCATGACCCTTCTAGGCCAGTGCTGCATCACTGTCATTAGAGAGAAAGTTTTCTGTGTGTGCAGCTGTGATTTCCCTCAGTACAACTTGTGATTGCTCGCTTTTGCCTTTTCACTGTGGACTCCAAGAAGGCGTGGCTTTACCCTTGCTCTAACCCAGCTCCTTTAGCCTCTCCTTATGTGCCAAGTGCTCCACCTCCTGCTGTCATAGTTGATTTCTATTGTACTCATTGCCAATCTCTTTCTTGCACTTTGAGCCTCAAAGCTGGACACATCATCCCAGATGTGGCCTCATGAGGGCTGAATAGAGGGGAACAACCACTTTACTTAGTCTGAAAGCTGACTTAATGCTTGACCACATAATGTGTGTTGGCACGGACTCTGTCCTCTAGCAATTGTTGCTTGAAATTTCTGGTTTTAGTATGCTGCCTTAGTTTAGGTCTCTCTAAAGTTTTTCTCAAAACTCTCAGCTGATAAATAAAAGTTATCTGCAGCTTTTACTGTCTTGCAGTTCTCCCCACACACATGCTTTTCTCTTCTGTCATATATTTATGAAATGTCATAAGACAAGAGGAAATCTTGAAGGAACCATTATTTTTTTTTTCTAAGATGGAAGCTATCAATTAAACACTATTCCTTTTTTCCTGTATCCTGCCCATTTTTCATCTATGACATTATCCTTCATTCATTCATGGCTGATTAGTTCCTGTATTAGCTTCTTATGTAACAACCCATCAGAGACCTCTTGGAGGTTGTCTGCTGCATTACTGTGGGCTGTTAGCCATAAACAAGGAAAAGATGCTGGTAGATGCTGCACAAAAAGACAAAGAAAAGTTTGTAACCATATGAAACAGCTCCATTTTTGGATTAAATATTGTGATTCAGCATATCTCAGTCTGTTCCTGGTTACTTTGAGAAGAGACTTCATGGGGTGTTTGTATAAGTTTCTGATGTTGCACATGTCCTGCCTTGTAAAATTAGCCTTTACAAAAGGACATCACAGACAGCTCAAGCATATCTGCTGGCAAATTTTTTTTTTGGCCAGCAGGTATTCCTAGGGACAGGTTGAGGGGCTACAACAAAGTAGTGTTTTACAGAGACTTTCTCACAAATGTGGCAGAGTCTCAAGAGACTACAAAGTTGGCAGGTGATGAGTAGAAGCAGGAACTGTGGACTGTTCAAGTGTGAGAGTTGACCTTTGGAAGCTGAATAGAATGAGCAATACAGTGGAAGAGTCCTTGAAAGTGAAGGCC
This sequence comes from Passer montanus, assembly GCF_014805655.1. Lineage (NCBI taxonomy): Eukaryota > Metazoa > Chordata > Aves > Passeriformes > Passeridae > Passer > Passer montanus. Next base: position 5,114,832 of record NW_024368374.1, on the reverse strand, counting down.
AGTTGATTGTTTGATATGAAAAGGAAAGGGAGCCAGAAAGATGAGTGAAAAGAAAGCCAGGCTGGGGAATGATCTCCACAGCAGCAATGTGGATCAATACACCATCAGGGCATGAATGAGTTTGTCAGTGTCCAGGAAAAGGATGTTGGAGTAATTGAGACATGAGGTGATGAGTGCCTAGATAAGAATTTAACAGCAGGACTGGGAGTGAGGGGTGCATCTGAGATATGTTAATTGGAAGGAATCTGCAAAACCCTTGGCACCTCCACACAGCAGGCAGGGCTCTGACTGCAGTACTGCACTGGTGGGAATCAGCCTGAAGATGTTTCCCTCCAGATAGCTCAGCAACCAGAAGCAGCAAAGGGTTTGGTGACATAGGCTTTGTTGTGGGCTGGCTGTACTCAAACAGGCTATTATGAGTTCAGTTGTGGCTGCCACTGGATTTCTCTACTCTTTTGCTCACGTGCTCCATACCTGTTGTGGGTAGAAGCTTCCAAGCTCTAAGAAATTGTTCCCTTCTTTTTTTGTTTTCTCCTTTGAGTTCTTTGGCACCTTGAGTACTTGAAGTTTCCAAGTCCTAGGGTTTGGCAGCTTCTCAGATCTCATTGTTTCCAATACATCCCCTTTCTTCCTCTTGATACTGAAGTCACTAGCATGACACTGGTAAAAACACTGGTAAAAATTTCTTCCAGAATGTTTTCAAATTCTGGAAGAAGACAGAATTTGGCCAGTTGAATAACTGTATGCAGGAAGTTAAAAAGCAAAGCCCAGACAACCTCATCTCCCTAAGGCCCCAAACAAACAAACAAAAAAAAGATCAACCAAAAAATTGCCTAAGGTGGAAAAACTGATCTCAGTTCTGCAGGATGTTAGACTGGGAGGTGGCAGGGGGGAGGAAGCACAATATAGCATAGACACTATTTCCCAGTAGCTGTAATTTAGCTCCAAGTCTTCTTTCCAAGTCACTTATCTCATTAAAATCTGTCACATGGCCTTTCCCGAGGCCCATTTGGGGCATTTTGGTGTGAGCAGCACGGTGCTTTGGGGGGAGGCACAAGCCTGCCCGCATCGAAGCGGGAGCTCTGCAATTGAATTTAAGTAATTTGGCTTCAAGATGCACAGGGCTGAGCTTTACCCACCGCGCCAGCTGAAATCATGATCCTCCTCTAACAGGCAAAAGCTGCCTCTCTTAGGGAACAACAAAAGATCATAAATATGGCCTCAAGGTTAATACTTGTTTTTGTTTGCAGTGACATAGGAATTATTTTATGTTCTGCACATATGTGACACACCTGCTAATCATGAGAATTCTTACTAAGGTAGAAACTTGAGACATATGAGTAAGACAGTGGATTACTCACAGGGAAAACCAGAGTTTAGAAATTCTTTGTGACATCTGCCATGCATTGTTTTTCAAAGAAGTCTGAAAACTTTGAATTAACCTTGGTACTTCAACTGCAGTTTCTAGGGAGCTGCAATAAAGCTTGTGCTCTAATATCTGTTAGAATGAGCAAGTGGAAAAAAAAATCAGTTGGAGCAGAGGGATACAGCAGCATGAGAAATGTCGCCTGTGACATTTAAGCTCAATTTAATCTGCTGTGACACTAGTAACATTTGTTGGTGACTTAGGGGAGAGGATGTTTGCAGTGGTGGGTGGGATCATGAATGTCATCCGATTTTAAGGCCTGTGCCTTGGATGAACCATATTTTCATGATGCTGACGGGGAGTTTTTTACTGAAGCACAGAAATCCCAGTAATTCATAGTTTGTCATTTGTATGCTTCAGTGTGGCTGATGCAGTACGTATTTTCCATTACTGCTCAGCAACATGTGAAAATCTTGTTCAGGGAAATTCCTTCTTACATGCAGTGATAACCAGATCTCCTGGTTTTTCAGTTCTTTATCCATGACTTGTTTCTATGATACATACCAGTGAAAACTAGATAGAGGAAAACAAACAAATTTTCTCATTAATTCTTGCCAGAGTATCTGCCCTATAAGAAACACAATTAAACCCATTCCTAATCCCTGTTATGCATTCTGCAGGGCTGATGCAATTTCAGCTGATAACATAAATGGATTGTAATGAAATTCACATGTAGTCAAGGCAGGGCTTTCTTCTAACAATGAGACACCAACTGTTTTGGTGGCACAGTGTTTTAGGGAGATGCTTGGTGTTTCTGCCTTTCTTCTAAGAGACACCAACTGTTTTGGTGGCACAGTGTTTTAGGGAGATGCTTGGTATTTCTGCTTTTTTTTTTTCAATATACTCTTTCTACTTTTTTTTTTTTACATTTCCTTTGTGCTCTACTTTTCTGCAAATTTGCAATTTCTGCTTTTTTTTTTTTTTAAATATACTCTTTCTACTTTTTTTTTTTTTTACATTTCCTTTCTGCTCTACTTTTCTGCAAATTTGCAATAGATGTGAGCATCACTCTCAACCTTGACATTTTCATTTTTTTAAACCTAAGACTCAGCAACATTTGGCTTTGTCCTAAGTCTTAAAGAAAAAAAAAAGAAAAGAAAAAGAAGGAAAGTGAAACCTAAACCAAATCCAGGATGAAGTCTGATGAATTCTTTGTAATGTATTATTTCAAATAGAAGAGTCAGATGTCATCATGTGGGATTATTTTTCTTAAACTCTGACAGCTTTACATGTAAGAGAAGAATTCATTCTGCTAGACTTGGCCTATGCCATTTATTTAGCAAGCTGGTAAAAACAAGTGTATATGGTAGGCTTACACGTGCACACATTTTGATTACTGGATGATGTAATGTATTTGCTATGCTGCTTTTGGTAAAACGTGTGTTTGTTGTACTGCTTTTGATATTTTGATTTGGTTTGATATTTTGTTAACAAGGAAAAGTGGAAAGAGTGGGTAAAGCTCTTAGTTCTGTTTGGGAACTGATATGCTGTCTTTGTTTTGGGTTGCTCTGGGGGAATTAATTTGTGTCTGCTGGAAGAGAGCCCAAAAGTATCTTTTAAATTACACCAGTACATCACCTGTTCTTTGCTAGCTGGAGTCCCAGCAGGACTTGGCATGGTGTGTCTGTCTGGCTGTAGCTCAGACACCACTGCTGTGGGAATCTCCTCAGTGCTTCTGGTGGGGCTGTCTCTCCTAAGGGTATCCCTGTTGCATTACCCTGTAGCTTTTAGTAAGTCTAGAGAAATGGAGTAGGAATCTGATGTAGGTATCTTCTGAGAATAAACCGTTTTTCACATCTATTTTCCTTCTGTCTACATCTCTTTTGGGGTCTGCCATAAGGACAATAAAGGTGACTTTTCAGAGGAATCTAACTCTCTCAAAAGAATGAACCCAGTGCAGGCACTCTGAATAAAGGTGGCAGGACTCCTTAGCTGTGGGCGATTTTCCAAGCTAAAGGGAACAATTTTAAACATAAAGAGCCAAGCATGACTTAAACCAAACAAAAAAAACCCCAAAAAAACCAAAACCAAAAACCAAAACAAAAAACCACCTGCAAAACTCAGGTGACTGCCAGATTGCAAAAAGTCCTTATCTTTTGTGTCCATGCTCATGAACCAGCCAAGAACGTTAAAGAGTATACAGCCCAGAAACTTACTAATAACCATGAGCTTTTGTCTGCTGCAATAGATAGCAGTATCATAGATTTACGAAGTGGTCAGGTCTTAAACTGGTTGAGTGCCTTGGTAAGGACAGGCTGGAACCTCCATTCCATACTTTAAAAACAGAATTGAAGTTAATGTGTAAAAAGGGCCCCAATCTGTGTTAACTGTGTTAACAAGATCCATATAGTCCCAGGGAGGCACATTAAAACCCTGAGATGCAACGGCTGACAGAATGGGACCTTTCCTCTGTATTTAGAAGTCTTTTACATCTTTATGCGATTTTTTTAAAAATTAATATAAAAGAGATGGATAATTGCATCAGAAAAAAGCCATTTACTCTCATGCCTGGGCAGCACAGGGGGTACATGATAAAGTCTCAGATTTGCAGGATTGCAACTCTGGCATGCCAGACCTGTCCAGGGTGGTCACTGCATGCTTGGAGCCAGGACCATGCCACTGTGCTACAGTTGTGGTAGGGGCTTTTAAAAATCACACTCAGCAATCTCTCTTCCCCACTGTCATCTCATCTCCCAGACAAAGCCCTGTGAGCTCGGGCACAGATAATAAATACATCATTCACTGAGACATTCAAAGCAGGGCTGGGCCATTATGCAGCTGATTGCATGGGGACTGAATGTGAGCACAGACATGGATCCTGCTGACAGGCTTGAATTACACAAGGTAAAATTCAGCAAAACCTGGAATTTATATGGTTTTAGTCAGTGGTTCTCCGCAAAATGCTGAGAGCAGGTGTGTAATTGAAGACACATGATCTAGTATAGTGAGTACAGAGGTCCTATTCTCCAGAAATTACTTGTGTCTGGGGAGGAAAAACAGCAAAGAGCTGCATTTCCTTCCTTACTGACACAGCAGCCTGGGCAGGACACAAAGTAAATGTGACACAATTGCAAGGAGCAAACCACCATCCCTGCCCGAGGTTGTTCCAGTCTGCATGAACAGTTCAGTTCCCTCTCCAGCACATTCCAGGGCAGAGGCATTGCCTTGCTGGTGCAAGGCACATGATAGCAGGGACTGAGCTAACCCAAACATCTCTCCTGTCTCTGCTGATCCCTTTCAATCCAGGTTCAAGCTGTGCTTCCCCACACACAGTGCACCAGAGCTGAGGAGCTGCCCACAAATCCCCAGCTCTGCCTGTGGTCTTGCAACCCCTAGGAATCCAGCCACAATTCCAAATGTCTCTGAGAGACATTTGTTCTGGATGAAGAAGGAGGTACAGTTTTATCCACTTTGCAGGAGTTTGTATTTTTGGTAAGAATCCTTTTCTTTTAGAATCTTTTTATTTTTTGTCCCTCTCTTCTCTATCCCCCATTCCTGCCTAAGCTGAAAGAAGCCACATTATATCTGAGTTCTACTCTGCAGAGCATGGATTTGAAATTAGCAGAATGAGTTAGTCCACTCCTAGTTTATTAAAAACTGTTTTTCTGGAACTGATAAGGAAACCAATTAAAAGCCATGAAGTCTATTTTCATAATAATGCTAAATGGGGCACTTCATAAATTGAAGATTCACCATGCAAAGAAGAAGTGATGTATTTTATTTAATAAAATGAGTGCAGAATTCTTTAAAGAGTAGGGTAGTAACTTTTTTTCCACTTGTTTTGAATTTCATCCTTAATTCTTGCCCCTTATTTAAACAAACTTCCTGCACACAGCCAGGAGGCAGTGCAACAGCTGTTCTGTGGACTGAAAGCAATGGGATATTTGCTTGAGGACATGGCAGAAGAGGGTCAATTGTATGCAGTGAACAAATAATTTATTAGGTTGGCCTCATTTCTTCTTTGTCATTTATCTGTGAACAGAACATAATTTCAGCAGTTTGTTTTTCAGAGTTTGACACATGGAAACATAAATAAACAAGTGTGACTGCTGAATTTCTCATGAACATTAATTGCTTATACAACTGGATATTTAAACATATTGGTTTTGCTCTTTTAATTGGATATCTGGTACTGGTTTCAGTCTCCTAGCTGAATAGGAGTTACTGACCTCTGGGATAAATTAATGGGCAAGAATCAAGATGTATTTTCAGTAAGATTTCTGCTGAATCATTTTGGAATTCCAGTCACAGAATAATTTTTCAAAGATTTGTGGAATAGAAAGCAGACTGCAAAGAAATCAGCAAAATTTAAAAAAATAGTCAAAATAAATTTATTTCTCCGCTTTAGACACATGTGTGAAGTTATTTTGACTATTTCTGTTAGGGATTTAGCCATCTTAGCAGATATGATCACAGCTTTACAGGAGTTTCAAAGTTAAAAACAAGAGGGCTTTATTGATACTGTCTGTAAGCAGTGTTATAACTTTCACTCATGTCTAAATGTGGTGTGCATATTAAATGCCTATTCTCCTAGCAATAAATATGGTTTAGTAAAATTTATATTTTGATGTGCATGGAAGTAAATCAGCAGAAGATTGGGTGAACTGAAATGTATAAACTTTTCTAGCTGAAGGAACTGAATTACTGAAATGCAGAACTAGTTACCTGCTTCATTAAGAACTATGAGTACAGACAATTTCTATGGAAAAAAAGTGATGGGAAGCAATTGGCTAGAGAGTGATTGCAGAGATAGTGTCGGTGCTAATTGACTTGTTCAGGATGTACACAAAATCGGATTTGCCAATCATATATGCTTTTTGTAAATGATAATATTATGGCAATTAAAGGATAAATCACTTTTCCATAATGTTGCTGTATTAACTTAAAGTGATCATCTGGGTTTAATTCAGATCTGAGAAGAAACAATTTATTTTAAAGTGTTACCTTTCAAGTCTTATTTCTTCGTGTGCGCTCTGAGTGCTTTTTGTCTGCTATATATTGACGGTTCTCATGCTCAGACTGCTGATCCTAAGGGTGTTCATATAAACAGATGTTCCTCATATCCTGTCTGGGTTGTTTTTTTCCCCTTCTTTATAGAAGTCATAATTCTACTGTATGTAGTGCTGTAGACATTTTCATGGTAGAAAGCCACAGTGTCTTTCATAAATGCCATTTCCCATGATAGACCAAAAAGCGCATGGATCCCGTGATGGATGTTCATTGGAGGCAGCCTGGGCTGCAGCAAGAGAAAACAGATACACAAGACACCAAGGCAGTGTCTCACGTGGGCAGGACATAGTTAACCTTAGGGGGGAACAGCCTAAAATGTAAAAATGAACTTATTAAGAGATATTTTACCCAGTAGGTTGGAGAGAAAACTTAAATTCTCATCTGTAAAGGTTTTGGTTTGTTGTTTGTTTGTTTTTACTGTGCGCTTCAGCCATTTCGCTTTCAATTTGTTGAATTTCATCTGCACACAGAACAATTATTTCTCTCATGTCTACATGATGAACCAGGAGGGCTTAGCTAAAAGGGAGGCTTCTCCTTTGGCTTCAGACCCTGAGGGTCTGCTGTGCAGGCTAGCATTGAGAAGCTCAGGCTAACAGCTGCAGGAAGAAGGGGTCTGAAAACTCCAAATCAAGAGATCACTCATATTGAACAAGAACCACAGAACTCTCTCCTTGGAAGTGGGCTGAGGTTTTATGGATTTTTGGAGAACTTTTTTCTTTACTGTTGCAGCAGGTGGAGGAGTGATGGATTTTGTTTTAATCCAGCCCTGTAGGATGAGAGAAAATGGAGTTATGTTGAACTGGCTACAGAAAAAAAAATTCTCTGAGTTTACTACAAATAGATAAAATGTGTCTCACAGTTTGTAAAAATTACAGTGAAAAACGAACTAAAACATGGAGACAGCATAACTTCTGTTTATAAATATTTGTGTTTCATGCTGAGAATTCCTTTAGCTGAGTAGATGCATTTAAAAAGTGTGTGAAGATTAGAAAATCTGACTCCAAAAAAGTTAATTTAATGGATTAAATGTACAAGAATTAAATTCTTCTTCACACAGGACAGAGTGGAATTGCCCATTGGACAGCTGTTCATGCAGTTTCCATGTCATTCTTGAGCCTGGTGTCATCTGAACCCATGCTCACAAGTTGACACTGTATTTTGCAAACTGGTCATTAACACTTGCCTTTGTCACCCTGGATGGGTGAGCCATACAGTGAGCTAAGCTGGCTGCAAGATGAACAAGTGTTTTTCCAAGCCTTTTTATTTCAGTAATTCAGGTTCTCAAACAGCAGGGGAAAAAAAACCCCAAAAATACTAACATATCATTTTTCTAAACTATTGACCAAACCACATGTTCTGATCTTCAGTAATAAGTTTTCACCCGCATTTAATTCATTTTCCCTCTTTCCTTCAGCCTTCTCTGCTTTTTATGCGAAGCCCCCCCTGAGAGACTCCTTCCCCCTTCTCCCCCAGCTTGTATCCATTTTGTACATTCTCCTTCTGATGTTCTCCTCCTAAACATTAACTATTTCTTCAAGCTCTGTTAGTAGGATGTTACAGAAACTAAGCAGCATAGATTATAATATATCCAGTGCATTACACTGTATATCAAAACTAGTTGCAGATAGCTGTTAAAATAATTTGCCTTCCTTATCTTTCCTCCATTGGAATAGATGGCAGTGGTTTCATTTGCTTTGATGAGGAGATACCTGATCATTCCCCTCTTTTCAAATATGCTCAGGGATCACAGGAGGCATCATCCAGAAAGGTTCCAATTCTCGTCCAAGCCCTGAGTGCACCTCTGGGGGTTTTGGTAGGATATGAAAGAGAAGGTTCAGCTACCCAGAAATCCTCTCTATAAATAGTAGTGAGGGAACTGTGGGGTGCTCTGCTGTGTTAGAAGATTCCACTTTAATGTGGAAAATGCAGTGGGAGAGGAACCCATCTTTTTGAAAACTTGTGTTTGGAGGTGCCAAGCACCTGAGAACATGATGCTGAGTAGTGAATTGCTTTATCAATATTTTGACAGAGAGGAAGCCTCCATGGAAGGAGAAAAGTATAGAGTAGGGGTAGCTTTGTGCCTCTCTGGTTTATTTTGAAGTATTTCTAGTCATTCTAACAATCTCACCATCTCCTGGCATGTCTCGGTGTGTGCTGACAGTCTTTGTGCTTCGGCAAGATCAAGCCATTGAGACCATAGCTGATCAGCTGTATTGTCAGCTCTCAGTGCAAGGGGAACCTGATGAGGATCCTGTGCAGCTGTGTCAAGGCAATGTGGGTTCAGGACCCATAAGGAGCATTTTCTTCAGTTGGATATTGAAATATTTGTCTCTGTTCAGGAGTTTACTTTAACTCTTGAATTGTGTCTTCAGCCTAAACTATCAACATCTACTGTGATGAATAGAAGACTCTTGATTGTTCTGAGCAACTTATCTGTGTTTGTTTTCTTCAAAAATGTGTTGTTAGCAGAGTCATTTCTTAGAGCTGAGCAGCACCAGACAAGGAAGCCAGTGAGCACTTTGCTGAAGGAACGGTGATCCTTGTTTGTACTTCTTAGACCTAGAGGGTCCAGTGGTCACTGACAAATGTATGTCACCCCCGTCTGCACTGGGCAGGCATTGTTATCCCTGTTCTTGAGTAAGGAACTAAAAAAATTGCAAATTCCAAGTGGCTTTCCAAACCATAGACGTTCCATGATGCTGTTTTGTCTGTACTGTAAGATCTGGCTCACCCTTTGAACTGATATGTTTGGACTGGCATTCAAAAGCTGAAAGAACAACTGGGACCTTCCAGAGATAAGAAAATTACATAGATTCATAAAATATTTAGTTTACAATTAACACATGGAAACACAGTGTATATTCCTATTACTTGACACAAGCAAGATATCATGCGTAGGGAATAAATCTCTGGCAAGATTACACTATTTTTTATGTTAAATTTTGGGTTTTTGTTTCAGAAGACACTTTTCCTTTAAGGCTACTATATATATTTAATGTATATCTTGGGGTTCAATCACTGTTTTCCTTTTAGACATACTTTGCCTATTACTGTCCCCCAATGATGCTGCAGTGTTTGTCTTCTGAAGGTTGTTCCGACACAGTGAAAAAAATGTATGTCTTTTGTGTATATCATGGATATGATCTCTCTTTTAAATCTGTGCTGCTCCTTACACATAGAGCAGACTGCAGAGGAGGTGGAGATGGAAAATGTGGTGCCAGTGAGCTCCCCTCCTCACTAGTCTCTAGGCCTGTAGGTGACCCTCTCCATCCTGATCCTGCCTGAAAGCAGATGGTGCCAGCACAGGGACTGGACCTCTCTAGGGAAAAGACACAAGTCCATTCTAGCTCTGGTGAGGAAGAGGAGGTCAGGGACAAATTCTCACAGGTTTTAGTAAGGAGAAAACATTGTCAATGTGCTATCATTATCATCCTCTCCACTTTTGGCTACTATGTTTTGCAGTAGTCTCATCCCTAGTCTGTTAAGCATTTTCAAATTTTTTTGACACTTCTGAAGGAAAAGTGACATTTCTCTTTTCTCCACTTTAGAGAAAAATTCAGAAAACACCCTGCACCCAAAAATGTCCAAGATTACTTTCTTCTGCATAATTTTCAGCGATTTGCAGATTTGTGTCTCATAGTGGCTGTTAAAGCCTGCATTCAAAACATTTCTCCAGAGAGCACGCTCAGGTTGCGATATGGTTAAATGCTAACTAAAAATTAAAAACATTTTGAATATCTGCTTGAGAAATTTAATTATGTCATGATTTGAAATTTGTAGGCTTCAGTATCTGTAAGAATGTTACTTAATTTCCTGGAAATGCTATTAGACTTAAGCTCCGATCAGCTGGAATATTTTATTCATAATCATGTGGCACTCAGTGCCCATAATTAACAATTGTGTGTCAATTTGTCAAGCACCATAAGAGACAAATGGGAAGGCAAACTGTACTCTCACTTTTGCTTTTTCAGCAAATATTTTTCATTATAAATCCCATTTTCTAGAGGAGTTCTGAGATCACTTTGGTATTTTAGTCATTTAAAAACAAACAGTAGCTGGTTTGCAATTACATGCATTCCTGACTGGAAATGCTTCTGGATACATATTGCAGTTTGTCTTACTGTTTGTCAATAACAGAGAGGAATTTTCCTTCTGTAAGCAGTTAGAAATATCTGTCAGGTAACTAAATTGTCCTTTTCAGTTTTGAGTAGTTGCTGATCTGCTGTGCTGCCTCTGCTCCTAGTCTGTCACACCCAGCATTCCAAGGTGCACAACTCCTCAGAAAATCAGGGTCTGCTCCCTTTATCTTTCTTTTCCTCTTTTCTCTTTCATTTCTCAGTTCATTTCCAGTGATGGTAACTATGTTAGTGAGGGTAGGATATTATCATTTTATTAATTTCAGAGTACCTTGACAGTAAATCACCTTCAGGCATCTGACGGATGATAATTAAAATGAACAAACAAAATCAATCAATGATTCCAGCGCCAGTTGCACACTCCTTGGTAGTGGCTGTCATCACACCACTTCTCTTCAAAAGCTAAAAAAACTCCTGTTCTTTGCAGGCAGAAATCAGACTTCACCGGAGGCAAGTATTGATAGGGTTAAGGCATTTATTCTAATACACTTTACTAGACAGTCTGGATTCTTATCCTGCCTGCTGGATCTGCCCATCTCAATACACATCTGTGGTTTCTGTAGGGAACAGATTTGTAAGCAGAGTTTAGCAATTTTCTGTATTCATTTTGTGTGCCCATCTTTTTTTTTTTTTTTTTTTTTTTTCAGAAATCCCAGTACATAAATGCTGGTTTAGAAGCAGAGGTTCATTTTTCCTTATTTATAGCAGGTGATATTCCTATAGGACCTATACACATAACAAATGTAAACAAACAAACAAAACCTCCTGAAAACGGTGAAAATTGAGTAGCTTGTACATTTTCTAGCATTGTGGGCTTCTGGTTTCCTGGTTTGCTTTTTTTTTCCAATTTGTTTTTCTTACATACTTGCGTTCATTGGTTGCCCCATAAAACTTCCAGTCACAGCTGTTGCTGATCACCAGGCACAGTGCCAGGAGATGGAGAGACTGACGCTTCTCCTTCCACAGACAAGGGTAATATCATGCTAATCCTGACTGGTGATCCTCTGTAACTATTTTTCATGTCTATAGAACAAAGAAAATATGGAATAACCTATCTTAGTGGAGGGAAAAAGGTGGAAATTCTTTGGTTACTTGAGTGCCTTGAAAGTGGGGTTTAACACTTAGTAAGTCATGAAATTTAAATTGTAGCAATGGAAGACCAAGGGATTTATGTGGGTAACCTGGGATTCATGTTGTTACATTTAAGTTTTACGTATGACCTGTAGTCACTTGCTGGAGCAGAAAGAAAATGCAACAGAAGGGGCAGGAGGATGTGAACAAATTATTCTTGACTGTGAAATGGTTCACCTCAACCCTGCTTTGAAAGAACCCCTTGCTAGGCATGGGGGAGCCGTGATTGCAAGGCTGTCTCTGACCATAGAAGCCTTTTGAAAATGCTGTTACATAAATGCCACATATTGGCTCATTCTGTGGATCCTTTTCTCATTAGGAACTGTACTAAAACTTCTAAGAGGTTTATGAAACGGGTATTAGACAGAAATATTTTTTCTAAATGGGATTAAGTCCAAGATTCAGTCTTCAAAGTTCCCTTACATTCCTTAAACTACCACAGTCCATTTCCCATGTGTCTATAACCACATTTATTTTCTCAACATTCTTTTTAAAAATTATTGGTGCAAACTTGACTTTTCTTATTGATCTTTTTTTTTTGATCCTTCTGGTGTACTTCCCCTTCTATTTCAAATGTCTTTGACTTTTCTACTCTCTCTTTTGCTTTTCACATAGCATTTAAATGCTGTGCCAGCAAAGCACTGAAGTAAAAGCTTATATTTTGATGTGGTGATATTCCCCAGTGCATTTGACCCACCATTCACAGTAAAGCCTTACTCCTTGCTGGATGACTCATCTCAGGAAATAACTTTTTGTAATGGATGTGTTTTGTGTAAATATCCAATGCCACCTCCGTATTAAAGAGATCAGTTGTTTATGAGGGAATACTGGCCTATATCTTTCAATAGGCAAGCTTGTCAGTGTAGTACTACAGTTGAGATTTAAACAATTTTGCCTTGAAATCTTCTTTTGGAGCATCCCCCACTGCTGCTGTAATCACATCTCTTTTTGTGCTTCTGGAGGTGGATCCATGAGTTTGAGGTGGATCTCAGAAGAACTGTGCCGTTGTAGATACTGAATATGAACTTCAGAGTGTTCTAGTTTAAAGACAGGCCAGAGTGGTAGCTGTGGGGTGCCATAAACATCTGGCAGCAAGGCTGATGACCACATAGCAGTTTCATTCACCCTCACAGTGGACTTCATCAGGCAAAATACAAATAGCACTCATCACAGCCCTCTGATATGGGGGTTTTCTCCCTGTACTTAGAAAATACTGACTTTCTCTTTGCCTAAGATTTAGGAAAGGACATTGGAAACCAGGTTTTAGCATCTTCTTTCAGAAGTGAGATGAAAGAACATATTTGGGCTAGAGGGCTTGAACTCTGTCTTGGCACATGGAGTTCAATAACATACAGTCTCTTGATAGAGGCATCATCTTAGAAGTGTTTGGGGTCTTTTCCTTCTACTTTTCCCATTGGAAGGGTGATTCCAAACCAAATTAATGGCTAGGAACGTTATTTGCATTTACAGCCTAAATATATTCATGAACAACCTTTATCCATTTGTTTTGTGACACCATTACCTTTTATCTTGAATAGTTCTTTATTAATAATTAATAGGGTATTAATTAATATTTAATAGAGAGCAAACACATCCTCCCTTACCTTTCCACTTAGCTGTTTCACTTCATTTTGCTAGACTAAACAATCTAAGCTCCTCTAATCTCCATTGAAGAAAAAAAGCTCTCTCAAAAATGATTTTTGCAGACATTTTCTACACCTGGTCTGTTTTCATTTTATGATGACAACGGCCAAACTCCAACTTGCCAAATGCATGTGGCTCATAAGCTGTTACAATGTGTCTCTTTTGATGATTATTCAGTGTTAGAGCTGCTGCCCAAAATGCAAGAGAAGTGTATTGCCAGCGCTGCAAGGTAAGAAATTGGAATAAATAGGCACAAGATCAATGTACAATGCTCAGTTACACATGATACTTCTAGTACAAAGAAGCAGCTTCCAGCTCTTCTGTGTATTACAGTGTGCTGGACCAAGGATGCAGGAGCAAGGTGTAGGACATGGTATTTTATTGGGGAGATGTGAAAAAGTGGAGAGGCTGATTAGGTGGGAGTAATAATTTTTAGAAAGGCACAGGGCAGAAAAAGCAAAAGTGAGGAGGATGCATCCTTTGGCTCCAACCATTTTGCAATGGGCTTAGGGACCATTGCTCAGGTGAAGTGTGAACGCAGGTGGTCTGGAGCCCAGCTGTCCTGTTAGCTTTATCACCCTAGGATGTGTCTCTGTGGCAGGCTGCAGTAGCAGCTGAGCTGTGTTCACACACCAGCCATGGCACTGGAAGGCTGCTTGAGCGTGATATTCCACCTGGGCTGATTAGCTCTTCTCACATAGCCAGGCTGCTCCCAGCACCGAGGCTGGCACTTACGGGCAGCCTGACTTTGGATATTATGGCCAAGCATTGTAGGCTTAGACGATTGGCATATAAACAGCAGAAAAATCTCCCAGAGTCTGGAGTGTTTGTCAGGTACGTAAATATCTCAGATTATTTTTCCCTAAATTATCCCTATGGGGATCATTTATGCAGCAGTTTTATAACTAGTTTTTGCATAAAATATAGTTCTGGTACTCAGGTTATCTTTTATGTAGTCAAACATTTTATTGTTTGCATGCTAATCTAAACTCTACATCACTGCTGAATGCCTTCAGCAGCCATAGTCTAGTTTTCCTTTGGTGCTTTGTTTTGGAAAAGAAAATGAATGTGTCTGCTTCTCTTAATCATAAATTCGGTCTCCTGTTTCTTTGTTATAATTCTTTTGATGTGAACAAAACTCCAAATCCATTTTTTGGTGAAATTTAAGAAGCTAGTATGTTTAAGAATGCATATGTGCTAACAATGAGCCCTCTGCATCTGGGTGCTTAGTACAAGCTGGGACAATGTTTGTGTGGAAAGAGTTCTTTCAGTTTTAATACTTTATTCTTGATTGTGTCTGAGATACCATTTCCAGCCTTGAAGTAAGTACAAGATTTATTCTTCTAATGTGGTATGTTGATCAGACCTCTAGTTTACTTTTTTCAGGAGCTTCTTTTTAATGTCTCATAGAAAAGTTTAACTCTGGTAGAGGAGCCCAGATGACAAAGGGAGCCTGAGTAACCTCATATTTACATTTTGCTGGAGTACGTTGCGATGTACCAAAGTTTAGGATGGAAGTCTGTCTCACTGTAGAGTTCATGGCAATGAAGAGTAACACTCCTGTATAAGGCACACCCACCCTATAATGTGAGGGCTAAAACAAATCTCTAAGTGTTTAACATGCAGCTCTCATTTTATCTGCATCTATATATGTGCTGTTTGTACAGCACTGCACATACCCAAGGCTTTGTCAGCCCAGATATCCAAACTGAATTGCCACCTGCTTGCATTTGATTACAGCTCCCAAACTAACCTGTGCTTAATTTCCCACCCTTTGGAGCTTCCATGCCCTCAGGGTTAGGAATGGCTGGCTGCTTCTTGGCCAGTGAGAAGAGAGATCCTTGCACCCACAGACCTCAGCTCTTGAGGTGAAAAAGAGTTAGGTCACTGGTACAGAGTCACTGTAAGGATTGTTTGGACCCAAACTATTTCTTTCTTCTGAGTCAGTTGTAGGAGGGATGCTGAAGATAAAATAATAGTAAATTTTGTATACAGGCTGCAATGAGCAAGGCAAGTGCCCTCCCCTGCAGAGGGTCTGCCTGCCCAAGGAATGCCTCAGGGAGTAAGGAAGAGACTTCACTGTGGCACAAGACACCTTTGGGGCCAGAAAGCTCTGCCACAGTAGAATTTCATAGTCCAGTAGTAACCCAAAACCAAAGTCTATCTGCACCTATGATTAGGTTCTTTGGTGTTTTGGTTTTTCTTGTTGTTGTTTTTTTTTTCCATATTTTCGTATTTTTTTTTCTTCCTAAAGATTAAATTCAAGATTGAAAAAAAAAATAAAAATTGAAGTCTGTGCAGTAGAATGATACCTGGAACAATAATTGGATCAAATGAATAATGTGCATTTTTACTCATAGTCTGAAGTGTCCTAGTTTGTGTGATGGATTAATCACCATTTCCTTGTGAATTATGTCATCACTTTCAAAATGATATCTTAGTTTCCATGGAGTGGCTGAAGCCATAGACATCTGCCTTATTAACTGCTTGTTCATATCAGCTCTATGAAACTAGAGTTTTAGTTAGTGGTAATGATTAAAGAAGGTGGGAAAAAAATTCCCAGGTCACAGTTTACACGAAATAGCAACTTCCATCAAGATGCAGTTGTCAGTTTTAAGTTGTGTGTTGCTGGTTTGTGTCTGGGGCCTGTTGAATAAAGTAATCAGGGTCACAGTTAATCAGGCCATACTTGATTTCCCCTCAAAACCAGGGAAGCCCAGCGGTGGCAGATACAGAATATTATTTCAGCTGTATCCTGTATTAAAAAAAACAGCTGGGAGCAATAGTTACCAGCATTAGTGACACTCTGCCAACATATGCAGGATTTTGGGATCTATTATAAATAGGAATAAATCACAGTTCATGAAATGTAGGGACCAAATTTTTTAATAATAACTCATCCATTTGTCATATTTTTTTAGACTGCAAATGACCACATTGCAAAACTGGATAATTTCAGATTAGGATAATTACCATGTGGGTTTTAAGAGGTGGAGGAAAAACAGGACTTTTGCAACCTGTTCCCAAATACACTTTTGACAGGAGAAAGAAGGGAAACACTTCAAAGAGAGATGGAGGGAGAGGGTGCGGGACAGCGTGAGAGGGGAAGGAAGGAAGGAAGGAAGGAAGGAAGGAAGGAAGGAAGGAAGGAAATTGAGTAAATACTATTAAATGTTTGCTGTTGTGTTTGGTTGTATTTGGCATTTAGTAAAAGTATTTGGTTGTGCTCTGAGGTATAATAAATATTGTCCAAACCGCAAAATGTGCAATTCTGTGAGACAGACTAAAAACACTACAATCAAATCCTCCAGGCTGCTGAGAGTGTTCAGCCTACCATAATTTAGAGTTTGTCATTAATAACTGGCATGCTTTGCAGACATATTTCTTATTCCATCATGTATTAGAAATTTTAATGAAATTGGTCTTCGCATGATAAAAACATGATCATTTGCTAGGAAATTTTATTGGTCAGGGATAAATACACTGAGAAATAATAATTCCTAATGCTGTAGGTCAACCTTTAGCCTTTCTGTTACATTTACAGTTTTCCATCATCTTGGTGTAGCACTGTGATGTGTAAACTCTTTTCCCAGCACAAATTTGGGTTATAAATCTAAGTCTCCAATATCATGTTCCAGCATAAATAAAAATAAATCAAATTTGTTGAGTCAGCTTTTTTTCCCCCCTGTTCAAAATCAACTTCTGATTTTTGATTTATTAGATTATTCCATTGACTGGTGACTGAAAGGCTAATGCAGGAACTGGCACACTGGGTCACATAAAAAGTTGGTCTAACTCAATACTTGGTCTTCAGCTCTGAAATTAAAGCCTAGTAAAGAGTACAAGAGGACAGGCAGGTATAGCTATTTCCAAGAAATATTTTGTGCTGCTTCACTTTATTGCTCAAAGACTACCTGAGTCAGAGGTGATAGCCCTTGACAGGGCTATCACCTGTGATTCCAATGAATTGGTCCAGTTAACTTTTCAGAGCATGTAAACTTCAAGCCGTTACAGGTTCCCATGGCAAGGACTTGCACATAGTTTAATGATGTGCTGTTTGAAGAACCACATCTTCTTGCTGGTTCTGTAGCATGCTACTTTCATGTGCTATGCCTCTGTTCTTCTCTGTATCTTCAGATCAGATGAACAGATTCCTTTCCATCCTCTTCATTCATCTGATGATTCTCTAAATGTCTGTCACATCCCATCTTTAGTCATTGCTTTCCCAGGCTGAAAATAACTCTAACTCTGTATAGTTATTTTCACTGGAAACTGCTCCATACCACTGAGTGTACTTGCCACCTTCCTATTGGTCTATTAATTTTTGGATGTCTTTTTTAGGTAGAGAAATGAGGAGATAAGGATGGAACTTTTGCAATGAGAGAATGATATTTCTATTTGTTTTCCCTGTCTTTCCTAGTAAATTGTTTTTGTGTTTTACACCAGACAGCATCTAGGCGCTAGACAGCTGCTCACTCACTTTCCCCTGGTGGGATAGGGAATAGAATTGAAACAGTGAAGTGGGAAACCTCATGGGTTGACTTCAACTGGTAAAGCCAAAGCCACACACAAAAGCAAAGCAGAACAAGGATTTCATGGGCAGGCAGGCAGGTGTTCAATCATCTCCAGGAAAGCAGGGCTCAATCATTCATAAAGTGACTTGAGAAAACAAACATCGTACTTCTGAAGGCCGTCCTCCTTCCCCCTTCTTCCCCCAGCTTCACATGCTGAGCGTGATGCCATATGGTCTGGAGTATCCTTTTGGTCAGCTGGGTCAGCTGTCCAGGCTGTGTCCCCTCCAGCTCCTTGTGCACCCCCAGCCTTCTCTCTGGTGGAGTGGGAGGCAGAAAGGCCCTGACTCAGTGCCCTGCTAGGCTGTAACACATCCCTGTGTTACCAACTCTCTGGTGGAGTGGGAGGCAGAAAGGCCCTGACTCAGTGTCAGCCCTGCTAGGCTGTAACAAACACATCCCTGTGTTACCAACACTGTTTTGGTCACAAATGCAAAACACAGCCCCATACCAGCTACAGTGAAGAAAATGAACTCTATCCCAGCAAAACCCAGCACATTTGCTTTCATGGGCACTGAGCTGTGCTGTTTGAAGGGCTGACTGTTGACTGTTTCAGACTGTGTCTGAAATCTCATTTGTGCCTGAAAATAGCCTACTGCAGACTTCATCACCCTGTGTACAAAGTCATGGTTTTTGGCTTTTTCCACATGTCCACTACTTTTCTACTACTGTGCCTGATATTTTGAGTTTTTCTTATGAACTACTTAAAAAATAATTTTAAAAAGTCTTTGCTGTTTCCAGTAGTTCTCTGAGCTTTAATACTCAGGGTGAATATTTCACTGTCTCTGTTATATTATTATTTTCAATTGAAGAGAAACTGCCAAAAGTAAGGGAGGGAAGTACAAGTTTGAGGGAACAATAAATTATTTAAAATTGGCATACTTGATAACTGATCTTCAGCATTTGATTTCAGGGGAAAAAAAAACAGGGACTGGTCTTGAATGAATATGTTGTTGAGGGATGATGAACAAGCTGCTGTGGTTTATATAAATTGTCTCGCTAACCTTGTGGTCACAGCCGTGGTTATGATATAAAACCTTTTTAACTTGCAGGATTATCACATTTTGCAGTGCTCTGTCTTTCTGTTTCAATAGGCAAAAGTTCACTTATTGGCGCATTTGATTGTGGGTCTGAAGGAACCAATTTTCTGCTCCTTTTGAGATGGAAACTCATCTTGCTGGACTTCTATTTATGACTTCTTGACAATGCTTATATTTTATTTAGGAAATTGTTTTCATTACTTCAGTTTGCTCAACCAAAAATCTCCAGGCACTTCATTCAACTTTAGATGCACAGAGTAGGATAAATGCGTAAATTGATGGAGTGCAATGATTTATGATAAATTTGACCTTCTGCTGTTTTGACATCTAGTTTTTCACATCTATCCCACTTGGTATTGAACTAGCCATGGTAGAGGAGTCAAAAATGGCATATGAAGTGCCCTAGTCATCTGACTATGAAACAGGGGTCTGAGAACTTCTTCCATGAAACTTCTGATTACTGTGAAGCCATAACTGACCTCATAAATATAACAGGATCTCTTTGGTGTCTGATCTCTCAAGTATGGTGTGAAATCCACCTTAAGATTAGAATCAAACAGTCTGATCTGGAGAATTTTTCAGGCAGGTATTTTTTGAATAGTTAAAAGAAAATAAACCTGGTATTGTTATTATATTGAGTAACAGCCTCCCCTTTGTCAAATGACAAACGTTCTTCAAAACTGCAATCTTCTTTGCAGTTGTTCTGCCAAAACTGCTAATAAATTAAATCCTTATTGTTAGGCATATTTATGAAATATTTGTTTCATTCCTGAGCTACGTGCCTTTGGTTCAGTACATTTACAGAATTAACATGCTTCTGTTGCATATTTATAAATCTTAAATATCGTTAACTTCGAATCACAGAATTAAGTGGTAACTCTGATTATTCTTTTATTGTGAGAATGGAACAGGCATCTGTTCATTGAGTTTACAAGATAACATCTGGTGCAGAGGGTGCCAAACAGCCAGCTATTCTGCAAATTGAGTGCCAGAAGATGACTTTTAAAGCAAAGTCTGTGCTGGAAAGACAATGGTGCAGTGCTTGGACAGAATTCAGAGGATGCGTGCAGCAAGGGGATCTCAGCCATGCTGTCAGCCAGCAGGACAAATGCTCCCCTCACATCTCTTGCTATACAAACAGTGTTAGCCACCTGCTACTCTCTGGGCTCTTCTTGTAGATACTAATAGAGTAGTTGAGACAGGACTGCACTGATTTTCTGATGCCCTCAAGTGACTGCCACATCTACCCCACTACCAGGGGTATCAATGGGAGAACTTGTCTGCTTACACCCTGCCTGCATGAGGGGTGGCCCTAGCTCAGTGAGGCTGAGGAGACTGAGTCTGTGTCTGCTGTGCTTCCCTCTCAGTTCAGCACAGGGTGTGCTTTTTCTTAGCAAGTTGGGAGGATCTAAGTGTGTCCAGTCTGAATAGTTCTACAACAAAAAAGCAGCATGCATAATTTGCACGTATTTGTTTAGTGAGAAAAGAACTTATGTAGCCAACTAACCAATCCATGTGATCTGCTGATGAACAGTTTTTCTAATAGGTATGAGTATATCATGTAATGAAAACCATGCAAGAACTGAAGCAACAGTAAATCATAAAGCAATTAGATGCAATCAAACAGGGAGCTAGTTAAAAGCCTACAGAAGTGGAAACAGTGTAAACACAGTCCCTCCAGATGGGACAGTGCTGATCTATTTTAACCTTGTCATGGCCCCATTAATACTAGTATAAACTTCAATTTAATCTATTTTATTTGTCTTCAGATTATTTGAAATAATCTCTTTTACTTAAAAATTTTTCCCTCTCTCATGCCGTGTCATTTGTCCTTCTTTACGTAGTTAAGCTATTCAGAAAAAAAAAAAAAACAAACCATTTTTTTGTTTCTTTTAATGATCTGAAGCAGAATTCTTGAGTTTGTATTGCTTATTCTTCAAGCACTCTTTTCTGGCCCAGAGAGGTTTTATGTAATTCATGTTGCCACAGTATTGGAAAATATTATTGGGAAAGGAAAGAGACGTTTTGGTTGTATTAGAGCATTTAAAAATTGCTTTCACACTACATCTTTGAAAAAAATAATGTATTTCTAACAACACTGCATGGAATCTCAGCTGGAGGTGACTGTATAGCAGTATGTACCTCATGTTGGATCTAAATTTAATCCAACTGTAGTCAACCAAAAGCAGATGCAGCATTAGTTGTATAAGCTGAATATAAAGGCAGTAATTTTGCCAAGACAATCTTCAACAAAACACTTCTTTTCTATTCAATTTCAGATTGTTATGTTGCTCTAAGGGACTGATGACAAGTGATCATGCTGTTTTGATGGGGGTTCCTGACTGACATCAGATTTTATTAGTGGCATTAGTATTGAAGGGAAGGGTCACACGTTGGTTACGGTTCATTCTACCTGCCTGTCTCACTCAGCAACAACCATGAAATGTCCAGTAATTTTCTAGTTTTCTGCTTCTTTTAACATTTTAATATTTCAGATGGGTAAAGTGCAAGTTAATCATGTTTATGCATTAATAAAAGGTACATAAAGCGTTTCAGTTAGTCAGTTGAATGAAATTATTTCAGAGATGCGGTAATAACCTTAAGTGATGTTTTGAATGCACTTCATATAAATTAGATCCATTAGATGGGATAAAAGTGATATTTTCTAGGCATCCAGTAATTGTCATGTTCACTAATTCCTGCAGCCACTCTGAGCAGATGCTGGTAGCTTTCCTTCTTTGTCCAAAGTTTTTCTGTGTTGTATGTATGAATTGCATCCTTGTGTTGTGAGTATTCCACCGACTCCAATTTTCCCTTCTCAGTCAAGACCTCCATAGATTGAACAAATGTAATTCCAAAGCCTTGAGGATAATTCAGCTCCTTTCAGAGGATGATGGTTTAATTGCCTGCATGGATTTCTGACTGGAGCCCATCAGGTGCACAGAGAGGAGAGGTATCTTCTCCAATTAGTGTTCCTGCTTGCTCCACCTTGGTGCAGAGCAGTTTTCAGGCTTATAGGTGATTGTGGAGATAAAAATGAACAAAGTAATTCTTTCTGCCCTTTTCACATGCCTCTAATGGTAGAGAAAATGAAAGAATGTGTTACCCTGTCTTCTGTCATTTGCATCAGAATGACACATGTTGAACGTTGGACCATGCACTCAGGCATTGCATCCATAAATGAAACAGGCAGAAGGTCTAAAGGGAAGGGGCTAGCTCAGAGGAAGAGCCATTTAATTCAGTCGTGGATTTTGAGCTGCGTTTTTGTGGAAAATTAAGGACATAATCAGTTCAAATAATGTAAACTAATCTTTATCTGTCATAGCAGTCTTCTTCCCCCGAATTAGTCTTAAACCCCATCTATAGTAACTAATGCTATCATCTTTCATAAATATTTGGACTCTTGTTCTTCCTCAATAAATGATGATTGCATTAAGTAAATATTTAGCAATTAGATAGCATATCTATTTTGGATTTCTTCTCCACTTGTGTCTTTGAGCATGCCACAAAAAGACTCAAAACACTTTTTGGCTCCTCCATGCTTTCCACTTTTTTCTGTGTAAATATGCAGTTGAAATTTCCTGTTGTATATTTCTAAATTCAGCAGTGAAAAGGCAGTTTAAAAGCCAGGCTATGCAGCTCAGGAAGGATAAAGGAAATGAGGAACAAAACCAGTCTATAGCTCCAGTATAAATGTGATTACACAACAGAACAGGATAGTTGCACTTTGCAAGTCAGATTTTGTGCACTTCTCTTATCAGCAGACCCATGGGAAAAGAAAAATAAAAATCTAATACGATTCTAAGATGCTGGAATTTTAGACATTAAAGGGTGCAGGGTCTGTCTGCTTTGAGAGGTGAGAAATGCATTGGCTTTCATAGTTTATGTTCTTTGGTACAGAACTCCTTGCAGAACTGAGGACACAAATAAAAATATTCTGTTAGTCATGTACATCTTTAGTGTGTCCATTATTTCAGCAGAAAAACCTCCATGTTCTATCATTTTATAAGCTTCAGGCACAGGGTGAATAAATACATACTTGAAAGCATAGTACAAAAGATCACAAATTTTGGTTTAAATGCAAAAGAAAATATATTCCCTTTTGTCATCTGAAAGCAACAAATCTTACGTACATAGTCATTGTTTTATTTAAATCTAGACTAGCAGCAGCTCCTATTTTAGCCTCTACCTTCAACAATACGTCTTGTTCTCTAAAAAGTGTCTTCTGTCTCCAGTGAGAACTCTTTTTGTTCCTAAACAAAGCCCTGAAAAGGTCACATTGGAAATCTAAGTCCAGGCAATTCAAATGTGAGCCTAAGTTAAAAAATGATGTGTCTGCAGCTTGCCAAGTGCTATTAGAATCTAGAGTGTTAGTTTAGATTCAAGTCGAATAGAGCAGTATCCATTGGGAAATTATGCTTTCCTGAGAAGCATGTATGGATTTTTTCTTTCTGTATACCTTTCCAATAAATATTATGATAGCAAGATTCTGTTTCCCATGAATTCTTTATTTAGGTTAAGTATTATGTGTGAACTCTGATTTCATGGTTTAGTCCTGATCAAAGTAGCTGAT
Organism: Passer montanus; assembly: GCF_014805655.1. Lineage (NCBI taxonomy): Eukaryota > Metazoa > Chordata > Aves > Passeriformes > Passeridae > Passer > Passer montanus. The sequence continues at coordinate 5,091,301 of NW_024368374.1, read as the reverse complement.
TTAAAAAAATTTTTTATTTATCTGGTAGAGAATTGTATTAAAACACTCAGCAAACTCACATGGCAGTCCAAATAAACATGATTTGTAGTAATACAAGTAAGGAATAGAAATGAAAATACTTGAAACTTCAAGGGAGGAAGAATTTTGGTTTTACTGTTCAGATACACAGTTGAGAATTGGAGGTACAAAAGTGAAGTTCATGGGTTGAGATAAGAACAGTTTACTGGAAACAGCAGTGAGATAAGAAAATAAACAATAATAGCAACTATATTAATTAAAAAAGTGTACAAAAGAAGGAGTGATTTACATGCAAAATGCTTCTGCAGACCCTGGGGGACAATGAACAAATGTGAATGGCTTCCCCCTCCTGCTGCACTTCCTCCACTGAAACCGCTGCTCCTCTTCCGGGAAGCCAGAGAATCCCTCACTCCCAACAGAGTAACCTCCTGGCCCTGCTCCCTCACACACACCCCTCTCTCTTCTTTGCAAGATTAAACTTCATGTTCCTTGTTCTGTTTCTGAAGTCTGGTGCACACTTAATCCTTCCTAAGAGACTTTGATCAGCATAGCACTGTCTGCTTCTGTGGGATACACGGATGCAATAACTTCTCATAGGCTGTGGTCCATCCTAGTCTTTGCAAGTTGATTGCCCTTCCTTCAGTCTGACAGTTTCTGGAGAGAATGTAAGCTAATAGAGGACTGACAATCACACCCATATAGAGGTGACTGACATCAGTTGAGGGTTTGGGAGCCTTGGAGTTTTGGTCCAGACAGTTTTGAGTGCAATGTCAGTTACAGAAGGGCTTCCTATGCCTAGTGCCATCCATCCGAACATGCTGGTATTCAGAGCATGAATGAAATTTTTCTTGTGTATTTTTCACTCAAAATGAAAAACAAACATGGAAGTGTTAAAACTAATAGAATAGAATGGAGCATGCTGTTGCTAAGCATCACTTAAAAGGCCATTCTTCTCTGAAAAGTGTTGGTAAATACAGTGCTATTTGACTCAGGAGATATAATCCCAGAGTGTATTCAGAATGCTATCTTCAAATGCTAACAATAAAAATAAAGGTCTTTCTCCCCCCATATATTTTACTTGTGTTAGCACAGCAGAGTCAGCATCTCTAAACATGAGCACTTTATTCTTTTTCACCTGTCAGTAGAGTGGTTCTGAACATATCATGTTCTGCTTACAAACCCCAAATCCCCTGTGTTGAGTGCCAATGCAGTGGCCATTGCTCAACCAAGGCAGGGTGAAGGATGAAGCTGGAAGGACACCAGTGAGCAAACTGGACTCACATAGTTGCTCTCTACTGTTAGAATTTCCAAAAGTTTTTCAACCAATCTATAAAATGCCAATTATATGAACTGGAAATATTTCACCTTTGAGACATGGAGTTTGAGCAGCATTAGGAGTAGTGATTCTCAGTTCAGCTGAGAACATCAATTCTGTCAGGAGCTGGGGCTATAGTGCCGTAATCTGCAGCAGGATTTCCACATTTCCTGGACAAGAAGAGGAGAATCAAGCAACTCAGATATGTGTCATGCTTTTTCACTCCACTACAGAGACCTGGAGGCCAAGCAGAACCCACCTTATTCCAAAACTCTCCTGGTAAGGCTAGACTGAATCACATGCATCCCAGGAAACTGAAAATTTCTAGGGGCAGGCAAGGGTAGAAAATTCCATTTTCAAGATGCAGGTGCACAAATTCCTGGATTGCCCAGGGATGTTGTCCTAATCAAAACAATGTTATATGCTACTACTAATACCAGAAGCATGAAAACTTTTAACCCAGCTTGCATTAATGGGGATGAATGAAGGCTTCTTCAACAGGAAGAAAGATCAATAGAAAAAGTAAAGAGAATTCTGAATTGAAGCCAGTTGGCAGGAAAAAACCAATTGCACTGGAATCTTCAAATAAAGATATTGAACCATACTTAATGGTGAAATATGATTTTATTAATTAGGACTCCCTGTCAAAATCCATTGAAAAACTGCCTGAGTACTGAGAGAAAAGTTCATGTCCCTTGCTGCTAAGGTCACTTTGTAGCTGGAACATCCCTGTGGGCATCCTGGAACACAGCAGCACAGCCCCAGGCTTGAACAACTTCCATTGCAATGCACAGATCCTCTCAGCTTTGCTCTTCTGAAACCCCTGAAGAATTGCACAACTGTCAATTTTTGGCCTTCCAGATTGTTCAGTGATATGCAAGTGAGTGACTGAAACACATCTCACTCATCTCAGGGTAGGGTAGCCTTCAGGTTTTTGGGGCTGTATGTATACCTGCTCTCTTGCAGAAACATTATACACCAGAACTATAGAAAATCTCACTATCATTTTTACAGGGCAGCAGACCTAATGTCATCCATCCCCTATGGCTTCCAAGCATCAGAGCTGACTGCTCATCTAAATACAAAGATGAGCTCTGCCATCTTACATTTATCTCTTCCCCAACCTGTGTTGTTGCCCTTTTACTCTGAATGTCAAATCTTTCTTGAAAATGCACATCATTATGTGGTGCTTCTTGTTCATAAGCTTTCCTGGCACCTTGAAATTTTGCAACATGTCCCCAGCCTCTCTTATAAATGGGTAAATTTGGCAACTGAAGTGCCAAACATAAAATAGGCGCCTTTTTCATTATTCAGAATATGCTGTAAACTGGCTGGTACCACTCCAGAATCAAGGGGGAAGTTTGATAAGGTTTAGCCTGCTTGAGTAGTTTCTCTCAGAAATGTGCCTGGTGGTAACAGATCCATTGTAGTGGACTGTTCCATACCTGTTAGTATGCTACTGTATCAGAGAGAGAGAGGTGAGGTTTAAATAGCATTTCTAGCAGGGACGTACTGCTGGGAAGCTGCAAGCCCTGCTGTATGGATATGTGCATGTATGTGCATGGCTGTACATGCACAGACATGCAGAAGTCTGCCTTGTTTGCAGAGCAGGTGCAGTTCTTTCACCTGTGCTGGACACAGGTATCCTCTGTGGCCTCTTGGTTCAGTTCTGCACTGACCTGGAGCTGGATGACACTCAGATTTTGTGTGGATGGTGTGGTTAATCCAGCTTTGTGCACTACCAGTTTAGGAAAACAAAAGCATGAAGGACTTCACTGCAGTGGGCAGTGCTCGTCCTGACACTCTGGCAGAATAACTGAGGAGTTAGTCACACAATATTTCTTTAGGAACTGCAACCACTGAACAAGTAAGTAACTATTTTACTGTCAGCTATGTTAAAGAAATCAATTTTCTTACATTTTAAATCTTGCCTCCATGCTTTTCCCTAATGCTTTTGAAGAACTGTGATCCTCCTCAGTTGTTGTAGCCTGACAAGGTGTGTATTAGCAAAAGGGCAAATCTGGAACACAATGCTGTGATGAATTTTATGTTTCAGCTGCTTTTCAGAAGGAACTTGTAAACCAGATAAATTTTGTCTGCAAACAAAGAAACTATAAAGCAGTCACAGATGTTTCTTTTTAAGCACAGTGTAAATAAGAGTACTCATAAAACTTTTATGGACTGTATCTGTACCTTTTTTCTGCAACGTTATAGAAAAAAATTAATTACTCCCTTCTATCATCAAAGAAAATATAGAAATTTGCCCTACTTTCATGGTGAAAAAAATTCTAAGTGTATTTCTGTACATGCATCACTATACTACTCCTGGTAACCTATAAAAATAAATGTTGACTCTTTCATCGCTATGAGATTAGTTAGACTAGTGTCAGAGAAAATACAAAAATCTTGACCATACATCACACACACAGTGACTATGGTTCAGTGACACACAAGATCCTTTTTTCCTGTGAGTACATTTTACATAGGTGCATCATGTTTGCATAGCCATAAATTAGCACAATAAAGCCTTATGGTACTAAAATTTATTTTTCACTGCAGAGACTAGCATTTTTTAAAGTTTTGAATGTATTTCAGCTTTAACCCAAAAGATTTTGCATAATCTTACTGAACCTTTTGTGGTTAAGAATTTGACAATGGTTAGATTAGAATTTGACTTCTGCAAATTTGTAACAATAATTTATAAACGTGTAACAGAGTATCAGACATCTGCAGTTACTGCTTCAATTGTCATAAATGGAAGAGCAGTTTCTAAGTGAATACATGTTGGATACTTCTATCAGAATTAAAAAAAGGTAATATTGAATTGGAAAAAGCCATTTTCTACAATCTGATGGAAGTGTCTTTAGAAAATAAAGACCCTTGGTGTTCACAAGCAGTAGCTGTGTATTTAGTGTTTAGTACCTGATTGATCTTCAGTTAAGCAGAAGATTTGCTGTGAACTAAAATTAAAGATATTATATCAGAAAATTTAAAGTATTTCCAGTTTGCTACAGTTCTTTCCCTTCCTAGCTGAGCAAAGACTTCTGCTATAGAGCTAAAAACATACAATGAATATATGAACTAAAATTTCAGTCAGACAGACCAGCACTCTTTAAACATACTGATATTATGTGTAAACTGTACACAGTTTTCAGGCTATCCCTTTATAGCAGCTCTTTGCAGAGGTCTTGCAGCAAGAGAAGCCACAAGGGTGCTGTTCAGCAGAAACAAAGGAATATCTCTTCTCAGTTTTGCATTGTACAGGGTTCTCTGCTTGAAATGCTAAGTCTCAATAAGAAATAAAATGCAAAAGTAAGTTCTGGGTGAAAAGCTCCTTCATAAGTCTCTCTGTAAGTGTCCCACCTGTAGCTCTCTCAGCAGATAGCAGCAACTGAAAAAAAAAACCAAAACCAAGAGACTTTCTTCATTCAGAAGGTAAAGTGAAAGATTGAGAACATTCAGCATTTATATGTCCTTGGAAGTTTAGAAAAATGGAGGTACTGCCAAATCAAAACAGCATCCTGGGGACACTCCTATGCTTCTTTTGTTATTTTTGGCATTGAGTTAATGCCAAGGTTTTATACTTGAATCACCTTTCTTTCTTCCTTGTTTCCTTTCTTTCTTTTCCACCCCACGCCCCCTTAAGAAGCAGAAAAAACTATAAATGCTTTAATGATGCCTTTTTAGTACTAAACCACTTTTGAAGCACCTTTAAAGCTGTTCCTAAATACCTCAACCTTGCTAAATCACTTTAACAGTACATTCTTATCTGTGTATCTGTCAAAGTAGGTAGTCATGGAGTCTTATCTGTGCATGTTCAATATCCTAAATCTGTCCAAGATAAGAACTACATGGAAAAAGGAATAGAAAACTGTAAGGTATATGAAAATGTTTAAAATGTTGAGAGAAAATTACTTTTACATAAACCCATTTAATTTTAGTTATTTTGGCCTCTCTGTTTGAAAGGTTAAGTGGCAGGTGGATTTTGTTTTGCTGACATTTGAACCTCTCCAATGCAGATGTGTACAGCAGTGGTACTTGCCTGAAGGTGGTATAATTAGACAAGAGAAATAGGCATGCCTAAAATAGGTCAGATGAGCCAGCTGCCAAAACTCACCCATTTCTCTCTTGTGCCTGTAAAAACAGCCTCAAATGTTAAAATGTTAAATTTGCTTTGCAAATGTCCAGTGTTCAGCAAGATGAACCACACTCTTACTGTCTCACAGATATTGATTAGCAAAATATATAAAGCAATAGGAGAGGTGTTAACAGCTGTTGAGATAGAAAGGTCCTGCTTTAAAAATAATCATTGTGAGATCAGACACGGAAGAAAAAAAATGGAAGAAAGACAAGATTTCTTTTTTTTTTTTGCGAAGTAGAGTCATGGTTAACAGGTTAAAGCAGTTTCAATCATCAGGAAATTAACCATCCCTGAGGTTAATGGGAAAGCTGAATTTCCCAGGAGATACTTGTCCCAGTTGAGCTTTTTCAAATACATTGACCTATTTTTTAGTGTCCAAGCTGGGATATTGATTTTTTAGGATATTTCATAACATTTTATATGTTCCAGACACAATGGATAATGATTTCAATCTATAGCTGTGCTCCTGCCATGTCACCTCCAACCCAAAATGAAGTTGTCTGATTAGCATAACTCATCCAGCATCCCTAAAATAATTTATAACTGGCTAATGAACAAACTGGCTCTCACCACTAAAACCCCACTGCCTCTACATATGGCCTTTTTTCTCTATTTCCACCTCCTACTCCCAAAATATCTTCAGCCTTCTGCAGCTAAGTAGCTGTGAGTCCTTGAAGGAAATAAAGTCATCTTCACTTTTCACCTTAAACCTAGTCAATAAAAATAACCAATACTGAACTGCTGAATGAAGCAAACATTAATGTAGAGTCCTGTGCCTAATGTGTATCTTATTTAAAGGGAATGTAATAAAAATGCCTAGATTGGGATATTGCTTGCCTCCCGAGAGTTGGACTTTAGAGTCCAAGAGTGTCTCTTTTTTTAAAACTAAGAAACTAGAAATGGCATCAGTCATGCTACCACTCACAGGCTAACTGCAGGTTAAGATATCTGGATTCATAATTCATACTTCTCCCATTTGAGTTAGTTGAACACCTGACGATAATAATAAGCTGTCTGCCCTCTGTGGACACCAGAAATTAAAGGAGGACTAAGGCAGTAATTTTCCTTGTGAATTTCAGAGGTATTTTGTTAAAACCAAGGAATGTGAGAAATGAAGCTCTCTAGGATCGATTCTACCAGCTGAAGAGAGACATGTAAGCATTACTTACAGACTAGTTTGACTTTTATACCTTCCAAGCTGATGGTTATTCTGCCACTCATATGTTTTCTCCCCACACTCTGTCCCTGGGTTTTTTTGCTCTTTTTTCTTTCTGTCTCTTCCTACATCTTTTATTCACCTTGGTATCTTTTCTGTCCGCTATTTACTTCTTCACACAAAATCAGGATGGGTAAGTTTAGTTTATCCTTTTTGAGTCAACTAAAACATAGACATTGACATTTGAACCAGCCTCTCAGAGATTCCCCTGTATCCTCTGCAGAGAAATAAACCTTTCCAGGGACAGCTCATACCATCATCAAATACACAGGTAACATCAGATATAGCTAAAATATAGTGTCTAAGATCAGTTACCCCTCATGAAAAACCTTTTTTTTCCATTGACTCTGAACAGTCTATCCCAGATCCTAATGTCTTCCTTTCTGGGAGGCAAAAGGTAGGGCACATGAATCCTCTCTGGAGCTTTCTCTTCTCCTATAAGACATCAGTTCAGGGGAAAGAGTGTGCACAAAGAAAAAGATTCGTTGTAGCCTTAGAGATAGCACCCAGGGTCAACAGGAGTGGTCCTGGAATAATGTCAGTTTAATGTGTGGAGGTACAGCTGGGGGACTGGAGTTTCATGGGCTGGGCTACCCTCAAGTGCAGCCATCATCTCTGGAGAATTTGGTGCTAGCAGAAGTCGGATGTGTGAGCATGTGTGAATTCTTTGCTGAGGACAGGCAATAACCATTTCGCAGACCACAGGTCTATGCAGAGGTGGTTGAATCAGCGCTCACAAATTCAGCCTTGGTTGACCCCGCTCAATATGTGTGTTTTCCTGGGGAGAGTAGAATATTTTAAAAAAATTAGATACACAGAAAGAATATCTGTGTCAACCATGTTCTTAGAAACAAGCCAGTTGTTTAGATGAACTAGCACAAGCTGATTTTAATTTTTGATCTTCTGGGAGCAGGGTGATTGGAGAGGATAGAGCCTGAGGCAGACATCTCAAATAGAAACCTTCAGCCTTCAAACTACAACTACAGATCTATAGGATTATTCAATCAAAAATATGCATGTTGTTCAAGTTGTTTAAGGTGAATATTTAATGTATAGTTTTCTTTCATTGCCATTCAAGGGGAAAGAATACAATCCATATTTTCAGTTGGGATTGTTTTTATCAGTTTAAACCAGGCCAGTGTCATAACTTACTTTTCCTGTATTCTTTGTATCTCGATGTACTGGAAGCTGTTTCTAAGGGGAGACTAGCAGAAATGTCAGGCTTTTCAACCTGCTTCCATTTTCAATCCAGCCTGCTTTGCTCTTAAAATACCAAACCTTCTGGGAGCCTCTCTACATGACATGGACTATAAAAGGTATCAATAACAACAGCAGTTCCTGCTGTGGAAGGGACTGTAATTGCAAATGCCTAGGATCTGGAGCTTCATTATAAAGAAGGCAAATATTCTGCAGTCTGGTTCTCTTGGGTATATTCTGTCTTTCCCTAACAAATCACCACTTCAAGAGTGAGTTTTCTTTTTATTTATTTACTTATTTATTTACTTTAAAAATAATTGAGCACAAACCAGTGCACCTCTGCAAGAGGCAGAATGTTGAAAGTGAAAAAAAATGCTACTGAAAAACAATTTAAGAAATAATAATAGTAATAATAGAAGAGTAAATGTTTTACTTGCATTTTCGTGTTAGTCTCTGATTTAAAGCTTGATGACCACACACTTGGACTGAATTTCCAACAAGACATATTCCTCCTTGTGTACATAAATAAGATGTGTTTGTATAGCTGTAAGTCCTGAGTTTGCAGTGTAGCTTGGTGCTTATAATAGAGAAATAAATATTAGTTTTATGCTTGATAATTTTAACAGCATTTGAAAAATAGGACATAATAAAATATAAACATAATATTTTAAAATATAGGCATGTATTTTCTTTACTCACAGGTTTATATTTCACCTCTGTACACAGTGACAGCTTGCTAAGGAAAAGCACATTTGCAACGTAACTTGCCTGCAGTCATTAGCTTCTTTCTACTTTTTAAGCTATTCCTTTTAAATTACTGCAGAATAATCTCAACAGAAAAATGTTTCTGTCCATTGTTTTTGGCACTGTGCCTTATTAAGATATTTTTAGTTGTCTGTTCTCATTTTACAGTTCATGTGAATATATGAACACCAAAACTAACTGCCCAAAGCACTATTTCCTGCCTTCTGCAGGTGTTTAACTTTCACATATCAGCACTGAAGTTTATGAGATTTGCAGGTTATGGGCACCTCTTCGAAGATTGTGCTACTAACTTATTATTCTACAAACTTAGATCAATTATTCCCATTAATTAATGCATCTGTAAATATCCTGCACCAAGTCACACATTAATGATAAAGCACTATGTTAGTGTGAATTATTTTTTTAAAAAACAGAGTAACTATATAAAAAATTATTGCTTCTGAAGGCTGTGAAGAGCCCTTGTTTGACTGTTCAGACGTAGACCTCTGTAATTCTATGGATTGCATGTGATTTCTCCTGTGTTTGTACTATTTTTCATAACAAAAGAACACATTCCCAGATGAGCCCCTTCTGTTACAACTATTAAATAAAACTTAATACAGCCTAGCTATAAAATGTAACATTTAAATGCTGTTATTTTATATAGAATATTAAGAAAGATCTGTTCTTAAAGCTGTTTCTCCTAAAGCTTGGAAAAATTGTTACTGAAGTAACAAACCTCAAAATGCTGTTGGAGTTCCTGAATATCTGGGCATTTTAATTCATTTCAGTATAGCTGTGCTCAGTTTATTCCAGCCTTGGCACTGTTTTCAAAAACACTCTTGCCAACCCTGAAAAAATAACCTAATCCAGTCCAGCCTCCCCAGAGAGATTAATCCTTCATGTGACACTGCAAAGCACTGAAAAGCACTGAAAAGTCACAGACGTCCTTTTAGAAGCTTGACTCTTTCAAAGTGCATGACTGCCAGCTCTTCCCAAATACTCCTCAGGCATCCTGCTTCTGTACTGAGAGACAGTTCTTAAAAGCACCAACTAGGTATTCAACTACCAGCCAGAGAATTCACTAGGGCACAGAAACACCTGCTGTGCAAGGTGCTTACCTTTAACCATGTGCATCTGTCCTTCTAGCCAGACTGTCCCATAACCCAAGAGCTGTTCCAGAAACTCAGAAGACTCTCATCCATCCATCCATCCATCCATCCATCCATCCATCCATCCATCCATCCATCCATCCATCCACCTTTCCAACACTTGCACTGTAGAGTCAGGTTTATCTAAAGGACTGCAGGTATCTGGTGGTGGTTGTGGGTTCTCCAAGCTGCTAGAGCCCCATCTGGTGTCATATTTTCCTTGTTGCTGGTTGTCATCGATGCCCATCCATCTACCTAAATGCAAACACGGGTGCACATGGATACTCTTTCCATAGCTGCAGGCTCTCTGTGTCACCGCAGAATTTTTACACTTTGTTAAAAAGTCATCCTTACAAAAGAGTCCAGAGTTCCAGCCTTACAGACAGGCTGTGCTATGGTATTTGCAAAAATTGAATTATTACTTGGTAATTCAAGAGTAATTCTCTGAGGTCACTGCCTGAGAAGTGAGGAGCAGCAGAAGAGGGATCATCTGCTTACACCTGCCAAGCCCCAGCACAGAGGTTGGCATTTTAGCTTGAACGAAACTCGTTATGTGATACGATGGGTAGGATGGGTATTGAGTAGATGGAATATAGGCATGTCCTCTTCTGCTGCCTCTGCCACAGAGGCAGGGAGGAGGAAGGGACAGTTAACAGCACAAATATATATGGAATTGGCCAACCTTTTGTATGCAAGAGCTGGAGGTATGGATATCTATTTATTTTCACATGCCAGACAGTGAAATGGCATTTCTTTCGAGAGGTCCTTTCCCTGTTTCTGTAGAGTTACAGCCACTCCTCTTCAGTGTCTACAGTAAATCGAGGCTTTTTGTTCTTACTGTGTGTAGAGGAGAGTGCAACAGGAGAGGGAACTGGGTTTTCTTTCCTTTTTACTGCCATAGCAGCAAAGTCATTCTTTACATGTAAGTGATTGTCACCTATGCAAATGTGCTGAAGACATAAAGTCTGTGCACCTGTGGAAGAGACTACAGGTTTTGAAATCAGCAAGGTAACAGAACTGTAAACAGCGGTCTAACATTGTTTGCCCGTCTTTTGATACTAGTAAAATGTAGGCTGAGGAATGTACATCTCCTTTTGAGATCCCAGTCTCATTAGTCAGAGCTGGGAATTAATTCTGTCACCATTTTTTTCTGCGTTTAACATAAGACAATTCACATGACATCCCTAGTGGACAGCAGGGGTGAGCCCAACACAGACATTAAAGTGTGCCTTTCTTAGGATCAAAAATATGTTGAAACTGGTTTGTCAATGCAGATTAGCAAAGCACTGGGCTGAGATGATGAGGACTATTTTTCTCTGGTGTCATCTCTCCAGTACACCTTTATAACCTATGCATTGCTAAAGAATTATATGCTAAAGAGTGTGCTGAAACATTCTTTACATCTCTTTCGGAGAACAGGAATAGCTTCAGAAAGCCTCACATATAAAAAGAACTGTAAATATTCTGTTCAAAAATAACAAGTCAAACCCTTAGGTTTATTTATGATTATTTATTTCATTTTATTTAATTAGTCAAACCCTTTGTTTATTTTTTAACTCAGTTTGCCTTCAGAATACCCCAAGTGATTTGACTGTGCAGTTATATGGATTTATCACTTGCCAAGTTTCAAATTTTTAAAAATCAAAGCCCTTTTTCTTGAAGACCACTAACAAGCACAGAAAATGTCCTTTGCACTGCTAACTACATAAAAATGACCCAGATTTAATTTGTTTTGAAAATTATTTGTGGCAAGAAAATACTCCCAGGCTGAAATGTTCTTTGCCAAATCTAGTCTGCAGTGAGAGTCTGCAGGCCAAATTGTGAAACTGCTGAAAAACAGCTTTTAGGCGGAATCCTGACTTTGCCTCTGCCCATCTCCGTGTTCACAGACAACAAATAATGTTCACTATTTCATTGCACTCAAAATCAATGTATTTACTTAGTAGATCCATCATTTTATGAGAGTTTTAAAAATTCATCCTTAAACTCATTTTATGCTTCCCTAAATCCATATTTTTTATTGATAGTGAAAATGAGATAAATTCATTGGAAGCAGACAATAAAACCTGTATGCATAAGGCAGCTTACTTACTGCTTATGCAAGAGAACGTATGTTTATAATACTTTTGGTGAACTGTCCAGGCTCTGTTTATAAAGTTGATTTTTTATTTCTGCAGTACTTCACTGAATGCTTCTGATCTAAAACCTGGGGTTGTCTATAATTCTCAAATCTGAAAGTAGAGGCATGTCAGACATAAACCAGGAAATTTGGAGGTTTTGAGGAGTATTCAGGTGATTTTGAAAAGTATATCATAGCTAATAAGAAGAAATGCCACTCTAGGGTAAAGAAAAAATTTCAGGAGTGAGGAGTGAAGATATTCTTTAAGGAGGTTTTAGCTAGGAGACAAGAAAGAGGTGCAAAATGAAGCTGGTATTATGCTTGTGAATAATGATGAAGTTACATTTGTGTAATGGATGTTAAGAAATCTATGTTTCTGTGAGAATGGATTCAGAGAAGTGACAGAAATCAAACTGAATAATGGAAATCAGACTATCGGGTTTTCAATAGCTGTGTCGGAGAAGAATCTCTTCCTGTGAGTCTTATCCAATACTAACGATGGGAAAGAGCAGAGAGTGCAGCAGAGTAATGGAAGAGGAGACTATCAAGTGCATATTCAGAGCTTTTTAATCTATTACTTGTTATTCAGCTCTGACTGGGGCACTAGAGCTGTAGTGATGATAGGATGTGAGCTTCAGAATGCATTTTGAGAAACAAAATTTTCCTTTTCTGTCATTAGATTTTTATTCATATTTTACTTAATGGAAATCACGACATTGATGGCTAGGAGGTTGTGACTGTGTACTTGTGAAAATGTCCTTTTTTTACAGAGCTTTGAAAAGGATCAACTTGTAGTTTAAACTTTGTACATTATAATTTTGGGAATCTGGTGCATTTGGTAGACGTTATGAAACTGCACCTCAGAATAGCTAACTCTGGTAAGTGAATGCTCCAGAAAAGAGTGTGATAAAAGCTGTCCATTCTTTCCTTATTTTATGTTTTTCTTTAAGTGAAAGAGCTCTCAGGTCGCATGATTTACTTTTGAATATACTCTTTTCATGTTGGTCCCTTCACACCTACCTTCACTACACTTTTGTGTTTTACCCTTCTTCCATCACATAGTTTTCTCCTTCTTTCTCTAAATGACTCAATCTTTTTCTGCTTATATATATATACATATATATATATATAATGTTGTATAAATATCTGCACAAAATGTGCAAGGGAGATGCCTGCTAAGTGTTCTTCCTCTGTACTGGGCAGAGAAGCTTGTGGCTTCTCTTTCATAGTCCCAGTCCAAAGAGATTCAGGACATAAAGCAGTTAAACAGGAAAAACCATGAGTTTCCCTACTCCCATGCCATCAGGGCAAAGGAAGAATCTAGATGGTTTTACTGTCATGTAAAGTAAAAGAAGTGCTATGGTCCCTCTTCAACTATCCCAAGACTTCAGGGAAAACAAGAGGAGATGGGGCTTTTCACATCTCTTCTGGGCTAGAGGATCAGTACAAAAAAGATGAGACTCTTCTGCTATGTTAAGTTTTCTGCAGAGAAATGGTGTAGGTCAAGGTATAGACAGCAACTAAAGGTGCAGGAGAGTACGTCAATATGTACGCTCATCTCTTGTAGCCTCTTGGTGCTGGTTCTGTAAATACGTCAGCAACTAAAGGAAGGCTAAGGAGAATCACCATCCTTTATTGGATGCAGTGGGAAACAGTGACAAAGGATGAAGAAAGACTTCAGGTACTTAATCCCTTCTTTGCCTCAGGCTTTAGCAGTAGGACCAGCTGTTCTCAGGGTACCCAGCCCTCTGAGGTGGAACAGGAGCAGGGAGCAGAATGAAGCCCCATTATCCAAGGGTGGATGGTCAGTGACCTGCCTCATCACCCAGACACACACAGTGCATGAGGCTGTTGGGCTACACCCAGGGGTACTGAGGGAGGTGGTGGAAGTGCTCACCAAGGCAATCCCCACCATTTACAAGCAGTCCTGGCTATGTGTTGGAGGTCCCTGTTGACTGGAGGTTGGCAAATGTGGTGCTCAACTACAAGAGGGCAGGAAGGAGAATCCAAGGAACTACAGGCCTGTCAACCTGACCTTGTTGCTGGGAAAGGTCATGGAGCAGATCACCTTGAATGCCATCAACCAGGAAGTACAAGATAACTTAGGAATCAGGCCCAGCCAGCATGGTTTTAAGAAAGGCAGGTCCTGCTTGACCAACTTGATCTCCTTCTGTGACAAAGAGACCCACTTAGCTGCATGAGGGAGTGTTGCTGATGAAGGATCGGCAGCACAGATGTAATGAGGAATGGCTGAGGGAGTTGGGTTGTTCAGCCTTGAGAAGAGGAGGCTCAGAGGGAACTTATGGCTCTCCACAACTGCCTTAAAGGAGGTAACTAGGTGGGAGTCAGTCTGTTCTCCCAAATAACAAGCAGTAGTGGGGGTTTAGATTGGGTATTAGGAAAATTTCTTCAGAGAAGGGGTTGTCAAGTATTGGAACAGGCTGCTCAGGTAGGTGTTTGGGTCCCTTGCCCTGGAGGCATTTAAAAGACATGTAGATGTAGTGCTTAGTGACATGGGTTAGTTGTGGTCTTAGTGCTGGGTTAACAGTTGGACTCCATGATCTCAAAGGTCTAGTACTTCTACTTTCAATACTTGACCTCATTTCAATAAATGGTTTCTCTCTGCAGATCCTTACAGAATCACAGAAAGGGTAAGGCTGGCAGGCATCTCTAGAAGTCATCTAGTCCAACCCTTTGATCAGAATAAGGTCAGCTACAGTACATTGTGCAGGACCATGGCCTCTTGAATGTCAAAGTTATGCAAGGCTGGAAATACCACAGCCTCTGTGGGCCTGCCTCAGTACTTGACTATGCTTAAAGTAAAAAAAAAAAAAAATTCTTATGCTTACATGGGTTTTTTTGTGTTTCAATTTGTCTTTTTTATCTTGTCCTCACACTGGGTGCCACTGGGAAGAATCTGGTTCAATTTTCCTTCTTTCCCATCCCATCAGATATTTATACATATGGGTAAGATTCCCTAGGCCTCCTTTCCTCCAGGCTGAATAGTCCCAACTCCCTCAACCCCTTCTTATTTCAAAGATAATCCAGATCCTTCAGCACCTTTATGGCCTTTTGCTGGATCCATTCCATTGTGTCCATGTCTCGTGTTGTCCTGAAGATCCCAACACAAGGCCCAGCTCTTCATTTTTGCCTCACCAATGCTAACAGAGGGAAAGAATGACCTCCTTTGACCTCTTGATGACCCTCTGCCTCATGTAGTCCAGGAGGTTGTTGGCCTTTGTTGCAAGGGGACATTACCTGTCCTACAGGTTCCCAATGTCCTTTTCTGCAAAGCTGCTTTCCAGATATTATGGCTCAGCATGCACTGGTACTTGGGGTTATTCCTGCCCAGGGGCAGGACTTGGCATCTTCCTTAATTGAACTGCATGAGGTTCCTATCAGCCCATTTCTCCAGCCTGTCCAAGGCCCCCTGCATGGCAGACCAACCTTTTGGTGCACCAGTCACTCCTCTCACTTTTGTATCTTCTGCAGATGTGCTGAGGATGCACCCTGCCCACCATCCAGGTCATTAGTGAAGATTCTGAGCAGTACTCACCCTAGTATCAATCATCACAAGGGAGCAGTCCCAGATGGACTTTGTGCCACTGATCACAGCCCTCTAGGTCCAGCCATCTGGCCAACCATCAGCCCACCACACACTGGTAAATTCTGTTCTCAGCATCCTTGGAAATCCTGTGCAAAGTTTCTCACAGAGGCTCAAGGTTTCTCCTCATATCTAACGGTATCTAAAATCACAAAGAGCTTTGTCTGTTTTATGTCAGAGATTGTCCAAGGTCATGCAGTAAATTCTTGGAAAGAGCTACAGAATCAAACCAGATTTCCTATATTTTAGCTGTTAAAAACTTCCTGTCTCTGCTGCCTTTGCTGACTAGATTTAGAATATAGACCTGTATCTGCACAGAGACTTTTCTTTGTCACACTCTTTTTCCCAATTGTACTTTAAATACATCTATAAATATTTAATAATACTTTCTATTTTTTCATGATGGGTAACTGAAAAGGACAGAAAATGTGATGTGTGAGAATATCCTGCCTTTGGACAGCTGCATCATCACAAGTGTGTTTTCATCCAAAACACTATTCTAATGGAAATAAACAGACATGCGGAAGTTCTGCTTGTTTGCTGCAGACCATTCTTATGGCTTTTCTCAAAAGCCTGGCCTGAAGAAGACTTGTTTGAAACAGATTGAGCACTGTCTTGCTCAGAAACGGTGGGGGAAAGTGTATGGGGGAAGAAAGCAGAAATGCATATAGCTCCATGGGCAGCATAACTACACATGTTCACACCCGATAAAGGAACAACAGTTGGTTGCATTTCCAAGCTTGTGAATATATGTATAATTGAATAGTCATAACATTATCACCATTCTGAATGCAGGGCTGGTCATTTGTATTTTAGATTGCTTTCAAAGTGGTGAAGCCTTTCTTCTTCAAAACTTAATTGACACTCGTTGCCTGTAGTGCTAACTTTTCGTTCCAGTGTGACTTCAATCATGAAACATGCTTTGACTTTGGGAATTCTATCAAAATCCTGGGAGTCAGGATTCTCTTTATGAGATTCAGTAAGTTCTATTTAAAAATAGACACTGTTTCATTTTTTCTGCTTGGAACTCAACTCCAGTGTCTCAGAGAACAGAAGGAATGGGTTTTTTTTTTTTACTATCAGGACTTTAAAGGGGAGGAGTAAACTGAAAAAATCGCATTAATTTTTATATAGATATGTGTGTATACATGTGTGTGTATGTATACACCACTTACTTTTCAAGAAAAGTTTTTTTTAGCCTCACTCCTCCTTTCACACCTAAGAAAAGGAGCCCCTGCTTCATGCAGTTCAGAGCCATGGCAGTAGCCCCATCCACGATGGTGCACTTTAGGACATCCTGTTCATACAGTGGACTGGCCATGCCACTGATGGATGTGATGGGAACAGTAAGACAGAAAGGGATATTTTGAAACAGCACTGCTGTGAATGACTTTCTTAAGAGGTCTGTTGAGCACTGCCATCACATATTAGTTGAGGCACTTTACTATTACAGGTCATATTAACATTTTCAGGTGAAGGGTGTGTTGTTGAATGCCTGTGTCGTGACTGATGTCTTCTGTAACAGAGTTGTCACAGACAATAGTTACAGGAAGCACAGCAAGGAAGCTATGTTTTCCACATCTGAGTTAAAGGAGTTTCCACTTAAAACACTTCTTAACCAGTGAGTGCCTACATATTTCCTAGTAAGTGATTCTTGGAAGCGGCAAGCTTTAGAGAAAACAAATGAGAACTACAGTGTTATTTTTTTAGTCTGCAACTGTCTGAAGTTGTTGTCAATAGAAATAGTTGCATGCATTTGTCTTCATTAATCATTTCAAGGTGTTGCTTTTTGATGCAGCCAGCCCTAGCAGTTCACAGGCACTTTAATTTTCCAATTATTGTACCTGTGGCTCAGAACAGATACTGATTAGTTTCACATTTTGGTCTGTGGGCAGCTTAATGTTCTTGTCATCTTACATTCAGTTTTAAATGAACAGAGTGTAAGAGAATGTCAGATGTGCTCCCAAGTCTTCCGGTCAGGCTCAGCAAGTTATGATATTTCCAAGTACTGTATTGATGGGTTTCTGAAAATTGGATGAGAGAACAAAAATATGGGTTTAGGATCCTATCACAAAAGTAATGATTCTTCATGTAAAGCGCATGTGAGTGATTTTGTGTTGTATTCTTTTTCACACAAACTTTCAGCTGGAGATGAAGTTGATGCTTCTGGCTGCTGTAACAGCAGTAGAGAAGGAAGTTACAATAGCAGCTAGGCAGCAGCAGTGCCTTTCAATATTTGCACACAATTACAAGACCTTTTCAAACTGTAGTTGTGAAACCAAAGGAGAAAATAAATTTTGAAAAGCCCTAAACACAAAGATTAATTTTATAGCAAATAGAAATGTTGCCTGTCTCCTCTTTATCAATTGTGTACCAGCCATGACTCATTCATCCACGCCTTTTTCTTTCCAAAAACTGACGTGGACGAAATCCCCTCCAAAACACAAAACTACGCTGAACATCTGCCGTCTAGGTATTCATTAGTTCTGTCTGCTCTGCTTTTGGCTAATTGCCTGGGAGTGAAGTTGAATCATTTATGGGGACTTAATCTGGTGGCAGTTATAGTGGTAAAGATCATGTAACATTTGATAAAACCTAGGAATTGTCAAACATGTAGCCTCCCAAACATAAAGTTTATTTACTGTTTTCCCATGCACTTTGTTTGCTACAATACTGCCTGCACAACTGATAACAGAAAATGTATTTAATAACTACTCAGTGCTAATATGCTGTAGTATGCATGACTGACTAATTTAATTTATCTCTGATTAAGCCTATTATGTTTGAGATCACTTTACAGAAGAGACTTTTTTTGCCAGCTGTAAGCTTATTTGAATTGTAATATAAGTTAATAATGTGTGAAATAACTACTGGTGCCTGCTTCTAAATGTTAATTTTACCAAATCACTTCCTGAGTTAGAGTGTACACAGCTCATCTATTGCAGTGTCATTAGTGGCGTGTTTGGATGTAAGATTGGACAGGTAAAAAGGCAGGTGCATGGCAAGGGGATCAATGGCTGTTGTTTCTGCTGAGAAGAAGCAAAATAAATAAAACCACAGCCCAGCCAGGGATAGCACACCATCCGTATGATGACAGCATCAGCTGAGAAGGAGCTCTCAGGATGTTCTGCATCTTTAAGCATTTGTTTCCTACCAGGTGCAAAGAGGAACAGAGACTCCTCAGGAGAACAGAGAGAGGAACACGTTAAACAAAAGCTGGTGAGAAAGGCACTAGTAAGCCATTAGTATGTTTAAATAGGAAAGTAGCCATTTGGGTGGAATTTTAGATTTTTCTCAGACTGAGGGTAGAGCTGGAAAAGAATTGGGGGGAAAAAAAAAGAAACAATGAAAACAAACCCCAAACAATTAAAACCTGGGAAATGTAAGGGGGAAAAAGTTCTGCCAAGGAAAGCTAAATATTTTTTCTCTAGGGACAAGGCAGACTGTTTCTTGTTTCTCCTCTACTCTTTTCTGTGGTCTAATTTTTAGAGTAGACAGACCTCTAATAAAGAGGGAAGTAAAGCTTTTTCTGTGCACAAGCTATATCCCAGAGCAATTGATCCCTGGTAGATGAAACTTTGCAATACCTGTGCTTTAGCCACTTGTTTCTCTGAGAGACTACAAAATGCTCTCAATTTCTGATTTGGAAAAATCTCCGTGTTCGTCAGTTGTTGCTTTTATGAAAAAACATAATTATATATAGTCTTGCTTTAATATATGTTTATTTCAATCAGCTGAGAAAATTCAGGTGGAGAGAATTAAGTCTTCTACCTTGTTTAGAGAAACAAGTGTGATGGCCTGGGGTCTAGTCTATGAGATTATTTACAAGCAGTTGCCTAAATTATGTGTACTTTGCATTTAAATATATGAAACTTCAATTGGAATAAAAGGAAGTCAAATCTTTCTCTGTCGGATTAATGTATCTCTTCTAAATAGAAAATATATAGGATACTGTACTTACAGCATCAGACTGAACTGCCAAAACAATGTCACTTAACTAGCATGGAAGAAAAGTATGCTGCACATAATTTCTTTTTATGTCATTCTGTTCCACCCTCCAAACATTTCTGGCATGTGATAGCATGTGGGATGTCAAGCATTGTTTTTCACATTTTGTCATGATATCTCATATAGATCAGTTATCAGCAAGTCAAGCTGCACAGCAGCTCTGATTTCAAGATCTCTTTTCACAGCATGTCAAATCCTAGCTGGCAGTACAGGACTTTGGCAGGCCCACTGCAACAGTGGGGATGCAGGAACATGTGCAGCTAGAATGTTTGATGGCTGTAATGTGCAGAGTAAATTTCCAGTGTTATATAATCCCAAAAGGGATGGTATTTCTACAAAAAATTCTGATGTGGTGGTTTCAAGGTTTGCAAGAGCCTTGCATTGCCAAGGCTCTTCCCCTTGCTTGCTCAGAGTAGTCGATTGGTGAGTGTTGGAGGGACAGACATGTCTGTTTTAGCATCAGAGACAGGACTGATACTGTTACAGACTGCTGGCAAGGTCAAATCTTTACATAGTTTCATGTGGAGGGTATGTGCTACACTGGCTGCCCATGCTTTGTATATTCTTCCAGGTGTAATCCAGGGCTGAGTGTGATACCCAGAAAGTGTGGTGCTGTATGCAATTTAGAGCTAGCTCTGCATGCTAGCACAGACTGCAAAAGTGCCAGTTGCAATCTTACTGATCCTACTTCTCAAGCCTGGAAACAAAGGTTATTGGGGAGGACTGTCACTGTCCTGAGAGCACTCAGGTTTGCCCCATATATGAAGGCTTCTTCTGTATTCTCTACTTCTCTCCTGGGCAGCTATGGGTAGAGAGATTATTTACTTTACTAATTTTTCTTTTACAAGGAGCAGAATTCTTTTAAAAACTACAGATGATTAACTTTTTCCTTTTTAAAAATTTCTTACTGAGAGTAGCAGACTGAGCTTCTTCACCTGACAAAGAGGATCACAGTAATTCAATTTGTAGATCAGTGAGTGCTGAAACATTTTTTCTTTTTCTACAAATTAGACATACTTAGGGAGAGGAAAGTAGAATATGATGCTTCATATTCCCTATCTGTAAGAGAAAAGTTCTGAAGAATAATTAAAGAAAGAAGGTAAAATATTTGGTTATAAATAATCTAAATTTTTAGTGACTTTCACAGTCACGAGGCAGTCTCTTAGATGTTTTGAATGTATTAATTGTAGATGTGTTGCATTATTACTTGCAAGTATCTGTGGTGTACATGGTTAATCCCTCCCTGTTCAAACACTCCTCATGCAAAGCTTTTGGAATTCTCTGTGGCCCAGTACAACACAGAAACCATCAGTGGGTCAGGAATTGTTGTCCTTTACAGAGGGCCAAGTGAAGACTAGGACTGCCTTCTCTCCATCCTCTTTCATCTTTCCTTTCCCCCCAATGCCTAAATTGAGATTGATCATTTAGCAGGAAAAAAAGACACTATGAGCAGCGAAGCGTAACTCGATACAATACTGAAAGCTGCTTAGCTGTCGTATCAGACTCAACTTACTCTTAAGCAAAGATTAGCGAGGATAACTTCTCTACAAGCCTGTAAATCTGCTTAGCGATCTGTGACTCCTATGGGCAAATAATGCTTCCTAAACACAGCCTTTGGACGTGTCGAGAGTCCCCCTTTTGAATGACTGATATATAGAAGCCAGATTATTTCTTCTGGGAAAGAAAATATTGTTCAAGGTACTACGACATAGGAAGCCAAAAGTTGATTCATACCTTAACAAATTGTGTTATGGTCTATCTTAACCTACATATATATGTTGCAAAAGCTTATTTTAACTGTCAGTGATACCCCATAAATATTTGTTTTTACAAAGTTTCCTTTCTTGCAACAGTGATTGTCTCACCTTTTCTTAAAAAAATCGCTGAAGAAATATGACATTAAAGACCTCAAAACATTTGAAATCTTAAAACTTTTTTAAAGGTCACCCTTTCTGTTTGCCTTCATTGCACTGATATTTCTTTAGCTCATTAGATGAATATGAACTATGTTCAAAAATATATAAAAGCAATCCACAAGGAAACATCAATGTCATTTTCTGCACCTATGCTTAAGGCTCTGGACTCCATGAAGACTTAACATTGAATAAAGAGCATGCTTTTTTCCATTGGTTTTTAAATTTTACTTGTTCATCTGGAAAAAAAAAAAAAGGCAACACAAAGATGTATAAAGGAGTCAGATATATTTTGAAAATAAAAACATAGTGTTCTAGAAGATACCCTAATACATCAAATGGGACTTTTCTTTCTGTACTTACTCAACTTAACTTCTTTACTGTTTTTGTCTACTTAAGTCTGAATGAAAACAGCCCTGTAAAGTTGGGGGAATATACAAGACAACTGATAAAGATGAATACTATCTAGATTTTTAATTATTTTTTGCTTTTTAATTTTTGATGACTGTTTTCTGCTTTTTTTTTTTTTTTCCAAATCAGTCCAAGTTCCAGGATGCTTTTTGCTTCAACCAAGTCCATTAGGGTTTTTTTGTGGTCTTGTTCAGGAAACCCCTGTCATCAGTGAAGCTTGTTTGGACAAGATTAACAATAGCTTTATGGCATGAAATCTGATAGCAAGCACTCTGGGGTTTTTGTCTGGGATTGATGAAGGGCTTATAGGTCTGTTTAAACCTTGGTCATCCTCTTTACCTTTTACAAAACTGACATAGTTTTAGCATCCCTCCAATGCTCTGGAATTTCTCTATTTGTCTAAGATTAATTCAAAATCAACGCTGGTGGTTCAAAACCTCATAATTTAGCTTTTTTATAAAAAGTGCTGATAGAGCTGCTGTTTAATATGCTTCCAAGCTACTTTACAAGCAAAAAAAAGTATTTATCATAGCAGAGTGTGAATTAAAATATCAAAGTAGCTAAGTAACTGCACCTATGTATCATGCCAGGGGTGGACTGAGGACAGTGATGGAGGGATTGCAGGCATCTCCTGAGAATGGCACAGTCTTTACTTCTTTGTAGAGTCTTTTCAGGTTCACTTACCAAATGGTGACACAGAGAAGAAAAGCTCAATCTGAAGAAGCCCTGTAGAAGACAATAAAAAAAGAAACACTGACCATCAAAACATTTGAAAATCCAAATGAACCAGCATGAAACCGGAATAAAAACTTACATTTGGCAGAGTGGCACACTTAGTGTGGAAAAGTAAACTCCAGAGAAGCTTCTTCTCACCAGCAAAAGCAGAAGTGATCTATTTATTGAGCGTGTTTAACTTTTTTGCATCTTTATTGGCATAACTATAACTTCTGTCCACAAAAGCACTAATGTCATTGCTGACATTCCTCTTTTGTTTGTCACACTTAAAAAGTTGATGATGTCCTTTAGTCTACATAATATTGATTTTCTTTCCTTCTTTCATTTTTTTCTTAATTACCTAATGTATATTAATTGCAATCCATTTCCCTATGTTCCTGGATGTACATTATTTTTTATATCTATTTTTACTTCACTAGGCCATTGTGATGATTCAGGCAAGTATTCATTTTTTTTCTTTGTTAATGACTTTTTTTAGTGTCTGATAAAATGTTCTTAAACAGGTCCCAGCTTTCATCTTTTTTCCCAAATAAACTCTTTCTCCCAGCTGGATTTGCCTATAATTGTTCTCAGGATTGCAAAATGAATCCTTTTAACACATCAGGTATATTTGTTTTCATGTTATCCTGTTTGTGATTAAGAAACATAATGAGCAAAAGGTGACATTCATAAGGAAACAACTGCTAATTTTTAGTTCTGTGGTAAATTTTATGTTATGATTCAGGATTAGGTATAATATAAAATTTCTGCAAGCTAAATGCTCGCTGAGTTCAGAAAACATCCTTATGTAGAATTTTAAAAATCTTTTTACTTATTTCAAGGCAGCACAAAGCCTCCAGCATGTGCTACTAAGTCCTCTGTGGTAACTCAGATTTCTCTCCCACACAGTGTAAACAGATGCTTGAGGAATCCCTCATAAACATTTTCCTCAGTGTATTTGTGGTCTGGAGCAGATATCACCCTGCTTTTCTTGCACAGCCTTACTTTCAAAAGCATTTCAGCCTCTGAATGCCTCCCTTCACCACACCAGGATGGGCTGTGGGAACATTCAGTTGTTTGTGTCCAGCAAACACTTCTCCACTGAAGGTCACAGCTGCAGCCTGTCTTTATTGCTCAGCCAGCCCAGGGAAATGAAAGATTTCACTGGATTGTGGTCAGTGTGTGAAAACACTTAATTCAAGAGATTTGGTGTTTTTCATAGAACCATAGAATCTTTTAAGTTGGGGCACCCAAGGTTCATTGAGTCAACTCCTGGCCCCGTGCAGCACACCCCGAGTGTCACACCTTGTGCCCGAGAGCATTGTCCAAGTGCTCCTTGAGCTCTGTCAGGCTGGTGTTGTGACCCCTTCCCTGGGGAGCTGTTCCCATGCCCAGCCACTCTCTGGGTGAAGAACCTTTTCCTGATATCCGCTCTAAACCTCCCCTGACACAGCTTCAGGCCATTCCCTCGGGTCCTGTCACTGGTCACCACAGAGAAGAGATCAGTGGCTGCCCCTCTTCTCCTCATGAGGAAGCTGAAGACCACAATGGAGTCTCCCCACAGTCTCCTCCAGGCTGAACAATTAGACTTACCAGAAGTGCCAGGAAATGTCCGGCTGATAAAGCTCTGGCATTTATCAAGGTGGCAGTGCTGGGCTAGAGTTTAGTGGTGGAACTCAATGGTCTTGAAGGTCTTTTTCTACCCAAATGATTCTATGATTCTATTAAAAAAAGAGTAGAGCACCTTTCTAAGAAATTATGGGATAATATGGGAAATATGGGATGTCTCCATGCACCTTAAAGCAGCCTCAGGGCTGCTTTAAGGGCCAGGGAAGCTATGAGGGTGACAGTGCAAGAGCAGTGGCCTTCCTGCCCAGGGCTGTGACGAGGAAGACACAGGACACAGCTACAACCCAGTGTAGGCAGGGAAGGAGGAACAGGCCTGAGCACAAACAGCTGCTGAGCTGTGGGGGAAGAGGGAGGGCATCTCACAGCTCCATCCCACACTGCAGCTGATCTACACCACATTCAGCTGGCACTGGTCAAGCAGGACTAGAATGCCTGCTGATCATTCCCAAAGGGGTATTGCTTCTCATTGCATCAATGAAATAAGCAATGCTTCAGGGTACACAGGTGGTGCTTGCTGATATTAAACACGGCATCAACTTTCCCTGCCCATGGTGAGTTAAAAAATACTATAATCTGAATTTAGTATGCTTTTTACTTGACTTTCTCACCAGACCTAAATACAAATTGTGCAAGAATGTCTTTTAGTGTTATTTCTGAAGATAAAAGACCCTCAGTACATAGCCCTTCAGATCCCAAAGTAGAGAAAGCTATTAGGTATGTTATTGTTTTAAATTTTAATCTGTTCTGATGTTCCTGAAATGCTCTGTCTGTAATGTCTTTTGTATTAATCATCATAAATATTTTATCTTTTCTGGAGAGGGTATGCTGACGTAATGTCTAAGTGAGTGAGGCAACTTATCTCAGCTACTTTATCATACTTGCTAGGCTTAAAATGAATATTAAGAAGTTCCAACAAAGATGTTGTACAGATTATAAAGGCAAAAAAAAAAGGGTAAAGATACAAAATGGTAACCACATGTAGCTATTTCCTTGCTTGCTGCTCTCGAATTCACAGAAACCAGAGGTCCTTTGTAGTGCAGCTGTACAACTTCAGTAGATGCAAAAGCCCCTGTTACAGAACCACATGTAGCTATTTCCTTGCTTGCTGCTCTCAAATTCACAGAAACTAGAGGTCCTTTGTACAACTTCAGTAGATGCAGAAGCCCCTGTTACAAAAGTAGTGGGCTCAGGTAATGAGGAAAGTCCCCTAAAGGTATGATAAAGGTTTAAAAAGCAGATGCTTGTTAACTTCTTGTATTATTTTCTTTTCTATACTGCTCTGTAAAAAATTATCAACCTTGATAGGACTAGGTCAGTAGCTTCATGGCTTTGATTGGTATCTGAAAAAAAATCCACGGACATGATGCTAGAGAAGATGAAGCAGTGGCCTGAGTGGTGCTAACATCTGTCTCATGGCTCATCTCATCTCGCAGCTCATCTGGTGGTGGGCAGATGTGAGCTTGAGTGTATAGTTTATTCCTATTTTCCACATGCAAACAAGTGTATTTCAGGCTTTACCGCAGGTTTTGTCACCATATTCACTTTACAGTGAAGAGAACTATCTTGGATAAAACTCTGATATGGTTTTCAGTGGTTGGTGTCTTGTGGAGTAATGCACAGCCTTTATCTATTACCCTTCAAAATACCTCCATCAAACTTTCTTGCTATGGAACTGATCTGTGTTCAAAGCTTGACAAAGACTTTGGTGTAGCCTTCCATATTGACACATAAGGCACTTGCACTCACCACCCTTCTGTAAAAGTACCGAGTGCTTCCCATCTCGAACATTCCTGGAATATGTGCTCAGGCTCTGTCTCAGAATCAGATAGCCTGGTACAGGCATGCACACCTAAATAATTAAAGTCTGTTTATCCAAGTACTAGCAATGCTTTCTGGTTTGTTCTTTTAATTGCAGCCTATGAAGAGTGTTACTTGGCTTACTTCTTGGCCAACAGTAAAGTGTGATCAGAACAAGACAGCCAGAGAAATGCATATTTTAGAGCATCTAATAGATTTAAAAAAAAATATATGCTCCTCCTTCTGGAAGCCACTCCTGTCCCCCAAATTGTGGGTACATTTGCTTCTCATTATTACCAGTCATTTGAAGAAGAAAATGAACAAGGGAGCTGAACATTTGGGGAGAGACTGCCAAACACACAGCAGAGCCCTTGGGTAGGAGGGTGTGGATTTAATGCATGGTGCTGGTTGTGAGAGCATTTTGTACATCTGGTTTGGTTCGTGGACTGGATCCATTTGTGGAGGGGAGCCTTGGCTATTATTGCTTGGTCCCTCTGTCTTATTTTAGCTTCACATTACTCAATGTCTGATTATGTTGGACAATACTCAGTGTTGCTGCTGAGAATATTTTGGACAGCAGTGACAAAATGCCAGGGATTATGTCCATATCATTCTATCACAGCTTAGGAAACCTGTGAGAGTGAGCCAAGGCAGGCACTGGATGCGTTGCAGAAGGAGGGCTGCCAGCCTAGAATAAATTAACTAAGTTTGTCTCCCAGCTTTTCTCCCATCCTGACTGTCTGTATAACAAGATGATGAACTGCAAGCCCTCAAACCCATTGATTGACCCAAGTCTAAAAAATTCTAAGAGGAAACCTACTTTGATACAGCAGGGTGGAGATTTTGCAGATCCTGGGAATTTTGTCATCCTGTTAACAGCTGAGATCATTACTGGGCATGCTGTTCAGCAAAGGATTTCTGTCCATATTTTCTTTTCAAGTTTATCCAGCCTGTTCTACAGCTGTGATAACTTGTGGCACAGCACAGTCCAAAGGCTGGCATGTCTATGTATGTACATATAGGCATAAAATCAGTTATTTGTTCTTGCTATCTGAAATTGTGAGTTCCTGCTTTGAAAAGAATGGATACCTGAATTTTGGGTTGTTATGTGAACCAAACAAAACCAGACAGAATATTTGGCACATAAGGAAGTATTATGTTTCATTTCATTGTAATGTTTTCAGTGGATCCAAAATTCACTAGCTATCCTAAATTCACAAGTTTTTTCAATGCTGCTTATCATCTTTTTATCTTAGGTTTATCTGGAACACGTATCTGTGTCAACCAAACCAGAGATTTCAAGAGTACTGATTATTTCACCAAGGTTAATATTACCGTACAGTAAAACCTGTTCTTTATGGATTCACTTACTTAGGGCAATACTGCTCACATGTAGGAGATGATACTAAAATCTCTACAAATGTTTTTGTAAGTAACTGAAATTACTGTGACATTTATGGTATTCCCTTCTCTTAGATTAGGGAATAAAGCAGTTACTTAACTTACTTTCAAAGCAAAATTATGGAAATTTCCATTTAGGATTTACACTGAAAAAATGAAAGCATAAAATTAACTTACTTTCAAAGCAAAATTATGGAAATTTCCATTTAGGAAATGGAAATTTATGCTTTCATTTACACTGAAAAAATGAAAGCATAAAGTGCCATTTTGGGTGGCACAACTATATTTTAGTATCCCCCATGCCCAGTGGCATGTCACTGCAAGGGCTTAAAAACTGGATGTGAGGGCACGTTGCCTTCTTGTGTTTCCTTGCCCAGCTGAAGAGGTGACACATGTCACAAGAGGGACGCATGTGCCATTCAGATGTTCAGCTCTGTGAGGGACCAGTGCAAAGTTTTCTGCCTCTGTAGGCAGAGCCTGGGGCTCTGCAGTAACAGGGTGAACTTAGGATGCAGAGAATAAGGGAAAGGGCTTCGAGATAGTGGCTGAGCTGCTGGAGATGTCCTAGACAGACAGGTCAGCTGTGTGTGGAGAAAGTTAACTTGCTCCATCAATTCTCTAAGAACAGCTGGGGAAAAGGAGTGAGGAGTTCTGCAGAGACAGTAGGGCTCAGGGCAAGGTGCAGGAGGCCATAGCAGGCTCTGTGGAAGGTTACCCACAGGAGCTGTGGATACCCCATCCTAGGAAGTGTTCAAGGCCAGGTTGGATGGGGCTTTGAGCAACCTGATCTAGGGAAAGGTGTCACTGCGCGTGGCAGCAGGGCTGTAACAAGATGTTCTTTAAGGTACCTTCCAACCCAACCCATTCTATGATTAACGAGCACTTCTTTCTCCCTAGAAAATTCCTCTCCCTCTGCATACTCCTTTCTCTGGGATATGAGCTCATATTTCCTGGAACTTGCAGCCTTGTCACCATCCAGCCTTGTATTGTCACTCCAGCTCATAAAAGCTGGTCTACCCTTCCCATTCATCTCCAGTGATGCTTCCTCACCTTCTTGGTGCTCAGAAGGAGGAAAAGGAAAAAAAGATTGAGAAAAAGAAAATACAGAGAGTCCTCCCAGAGGAGGCGCTGCAGTTGTTGCCAGGATTAGGTGTGAAGGTGGCAGCTTCTGAAATGTAAGGAGTTTCCTCCTCTTCTCCACCAAATTTGCAGTGCCAAGACATAGGGTGAGAGTGCTTATCTCATCCCTACCTTTCCAAGCATTGACAGTGCTTATCAAGAACTATTAAAGTATGTAGGGCCCATCTCTGGAAAATGTCTACCTGCCTGTGTTTGAAGTTTTACCTTAAAAACACTGCCTTGACCTTTCAATCTTTTTTTTTTTCCTTTGTTTTTTTCTTTTCTTTCCGGTAGCTTCCTGAAGTTATGAGGAGTTTTAAAACAAATAAAAAAAGGAAACTTATTCTTGGTACTTAACTCAGCAGTTGAACAAAAGTAGTGCAAAAATACTGCAATAGGTATTGAGTAAAAATGTCTGTTGTGGTAACTATTCTAGGTATAGCTGCTCTTTCATGACAACTCCTTTGAATTATTTCCATGTGGAACAGAGCAGCTCTGACAGCAGCTCTTTTTTAGAGGGAGGCAATTTCCCTCATATATGACTTGTCAGCTGCTAACTGTGGGTGTGTAAATATAGCTGAAATTTGGAAATAGTGCCGATCTGGCAGAGGTTTTGGGCAGTTATTTATGACAGAATGGATGAGTTTTACCAAGCTCAGATTGGTGGTAAATGATGCAGGGCAGGTACATTAACCAAACTTGTGTTTGTGTGGAGCATCTTAACAGTTTTATATTGATTTCAATAATACAATTCTTCTTTAAACAGCTAAGTGGTGGATAAAGTATGTAATTGATATAATAGCTATAAGAGTATTCTGAAGAACCTCAATTTAATTTCACTTCAGTCTTATTGACCTTTTCTTCTCCCTTTGCTTCTGTGCTTGTGTCCTTCTTCTCTCATCATTCTCACATCTCATTTGGGATTTCTCATCCTCCCACTCCATCTTTCAGCTCAACTCCCACAAGACATGGAAACCTCCCTCCATACCTCCAGTATCAGTAACCACATTTGTTTGTGAAGAATCTGCTTTATCTCTGCAGTTTTAACTCACAAATTTATTTCTTCTTGCTTAGTTTGTCTTGCACCACCCAGTGCCATGTTTCTGGTTTGTGTTCTGTCTCCGCTAAGGAATCTTCCTGAGTGTAATCCCTTCCCTGACTTGCCTTGGTATGCTCTTGGTGTGTCAGCTTTTAATTTCTGTCTACACAAAGAACAGAGTCTGCTACAGACAAGTTCCCAGGTCAGCTTTGCCATAAAGCCACTTGTTTCAAAATAATTTCAAGCTCATGGGGCCTTAACTAAGAAAGGTCTTAAGAGCTTTTAGAGGGCTAAGAATATGTCTATCATTTCAAGCCAACAAAAGATACCAGTATTATAATTATATCTCTCAACCTTCTGTAAATGTCCTCTTTGACTGGAAGCTCTCCTCCTGAGAAATCAAATGAAGACTTCTCTATCTTACTTTCAAGGTGTTATCTTCCTTTTGATCTGGCTATTTATGAGATCTTCTCATCCACATAGTCCAGAGAGAGCACTATAAAGTACAAAGCACCTTTTCTGTCATCATCTCCATGTCTGAAGTGCCAGACCCTCTGTTTCCTAATATTCAATAAATCCACTTTTTATTCTTCATTGTATCTAAATGTATCAAAGTAACAGAAGAACCTCTTCCTTTTTTCAGGAGATTTTCAAATGCTATTACTAGTCAAAATTTCACTCCATCACAGTATTGCAGAAGGTGCAACAAACTCAAGGAATAATTAGCAAAAGAAATAGAGAAATCAGCAGATGAGAACTTCCTCTTTCAAGAACAGCAGCTCGTTTAAGTTGTGTCTAATATGATCTCTAGGACAGAGTATTGCCTTTATTTGTGCTGAGTCTTTGCTGCATCCAGCAGCAAGTTTTTATTGAAACTTCAAGTTTGTAATTTAGCTTGAGTTGTCTGAAAGCTAAAATTTTATATGGGTTCACATTTCTTGCAGATGTCTGTCACATACAGCAAATATTGCTGGCTGACTGCCCTCAAAAACACAGGGGAAAAAATAAGATCCTTGAAAAAGTGAAATACTAATGACTTACAGCCACTTCATATCTAATAGCTGGTGAATGCATTTCTTGCTTGAGAGGAATGGAAACAGGGAAGCTTACAGTTGGCTCAGTGGTGGGAGGCTTTGTATTGTTTTTGAAAGAACACTTGCAAATTCTCTATATAGTAGCTGACTTTTTAAAATGCAGTCAAATCAGTATGTGATGATGACAGAAATAATTGTAATATTCTAAGTTTGACTCAAAATATGTATTTCATTGGACGAAAAATAACAAATTATTCAGAAAATATACTCCAATATGCTCTGCTGGGTTTCAGTGTCTCCAGGGAACTTCATTTTATGACTATCAGCTTGCCTTAAAGTCCCAGAATATGTGATTCACAATCTCACCATCCTATTAGTTCATGTTTCTGTTTGGAAAGTGAATCAATTTCTGGATCTGATGTGTGTATAAACAGCTTCTTTTTCCTTAGAGTCTCAAGGGAAATCATGAAATGTCAGAGAATAAAGGTACACAGAGATATAGATGAATTCCAGTGCTGAAAGCTGGAAGTTAAGATGTATCTAAACATTAGAACTTTAATAAGAATTCAATGATCAGTGCTTTGCCAGCAATGTGACAATATGCTCTCTCCCACTTACCAGCTATTTGTACACATTTTACTTTGGTCACTGGGTGCAGTAACCAGGTAAGAACAAAATACTTGGCAAATTAAATCTAAAGATTTCCACTCCTGCTGTAGAACAGATAGATGTAATGTACCATTTCATCTTAAACCAAATTATGTACCAGGACATCTAGATGCTTATTTCTGAAGACATCAGTGTATAATGCCTGATCTCATAAGGACTGAAATGCTTAAATTCCAATTATGAAAAAATCTTTAAGCTGAAAGCAGAGATGCCTGATCTAAACAGCTCTGTGATATACCTAATCTTTCCCCTCCTGCTGCCTTTCTTACTGCTCATTCAAGTACACATGTAAAAGGACTTGATCAAAAGCCCTTTGAGGTAGATGACAGTCTGTCAGCTGGCTTGGCCACTGCCTGGACGTCACCTGTATGTTCTGTCTTTGTAACAAACGCTTCAGAGGTTTCTTGAGTGGTGATGGAGCGTGTGATACGCACGATGGAACTGAGACAACCGAGTCTGTTTGGTGTTGTTTGTTATCTTCAGCTATTATCTTCTGCACATTCGTGGAGCTATGTCTTTTGCACAGCATGCCTTCGCAATAGCTTTGCCACAAAAGGTATTTGATGAAAAGAATTTTGAGGAAAGATGTAAATTTTATCTTCAGGATCTAAATGTTGTCTTCAGCTGTCTAATGGGGATATGAGGAAGCCCCCTACCAGATGTTTCTTGCAAGGGGAAAGTTATAGGAGAGGGAATAGACACAAATTGCGATGTGGAAAATCCTACTTGGATATTAGGGGGAGAAAAACCCAATCAAAAAACCAAACCACAGTAACATAATCAAGCATTAGAGCAGGTTGCACTTGGAGATATTCAAACCTGACAGTCTTGAGCAACCAGATCTGACCTGGTCACACCAGGGAATTGTACCAAGTGACTGCCAGAGATGCCTCCCAGCCCATGTTGTTCTGTGCTTCTATGAATTATTTTCTTTTTATGTAGTTTGCTGTTTTCATCTAACTCTTAAATAAAGAAGAAATGTTCTGTCTGTTTTCAGAACCTACTGGGTTTGCTCTCATTTACTTACACAGATGAGAAATAAGTTGCTAAAGAAATGATTCAGTGAACTGCAAAACCATATACTTCTCTCTGGAACCATGCATTTTATACATTTGGTTTATAATACCCAGTAGAAAACATGTGCTGAGAGCTCACTGATTTTATGAGCTGAGATATCTATATCCATGAATGAGATTTATTTGCAGTGTTTTCCTCTCTTTTCTTTTTAATGAACAAAACAAATGAAAGCATTCTGTGGTTGTTTGGAATATTAAAACATGTCTGCTTTCATACTGAAAATAAGATCAAGTCTAATAAATGTAATTATTACCACTGATATGTCTGCTTTTCCATATAAATGTAAGCATTTCTTCTTACTGTTTCTAATAATCTACATCTTACAGGATGCATATTTTTGCACAGTGTGCTTTTGCAATACTTTTGCCCCTGAGGATTTTCCTTGTGAAGTTATTAAAGTCAAGACTTTTAAAAACTCTTCTCAAAATCTGAGAATTAAAACTGGTTCTGTTTGAAATACAATTATGTTTTAAGCAATTTTTCAATGACATAACCCAAGCATGCCTTTGCGAATTGAAAATTTACACATTTCTCCTTGAAATTTCTTTTTTCCATTTTTAAGTAGAGAATTTATAAACTTTTTAAAAAAGCTGCAACATGAAATGTATTATGAGCTGAAATTTTGGTCAATAAATTTGGCTTGATTTACGGTGGTTAAACAGACTTTGTATGTCAGAATTTCTTATAGCATGGAAGAATGATCTCTTATTTAGCACACAATATATTTTATAGTACATTTCAGAAAATGATAGGATATGTTTATGGAACATGTACATATAGAATATGAAAGCTAGGTCTTATATGGATGCTGTGTTTTAATTAATCTGGCAGCTAAGCCCCACACATCCCCTCACTCCCTCTCCCTGTGGGATGGGAGAGAATAAGATGGGTTAAAGTGAGAAAATCCTGCACTGGGATAATGGCAGTTCAATAGGTAGAGAAAAGCTGAGCCCACAAGCAAACCTGAACAGGAAATCATTCACCACTTCCCATGGGCAGGCAGGTGTTCAGCCATCCCCAAGAAGGGCTTCACACGTGTGACTTGGGAAGACAAACGCCATCACTCCTAACATTCCCTGCTTCCTTCTCCTTCCCCCAGCTTTATATACTGAGCATGACACTGTATATTATGGGATAACCCTTTGGTCAGTTGGGGGCAGCTGCCCCTGCTGTGTCCCCTCCCAGCTCCTTGCACACTCCCAGCCACTCTCTGTTGGGGTGAGAGGCAGAAAGGCCCTGACTCACTGTCAGCCATGCTCAGCTGTAACAAACACATTGCTGAGTTATCAACACTCTTTTCTCAGCACAAATTCAAAACATAGCCCCATACCTGCTACTGTGAAGAAAAATAGAAATTAACTCTATTCCAGCCAAAACCAGCTCAATCTGGACATCAATATATCTGTTCTGTAATAAAAGTCTGGAAACAGGACAAGCCTGTCTTATGAAGGAAAATAAGAAAAAGATGAAACTTCCCTGATTTGTTAGATCCAACTGGGTTGCAGTCATGACAGACACTACAGTAGCACTGCTTCTAGGTATGAAACAACCTGGGAAGTGAATAAGGTGCAAAACTTTAAGCTGCAAAGGAAGTTTACTTTTTTTTCTAAAGCTGGTTATACCTCAATAAATGTTTCTATCCTTCTCTGAAAAACAGAGTAGAAACTAGCACAGAACCAGTGTAGTGAAATATTGTATATGGGGTTTTTCTGCCTACCACATCATCTTATGGTTATTGTTGAAACATCTGGCTTTACTACTAGTGGGGTTTTTTTTTCCTTTTCATTTGGGACAGCTTTTGCACAGTTCTGCCTTCTTGGGAAAAAGGAAAGAAACCCTGTGAAAACTGATGTTTCTTGCAAGAAACATGTACAGTAAAGACCAGATGGATTTAAGCAGTATTACTTACTTAGCCAGCAAGGGCTGTTTATCAGTACAATATACAGATCATTGTAAGCTTATAAAAGACAATTAAAGAGTTGTGACCAAATCAGTTAAGTTTCACTCTTACTTTCTGAACATTGGCTTTCTTGGCTAATGAATAAAGCTTTTGAGGAATAAAGCTTTGGCTTCACAGACCAAAATGTATTGTATAGTTTGGTGGTAAGCAGCCAAGATTATAATTTTTGAGAAACCAAAACAATTTGTCTTCTTCCATGAAAGTTTCCTGAAGCATTTTCATGACAAAAGCGTTGATGTTTTACACACACAGGTTACTCTCGGGCAAAGACTGCTTTAAATTGCATTTAATTTTCAATAGTTTTTCCATTACCTACTTGTTGAGCAAAAAATAGGCACAATTAATTTTTTTTTTGCTTAGAAATATCTAATACCCTAAGTATCTATATGCTTTAATCTCCAAGAAACCATTGCAGAGAATTACAATATTCTCAAAATGTTGCCGTTAGGATAGATGATGATTGACGCTTATTCATTAAGACATAATTGATTTCCAAAAGCAGTGGATTTAGATTCCCTTTGAAAGGCTTTTTTTTGCCCCATATTAATGAGCAGCAAACTTCAGAAGAGATGCACTCAAGCAAGCTTTTGGTTACACACACGCATATGTTCTGTGTGAGTTTAAGTAATGCTTATATAGATGTGTATGCCTCCTGAAGGGGCAAGCAGAGAGAATCTTTACACGTGAAGTGCAGACATAAAACAATACCTAGGAAAACACCATCTAATTTAATGCACAGTGAGGCTGGGAAATTACTGTTGAGTAAGCATTGTGTAAGCTTGCAATGCAGAGCTAAACCTTGCAAAATGTGTGAAGAGCACTCAGATACAAAATCAAAATAAATATCTCACTTCTGTCCCTGGTTTGCTTGTCAGGCTGTCCTCTTTTCCCTTTTCTTGCTGCTATTTTACAAGAAGCATCTGCTTTCTAGAGGATGGGGGAAGTTCAACTATAGTGAGTGTGAGGTTTTATCTGCTTTTTTAAAATATACTAATTCTGTAGATTTGATAATCATCTCTCCATTATTTGGTCTTTGCTTTTGTATAGAGTTAAATTGGTTCTACTGCTTGTTCTTCAGCTGCAGTGCAGGCTGGCAGTGTGTCCTCAGCACACACCTCCTTAGCACACCCATGGTTCAGGAGTACCCTTCCAAAACTGTATGTGTATAGTGTATTTATGTGACTTCTGTCACATGCCATGGAATTCCTTTTGGGGTCCAACACTGCCTTTCAGGAGGAAGACAGCTACTGATTCCTATTCTGGGGCCACAGTTTCACCATGATGAGTGGCTGCTGTGGTGTTAGGAGCACACAGCACACCTTGAATTGCTAGAGATGAGTGCTTTGTAACAAGAAATTACACTGCCGGAGAGCAAATTAGTGATTGATGTAAAATGGAGACTTCTAGATTGTAGTTGTGCTAACAAGATATGAGACAAAGCTTGAGGTATAATTTTAACAGTATTTAATTAAGTGGAACGGTAGATTAACCACCACAATCCTAACTAAACACATATAGAAGAATTGCAAAGTATAAATGCTCATTTTTGCTAAGTTGCCTCTGCCATCAGTGACTGACTTAGAGAGGGTGTGATTGACTTGAAGCTGATTTAAAATGGCTTAATTTAAAAACTAAATTTGAAATCTTTTCCAATTGTTCTCCTTTAATGCAGGCAGGGAAAGGTGACTCATCTGTTCAACATTGCATGGTTTACTGGGTGGAGAGAAAATGACATATTTTATCTGGTCACTGAGATCTTACTGTGTCATTTCACTTGTGAGTAGCAATTAAAGCAAAGCAAATCACTTACCTGACAAATTTAGTCTGTTGTTCTTTCAATGGAAGTATTATTACCTCTAGTTTATATTTGTTTGAGTTGCCTGATGGCACGTTTCTCTCATCACCTCAGTTGCTGACAAACTGTAATTAGGTATACTCATGCATGGTGCTAGATGAAGAAGTTGCAGGGAACTGGTGCAGTTCCTTTACAGTTTGTTTAATTAACTTTGTGTGCTGGATCCAAAAGATTTGGGGAGCCTGGCCTCCCTTGCTTTGTCAAGCTGTGTAAATCCCATATCAATTATACCCCTTATTCTGGAAACAAACAGTGGAGCATACAAGCTTTGAATTTGCATGATTCTTTGTAGGAAGCAAACATAAAAGGAGCTTGTATTCAGCCACAGTACATTCATTGTTAATTTGAAGTGAATATTTATAACTTTCTTTTTACTATTAGCCTGACACTATGAGCAATTATAGCAGTATTCAGCTAAATCTGCCCAGCCTGTGCTTGGTCAGAATTTTCTTTCCCTGGGTTTCTAATACATTTCCTAAGCACTATTTTGTCCTTAATGCCTTTATAGCTTGTTTATTGGAAACAGGTTTTTAATTATTTTTCAGCAGTACTGGAGACCTGATTTAATGAGCAATTGTTAGATATACTAGGGAGACACATTCACCTGATTAATGTGATAGTTAACTGAGCAACAAAATTGCCTCATGAAGAAGCAGCTGTATACAGAGTTGAAGCAGTAAAAAAGTTTGAGGGAATGTGAAGAAAATATTTGAGGAGAGATAATTTAAAATAGGATACTGAGCAAGTTGGAGGCTAAGTATAAATACACAGTGTTGGCTTGCTGGTTGGTTGGTTGGTTGGTTGGTCTGTTAGTACATGCATGTGCGTACACACATGCCCATATTTGTATGATGCAGTTTATATAGGCTTGACTGAAATATACTGCATTGGAATGCTGGGATGTTCAAGGGCTGTAGAAAAAAATGAGGAGGATGAGTGTTTCAGGTGTGTGTTGGAGATGAAACTGTGCTGCAGCCAGTGCTTTAATGGCATGCAGTGTTGTCCAGCTTCAGTGCTAATGTGTACTTTTGGAAACAAGTCTGTCCTTTGAGAAACAGATCTTTTCTCTGAGAGAATAAGGCAAGAGAGAAGTTTGACATTCTTTGGTTGTCAGAGCTCACACTGGGGTATTTCTTATGTCACTGACTTGCTCCTATCAGCAGCACTTACATTCTCAGTTTGGAAGCTCGTGGTCAGCTTGAAGGATCAGACTAACATGATCACCACAGAATTTCAGTACAAGATAGTTCCACTCATGCATTTCAATGTCATCTTCCCTCCTCTTTGCAAGCAGCATTTGTGAAGAACGATGACAGTGGTAACCCAGTAGAATTTCATGACTAGATCATCAGGTTTCATTCCTACAGAGGACT
Organism: Passer montanus; assembly: GCF_014805655.1. Taxonomy (NCBI): domain Eukaryota; kingdom Metazoa; phylum Chordata; class Aves; order Passeriformes; family Passeridae; genus Passer; species Passer montanus. Next base: position 5,053,797 of record NW_024368374.1, on the reverse strand, counting down.
GTGGCATCCATGTAGAGAAGGGTCCACAGGGGGGCACACAGGGTGCACTGAGGCCAAAAAATGGTAGCAGACTGGTAGAAGGGGAGAATTAAATATGAATGCTAGATGAAACATAGCCCAGCTAGTTTCTCTCATGTAGTTCCCAACTTGGCTTGTGTGATGGGTATCACTTTACAAGCCTGAAAATACAGAATGTTTCAAAGTCAAGGTATATTATAAACCATCCCACTCACAATCTGAATGGACCTCTTATGACCTAATATAACCCCTCTGGTTTCAAGTTAGGGCTGGTGGCTTTGTGTTCCTGCTCACTCATATACTAGTGAGGCCAGGAACTTTTTTTTTTCCTAAAGGAAAAGTGGGCTTTTTGTATGGGATGTTGTATTCTTGTTCACATGATTTAAACAGATGAGAGCTGTATAGATTATGAAGAACTCAGTCTGGGAAAATGAACTGCTTTCTGTGCGGTTACTCTGGGAGCATGGATTAGGGAGAAGACTGATAAAATTAAATTTAAGTGAAAGTGGGCCGGACACATTACAGGGATTATAAGAGATTAGAAGACAATAGAGAAAAATGAGAAGGCAATTAACATACACCTGTTTGGAAGAGAAAAATGCTCCTATGAGTGTCAAACTCTCCGCCCCACTTTAACTGGTTCAGCTCATCTCCATTGTGACAAGTAACTTGGACAATTCTTTGCAAAACATTTTTACTTCCTTGCTTTGGTAACATGATGGAAATATAAATTGCTTTACTTACAATTTGAATGCCTCTTTCAAAGCCAGGAGGGTTGCTGATCTGATGGTTGGAGAATCACAGTAGAATTGAGCAAATCTGGATTAATTTCAAATTCTTGTCATATCTTTGCCTTAGAAGATTTTTAGCAGATTTTAACTTTTGGGGTTTTTGTCTGCAACTCATTTTATTCATGTTGTCCGCAAAAAGGAGAGAATGATACTTATGTTCCACCCATGCTATCATGCCTTAGCAGTTTAGCTGGTGGGATTTTTGGGGCTCTGCATGTCTGTGCCCTGGATCAGCAGTCCTCCAGCTGTCTCGGACCACACCAGCCCTCTGCTTAAGAAGTTTTTGTCTTTCCTGGCTTGAAAGGAAAGTTCCCAGTGATCCTTTGATTTGGGCTGTACCTGCCTTTTGTTATTTTTATATGGTGTGGTCTTCAGACCTCTTGTGTGGAGGACCCATGGTGGTGCAGGAGCCAGTGGGGTGGCTGTGCAGGGCAGCTCTGAGCATGGCAGAGCATCTTGTGGGACCCTGAAACACTCACAGTTCCACAGGCTGACTGGTACCTGCCTCATCTCTGCCTCTTGGCAAACCTTTAAACATAAACATGTTCCAGAGTGTTTTGCCGTAGATGGGTGATGTCCAAAATGTGCTGATGTTCTCTGCTAGATAAGGATCAGGATTTCTTTCTGGAAGAACTCATTACAGGACAGACACACTGGCATCGCCTGCACTTTTAGGTAAGAGGCTTGATACTTTGCCATTTATGTGGCAGCCAAAGTAGACAAAAGTAGAACATACTTTTAAAATTGTTTCCTGGCATATAAATAGAGATTATGTACTGCTATAATTTGCACATGTATTATATTTTGATGCTATGAAACTAAACTATATGATGGCAACCACTCCTGTTAATCTTGCATTCTTTATTCTTCAAACCCAACATAAGTCATCTTTTGAACTCAACACTGAGTTGTTGGATCCAATTTTTGGTTGTTTTATTGTGTTTTATTTGATTGATTGGTTTGGGGTTTGGTTTGGTTTGGTTTTTTTGGTTTGGTTTTTTTTTGGTGTGGGTTTTTTTGTTTTGTTTTGTTTAATTTTCCTTATTTAAAAAGCAATCAAGGTAAGAGATTTGAAGTGATGTGATCATGTGTTCCAAGAGAACAGAGTTGTTCTCCTATTTGTCTGCAGAGTATTCTCCTATTTATTTTGAAGACCATCCTAAAAAACTGCTGATTAAAAAAAAAGGCAAATAATATATTATACTATCACCTTTGAAAAATTAAGGAGTTTAATTTATTTCAACAGCTGGCCATTTATATGTCTCTGAAACTTGTCATAAATCTAACACTGTGCAGCTAATAAACAGCAACAGAAAAGTGGTCAATCCAAAATACACGCAGTCAGAGCATCCTGGCCTGCCTGTATGTGTATACTTACGTATAACCACATATGGGAAACTATCAAGCCTGGACTTCTAAAATGCCTCAGATAGAACAGCTTTTGAAGCAAAAGCAGCAGCCAAAGTTTGTAAAATTAACTGTCTAATTCATGTGTGTTTATACACATATGCACATATATATATGTATTTACAAGCAGTATGATATGTATTCTCACCTGATGCAGAAGGATGAATGGCAAAAGTGGTGTACAGTTCCCTTCTGAAAAACTGTCTGCCTTAACTGTTCACCCCTCTTCCCTCACCATTGTCCTCAGACTAACCAGGCACGTTTGCAGAGCTCAACCCTTCACTAGTTCACACTAAAAGGAAAACTTGGCATGATTTCCTTGTTTGTAACCAGGCCCCTTTCACTAATTTGTTTGACACAGATATGGTCCTGGGAGTCCCTTAAAGGGATTTAGATGCCTCCCTACCACTGTAATCCCTTGTGTTTTGTCCAGGAGCACACACTGCAATTGTCTCAAGAAAGTGGGGTCTTTTGTTTGTTATTTTTTCCTTCCCAAGTCCCAAATATTAACAGTTCTGGTAGGAGGCACGTAACAGAAATGTATTTGCCAAATGGCGCTGCCTCTTTCCTTGGGTATGGGAAAGCATTTTGTGGAAATGGGATAACCAAATGAATAGAGCCCGCCACTTCCACACGCCTCCTGTCTGCGAGCATCCCCACCCTGGGTGTGTGGGCTGTGTTACTGACTCAGGGGAATGGGTTTAGAGGAGCCCTTTGTTGGAATATTGGCAGCACATCACTGGACTTGCCGTGGTTGCAGATGGAGCAACTTGCCGAACAGATGGATTCTCAGTTTTCTCAAAGAAAGGGAAGGTACTTGATGTACCACGGTGGGAAAGAAAGGAGGGTATTCCAGGCAGATGGAAAGGCAGGAAAGAAGGCACGTTCTGCGCTTTTTTTGGGCACTTGGAGCCTAGCAGTCTCTGGCAAACTTGGGAAAGCATAAGCACAGCACTCTGTGAGAGGGCAGAGGGACTGTAACAGATGTGGAGGAAGTTACTCGCACAGAAGCAATGAAAATGAAGGCTGAGACTAGGAAAAGCCAGAATGTATAACTGAGTATAATGTGCTAGGTATGGAAAGGGCTCCTGCCCTGCACCATCAGAGGTTCACTCTATTAAGGCACAGGACTAGTGTCAGATAGAGCATAACCGGAAGACAAGACTGATAAATATTTTATGGTCTATTGTGTTGTGTAAGAGGCTAGAGATAAATGTCATCTGCCACTGTGAAGACAGGGATCCCCATGTTTCTGCAGTGTGTGCATTGGTTCTGTGATGGCACAGTTTGTTCAGTGGCACTGCTCAAGTGCCATGCGGCCTCTTTTCTTCTGCTGTTCTTTGTCCCCTCCCCATTTTACCTCACTTCCATCCTCCTTCCATTGTTGGGGCAGGATCAGACCTATGCAGCACCCAAGAGCCTGTAAATCTGACTTGAAATCATGTTCCAATATTTACTGCCAAAACCTTCATGCAATTACCAAATGCAGCAGGCATGAACGGAAAAAACTGATCATATTTTGATTCTTTATGTTAACTCCCTACAACTTTTCAGTCACTTCATACACAGACACCAGACTTAGCAGAAATACTTTATCGTAGTATCATTAATGATTTAATAACTATGGAATTTTTCTTTATTTTAACCCTTAGCTTAATTAGACAATTTCAGCATCTTAGAATGCAGACATTAAAGCTGTTTAGCTATAGTAAAGATGCCAAAGGCCTTGGAAATACAGATTTTTCTGGGAAATGAATATGATAAAGAGCAAAAATGTTTTTTCCAGGTGTGATTCACTGCTGAAAGAAGCCATGCAAAATCATCACTTTCTTAAATAATGGCTTTGGCTGTTGTTCATAGTCAGGGTTGTGTCCACAGCAAAAGAAATGTGTGAAGTATTTTTATGAAAAATAAAATTGCTGGATTACATACCCACTTTTGCATCAATTGTGGTCGATTTTGTAGGACTGAATTATCAGGGAGGCTCTGAGATAAAATGAACAAGGAATCCCATCACAGAATTTTAGTATGAACATTTTTCAGATTGTTGTGCCTGGATCTCTGCCAAGTTTCAGCCCTATAATAAATTAAGTCCAACCCACACAAAGTAAGGAAGTAAAAAAGAAGGGAAAAGAACCCAAAAAATTCTTCAAGGCAAAAAGACTAGGCATTTTTTATGGGGAAACAAGTGGCCAAGAATAATTTATTGGAAAAGTAATTATCTAAAGAGAGAGTGGGCTCTTCTCTCTAATTGGAAATGATAACATTTCCCAGCCTTACTAAACACAGCAGAGGATCATCTTTTTGCTTCACCAGCCTAGTTAAATTAAAGTTGAGAAGTTGCTTTCCTCTAGTTTTATTTCTCCTGACACCCAATACTGCAATCGAGCCCACTTCCCTTTCTCTATGGCAAAATCTAATCTGGCTGCCACAGGACCTGTGAAAATCATGGAGGTGATGAGCCAGGGTCTGCTTTCTGCATTGTATGTCTGGCTTATTTAATCTCTAGTCAACCTCAGATAATAAATATTTCATATGTTGGACAGGTGAAAGGTTTCATTCAGCTGCAGATCTGCTTCCACGGCAACTGATTCTTCTCATTTGAATCATTTAAATGTGCTGAAAACAGAACTTGCTTTCTATTTTTCCCCACTGTTTTTTTTGTGTGTAATGTATTATTTGTTTTCTCCCTCCTGTCCCTCCTACAAGCAGATACAGAAAAGCCAACAGCATTAACAAGTAATTCTAAACAATTTATAATCCAAACAAATTCTCTCTTCCAGTCAAAATGGGATGAAAAATGCCATTTCGTTTGACAAGCATAGAGTAAATATCTAGAGATATGAAATTGCCCGGGTTAGTATCTATAAATACTCTGTATGCAAAAAATGCATGCAATCACAGTACTACTTTATGCTATACAGTATATTTCTCCATTGGTACTAGGTGTTTCCTCAATACCATTGCCCAACAATTCAGTTGGGTTTGATTTTGGGGTTTTTTTGGGGGAGGGGGAGGTAGTGTCCCAGGTCTTTCTCTTAGAAAGGTTTCCTCCTCTAAGAAAAGCTTCTAGCAAAAAGACGAAGAGTAATGTCTGCAACCATATCTGATTTATGTCAATGTTGGTACTTGTGACAGATCTTCTGGAACACATCTGCTGCATCCTTTGCATCTTGCAGCAGAAGGAGCTCTTTGGAAGTAAAGCTTATCTCGTTGTTCCTCTGCACATTTCATCTGTAGTGGGCAGCTGCTGTCCCTTTCCTCTCAAGCCGTCCCCACATCTGGACTCTAATGCATGCTGTGCCCCGTGCCCACCTCCATGCCTGTCTGCATGCATGGTTGGTGGCTTCACAAAGCACTTCCCTTACCTGCCTGCTGAGTCAATTGTGACTTGGTGCAGTGGTGAAATTTTGCTAGGTAGGCTTCAAGTAAAGGCATTTTCCCTCTACCATCTCCTATCAGGCTCAGAGACATTTTTACGTGCATCTGACCATCTGTTTGGATGTTCCCTTGATGCAGTTATGGCAGAATGGGGACATTATTTCATAAGGCACACAGCTGTCTTAGGAACTAAGTTAGAGAACACATCTCAGGGTGTGATTTAGGAGTTTTAGATGTGATGGAGAACCATGCATAGATGGCTTATTTGATCTCTCTGTCCTCCCCTTCTATTTACTGTATAGCTTCCTAGTGATGCTATATTTGGGAATTAGGACGTTCTAGATCAGTTTGGAAAAACTGACATGACATGATGCACAACTGCTATTTTGGGTTTAGGGGGAGATGGAAAACGGGTACAGCCTTTGATAGGTGTCTGTGTGTGTGCCTGGTAGCTCTGTGGCAGATCCCCCTCTTAGAAACAATTGAACTATATCTGACCTTGCAGCCCTCTCCCTTCTCTTTCCAGGCATATAGATTTTAGCCAGCAGGTCTCTGGTTAACCCCTCCTCACTGTTGTTTATTTCCTGCCACTCTGCAGACACACCACTGAGCATTAAGTATGTGAACTCAAAGACGCTCCCTCTCTCCTGTACAGTCTTAATAGCAAACAGTCACGAGCTGGGCTTCTCCAGGCAGAATTTCTACCTAAGAGACATAGGTTTCAGGAGTATATGCCCTTTCTCTCACCCTTTTCAGACTTCATTAAAAGCATCCACTTCAAGAAACTACAACTGTGTTTATTCAAGCTTTGAATTTGGAAGTCGTGCCGGGATCCCTGCCACGGCACGCTTGAACCGTGAAACCCAGGTCAGTTCCATTTTTTGGTTTTCATGTACTGGCACTGCGCTGCAGCTGTTTGAGCTACCAGGTCTCTGTGGAAGCAATACTTCTTTTAACATGCAGAAAACATCATATTTGATTTTATAACCTTACCTCTTGTTGTAGGTTTCGGGTTCTTTTGTACTACTAAACAAAATGTCAGGGTAGCATGTCAGTGAACATAATGCATTCAAAAAGAATCATGCTGACAGGCTTGAAAACTAAATGCTCTCTTTCAAACAGGCAGGAACAGCTCTGATTTTCCTTCCTGCCCACCAGGCTATACTTGGACTTCAGAAGACAGCTGTGCTTCATCTCCCTGTTGCTCTGTCACTGTGACTGCTGGCTATTGCACTATATAATGTGATCTTGGGCTGTAAGATATGACCAGTTTCAATCAATGTTCGCTGAGGTTGACTTTGTGACTCAAAGGCTACTGACTCAATAGCCCATTAGTTTTGTCAGTGAATCAACCCTTTCTCCTTTCTTTCTCTTCAAGCCTTCTGTGGTGTTGAGGAGTTTGTGGGTTTTTCTTATTGCTGGAAAGAAAGATGCTGGGTTGGTTATTGCACTGAATGGAGCTGGAGGGGTGTTACTAGGTTTGCGTGAGGCACTTTCTGAAAAGTGCCTTATTTTTGTTAATAATTCTACTCTAGATCTTAGATTCCAAATTCACATAGAGTTTGCATTTCTGAAACTTCGTGTGAGTAGTCTTTTACTGCAAGGTGGATTTGCAGAGGGAAAATCAAAGTTAACAAAATTTAGTATCTGCAATGTTTGCTTCCCCCAAATGTGCATTGGAAAACTCTGTTTAAAGGTACAGTACTCTTTGTCTGTTTATTGGGAAAAGATGTGGGGGCAACAGTGCTTTATGCATGGAAATTCGTTGGTGTTTGACTTGTGGCTCTGCATTCCCTTTAACTCCTGTGCCCTGATCCCTAGTGATTGTATGCTTTGATGTTTCTAGAGTGCTCTTGGAGTAAGTGCTCCTCTCAGTGAAAGTTACGCTGCTGTTATTTTTTAATGTTTCATACAATGGTGAAGAATATCTGAAATGCACCCAAATGTAGACATTTCATCACCATGAAGTCTGCAGTTAGGGCCATTGTCCCATTCAGTCACCGAATAAGAGTCTGGAGAGCAAATAGCATGTTCAGCTCTACATCATCTCTGGCTCTCTGTGGTATGTTCAGTTCCTCTGCTTCTAAGCATGTTTCCCTTATTTCCAACTTTTTTCCTTTGTGCATTTGTTCCTTGTTTAATTATTTTTGGTCAAGTCTGCAACAGCTGAACAGAACGCATTAAATGTAAAGGTCTGTGATTTTCCTGTGGTAGAAAAATTTGTATGAAAAGATAAATAGCTTTTGGGGTATTATATTTGTCTTAGACAATGGGAAGCTAGGTTCTGAGTGGCTGGAAAGGTTGTAACTGCACCATTAATGTTTAATTACTATTGGCAGCCAAGAAGTGCCTTTCTGGACTAACCAGACACTCAGCTTCTGAGATGTGCATAGGTGGCAGAAAGCGATAAAGCTCGTGAAACCACACCTCTGGGAACATGTAATGGGATCTTTCCTGTGATATGCAAATTATGCTGCCAAGTTGCTGTGTAAACAATTCATGGGAGATGTAGTGAGAGGTAGTTAAATAACTGGATCACATATCAAAGATAAAATCCATCACTGGGAATGGAAAAATGTGTTAAAATAGTGGTTTTGCTATTAGAAATAAATAAATAATGTACAGAAAAAAAATTTGCCCAAAGCATACAGCAGCACTGAAGAGCAAATAGCAAATGATTTATCGCAATTGTTGCAGTTCAGAGTAAACAAGCATTTAGGAAACCAGTGTGCACAGAGTTTGTGAAAACCAAGACTTTTCCTAGTACAAGCAGTCTAGCCAATTATGCTGGTGTTTTTGGGTTTTTTTCTTTTTGTGGTTTTTTTAGTAACTGAGAAAAAAAAATTACTTCACAAATGTTAATTTGGTTACTTTGCAGGCAGAAGATATGCACTGCTTACTTTTCAGTGATAAAACCAATCCCGTCATTTCTATTCTAGGCATGAGCAAAGATCTCAGGCAGCCCAGCAAAACGTATTTCAGGGTCATATATAGCCATAGATCAATGAGTGTGAGCAAACCGTATTGGCACCAGCAGAAGCTGAGCTCATGCCTTCAGCCTGAGTTTCTAATTTCTGTATTTTATACTGCATGAGAAAAGGATTCCACATAATAGCACTCCTCCAATAAATCAAAGATTACTCTTTCACAAATGGTACTGAAGCCTTCATTGATTCTCTGTCCAGCTTCACTGTTCTTCCACAGAGGTCAATTCCTGTAGCACTTGTCTTCCCTCAGCCTTTTCCTATAACTGCTGTTCATTTAGGCTCTGATGTAGCTCGGTTGAAGTACAGTGAGAAGTCTCATATCCCTCCTTACTGGGAGCTGCAACATGTGCTGGAGTCCTAAGGGGCCAGCAGCAGAAAATCTAAGAAGGCAGCAAGGAATATTAAAGCATCATGAGTCAAGGGAAATATTTTTGACCTGCAAGTTTCTTTTGTTTTGCTATGTAGCAGGAATGATACTTCAGACAGAATTGTATGGTCACAATAAACAGATCCCACATTCAACAAATGTATTGAATTCTGTTCTATGTTTAATCGCCAACAGAAACTATGTCAGATGATCTTCCACCAGGAACAATATCTCCTAATTAACAGTAATTAAGGTATATTATAACTACAGGATATGAAACTAGATGGATCTGTCTCTTGACATTTCATATTTGGATTTTTTTTTTCTGCTAAGTCTCTTAATATGCTTCAATTAATGATAACAGAGGCCAGGCCATTCTCAGTGATGGATCTGCATACATGAATCTTAGTACCACTGAGATGAGATGAAGCATGAATCTTTCCATCATTAAACCCCCCTTAGAAACATGAATGAATTCCAATTAAATGGAATTTACTAGCAGAAATGTTGACTATGAGGAAGCTAAGGGTCAAAGCTTGATTGCCTTATCCTGTGAAGTGCAAAAACCTGTGCCAGACATGACAGGAAAATCAGGGAGCCTGTCTGCAGAGTCTTCAGAAGTTCTGCAGCCATTCATAGCAGGTATGGCATTTCTTTTCATTCACTGAGAAGTCATACAAAACTGTTTTGTTCAGGCCCTATTTGATTAAGCAGGTTTTTAATTTTAGTGCCCCAAAAAGATTTTGTCATCCAGAAAACTATTGCTTCTCCTTCTGCGCTGTGGCAGATACCCAGTCTTCACCAACTGACAAGCATTTGGAGACCTAATCAGTAGTAAACCTGAGGTATAGACTTTGTATAGATAGCTTAACAATTAAGAAATTTAAACTATTCCTGAATGAAAGGAAATTGCCAACATTAAAGAGAGAATTTCCTAGCTCAGGCATTTCTGTCCATGTAATTAAACTAAATACGCCGTTTCCTTGCCCCTAGCCACAGTTGTCCTAAAGAAGATTAACAACATTGAATTTCTACCCAGGCTAAAGTCTTGTTTGTACCCTGAAATATGGACCCTGAAATAGCATGCCAGTGCACTACAACTCCATCTGGTGACTCCTCCCAAATCAGTGATGCTTCATTATGTTCACTTTGCAGCATCTCCAATCCACGCGACTCAGAGAGGAGTTAGCTATTTCAAAGATGAGTATACCAGATTTCTGCAGAGTTTACTATTGTGTTGGAAATACTTGTCTGAAGTAATCTATTAGATGTCATAAAGCATATGCAATCAGAAGATCTTGCATAAAACACTGGGGGAAAAAAAGATGAAAAGCCTGCTTTCCATGCTATTCCACTGAGCAATTCTATTATGATCTGGCCTTAATTTGAGTGATCTACTATATTTGTGATTGTACAACATAATCATGTTCCTGGGATTGTTATCTTTTTCTGTCATATATTTTTAGCTACCTCAGTTCTCTGCAACTTCTTAAAGAAAGTGTTTCTTAGATTTATTTGAATTGTGTTCCCAAGGACACAATTGTAATTCACGTTATCTGATTGAGAAATGGCATGATTACAAACTTTAGTTTTCTTTTAAGATACCAGTAAACATTCTTTTTTTTGAGTCTCATATTTTGCTTGCATCTTACGTGCCCACACTTGCTTGATCACATGCAGGAAATATTTTTGTACGCTGGTGCTATGCATGACTATGAAAAGAGCTGTAGATAGAACAAGATGAGATACAGGCTGTAATTTACACCTGACAGAGTGTGAATTTCATTGCAAGTGCTTTTAAAGGAAACTTGCTATTTTCTCCACATTCAGATAAACTGTAATTCCATAGGAAATTATGATAATTTTTTTTGTTTTCTTTGTTTATTCTGCTCTGCTTTAGTATTGAATTTTATGGGGAAAGAATATTCTTCAACCTAATGCAATCCTGTGTTTTCTGCAAGCTTGGGTCATGGTCCTGTGATGCTGGACATACCCCATTATCAGAGAACAGCCTGACTAGGCAAGATTAGTAAAGTCTGGGATAAAGAAAGTATAATCAGACCATTTCATGGGTGGGGGATCAAGGTATAGATGGTTTAAATTACTTGCCAAAGGTAATTACAGAGTTATATGAGGAACAGGAATCTCCTGGATCCCCATCAAGTTTCTTTTTCATTTCTAGAGAACTGAAGACCTGTATTTGTTTTGGCTGAATTGCAGTTTGGATAGATTGAAAGACATTTGGAGGGCTCTGTTAAGTCTTTCCCACCAAAAGAAATATTAGTAGGCAATTAAAAGAATAACAAATGGGACCCATTCAAAATGCTCCACTTGCCGTTGCTCTGAGCTTCAGGCAAGAAAGTACATAGAGGTCATTTAACCTGACCACTTATATATCAGAAGCTGCTAGGGTCACTCAGGCACTCCTAAATTAAACCATATATTTTAGACAGAAATATAGTGGTCTCACAAAGCATTTTCCATTCAGACCATAAATTCCAAGGACAGGGCTTTGTCCTCTGCATGTATCTGCTTTGCACTTCCTGTAGTATCACCTGGATAAACAAGGGCAGTTCATAGTCCTGTCAGTTTAATCTCTTGCATCTTCGCCATTATTTTGATTAATTTGATACTTCAGAGCTTTAAAGAACAAAGAAACCATTAACAGCACGAGCAGAGATGGTGCCAAAGAGGCCTGGACACTGTCCCTGGTGCTCTGTTCTCCTCCTGTGTGCCTAAGAGAACTGTGTTGCTGTAGGGAGGGTAGTGAGTGGTGGCCATCCAGCCACACTGGGGAGGCTGATGGAGACTGCTGCACCCAGAGCATTATACATGGGCCGTGTCCTCTGTGCGTTCAAGGGTTGAGTCAAGATCGACTCCAAGTGAACATGGTACATAAATTTTCTGGATGACGACATAAACAAAGAGTCAAAAGCCATGAGATACTATATTCATAGCTACAGGCCAAATGCTTTATTCATAATGTTGCAGTGAAAGTCTTAACATTGCATTTGTTTAAAAAGTAACTAGGAGGCCATTTGTGACCCTTATAATACACATGTGGAGCAGTGCTCTGCTGGTTTACACTGGTTATGTTCAGCTTTATATTTTCCAGAGGGTCAGTTTGCAAGGATCTTTACTGCTATTTATGAAAATAAGTAACTAATTTACCAAAATTTCACAAAGTGGCTTCATGGCTTCCGCTTCATAGTTAAAGGGTCCGCAAATCTTTTGGTCTTGTTGTTGATTTTGGGTTGTTTCTGATTGTATCTTGAAGGCTAGAAATACTGTATTATGGTAAATACATTATTTTTGTTATTGCCCTTGTTATTAGAAAATATTTATATAGTGCAGCAAATTGACATTGTACTTTGCCAACATAGATAAAGGCAAATTCTCTGCCCTGAAGAGCTTATAATTCAAATAAAAAAAGACAAACAAACGTACAACACTTTGGAAAATAGTGGATGACAGGATTATTAACTACATGAAAAAGGTGGAAGGGCTGCTTGAGGAGAGAGAAGGATGCTATGATCCTCATTATTGCTGGTTTTACAACACAGTGGCACCTTAAAAGCCTCAAATGGGATGAAAGCCTGGCTGCACAAGGGGATGGGGCTATGCAGAAGCCTGCCACGGGGGTGGCCTTGTCTCTGTGTCTTAGAGCAGTGCTGCCTGGCTGATATTCCTGCCTGGAAGGCACCTGGCTAAAGCCAGCATCAGTCCAATTACAGCACAAGGAATGCCACATTTCCAGTAGGTTTTAGCCCTGCCTGAGGGAAAATCGACATGGTTTCCTGCCCTGAAGAATTGTAACTGAAATTGAAGAAAAGAAATGCGCATACAAGAAGACAGGGAGAGTGGAGTGGAAGGATTGTTGACTAGGTAAAGGTATGGCAGGACCACCTGGAGGGAAGAAGGGCTTTTAGCATAATTAGATTCACCCCGATCTGCAGCTCTAGGCCTTCTCCATCCTGACCCCTTGACAGCTAGTTACAAGGCAGAAGTATCAAAATAATTTTTGTTGCCTGATCATAGTTGAAGCACACATAGTAGCTGCTGTTTTCCTGATCTGACCTCATGTTAACTGTGGAATTTCTTCTCCCTCAGTGCCCACAGAGTATGTGATAATCCTAAATTTATGTAACTTGCTAGTGATCCCATAAACAACTGTTTAGAAAACAGGCAAAATTCCTTGCTCTGCTTAGCAACTTAATTCAGCCTCTGAGGAAAGCTAATGGCTATGCAGTAGCACAAAGACCCTGGAAGCTCTGCTTCGTCCTGTGGGAGATGGAAAATATTCATCATTTCCCTCATTTATCTATGGCAAACTACCTCATAAATCAGAAAGGACAGAGGGAAACTCCCTGTAGCTGTCCTCTCTTCTGGTTCAAAAGCAGATGCTGTCCCCAAATATGGCAGGAAATATGAAGAAAGCCAGGAGCAGCCCTGGCAAGGCTGGTGGGCAGAAACAAGGAACTGTGATAGCCAAGAGGTGTGTGTGATTTACACTGATCTTTAAAATGGAATTTACAAGGAGCGAGAAATTTAAGTGTCTGGTAAAGAAATGGGGCTGAGGAGATGAGATTTATCATTTGGAAGTAGGAAGAAAAGGTCCAGGATGAATTTTCTCTCCAGAGAAAAGGCAGATATAGGGCATCACAGTTGTTGGAAATGTGTGAGAGTGGGCAGCTCCTGCTGTCAAACACTAATAGTTATATGTTGGCATATTCACTGGGGATGGGCAGAAAAATAATCAGAAAGACAACCATCTCTCTCTGTCTAATTTGTATATATCTATATCTGGGGACATTCTCATGAGCTATTGCAAACTGAGTCGTGCTTTCTGTTCTCCTGCAGCTCACTGTGCCAGAGTTATCAGGCAAAGGACAGGAGTGGGAGCCAAGTCCCCCAGGACTGAGTGTCTTGCTGGGATTCACATGGCATGCAGGTAGCAGAGTGACAACTGAGCTCCCAAGGCACAGTTTGCTCAGCCCAGCTCATCTCATCCCGTGGGTGTCTGACAAAACAGATGTTCATATCCAAAACTGTAGTGCAGACTTTCAGCCAGGGGAGTGAGATGTGCACCTCCAAGGTGAGCTTCACTGCCTGGCAAGGTGGGTGTCTGAAACAGGCTGGCAGAAGTGTCTGGTTCTCCCCATTGGCAATAACAGCAGCAAGAAAGCTCAAGCATAGATGTATACATTGGCAGAACTTAGGTGAGGTGAATCCCTGCCCTCCCTACACAACAGCACAGTGTAACATCTTGGCTGTGAAGAGATATTTGGGTGAGAGAATGGCCCATGGCAGATTAAGGCAAGAGATGGGCCTACATTGTAGGGGGAGTGTGGAGTCAATGGATGGAAAGCAAATACTGCAAAAAAAAGCAAGAAAAAATGTTATGAGGTAAATGGAGAACAGGAGGTATACTAAGAGGGATGGACGGATTGCAAGATAAATGAGCCCAGGGAGCACACTGGCAATTTAGAGCTTGTAGCTGGAGAAAATATCCTGAGTGTGATGTGCTAAAAGGGGATGGCAGCTTTCAGAGTGAGGACAGATGTAAGCTGATAGAAGAGATAGTGGGTTTTTCTCTGAAGCAAAATTTATCACCAGAAACCTTGAATTAAAACAAACAAAACAAGCCTAAATATCTTTTCCAGATTTTCACTGAGAGAATACTTGATGGTATTGCATAAAGTTTTGATCAATATGACTTTAGATTGCTTTAATATTCTGCAAAAAGTGCTCTGCAGATCACCCTTGCACTTAACCAAGGACACTTAAATGTGACCTCTTGCCATAATTTGACCCAATGATAAAAGTGTATTTTGAAAATATGAAAATAGTTTGACTGACAGGTTTGGGTTTTTTCCCCTGATGAATGTCTGCCTGAAAAGACAGGCTGCCTTAACTCCAGGAGTTCAATTGTACAGACTTTGAAGGAGAAGAAAAATTATAATGAATGCATTTTAGAAACTTCTAAAAAAGTTACTTAAAATAGACTTTCCATACATAATGTTACCATGTGAAACTCAACTGTATCCTGGTCTTCTGGGACTAGGAGACAGCAGTCTGTGTTCATTTGAAAATTCAATAGCAAGGCACCTCTGCCTCTGATGGTCTGTATGATACAGTCCCTGGGGCTCTGCCACAGACAGGGCTTACCTGTCAAGCTGTTCATTTTTTCAGGGGGTGACATGGGAATGATTTCACTTTAGGTTAGCCAGGAAGCTAAAATGCTCATTCTGGAAGTGTGTCTCAGATTGCTTTGCTCTCTTTCTTCTCCCTTTTGTCTTAGTTTTTCTTTAAAAACATTCTACTGAACAACCCTTTGTGTTTCAGCTTGATGTAGGTTTAGTAAACATGAAGCAAGAACATTGTGTGTGGTAGAGTGAGTGAAAGATATTTGATAGGCGTGGTGCATTTATATAGGTGTTGTCTCAAGCTCAAAAAGATAAGAAATAGCACGTATAGCCCATATGACTCCCTCAGGTACTTTATGGCATCAAGAAGGCATTCCAGCACCTCTCATTTCAGTATTCAGCCTTTCAGTGAAGTTGCTGAAGTGTCTTTGTTTAAAATCTTCTTTGAATGTTCCCACTTTTGTTTGCGATACAGTGGTGTGGGGTGTCATCTTTCTAAAATAATCAACTGGCCTTTAGTAGAAAGTACCGTGATAAAAGCCTTGCTATTAAAATACTGCTGTAAATAATTAAAACATTCCAGAATATTTTGTTTTTGTTAAATATAAATGAAGTCAAAATGCAGCATTTAAAGAAAGGGTTGTCCTAATTTAGTCAGTAAGTCACTGTTCTTTTAAATGGGAAGCAAGTGAGTCACAATTGCAAGCCATCTTGGCAGGGTGAAAAACAGAGATGCAATCATCAATTCACAACAGTGTTTTGTGTTCAAGGAATAATCAGACCTGTTTTTATCAAGGCTGTGCTGCATTGCTAGCCAGCAATATGGCTTTTTTTTTCTCCTGTTCCAGATGATTTTGGAACTGCATATGCTTTTTCAGTAAGTAAGCTGGACTTCTATAATGCTTTGCTTAATGTGCCTCCAGATTCTGTTATTTATAGATTTCAGCATAATCAGACTGCAGCTGCTAAAATACATGCAAAACAAAAAGCACATTTGTAACCTGTTAAGGCTTTGCTCTGAGATGCCAGTGAAGTCTGGGATTTACCATGAAATATTACCAAGTGACCTTTCAAGGAGCATCACCAGAGAATACCTGTTTATCTTGGAGACCTTTGTTTTATTTTTCTTTCTTTGTTGAAATCTTGCAGTGTTCTGCTTTCCAAGGGAAGTCTGGCCTTTGTGTGTACCATGTGTTATTTCCAAGACCTGCTGGGACAGTGGATTTAAGTAATGCAGCATCTCAAATGAGCAGTTCTTCCAGAAAATATGTTTTGTAAAAATTGCCTTTGTTGAATATAGAGGGAAACTGTAAATATATTTTGATTTTTCTCTAAGTTGTCTAAGTCCTATCAGTGTGGACATGATTTACCCATTAACAGTATTTTCAGTGACAATTGGTGGAAAGGAACCCTTGCAATAATGGGAAAACCTACATATTTGCTTTATAGTTAAAAGTGAAAGGTCTTAATGCACCAGCACATACCTTATGAGTTTATGAGATGACAGTATTTTAGTAGCACAATACAGAATGAACAAAGGTGTTTTAAATCATTCATAAGACAAAAAATTGTAAAGATTATGTGAGTGAACACAAATCCAGAGCTCTTATTTGGGCTGTAAGGGAGCTTATCTTCGTTGTGCCTAATGAAGCTGTTTTCTTAAGGAAAGTGCTGGTTCCTGCAGAATTGTCTTTGCTTTCAAAGGCCTCCTGTAAGAGGGAGATGTGGCAGAAAAATCCATGTAAACAGGGTGACTCTAGAGATGCTGGAAACCAGCTGGTCTTTGCAGTAGAGCTGCAGGGAGATGAAGCGTACAGTGGATGCATAAGTTAGGATCTCCTCCCAGAAAAAAAGACTCTGCTCCAAATAAGCTTTGGTACCTGATGTAATTTTTTACTTGTTGTAGTAAATACATTTTTGCATATTGTAGCAAGAAATGTGCTTCCTTCAATTAGTTTTGAATTTCTGAATTTAGGTGACATTTTCTAGGTGTTAACATACCATTAACCATGCAAAATAATTCCTCTCCTTGTAACACTGCATATGCAATAATATAAAAAATATTTTTAAAAGACATCTTTGGAATTACATTGGAAATGCTTTTTTTTAAAAAAAATTGTGTAGCCCAGGCAGGGTGGCTATGGCACAAAAATATAACTTTCATTGTTGCTAGTCCCATCTTTCTTCTTCATTGTAAGACAGTCAGAAAGAAATGAACAGTGACTTAGTTATCCTTGTCTAGCTTTTCTTTCTATTTTCCCTTCTTTACTAGGAGCCCTGTGTGCAGCTGGAGAAACAAAAACACTGGGAATAATCAGTACAAAACACTTGATATATTTTAGAAGACAGCTGGAGGTAGCCTGATAAATGACCTGTACTTTGGCAGGTCAGGTGGAGTGTGACCAACCTAATGACCACTGTCCTATGAATCACAGTGAATAGTAACAAACACTTAGAAATTGCCATTCTTTTAAGAACTAGAAAACTCGCCTAGATGTAACAGTTGACAAAATTCCACATTGCTCCTTCCCATCTGCGTTTCCTTGAGAATCAGCACCAATAGCATTTAATGACTTTGTGACTTGTACTCCCAGGTTTCAAAAGGTTGATGCCATCAGTTTTTTCCTTGAAGGATTTAGTGGTCACAAAAATTAGACAAAGAGCTGAAATGACTTAAGGTCACTCAGCAGGTCAGTGTCAGAGTTGGGCAGAGAACCTCCTCCTTGCATCCCAAGGCTGGCTGCTGACCCGGGCACTCCACAGGGCCTCGTTACAGTGGTGCATTTAATCAGCTTCACTCTGTGTTGTAACTCATTGTGGTGTTATGGATATCTAAAGGGTAGGATTTTAACTTCACAATCTGCTGTTATTGAATTAGTTTTATGTTGTGTTAATTTCTTTGTCTCATGGCATTCATTGCCTGTGATAATTGATGCACAATATATTACCAACTTCTGTATTCATTTGGGTAACTGCATTTAATTGCCTGGTATAAAATATGTGCACTAAGTACAATCTGCTGTGACTGCTATGACTGAGAAGTGCTCATTGGTATGGACTTGAGAGTGCTTTATCTTCCTGACAACCTGTCTGAGGGAATCCTAAATGTCTCTTGCAATTCACCATCCAAGGACTGGTACTTGCATCAGGTCTGTAAAAAGTGAGACCACCAAAAAAGTACAATGTGAAATGGCTTTACAAAATTTTTGGCATCAAAATTTTGTTAGTCAGAAGTTCTCAAATCAGGAAGATTTTATTAATGTCCCTGCCTCTCCCAAGCATCAAGGAATAACAGGGCCCAGAATATTTTATACTTTTTCCCCTGTAAATCAGGATTATGGCTTTATTTGCTTCTGAAGTTACTCCCCTGGAGTAGAGCTACTCCATGCACAAGTGTTTATAAAAACAGATTTCTTTTACATATATCTTCAGGTCATTAATGCCTGGAGGAGTATTAGTGAATTGTAAATCAGGAATGCTCTCTGAAAGTGTGATGTCAATGAAATGGTGTTGGTTAATGTCTGCTCAGGTTACACAAGACCCCTGCATGAGCTTAACTTTCTTGCCTGTTTAACCAGTAACAGTGATTCAATTCATTATTAAGAAAGCAAGAATCTTTGCTAGTAGATGTATTTCTCATCAAATTTAGGATCTTGCTTTTTACATGACTTAGACGGTGAGTTTGTTAGTTTTCCTTGCTTATTTTATTTCCAGTGTCATGAAGGGTATAATAGTGCAGTGTCTGAGCTACACAAAGGAATGCTGAAATTTGCCCAAAGCTGATTTTATTTTAAGCATTAATGAAACCTTCCCTATACAAATTTTCAGAAGTTTTTAAACAAAAGCTAATGTTTGAGTCTAAATCAGGTATGTAATGCCTGCGAGACTATTTTAGCCATATTATGTTGCTTTGTCTTAATGTAACCACTGAGTTATCACTAGAAGGGATGTTCACAATTAGTATTTTTCTTTTTAAAAGAGCTAGTTTCTACAGTCTGTGTCCTTCAGGATGGAGCATTAGTTCTGCCTACAGCTTACTGCAAATTATTCAGTGTTCATAGGTTCGTTTATATTTGTTATTCAGCTCTCTTCCACTGACAAAATAGCCTGCAGCAGTTCTTGGTTAGATAGAACTAGTTCCACTTTAGGCTCCTCACGTTCTCTTTTATGGCTTTTCCCCTGGTTCACCCTGCACTGCATCCAGGTACTTTTGTTGAAACAGTAGACCTGGTGGTCAGAGAGAAAGCAAAGCTTCCCAGAGCCAGGGTGGGCTACGAGAGTGTGTTTTGAGGAAAGACTTCCTTGGCATATTAGGCAGACCTGGTGGTACAGTACACTGTGAGTTTCACCAGTTCAGCCTACTGATTCTGCTTTCGTTCCTCTCCATGGTGTTATATTCTTCTTCTTCTGCAAGGACTTTAACAAATCCTTGTAGATAATTCATGAAAGTATACCAAAATTTGAACTATGTGAACATGTCAGAAGGAAAACACCAAAAAGTCATTTCCAGTAGACTGAGGTCTGATCCTGCATTTCTGGCAGAACTGGGGCAACTGGCTTGGGCAGAAGAGTGTGTAGCCTTCAGCAGCAGAGCTATCAAACAGTAAAACGTGGGCAGAGGGGATGGCAGAGAGAGTCCAACACCCATTTTCTTCCTCTTATCCCAGCAATCCATGCCTATCTGAGATGCCTTTTCCCCAAAGCCATGTGGCAGTACTTCCTTCCTCCCCATTAGCTGTGGTGATGCATTATGGGGACAAGCAAGTAGCACACAGCAAGGTATGAAGAGGCATTTCATCACTGTTGGTTTTTAAATGCTCCTTTCTTCATCAAGGCAACAAGGCTGCTGGCCAGGGGAAGAGGTGAACCTCTCTCATCTGGGCTATTCAGCATATATTTGTAAATTGGGATTGATTTGGCAGTGATTCATAAAGAGCAAGGAGCGCTGTACTGAGTAAGAAATAACTTATTGACAGGGAATAATTCAACCAGCCCTAACCTCAAAACAGATGTTTGCGGTCAGAAGTTTATAGCCTCAGTGGAAAGGGCTAAGTACAAGCTTAAAGAGCTGAACAGGAGACACCCAGTTTTTAAAAACTTGACATAAATCTTGGCTGCCTTGCCTTATGTTAGTCACAGTCCCTGCAGAGGACTTCCATTCAGTGTTTGTTTGCTGTTTATAGATGTTATTTAAAAGCTAATTTCATGATAAAAATATTTCATGTTATGTATAATGAATAGTGGAGATCAAATAAGAATTGGAATTGCAAATTCAAATATTAAGGGTTGATAAATATTGACTTTTAAGTAGATACACTGTAGATTTGAACAAAATGCTTTTTAGCCTAGTATACTGGTTATTTGTAAATTACAACATACAAAAAAATGTAGACCATTGTCTGAGCCTGACTCTTCACTTTTACAGCCATTGATTTTGTCATGTTCCTATGAAATGATGTGTACAGTGTCACGGAACTAAAACATAAAACTTTCTGGCTCGTACTTTTTATGCACCTGAAATGAAAAAAAGTGTGGGAGGTACTAATCTAAAATATAGTGTAATTATGTTAATTGTGTCTTTTCTAAAGACAAGTCCTTAGGGTCTGCATGTTGGAAACTTCCTAATTATGGTCTTTCAAGTAGTTTCTTAAAGTCAGCACAGCTATTCTAGGGCTGAACAAGTCACCAAGATTCACCTGCACAGTGCTAATAACCTCCCTAACACTTGTAAGCTGGCCCCTTGTACCCAACACCCTGGATCAGACCCCTTAGGCTACTGGACAGCTAAAAAAATGTACATGGTCCTCCTTAACCCACAGTCCCTTGTACCTGGTGCACAAAGAGTAGCTTGGGCTTCTGTAGGTGATCATCCTCAGCCTGGTGTTTTCTGCCCTGCTGGGAGTGCTGGGAGCTCACAGACTTGGCTCACACCTCTCACCTGTCACCTGTTCAGCCTCCTTTCCGATGAGCGATGCGCTGACGTGGTGAGCCTCCCCAGCAACGACAGCAGCAGCAAGAAGTTGCCCTTATGTAAAATTCATGGCCTGACAGACACCTGATGAGAGCAATGTGTTTTATCTAGAAACAGATACTGCACTTTGTTTTGAGCTATAACTTCTGTGAGTCAAGGGTGCAGTGTTAGTTAAGGAGCAGTCATCTTCCTCAGCTTTCTTGGCTTTTCTTTGCCACATCTCTGCAGGTTCCATTCTGTAAGTCATTGCATAGTATTTTCTTTCCTCTTTCCATCTCAGAACAGACAGCTATTTCCTTGGAACTTGCAACACCAGTTAATTGTTAACAGTTTAAAAAAAAAATCATATTCATCCCTTAATATGTTCTTTCAGTCGATGCCTTCATGCCGAGGAGGCTGTGTAGCTACTGATAAGACCTAATTTGTGAAGGGCTTTTCAGCTGTCTGACAGGTTCATACGTGGTACAGTTTGTTCAGCAGGTGAGGAGGAGCGTTTGCTGGAATGCCTCTACGGAGGCTGTGAAATGTGTGCACAGAGGCTGGGGCTGCTGATCTGGAGGGAGTGGGCAGGAGCTTCCAGTGCCTCCCAAAGAAGTCAGAACATTGTTGTGTTCTGACTCTGGCACTTGGAGTTATTTCTATCTTTTCTCTTTCAGAGCCTAATGAGCTGTGTGAGGGCCCTGTGCTTGGTGATATCCCATCTCAAGATGCTGCTAATACAGTAGCTAATTATTCCTAACTGAAGAAGTCGAACAGAAGAAAAAGGATCCAGGGAAAAGCAATGGCTGCCGGTAAATATCTCAGGTCTGCAAAGGCCGTAAGAAAATAACTGGAAAGAGCTGATTTCAGGTGTGACTGGGGAGGGGGGAAGCAAAAATGTGTGATCACATCTTGTGTCTGGTGTTTCAGTATCAAGTATATTCAGTTTTCAGTCTAGGTGCCATCCCTTAACTACCCCACCCACTCTCTCCCCCATCGAAGGAAGATCCATATGTGGGCTCAGTCTTTTTTGACCATACTCATGATATTTCTCTTTTGGTTTTAGAACAAAACTTGGTATTTGCTATAGTGAATGGAATTTGTTTGTTCTCTTTTTAGTTAGGGAATAATGTATTCTTAATTCTTTTACAAAATAAGAAATTGCATCTTATGGAAAACAGTTCTTTCCTCAGGGTATGTTTGGTTCTCACAGGTTTCAGGCAAGTTCCACAACTATCATTAAGTTCTGTCAGAGGGTTGTAGGGCAATTTATTCAGGTTGGGAGAGGCCTCAGAAGGTCTTCAATCCAACCTCCTGTTTAAAGCAAGACCAGAGCTAGGGTCAGACCAGCTGTTCAGGGTTTTATGAAGTTGAGTCTTGAAAGGTGTCAGGGATAGTGACTGCACAGCCTGTTCTACTTCTTGACTATCCTCATGGTGAAATAGTTTTCTCTTTTCCTCATACCATTTACATCTGTTGAATGTTTCCAATGTCTTTATTATACAATACCAAGAACTATTATCAGTGATCTAAATGTGAATCATAATTACGAAACAAAACAAACCCAAAATAAAGAGTGTTTGTGATACCTCATTCTCATTGAAAGATTTGGTAAAAAATTGTGGCTTACTGGCTTTTCTACTAAGAGCATGTTTACTTTCTTGCAGCAGCTGACGGTTTGGGAAGTATAGCTATAGATACCACACAGCTTAACATGTCAGTCACTGATCCCACAGCTTGGGCTACGGCTATGAATAATCTGGGGATGGTTCCAGTAGGACTAGCAGGACAACAGCTTGTGACAGGTAAGATTTTTCTTTTTTAAAAAAAATTGCTTGTACCAGTCATGAATTCTTCGTGTCCTTTGAAAAATATATGGAATGTTTTCTGAGGATATTATATTTTTATGTTCTGAAAACATCACCTATGATTAATATTGCATACTGTGTATTAGTCTCTTCTTGTAGTAGGTATGTAATCCATATTATATTTTAACCTTGTGAAAAACTAAAACTCTGAGGGGAAATTGAACAGCTAAACCATCAATCTTTTTGCTAGGTCAAGACTAGGAGGCAAGTCATGTAAGAGGAACATTTGTTTTTGTTTCTCTGTTCAAGCAGGATGTCTTGAGGTTCTGCCAAGGAATACCCTGGGCTGAGAACTCTTGACTGGAGATTTTGGAGTTGTGTTAATTGGGCAGAAAATCATGAAGCCTGTCCAGTTCATATGCTCAGTTGATATTAGTGAACTGAAGCTTTCCTGTCAGGTGTGTGCTTATTTACTTTGTGACTGGTTCCATAAAATTCAATGTCAAGAGATTGTTCTTGTTCGACTTTGTCATTTACTTCCCAATCATAGTTTGGGAGAGTGTTGCAAGGGATTACTTATTGTAACACCCACAAAAACGTTATTTTGAAACCAGCAATATTTTACAGATAAAACTGGACATAGCAGACTTTGTTGTCAACAGTAGACATCCAATTAGTTGGAAACAGTAAAACTTCTTTGTTCCTGTGATGTAGAGAAGAATTATTTATATATGGGTGGGTGCCCTGTAGACACAAGCCACATGCTAGGCATATGACAGACTCCCTCTGGAAGCTGCACTGCCACTTCAGCTTAAAAAGAGCTGTGTAATATCTGTATAAGAGCAGCACGCTGCCACGTCTGCGCCTTTCCACATAGATGTGGATGCAGTGAGCCAGGTCATGATGCAAATCACTCTGCTTGCCTCACCAGGGATGCCTGATGATTAATTTTGGCCAAATATGCCCCCTTCTGACACTGGGAACTGAGTGGAGCTGTGCCAGTTCACAGCTGACGGTCTGGCTCCGAATTACCTGTTTTACAGGCTGGTACACTAAGCTGCAGGAAAGCTGATTTATAACGAATCAGTCTCAAGCAGAGAGCTGAGCTGGTGGAGGCTGTGAACTGATTGGTGATCTCCAGCTTTAACCCCATGCTCCTGATTAAAAGAAACAAGCAAAGCCATCCACTCCTTGGGATCCAATTCTCTTCAATGCTTCTGTCAACAACTTGGATGCAGAAGCTGAGTCCACACTAAGTTTACTGATGATACTAAATAAAAGGGAAGCTGTTGATTCTCTGGTGGGTAGATTGGCCTAACAGGGAGTCTGGATAGATTTCAGTGCTGGCCAATCACCAACTGTGTGATGTTTAATCAGGACAAATGCCACATTCTGCACCTGGGACTATGTAATCCTGGATATATGAGTGGACTGGGAGAGAAGAGGTTGGAATGCAGCCCTGCAGAAAGAATCTGCTTGCTTTTGTTGATGGGAAGCTCAGGATCAGTGAATAATGTGTCCTGGTGGCCAAAAAGGCCAGCCTGGATTGCATTAGGTGCAATGGAACTAACCACTCAAAAGAAAAAAGTGTTTATCCCACTTTTCTCAGCTTTGGTGCAGCCTCACCATGAGATCTGTGTGGTAAATATGAAAGTACGAGAGTGTGTTCAAGAGAAGGCAACAAAGATGATGAAAGGGTCTAGAGGGCAAGGCTTGTGAGGAGCTGCTGTGGATACCAGGTTTTCTCAGCTTAGGAAGGGAAGGCTGAGGAGTTGCTGTCTACAACATCCTAATGAAGGTGAGTGCAGAGGGTGATGCTAATCTCTTCTCTCTGGTGTCCAGTGATAGGATGTGAGGGAATGACTTAAAGCTGCATCAAGGGATTATCAGATTTGTTATTTGGAAGAAGTTCTTCTCTGTGAGGGTAGTAAAGCACTGGAACAAGCTACTCATGGACCTGTTATTCAAGTGTTTCAATGCTATAATTTGTAACTTGTGGAGTTAGGAGTTGGACTTGATCATTGTGAGTCTCTTCCAGCTCAGAATATTTAATGATTCTATGTGTTGATGGGGAAACAACCTTTTTCCATTTTTCAGTGGGGATTTGCCTGCAGATATTCTGCTCAACTTGAACACGATTACCTCCAACCTGAAAATAGTCACATGTCAAAATCAGCTTCTGCTGCTTTCGTTTACAATCATCTTAGTTGCATATGCTGTGGAAGTTTGCCCTGCCTTTTTGTCTTGCTCTATTCTATCTCTGCAGTTTCGGTGTAAATTTTGTCCTCAGATGTGCTGTGCAATCCCTACATGGCAGCCTCATCTCAGGTGCAGTGCTTCTCCCCACGAGGGAGGATCTCCAGTATCTTAAACCATTGACAGCCCCCTGCTGTGATTTCCATAATTGTGTGTATCACGTATTGTAAAGATGTTGTACAAGTCAGTTCATGTTTGTTCAGCATTTTCAATGTACGAAAGGTGCCATAAGTAATAAATATTAATTACTGAAGTGCTGCCTGATTTCCCTACAGCTGCTGAATATCTTCTTTTCTTTCTTTTCCTTTTGTTTTTCTTTGTTTTATACTCCTTTGTATTTTCAAGGTAAATAGGTGCTTTGACACTTCATTTTATTTCCTGAAGATTGTAAGTTTTTGACACATTTTCTTTATGGCAGATCCATAATAGCAAAACTTCAGTTTGCCATGGAATTACTTATAGATTTATTTGCTCTAATATATTTACTGTATCTGTGTTCAGTGAGGATTTGCATCATTATATTCAAACAGATATCTAACTACTCCCTAGCTGTTTCCAGCTTTTTCACTTTTTTGTTATTAAGCCTAGTAATGAAATCAGCTTTGTCAGCAGTCTCATACTGCTTTTGCTACTGTCATCTGTTACATTTCTCTGTGATGAAAATGACACAACCATGTCTCAGTGCTAACTCTTCGTCCATCTTGAAAATTTTATGGGGTTGGATTTTTTGTTGGTTTGGTTTGGGGTTTTTTCTGTTTGTTTGTTTTTTGTTTTTTGTGGTTTTTTTTTTTCCCCAGCCTTGTTGATAGCTAGGAAAGTAGTAAGTAGTTTAGATTAATCTTGGAGAGACTGTGATCTTTACATAACTTGCCATAATCTGAAATATGGAGTGTGGTGTTCACCTGTATCCTGACACATGCTCTGGTCTCTCAGTGCTCAAAGGACTCAGGCATTCATGGTCTTTCCTTCCCCAAACTGCCCAGTTCCTGATTGCTGTGCAGGGCATTTTTGTACTCATTTGTACAGAGTCCATATGAATACTAAGTATTTTTAGAGGTTTCTCAAGATTTTTTTCTCCTGAGCAGTTCTCAGCTTCACTGCTGTGTAACCCACTGGGACACCTGCCTTGTAACAGTCATGCTCCCCAGTTTGCAATCTGTGAAGCTCTTGTCTAGCTCAAGAGTTTGCTAAAATGACAACTAAAGCTTCTGCAACATCTGGCCAATACTCTTCTCTCAGCCTGGGATGGTGGCTCTCTGATCTTGGTAACTAATCAATTTTAAGCACTGCTAACCTCTTAATACCAGTTTAGGTGATATCTGTATTCTGCTTAATTCCTTATCACCCAATGCTGTAAAATTGGATTTTTGATCTGGGCAAATGTTAGAACCTTTCATTTATAAAGATGGGTTCCTGTTAATAGTTAAATAATATCTGTTGTGTGTCGACATGTATTTTGCTTACACTTATAGTTATTCAAAAAGCTTACTTTTTCCATGTATTTAACTGCTGCATTGTATATACACTACTATATGCATTTATAAATTATATATACATAATTCATACAATAAATCGTAGTTTAATAAAACATTAGTTAAAGTGTTAAAGATTAATGTGGAATAGTTATGGGTGAAAAGTATTTTCAGTCTAAATTTCCCCTTTCAGCAGGTTATACTTACTTAGAAAAACATACCTTTTAGGCTGAATTTTCTCACGCTTGCTTTTAGCCCAGAAGAAAAAAAGGTCTGGTAAAGTTGAAGGAAATCTGTTCAACTGCTTTTGAATTATCCAGGCCTTAAAATTGCTGTTTTCTATGCTTTAAGACTCTGAGAAAAATGGTCAGGTGAGAGGGGAAGGTTAGTTTGTAGTTCATCTTTTTGAGAACTAAATCCTCTTTTTGCACTCAGCAACTCTGATTCAAGCACATCTTTCAAGTGCATTCAAGTCTGCTGTTTTTTTAGATTTTAGGACTTGAAGAAATACTCAGTGACCTAAGCCAACTGAGAATGTTTTATTTTGCTTTTGCACTGGTACTTTTTAAAGGCAATTTTGACATTCCTAGATTTAGAGTTCTTGCACTTTCATTTATTTCAGCAAATGCCATCAGGTCACCTGTTTTCTAAGGGAAGATATCCCGCTGAGAAAATTATTTACTTCTCTGGTTCAGTTCAGTTCTCCTTTCACTAATTAACCAGTGCTCTGAGAAACAGGAAGCAATTTTGAGGCGCTTTCCTCCAGATGACCTAAACATTTGTGATTCAAAAATAGTGTATGTCAAAAAGTTCCCCAGTACAAATGAACCTGAAGAGTGGTACACAAGTGGTAATTCATTTAGCCTTTATGTTAAGCTCATGCCCTGTGATGCATATTTGTGCTCTTACAGAGTCAAATAACAAACCACAAGGGCAGACATCCAAGACGAAAGTTGCAGGTCTGCCTGGAAGTCAAGGGTATGTCTGAAAACTGATGCCTTCTCCTTATTTACAGAATAATTATTAAGGCACATTTTTCCATAGGATTCTGGCCAATATGCCTCAGCCTTAAGATACTCAAGATACAAAATAAGATTTTCAGTGACACACAGATTTTGTAATTTTTTTTCCTGCAGATAGTCATTGACTGCTTGTACAAAATCCTAGTGAAATCAGAGACTAGGAACTTATGAAGCCTAACATCTTGCTTACCCAAAGATATAGAAAAGTACACCATTTTGTGGCTTCAGGCATGTATTTTTTAGACACTAGAGGTTGTGAAATATTAGGCACTTATATCAACCTTTCTGTTTTTCCATTTGTCTCTGCTTTCCTCACACACTTGTCTTTTGACCTGATTTCAGTGAAACATAGGAGCTGTCAGTTCCAATCAGGTCACCTCGCTCAGGATTGTGCTTTTGACAGTGTTGGGTACCAGATACTTCATAGGGAGAGATCCACAAGGCAAATCAGTGCTCAAGTCCTGTTCTCTCCAATGCGCTCTCCTCTTGATCATTAATAAATAGAATGAGGTTCCCCAAACTAGAAGTTATCTATCCAAATCAAGTCATAACTCAGGAAAACTTCATTTTTGGAAGCAATACCTGCTACAGTAAGTAGTTGCAATCCTGAAACTGCAACCCCAGACATACTTTTTGATAACAGAAAGACTTGTCAAATTTTGATCTAGAGACTCCTAAATCTTAAGGGTTAAATGTCCTTCCCAGAATTGTATTAGCTTGAGGCCTAAAAGTGCAGTCATAATATTGAGACTCTTTTTCTTCAGAATGAAGACTGTAACTAAAAGCAATCACTATATTCAGATTCCATGCATGCCTTATTAATTATTGTTCACTGCAGGTCATCATATGCTGACTAAATTGTAAACATATTCCTCACTGTTCTGGTTGTGTACCATTTTTGTAATGTTAATGAGGAAAAATCAAATCATGTAGAAAATCAAGATATATTTGATTATATTCAGCAGCTCTCTAAAGAAAGACTGTACAGTGCTGAAGATTTTAGGAAGTCAGTTTGCCGGAGGATTTTCCCAACTCTCATGTGTATATGTCTTATTCTGTGGCCTCTCCATTACTGAAGGCTTAGAGCCACTGGTAGCCATCTGGCAGTCTCATTTCACTCTACTCCTGCTATGCTGTTACCTATTAAAGCTTCCTTTTTCTACACTCCATTGCTGAGCCGCTAATCCAATGTGCTGATGAGTCCATAACTTGAAGCATCCAAGAAAATGCCTAACAAAACACAGCTTCCTTTTCTGTAATTAACACTTAACTTCTGCTACCTCATTATAGTCTATCCACAAAAATTTTGAAGTGAGTCACTTGTATAATGAGCTGTAGATAGCCACTTTTCCAAGGAAAAAAAATGCTTGAGGATCTATAATTTGTGACTGAATTTTTGCACTCTCCAGATGTAAGCTTTGGTGTGCACAGGCAGCTGTTTGAGGCACTCCTCAAGCTCAGGTTCCCCTGCCTGTGAAAGCTGCAGACCACAAGAGCTGAAGAGTTCAGCAGCCCCATGGCAGTAGTATTCAGTGTCCTTACCCTTGTTCTGAATGCTGCACTGGCTTGACATCTGGCAGTAAAAAAATATATCAAAAGTCTTAATAAAAGACCGCACACCTTTCCATAGATTTTACAACGCTCTCAAGGTTACAAGGTATCTTCAGAAGGCATATTTTCATCTCTCGTGGCTTCCCAGCCTGTTTTATGTGTCATGTTTTGTTAACAAGTCGGCCTATGATGCAAAAGAAATGTAGCAAGGTATGCTCTGGAAAAAAAAAATTAATTTTATTTTGGTTCTTTTCTATCTTATCATATTTCCTATAGAAACATTTTAGTCAAGAGGAAAAAATATACTATTCAAATTATCTGAATGACCCATCAGAATAATTACACTTGTATGAAACATACTCTTAAGGATTAGCGTTGCACTTATGCCCAGATAAAACTACGTATTTTTATTACCAAGACACAGGAGAACAGCAAGGGTGAGAGAGAATAGTTACTGTGGGAATCCCAGTGTGTAGAGCCACTGGGAACATCTCTAAAGTATTATATACTAGTGTAACAAGTAGGTTTTTTTCATTGACCTGAAAAGCGCCTGCAGAGTTAATCACACTTTCTATCATGTGAGTGTTACTCAAGGAGACTTCACTCCAGGGGACATTAAAGTGCTAGGAACAAACACAGTCAGTTTACAACAGAAAAAGGAGAGAAAGATTTGACAGCCAGAGGAAATGTGGCAGAAACTCTTGAGTGCCTTTTGACACGCTATCAGGGTTAAGTGTGCCTCTTAGGTCATTCAAGTACCTCCTCTAGATTAGACCTTAATTGAGGCCAGGGATGAAGATAATGATTAAAATCTGCTCAGTGCTTGAAGAAAAATAGTACTTTTTAACATGGTATGAAGGGCTGAATGTCCCAAATAAACAAGATTCAGAGGTGAGCAGGGCCACATAGGGGGAAGTGCTAAGTGCAAAGCTTGTGTTGAATGTGGAGTGGAAGTATATTTGGGAATATAGTATCTCCCTTTCTGCTGTTATGCTTCTATCCAAGCCAGTTAACAGTTTAGGAAAACAGACTGATTACTATTTGGCATACTCTTCTTAATGGTCTCAAAATACTGGAGTAAATTTATGATGCAAGCCATATTGTTTGGATGTTTTGGCATTTTCGGGTTTTTTTTAAATTCCTGACTGTTGGTAATTATACCACTAACAATCTGTTTGGCATGTTCTTATTTGATGTTACAGTAAAGTAACATGAGGAAATATTTTATTTCTGAAGAAGTTTTCCCCATCTTTTATCTTGCTTTGGAAAGCCTCCATTCCTATTATTTTCCATGTGTTTGTTTATTTTAGACCAGAGAGCCCATGAGTAACTATGAGCATCCCACTGCATAAACTAAGCCAAGAGGCTGTTGGGAATCATTTGCTACTGACAGTTTACTTCTGTTGGAGTATAGCTTTGTCTGCAGCACTTTCCCTTCCAAGGATCCCAGGTTCCTTGGCCAGCATGGGGAGTCCAGTGTAGCCTGGGTGACGTACAGTTTGCTGATGGAAAAATGGAGTTATTGTGAATAGAAATCAATAGGAAAAGCAGATTGACCATTTTAACTAATCAAAGGCAAGGTATGAATAGAGAGTTACATAAATTCAGGGGTGAAAAAGGCTCGTTGATGGCAGGTTGCTCGAAGGTGAGCTGCTGAGCACAGTCAGTGGTGTCTAGGTGGGAAAGGGAAGGTGAAGCTACCTGAAGCCCTTAGGCCAAAGCTGTTCAGAGGTTCTGTAGATGATCCACAGGGGATGGACACAGCAGTCCCAAGAGGACTGTTAGCTCAGTCCATGCAGAGTCTTCTCAGGAAGGTGCAGATGGCACCGCCTGGGGCAGTCCCAGAACAAAACTTCTTGGGAGGGGTAGACTTGAATATGAATGGGTCCCAAGACAGCCACTCGAAATCAAGGCTATAGAATCCTTTGTTCTTCCCTAGTCAGGTTCTCTCTTTGCCTGCATGGGTTAGGTTGATGCTTAGAGCTTGGCCTCCAGAGAGGGAGCATGAGAAGCTTAATTTCTATGTTTTAGCTTGAGGAGGAGAAGAACATAAGCATAGTTTTCTTTCCTTCCTGTGTTTCAAATGCCTTTCACTTATAGCATGAGAACTGGGTTTCACAAGGAGCATGAAGATGCACATTCAGTTCAAGGCAGGAGTCTCTCTGTGAAATATGAGCAGAACTGATCAGTGTAGAAAAATGTCTTTTGATGGTCTGCACTGAAGAAGAAAGTTGGGATTCAGTTAGCCTAATCCCTGAGCATGTGAGGGAGTTTGTAACAGAATACTTCATTAATGTTGTCTTTGGTCAGATAAACAATGGATTTGCCACACCTTCTGTGCTCTGGTGGAGACAAATGATGTTCCTGACAGCAGCTCTGAGTAATGTCCCTGTAATGGGAAGCAGCTGGCCATTGGAGTAGTTCTGCTAGTGGACATGGAGGTGAAAGATGATTAAGCTTAATACATACAATATGCTCTAACATGCTGTAGTGTAGATTTAGATTGTATTCTGCCCAAATATGAAAGATATTCTGTTAGTGTAGCTTCAAAAATGTAATAGCTCTATTCACGAACAAGAACGGCTTTATCTTTCTTTTCCTGGTTTTGCACATTTCTTATTCCATTTATTCTTTTCCTGAAAAATTATTTTCTTGGCTCTAGCAGATTTTCCTTTATAGGTAATCGCCTTCTCCTGACCACAATGCCTACATTATTTAGTAATTATTTGTTATTTCCATTCAGGAAAGGCTTAGAGATACAGAGCTCTAGTAAGTTAAACAATGCCTAAATCCTTAAGAGTCACTCCTGGCCCAAATTGCACATGGTCTATTTTCTTTCACTTAGATAAACCAGGTAGGTAAGGGACTGCATGGAAACAATGGGATAATACTGATTGGCATGAAAAGCAGCAGTGATTATGGAGTTTCCTGTCTGTTATGTAGATTTTTATAGCTGTCTTGGCACAGCAGTAATATGGTGCTAAGTGAAAAAGCAGTTTTAACTCTTTTTATCTGATATTCTGAATCAGGCACTGAAGAGCAGGAAAACTGTTGTGCACATTAGTTAGAAACAGGCAGACAATTCCTACCTTCACTTCCTCTTTGACTATGCTGCTGTGATATTTCAGGAAGGATTTGGAAAAGGGAAGGGAGAGAGCTTTGGCAGCATTTAGGGAAGACAGCACTGTGGGAAAAGGTGCAGATGTGCTTAATGTCACCTTTTTTGTAAAGATCTAGTAACACAAGCTGTGTTGCAGAAAAGACTTGTCCAGACTACACTGAAGGAGAGGGCGAGTTGTATGCTTGTTCAACACTTTTTCTTCTTTCTGACACAATTGTATTTCAAGTGGTTCATTTCCCTAGCAGTAAGTGTGGAATATTATAACTGACTGCAGTATTAAAGTTTTACCTTATTTTGTGCTGCATCTGTCAAATGTGTTTATCCCTTCTGTTGGAAATCTCTTGTTTGAGGTCTTCATCTATACTTGGACTTGCATGACTCAGACCTTTCCAAGAATAGTCACTGAAACCTTCTTTTCTGTCACCTTTTGGTAACAATTTTGGCACTTTAATTAAGCATGCTTAATTGAATCATTTTTGTGAGATCACAGATTATATTAAACTTTATCTGCTATAATAGGCAGTACCATAAATCAATTAAATATTCATTAAAATAGCAATAAATTCACAAAAACAAGAGAACAAGAAAAAGTGACTAGATTTTGTTGTCTGTTAATTCACACTAAATGTGTATGAACCCAAACACAGTGCTGCTGTCCTTTAATGTAATAATTGTCACAGCATCATTTTCTTTCTTCATTGTGTTCTTAATACTTTCGTAATGTCCTAAGTCTTAGGCAAAGGCCATGGGTTGTGTACAGAGAGAGCTCAGAAGCTGCACCTGGATTTCAGGGCTGTGTGCATGTAGCAGGGATTGGGAGGAATCTGCAGCTGAGAAGCTGAGTAGCTGATTTTAATGAACTGCTTATTATAAATATTGTGGGTCCCTTTATGTTGCTAGCCAAAATTTGGTATACAAAAAAAAAACCCAAGTACATGCTTTTTCCCACTATTCACCACCCTCTGTAAAGCAGGATTTCTCTTCCAGTTTTTTCTACATATGTTGCCTTTTAACTTTGTGTCCTTTTGTTCTGCTCTGTCTAATTACCTCAAGTAGATAATCAAGCTTGATTTTATAATAAACCATAGCTGGCTCAGGCTTGTCATGACTGATTAGTTGACTCCCAAGACTAAAGACTTTCAACCTCAAGACTAAGATCATTTCTGGCTGCAATTCAGGGTATTAATTCTGAACTTTAAAATCTAAATATGGTTTGGAATATGTGTCCTGTGTTTTCTCTTCAAAAAGAGAAAACTGATTGTGTTTCTGTTGGGATTTTTTTGTTGGTGGTGTTATAGTGGAATTTAAACTGGAATTAAGAAAAAACAACCCCAAACCATCTGATTCTGCAGAAGCAGGCTTGCATGTAACCATTGTTACAGAGGTTGAAGGTAAGGCGGCTATTATATATTAATGGAAGTTACTAGTAGAGGGCCTTCAAAACAAACATACATCTCCATCAAGGATCCCAGCACATACTTCCATATAACTTCAGCACCTCCTGATGGGGTGGTGTGTGTCTCCACACATGTACATGCCTTCAAAATATAAAGGTGCAATGCTAAGGAGACAGATGATAGCTAATGACTCATGCACACCATTTGGTGTCCCTTAGGGACTGCCTCTCTTCCAGTGTTTTACTTCAGCAGCTGAGCTCATTGGGGACATGAGAGCTCACCATCCTTCCAACTATTCTTACAGGGATTTGAGGCCCTGAGTTCTCTGTGGAGGGCTTTTTTACTGCAGCTCTTTTAACAGACAGTTATGTTCCTACCTCCCTGCTTTCTCATTCCCCCAATCTTTGTTTTTCCATCAACAAAGCAATGTCACAGATTTGAATGCAATCTCTGTAATGCTACAGATGCCTACTTATGGCTATGAAGGTCTCAGCTTCCTCAAGTGTAGTAGAAGGATTTCATTGTTCTAAGGATCATGTAACAGAAACATTATCACAGAGCTGCGTGTTCTAGCCACTCTTCTGAATGCATCAGGCATTCAGGCATCGGGTTATGGATCTAGTGGCATTTTTTCAGAGTCTTCTTGTTAGAATTCAAAGACAGTTTGAGGCTTTAGATATTTCCTAGGTTGTTTGCCTTATTCTCGTTCAATTATTTCACATTTTCCAATGCAGAATAACATTTGGCCTCTGTGGGCCGTGTTGCGTGAGAGCTGCATCTCGCTAGACTGGATTACATGACCTATTATTTGTTGTGCTTCCAAGATTTGTTTCATCTGTAGCCTTGAGATACTCTGTTTAATGCCTCATCCACATATGTATATAGTAAGCATGAACTAAAGATGTCTTCTGGCAGACTATTTTTATTCTTCACCATGTTTTTATGATCAAAAGATGACAATCTGCCATGGTTTTCTTTTACAGTTCTGTTATAGATTGAAAATATCAGGAAAGTACACAATACTGGATGGCTGCATAAAAATAGAGTTTACAGGTCTGCAAACTCACTTTGGCATTTAAAAGGTAACAAACCTGTTTTTTGCTCTGGCACCAGTAAAAGACACTAGTAAGATGTTGTTGGGCAAATATTGTTGTTGGAGCCTTGATTGTGCCCCCTGGAGTTTCAGAGATGAACATAGAGAAGAGAGTGATGCCAGGTTGAGGTGGAGAGAGCCCCTCCATCAATAATATAGACCAGAATAGGACCCAGTTTCCCTATTCCATTTGTAGAGGTTTGCAGAGCCAGCAGGAATAAGAGGTTGTATTTTTTTTCTCTTTTGTGTTAGTAAAATAAAGGAAAATGAATCTGACCATAAAAGACCAGGCTTCATCTGTCTTTTAGATTAGAAAACCTGTGAAAAAAGCAAACAAAAAAGTTGTTTCCATCACATATGATTAACCCCTTCATTTAAAGCTCAGGTCCACTTACAACCTGTGCTGCTTTGACCTCGGAGGCTGTGCCAATAACAAACCAACCTTTCTGAGTGCAGAGATGAGGAGAAGAGAGAGGCAGGGCCACAGCAGACTTCTCTAACACAGATTTGCTCACAAAGCAAGGAAGCAAGTGGTGTGCATTCGTAGGAACAGGCACTACCCCTGCCTACCTTTCATACAAACAAAGATTTGTGTGTAAAGCTCATATTGCTTCTTGGACCAACTCATATAGCTAGAAAAATATGCACCAGCCCTCTGTCTGGGGCAACCAGGGGACTGAAACTTTAATTATAGCAGAAAACAAAAAGGTGAAAATCAAAGGAAGGAGTAGTTTTTTGCAGTACACTATAATTTTTCCCCATTTACTAATCTTTTTATCTGACATAGGCTCACCTGTCTATTCCTTTACAGAATAATCTCAAAGTCACCACTTTGCTTTTAATATTCCCTTTATTTTACAGGTGCTAACCAGCTTTTTTGTCTACCTGACTTAACATATCTAATTAAACTCAAAGGATCTGCTCCCTATTTGTACTTCTCTTGGAAGTTCACTGCTTCTCAGACCTGAATATGGATTTGTCTTTTTTTTTTTCTGGCTATACTGACCCATAAGCCTTGTCCTGCTTTTGCTTTCAGACCATTACAGCTGCAGCAATACTATTACAAATGTGTGACATTATCTTTGAAGTAGCCCTCCAAATCCACACCCACAGGATAATGGTCAATTTATGGCTGTAACGGAAAGATCCCTTGTGTAAAAGGCATAGTCATCTTCTAAGGGCAAAGCAACAATTTGAGCTAGATTTTATACACAGAAGACTTCTTTATTTCTTTATTCTTGCCCTATGCCTCTTAGCCATTAATCTCTCCTATGGAAACTTGTCAAATACTTTTGCAAATTGAAACAAATATGCTACTTCCATTCTTATTTTTCTTATCATTTATAAACACAGTGTCTGAAAAAAAGCCCTGGCTTCTCTTCCCATGCTCTGTATCTTCTAAATCCCTTTTGCCTCATTCAAAATGGACTGCTGTTCCATTTCAGTCTGACACATTTTTCATCTTGTCCCTTTTGCAACAGTTTTCTAGTCAATGGCTTTTGTGAAATTTTCATGTGATGAAGCTCTTCAATGTTTTAAACATGTCTGAAAATCTCATCCTTGTCAGTAAATGTCTTGGCTGTTGCCTGTATGCAGAACCACTCAAGAATATAACTATGTCTTTTCTAATGTGGCTTAACCAAAATGAGACTGTTCTCTGCTTCTCTATTCCCAGTAATTTTTCTACCAAGTCTGAATTTGAGATTTAATTCCTTTTTGTTGATGGTGTTTTATAAGGTGGTTTCTTCATAGTACATGGTTCTGCCTCCGTGTTACTGGGCACACAAAAGGAAAAAGAAAAGCCTATGATGGCAGTAGACTTCTGAACAGTTTTTGTAAAGAGATAAAAATCTCCTTCAGGGAATGCAGAAATTGCTGCAGGTGGGACAAATCACTCTACAAAATCTTCCAGCTTTTCCATATGAGGAGATTAAAGGCTCCTGTCTGAGATGCTGTGGTTAGATGTTTTGGTGTGGGTGATATGAATCTTTCTGAATCTATAGAGAGGGCCCAGATTGGTGTTATCTTCATTTCATCTGAAAGTGATTTCTACAATAAAGCTGCTTCTTTTTTCTCAGGGAACAAAGAAATCCCTCACAAAAAAACCTCATCATTCCCTGATATTAGATTAGACCCAAGATGAAAGTAGATTTTTGCTTCAGAACTAGAATTGAATTACAGAAAGGGTTCCTGGATTGTGTCATCTCTGAGTTGTCATGTTGTTGCAGAACAGGGGAAGACAGAGAGAAAAAATCAATTTTCCTGGGATCAGCCGTGCTTTGTTGAGTTTAGATTATATCAGCCTTCGAATTAGGAATGTTGCTGTGGCATTTATGCCCTTGCAAGCTGTTGTGTTCACGGAAAACTGCAGAAACTGGGCTGAGAAACAGACGGAGGTGGGCAGAGAGCAGGAGAGGTTCTTCTCTCTCCCAAGGACTCCTGCTGGACCTGTGTGACAAAGCCACAGGGAATGGATACAGGCATCTGGGAGAAAGCTGGGCTACTAAATCCAGCCATAGTGGCTGCTGAGAAGTTTTTCTTGGAGGCCCATGAGCTTACTTTGAAGGACTGTCATGAGAGACAGACCTGCACTTGCCTGTGCAGCTCGTAGGTAGCAGCTTTCAGGTTTTGAAGCTGATATTTTGTATACTTTGTTAATTAAAAAGTTGCAAATGATTGCACATTACATGTTAGCAGTGTTGTAGAATGAATGTTTTGTGAGCATGGATAAGCTGAATGTGAGTTTATACATACACTCTGATGCCACTTCTCCACTAATTACATTTACAATTTAGAGTTGTCTGTAACGTAGAAGAGCCTACTGTGCTCATATTCAGTGACAGAATAAGTTTTCAAATCACCTTACCAGCCAGATGTTCTAAATGAGAATTTGACAGTTAGTCCATAAATCAAGTCAAGCATTTCATCATTGTTCTCTTAGGTGCCTCTTGCATTTTAGCCTGTTTAGCTAAATACATACATTTACTTAAGATGAACTGTAAAAATAACATCTGGAGATCTTTTCTCTGAAAGAAACCGCCAAAGGGTCTTACACAAGGATCAAGCACATTTTATAAACCATGGCTGGGATTTTGGAATTCAAGCTGAATAAATGTGCTTTCAGCTTTTGAGGGGATCAAGGGCCAGTATTATTTAAATGTTCTTTTTACTTTCATAGCACTCTGCAGGGAATGTGCTCTCACCAAAGGGTTCTTACATTTCTTATTCCATAACAAGGTTCTGTTTTCATGCTTGCCGCCTGGGACCCTGGCACAGTCCTGCTAGTAGCACCATGGTCACACTGGTGGAGCTGGAAGCAAACTGCAGTCCAAAATATTTATTTTAGAGTATACTGCTTTGCAGTAGATTGCCATCAAAGGAGAATGTCAAATAAGTTGATGGGTGGTTTGCCTTTTTTATCTTTACTTGTATCAGCAATCTCTTTTTCATCCCCCACCCCCCCCCCTTTTTTTTTTTTTTTTTTTTTTTTTTGAGCTCTGTGAGTTTCTTTTTCTCCTGAAGAGGCTTTTTTTCCCCCGCCATTTTTTTTTTTTTTTTTAGAAAATCATTCTAATAAGTTGTGGTTTGCTGACCTCCAGAATCAGTGTTACTATGCATTTTAGCTTTGCTGAGTATCAGTTTGGTCACTTTGCTTTTTCACATTCAGTTCACAACATGACAGAGAATTCTGCTGAAATTTAACAAGCCCTAGGGAAAAAGAATCAGTCAAGTGCAGTCAGATTTATAAAGTGGCAGATAAAGTGGGAAGGGTTTTCCATTACTTTTGCCACATTGGGTGTTTTTTTGATGGATGGGCTATGTCTCATCCATCAAATGTGATGAGACAATGGATTTGGAATGACGTCAGCTCATGTTTGGAGGGGTACCGTGACCATGGCTGTCCATGATAACATAAGACCTATAATCTGGATATGTTAGAAAAAGTGGGAGTAAAATTATTACACATGAATTCCTGGCCTGGTACCATAGTTATTTTGTGATTTAGTTCTCAGGAACACAACTTGTTTCATAATGTGAGTCTGGCATTTAATCTGAGAAACCTGACTGTTTTGCGAATTATACAAGGCAGCATGGAGCTATTTAATGTTTAAGTGACAACAAAACATAAAGATGTTGGCCATAATTCTATCTGAAGTAGTATACTTTCCTGTGAAGCTCAGACAAGTATGTTCTTGATTTAAATATCTGGAACTACAGTACATGGTGTGAAACATAAATCCTCTCAGTGCTGGAACCCAGAGACCAAAGGAGCCAGTTGGAAACCTCTCTGAACAGCAAATTTACTGGCTGAGTTAAAAGTCTTTATACTAGGTTTAGAAAGGACCTTTCTTAACCTCATCCTTCTGTCCCATTTCAGTAGTGCAAATAAGCTATAAAGCTGCCTAAAATGTCAAAGGCCAAAAATTCACTGGTGTGGCAAAGGTGGTTAAGAGCTGGCATTACGCAGAGCAGAGCACGGGCTGTGGCCCATGAGCAGCCTTTGTGAAGTACCACAGCCCCACAAAACTGTCCTGCGGCTACTTCAGCACAAAGCAAAGGACAAAGCAGTCACTGGCAGTCCCGGGTGCTAAAATCCTCTTCTCTAGACTCCCCTGAATGCAGCTGTAGTACAGCCGAGAACATAACCCGCAGAGCTAATCAGTTCAGCTAGTGTGAAAATACCCAAGCAAATCTACTGGCTCAACCAGCCACACCACATGGACTGCCTACGGCTTTTAAGCCATCCAGCCCATGCCAACCAAGCTGATGGTGGGGCCAGTCACTGTCCCTTCTCTCCTCCCTCACCAGTCTCCCTATGTGCCTTTTCCCGTGGCCATTTTAGAACAGGGAGAGCTGAGCCTCTTCTGGTGGAGAGGAGGGCAGGGGAGGGTGGATGATATCAGCTCTGACACTTTCTCTCTTTCACCCTGGAGTAGATGCAAAACACTGCTATCATCAGCCTGGTCCTCATTTACTGCTTAAAAAGCTGTTTTCTGCCTCCCTAGTAAAACTGAGGTTAGGTGGGGAGCTAAGAGCTGGTTCAGAGTGGACTGAGATGCATCCTGAGATGATGTGTCTTCTGTAGTCTGAAAAGTTGGTTTCTCTTCAGAACTCCTGCAGAGATGTTTCAAATGAAAGGGTCAGCAAGTGAACAAAGCCAAACTTTCTGAACTTTGCAAACCTCTCCTACAACTGGCATGAAAGATATTTTTCCCATAAATGAAAAGAGATACAAGAATAGTAGACTTGGGAAAAATTCTGCTTGCTGGCATTGTTGTTTTCTGTGTTCTGTTGTTGGAAAAATCACAGGCAGAATATATGAGGCAAGACCCAATTAGCTGCTCCAGACCTGACAGGCTTTTAGGCTGCTCAGACAATCTTCTGATTTATCCACTATGATCTTAGCAAGTGTCACAAGGTTAGATTTGTCCTCACCAGCTAAGCTGGAAACCTCACAGACCCAAGGCAAAGAAAGTAGAAGGCAACTTTAGGTTTCAAGACATAAAAAGCTGAAACTAACCATCTCAAGTGTTAACAATAACTGAGATCGTCCTGCTTTAACTCTTTCCTTGCTTACTGAGCAGAAGCACAAACATAATCCAGGACATAAATGGAAGATGTAATCCTTTGTGATTTCAGCTATTAAAGCCAAAAATAGACTTATTTTTCAGAGTATGAGTGAATATAATTTTATTCAGAGGCATAATTTGCCTGAATTTTCAGGTAGAGTTTAAAGAGAATGGCAAATGTTACTGCTCCAATGCAAAGGCTTTTTAATTCTGAAATATTACATCCTCCCTCAGAAGTCTGGAGGGGCTACAGCTGCTGAGGCACATCAGGTTTTTTTAAATAATGAAATAAAAAACAAGGACTTTTCTCTGGCTCCATTTGTGTAGGAATTGAATTGTTCAGACTAAAATTTTCCAGAGTATTTCAGCCTCAGGCAGATATTCGATGTGTAAAAATTTCAGTCCAAACTGTTAATGATTGGCAAAGCTAAAAGTAACTGACATCAGGGTGTTGTAATAGGAAGTGTCAGACGATTTTAATAATAGATGACCCTGCCTCCTGTTCTATCACTTTGAACACTTTTGTTGTCTAAGGTGTGTGATGGATTTCTCTGTGTAGTTTTTGTCTGCATTTCTTTCTTTCTCTATATTTTATCTCTGATAAGATCTTCATTCAGTTAAGTTTTCTGTAACATGGAGTTTCATGGGAATAATTCTTTTCACAATTAGGAAGAGTTTCCACCTACCTGTTCTTCATTTATAATCCCTTTATTTATGTCACTAAATGCTTCTCAGTTTTGTATCATGTAACAGAGTACACAGTACCTGTCCACCTCCCCCCTCTATAAAATTCATGAACTTTGTAATGCTCCTACACAACTGCCTCTTCTCCCCAGTGAGCAATCCAAGGCTTTTTCAGCTGTGGTTCCTCTAAGCTACTTTATAATGTTCCTGATGATGCTCATTATCCTGTTTATGCTGTGCTTTTATGTTCCTTGCAGAGGATGGCGTGAGTAATACAGAGCATGGTATGTCAGGTGAGAGTCTGGATTTTCTAAGAGGCTTGCAGTAATTTTCCCATACCTTTTTTTCCTACCCCTTATGCAGGCTCATCTGTAACTGGCTTCCCTGACCCCTTCAATGCACAGTGCCACACTGCCAGATCTTTACTGCATGAGCCATTCAGCCTGTCCTCTGCAAAGAGACATTTGGGATTTGGTAGTACTGGCATCCTTGTGCTCTTCTTTCTTCCTTGTCTTTGGTTCCCCTAAAAATCCTTTTATATATAAATATATATTTTTTTCAGGCAATCAGCTCTATGTCTGTTGGATGTTTTACTGTTACATTAATCTCTCTCTTTTCAATACAATTATTAACATTACTTGAAATCACACCACTCAGATGGAAAGTGTTTGTTAGGTCCTGTTCTTGAATTTCCAACTCTTTGCCCAGGTTCTGACCTGTATCAACATGACAGGACCTTGTCTCTCACTTTTTAATGCCTGCAGAGTTTATTTGACAGCCTCTTGGGAAAACTTCAACAAAGATTTTTTTTCAGTCTTAAATAATTACCCACTATTTATTGAGCATTGCTCAGTTATGCTGCATTTATTGTACACAGAATTTCAAATACAACTACACAAACACATTTTCATGCTGCAAGTGTCTTTATGTTATTTCTGTATTTCTTCACGACCAGAGATTGTAGTTGTATAGCTTGTAAAACAAGGCTTAACAAAGCCAGTGAAGGAGGTTTGGGTTGGGGTTTCTTTTTCATATTTGAAAAAATACGCTAAGGATATATTAAGAACAATACTATCATATATCCTTGCATTGACAACCAACACTCTGCCAATTTTCATCTTGGAACTTACTTTTACAGTTGATTTACAAACCTCTAAAAACCACCAAGATTTTTAATAAAGCTATTGACAGAACCCTAGCTGTGGAAATGTATAGGGTGAGGCAAAAGAAGCATCTTAATGTAGATAACATATTCTAGCTCACAATTGTTACAGAGAAATGCATTTTCACTAAAAATGGGATACATAATAATTAAAATTTGAAGGAAAGTCTATCTGACATCATTTTGCTTTATTTTAATTTGTAAAAAAATAAGTACTTCTTGATATAATGAACATATCTTCTGTTTTTGGTGTTTGCAAATGTTGCTTAACAGTATTGTTAAACACTGTCACATGTAGAGTGTTCTGATGGCAAATTGTAAATACCAAGAAGGACAATTTAATTTCTGAATGGTGGGGTTGATTGTGTCTGAGTGAAATTGCTACGCACTTAGTTGACTGCTCTGCGATATTAGCAGCTGAACCTCCAGTGCAGGCTGCCAGAAATTACAGATGACATTTTCTAGCAGCAAGAATTTTAAGTCACAAGTTTTGCACACAACCACTAATATAATCTAAATTAAAATGTGCTATGCACAGGAGATACAAAACCTGTTTTTTTCCTTAATTGTATAAAAGCTGAGCTAATTCTGTGCACACTGTCTCAGTCTGCTTCCTCTAGTATGCTGTTCATTTTAAAAAGTTCCTGATTTCTTTTCAGACAAGATTTTTTCCTGTTAAACTAAGTAATGAAATATGACATTGTAAGAATGTTGCCAAGACTGCTACTTTCTAAAGTGAAATATCACCCTTTTTTTTACCCAGAAAAAGAGAAAAGAGCAATGTCTCTATGTTAAGCTATTTTGGAGGTACAGAGATGCGAATGCTCTTGGGAGATTCCTTCT
Organism: Passer montanus; assembly: GCF_014805655.1. Classification (NCBI taxonomy): domain Eukaryota; kingdom Metazoa; phylum Chordata; class Aves; order Passeriformes; family Passeridae; genus Passer; species Passer montanus. Next base: position 5,010,771 of record NW_024368374.1, on the reverse strand, counting down.
TCCTCCTGTAATGATTTCTCTTTTTTTTTTTTTTTGGTGAAGAATATGCTGAGAAGTTTGTGTCTGTTAGGAAATAAAAGCTATGTCATAATAAATTCCTTGATAAGACATAAGAGCTTTATACAAATGTTTCAAGATGTATTTTTTTCTCTGGTTGATTTGGAAGTTTCTTATTTACTCATCTTATTTTTACCTGTTTTCCAGAAGACTCCAGACAATGCTGTGATTGAGCTAAGCTAATGGCCGGCCAGAGAGCCCCAGCTGTTTTGTATTTGGCCTGGTGTTCTCCACATGCTCAGCTCCAGTTTATTATTAGTTCAGGCATCCATTTCCCCTTGCTGTGAGAGAAAGGAGAGATGGAAGGAGTCACTGGGGGCCAGAAGCATTAACCCAGTTCTGTGCACTGCCCTGCACAGGTCCCAGAGTACCTTAAAAGAACCTCAGGGTGATTTAACCCGTTCCAGCTGGCTGCCCCTGGGCTATTTGCCAAAATCAAGGTTTATTAGTCCGCACCGTTCCATTGATAATGGCTCTGGCACTGAGGCCCTGGGGAGGGAGGCTACAGAGCAGCTGGCCATTCTGGCATCTCTAGCTGCTGCTGACCTTCCTTGTACTAGAGAAATGCCCAGATGGTGGAAAGAAGGGTTTTCTGCTCTGAGGGACACACAGAAGGAATGGAGATGAACTGAAAAATGTATTCATAATGTTGTAATTATTGTACTTGTGCTGGAAAACTTTATGGTTGTGACCCAGATGTCAAAACACACAGAAATTTCTGTCTAAGTCTGCTAAAAGGCTGAGGTAACAGCTTTCAGACATATGGACTACCCTTATCTACCTGAGCCTGGTGCACATTCTCCTGACGCTGGTTTAATGTCAAGCCTCTTCTAAACTGGTCAATGGGATAATTACTGTACTCAAATAGCATGAAGAGGAATTGCTTTATTATGAAGTTAGGGACGTCCCATTTGGGATTTCGCTACCAGCCATGGAGAGTACTCCAGTCACCACCATTGCTGGCCATTTGGCCATTGAGTCTGGCTGCCTAAAACAGGCCCTTCAGAGAGCTGAGAGGGCCCTTGTGCTTGTATCATCAAGATCTACAAACAGTCATTGAATTATTGTGTTCATAGATGGAAGGGGAATTTGAAACATAGTCCTGAATTGCAATGAATGCATCAGAAAATTTTCAAACACTGTGAAATTTGATAAGTGGGGAGGTGGCCAAAGGGAGCCTTCACTAACTAAGAAATGTTTCAAAAACTATAATTCTAAATATTTTTAGCTCAAGCCCAATACTACATTCATGAGCTTACAAGCAATGATAACCTGTGGAAGTTTATAACATTTATTTATTTTATATTTTTCACTTATTTATTTCTGTTCGAGAACACGGATGAAATCCCAGGTTTAACAATGAAAAAGATAAGAAAACCCTCTTCTGTTTGATAAGCAACATACTCTGTTTTTGTCTAGCAGACTTTATTACCTTCCCTTCTGGCAGGTCTTTAGCTAAAAAAAAAGGGTGTTGCAAATCATTCAAAGATGAGGATGTTGTGGAATATCCAAAGCTGGAGAAAAGGGGTTGACTGAGAATTGTGAATAAATTCCACAGGTTTTTTTGCCATTCTTCCTCTTTTGAATGTGGAAGTACTTTGGACAGTACTTTCTATTCTCTTGGTTTGTAAAACTTTCATCCCCTCCTCGAAACAAAGGGTTTGCTCCTTCAGTTGCTGGTTGTGTCAGATTTTACATCCTCTGCCATCTCTGTCTACTTGCAAGCTCCCTTGTCACCACAGATCACTCTCTCCTCCCCATGTGGCTCTCCAGTGCTGAGGCCATACTTGGCTGTGACCCCTGTGAATTCACAGGAATCCTTCTGGTCTGGAAGGAGCAGTGCTGCCCATGGCCTGAGGCAGCCCTTAGCTACGGTACCTTTTATGTGAGGTAAAAGAACGTAAAGGAAGGTGTCTGCTTATGTGAAGATGCATGGTTTCTCGTGTTCCTGAAGAGCTGTAGTCACCAAGACTCTGTGTTTGCAGTGACACCTAAGCACGTAGGAGTGTTTTCAGGTTGCTGAGGTGCTAGATGGCTTTTATAGCAAAAATCTAGCCAAAATAGCTTTGTCATAGTGCATTGGAGTTTAATTAAGATAGCTATTTCTACAGACAGTCAGGAGCATTACTTGCTGCTCTCAACTCTGGATTCTTTTCAGATCATGTTTTATGTAGCATAGTATTCTCAAGATAGGATTCCTGGTTAATTCTTAACCAATAAACAGTTTATTAATTCACCAAGTACCACTCTATTACTTACTCAACAGTTAGTTAATCAAATTTAAATCCAACATGTATTCTGCTCATGCACAGAGCATTCAAATATTGTCCTACAAGTTACTGCCATAAACTGTATGGAGGTCAAACAGTTCTAGTGGACGATAATACAAAATATCAAGATTCCTTGCTACATTCATATACAGACAACAAATCTTTAATATATCTAGTATACTTAACTTTCTTCTAGTACTCAGGGGGTTAAAGATACTGTAGATTTAAGAGTTTTGACACTGTTATTTAAATGATTTAACATAAAAGAGACTAGGAAAATAGTACCAGGAAGAATAATTTAAAATTATAGCTTAAATCTCTCTTTTGGCTCTTTGCTCAGACTTTTAAAAGTGAAGCATGCATGTAGAATAACTTGGTTAAAAGTTTGAAATATTGTCACTCAAGATTTTCCAGCTGATTTCACAGGACAACTTTCTGTCATCTCTTGTAATGGCACCAAAAGAAATACATCCCATGCAATAAAGCTCATTGGTATTTTCATCCAAAAATAAACCTGGAGGAGGCACAAAATTTCCTCTGCTTTAGGAAGCCCCTGAGCAGCAGAGTGAGAGTTGGAGGTTGGGAGAAAATTATACAGAAGTGTACCTTCAGAATCATTCTGTTCTGGTACTGAGCAAAATTAGGGATTTGCTGTTGGACACAGGTGTCCGGGCTAGAGGGCTAGAAGGATCCTTCAGCCTGTCAGAGCACAGTTTTTGTTGTGTTTCTGTGAGAACTTGACTGTGCAGCTGATACACCTTTCTGGGTTGTACAGCTTCTTTCCAGTTTTGGCAAGACTGTTGTTACTCCTGTGACCCTGGAAAGGCAAGGAGAGTGTTTGTATGCATTCCACAGATTCAAGAATCCACACAGTAACTCCAGCTTAATAGCCAGAACTTCTTTCATGATTCATGAGAAAAATGAGTCCCTTTTGTTTTCATTTGGAAAGTGTCCAACGGAATGTCTGAATTTCTTCTTTTTCACCCATTTTCTCTGAGGTCACATTAATAACCAGAAGATGGTATTTTACCATCTTTTACACACTGAAAGCTTTTTATGTTTCATTTATTACAATGATCATATTTCAGTATTAGCATAGCCTGGGAATTGAAATTTTTCCTATTTCTCCAATTTCTTTTCAGTATTCATTTACATCTTAGGAGCTTATATCTTCCAATATACTTTTTTTTTTCTTTTTGTGTCTGTACAAATGCCTCTCAAATTTCTGGAATACAGCACTTTCCTAGATATCAAGCAAGAAAAAAAATCCATTAACAGTTCCTAGGCTGTGTAATCATGTTTTATTTATTTCTTGTCTCATCTTCTAGGACTTTGAAGTGAAAGGTGATCTTGTTTTCAAGGAACATGACAACGTTTTATTTTAGGCAGAGGTTCATTTGGCAAACAGACTAAACAGCTTCCATTGGAACTTAGAGAGGCTACTTAGTTTGGCTAAGACTAACCTTGCTAAATAGCCCATTGCAATGAGCACAAAATTGAAGAAATGGAGGGAAACAGAACAGGGGAGGATTGTCCTAAGCAGCAAATAGTCAGCACACAAAGACTTTTGAAAGTCAGGAAATAGCAGCTGTGCACATTTTACAGCATATAGGCAATGTATTACATTGCATCTTGCATCTTGGCCAGCCCCACATTTTTGCAGCTCAGGAGCCATTAACTGGGGACCAGGTGGCCCTGTGCACAATTTGCATTTTTGTTATTTTCTTCACAATGAACTTGTGACTGACCCCATGCAAGGAAGTGATTTATTGGTGAAAAGGTGGAAGAAGCCCATTGTTCCTTTTCTGTGGAAATGTTCTTAAGCAGCAGAGACTTTGAGGAGGTCAGTACTCTGGATGTTGCGAGGTGCTATAAAGTCATGAATCCTTCAAAATCCTGGCACAGGTCAAAAGAGCCTGTGGATAAGGTATGGACACATACAGTCCAGACAATATTGTTGTCTTTTCCTCTTTCTGTCTCCTTCATCTCTTTCCCTGCATTTATTTTGATTTTTTTTCTTCACATTTTCCCTCTTTGCTATTTTTCTCTTTTCTACCATTTCAATTTTCATCCCCACATGTTTCTGCTGCAATAGCAACAGGGTTTTCCACATGGAAGAGAAGCTGATTGAGGATGGAGACTAAGATTAGTCACTTTTTTTCTGGCTTAGCTTCTTACACATGCAACTGTCAGGCATTAAAAACTGACAAGTCATCATCAGATTCCCTCAACATTAAGCTCTGAGTTTTCCAGATCACTCTTGGGCTTGTCTGTCAGGTATTTTTTTGCAGACATGTTCTAGGATGAATTTAAATAGATTCACCATGGGCAGGTAGTGCCTGAAACCCCTCTGAGGTAAAAATGGCACTGGTGGCTATCCATAAGCAGGAACAGTATTAGAAATAACATTAACATTGTAGATTTCATAACACAACTGGGTTGAAATTGCATCTTTGGAGGAGAGTGGCATCCACTGTGGTAACACTTTGTTGTATTATTATTATTTGTTATTCTCTCCTATTATTTGCATTGCATTAGAAGCTCTAAACAAGATTGAGGTCCTGTTGTGCCAAGCACTGCAGCAATAAAGGATGAACCAGGATTCACCCCATGATTTGGTTGTAAAAAGAGAAGGTGGTTTTCTTTAATTTAGTCTTTGTCATGTATATTGCTCTAAATATAGTGTTTGTCGAGTGATTTTGTGGGCAGGGATCAAGAGTAAGACAAATTTGCTTTTAGTGTTTTCAGCTGCAGCATAACTAGCTCTGAAGAAAGGCATCTAAACTTTGGGGACTGTCTGCTGTAAACTATTCTTCTGTGCAGACATTGTGCTTTCTTCAAAAAAGCAAGTACAATAATACAGCCCTAAAGCTTTGTCAGTGATATATGTCTCATAGATGTAATTTGCAAGTGGCAAGTGTTTTGATGATGCTACAAGAGCTTTGTTTATGAAGTGGGTCTGGCAGACACTTTAGAGTTCACATAAATTATAACTTCATTGATTATTAATGAGAAACATTCATCTAGATTCCCCCTCACCCTCTGTTTTGTCAAAACTCCCTTAGAGACATGTATTTGCTACAGACCAGGCTCTGTTTCACAGAATGTAGCTCTTGCTGAGTGGTGTTAACAGGGATCCCCTGGCCAACTGAGAAAGCCAGAGGTCAAGAAGCTGATTTTCTGTCCCTTCTCAACTCAATGCTTTCCACTTCTCCAAATACACGCCTTCACATGTTTTGTTCCTGGAGGAGTCTTGTGCTCACATGGTCCTTCCTTGGTTGTGTTCCTGCAGCATCTCTGTAAGGGCATCTGCCCACATCTTCAGCACTCAGTTCTTCAACAACTAAGGACTAGAGGAGCACCTACAAAGACATCTCTGCCCTTGCACTTACCTTCTCATGATTTTAAAAGGGGCCAAAATGAGAGGTTCCATATCCATATTCCCTTGTAGCAGTTCCACAGAGATAAAGCACATGGTAAAATCTAAAAACAGAAATGAAATCTGGAATCTTGTGGATAAGGTGAATAAGGGATTAATGATTTCTCAGGATAGAAGAACTAGAAGGTGCACCTGGAACTGCCAAATACCTCGTTTCAGCAAAGAAAAGGAAGCACAATTTCCGACTCAGTTGCTACTCACTAGCACACTGTGAAAGCCACAGATACAAACAGATTCCAATGGATTCAAAATATAAGTAGGTACATGGCAGGATTTAGTAAAAAAGTATAAATCAAATTATGTGGAATAGATGCCTGCTAGAAAGCATTGTTCAGTTATGATCCCTTCATTGAAAATATGTAAGTGCTCAATGTACATAAGCTAAGAATATTTTGCTCTTTACCTGCTTATTTCTCATTCTGATGCCCCAGGCTTCTGCTGCTGGCTACAGTCAGACAGTCCTTGCTCTGAGACAGGATGATAGTGGCTAAGCTGGTCAAATGGACTAGCTGTCAGATGTTTTTTACCCCACCTTTGCTTATTACTATGCACCTAGAAGTTTACCAGACAATCCAGCATCTTTTTTAGAGACAGACAAGTCTAGACATTTAATGATGTCTAAACTGGTCAAGGAAATGTATTCGAAGATGCTGATGAGCGAAGCCCTAAATATTGACTAAACGAGTCACATCCATCAAAAGCTTAGTGAAACCTAGAAGATGTTAGGAATTGAATGACCAGGGAAAACAGTGATCCAGTCTTGGTCTCTGGCTCGCAGCTGAATATGCATTCTTAATTGGTCATAAGGAAAAGATTAGATTGTGATGATAGAAATGGCGCTGGCAGACTGTTGAGTTTTGAGGGAGAATTTTAGGTAAAAATATAAGTTTTTAGAGTAAATTTTCCTTACTCTAGTAAGGTACTTTCTGTATTTCAAATAAAAAAATAGCAACAATTTGTTTTCTAGTGATAGTATATATGTTTATATACACATATATGTATGTAAGTATATATATATATGTATTTGTTATAAGGGAGGCAGATTCTCTATTAGATTTGCTCTTTTTCAGGAAAATTTTAATTTCGACTTTTAGAAATCAACTCAATATTCGGTCTCAAAATACTCAGCAATGGTGTTTTACTACATTCACTGCCAGATGCTGCCAGGACTGTCCTAGTACTTTCAGTTCATGTTGGCATTCTCTAGCAGAAAACAGACTATTTTTGTAGGTGTAAAATTATCACTCGCAGGCCATGGGAACCTTTTCAGCATTTATTATTTTTGTTAGTTGCTTTGTGCTTAGATCATCTTCACTGCTCACCATTTCTGTGTGCTGACCAGCAGGTCTGAGCCACATGGCTGATGATATCCATGGTGGAAACCTTCCATGTTTGTGCTCACAAACCCTTGTTTTGTGGACGTTCATATGCATCCAACAGAAATACAACTTGGCAGCTGTCATGAAACTCCACAGAAACAATTGGCAGTTGCAAGGGAAAAAAAAAAAAAAGACACACCCATGGGTAATACTGTGAATCATAGAGGGAATTATACCCTTATAAAGTGATTTTGAGCAGATTAATACATTGTGGCAAGGGCTGGTGGAAATGTGGTAGTAAATTAGTATTTGTGATGGAGTGCAATACCCAAAAGCAGAGCTGGCAGGAATAAACATCCTTGTTACCTGAACACGGCAATGATGTGGCAAAAACATAAGGTGACTCAGACAGCAACCATTGCCAAAGAAGGAAAGGAGGATAGTTCTACAAGATCGTGTGGCTATTTTTATGGAAGACACAGTTGTTCCTGCCCTTCCAAAATTGACCCTAATAAAAGCAATTGTTTTACACTACTTATGGTGTTAGAATGTAGTTTTCATCAAAGGAATTTTATTGTTCTTCTGTTTTTTCAGACTCAGAGATTTCCTGTGAAATGTTTTGTTCTTTTATTCCACTTGAAAGAAAAAGAAGCTTTAAAAACTACTCCCCATGTTCAAGGATTTCCTTATTGTCTCTCTGACTGCCAATTCCAGATATTTGCTTTCCAGAGGTTTTTATTGTTCTCCACCATGTCAATTTCTTATCAGATGGAACAGGAATAAATTTGCTTTGCCAAATTTAGGTTTCTCCATTTCAAAATATTCTCTCTTCAAAATATTGTTGTTAAATACTTTTGTTTTCCTATACAAATGTATGAATGTTCAAGCCTTTTGTACAGTATCCAAAAGGACTCTAACTTGATCAACATGTGCTTTTCCATTCTTAAAGTTCTTTATGATCTCTGATTACTTTCCATTTTAATGATTTCATTTATTAATTCTTTATTAACATTTTTAAATTAAAATTTTGTCTCTTCTTCTGGATTGTTTTTATAATTTATAAACCCTTAGCTAACTGCATAAATATAAACAGATCCCTTTAAAAAGAATGCCATGATTACTGAAAACATAAAGTATTGCTTTTTAACTCTTCAGATGTGTTGCTTATAAATGTAATATATCTTTTTGTTTAGTGTAACATATTAAAGTCTACAGTATCTTAATAATCATATCTTTAAGGAGATCTGTTAAAAAATCATTTGTGGGCAGGATTGATTCCCATTTTTTGAAATCCTTGCATAACTGTTATCATTTTCTTTCATGCTGAAGACCAACAATCTTACTAGTTAGTTCAACAGGAGTTGCCTCCAGTGCTAAGTTTGGTGTCCTGGCCCTGCTCCAGGTAGGCATTTTGCCAGGACATGGAGCAAACTGCAGTGGTGGTGCTGATGGATGATCATCCCTTGTTTCTAGACAAGAGCTATATATCCAACTTCTATTATTGCACCACTCAATAGCATTAATATAGTTAAACTTGGGATTCCTTTAGATCCTATCACAGATGTGGTAAATTTATTGACTTTCTTTTCCGGTGACTTTATCATTCTTTTTTCTCTGCACCTCAGAGTCCAGACCAGTATTTCCTCTGGACACCCCATCTATAGTCTCTTGTCATGGTTTGTCAGCAACATCCAGGTGGCATGCATCAGCTTCCCTGGAGATGCAAGCACCACCAGTCTCTTCTGGGGTCCAAACAAGAGCTTCACTCTTTAGAAATTCATCTGGATTTTCCATCACTGAAATGCATAATAATAGTTTTTAGTTTTCAGAGAATGATCTTCTTTTCCAGGATGTTTGAGAATTTGTGCCTGTGCATCCTCTCATGCTCATGTTATGTATGAAAGCATTTCATTCTCAATTTAACACACTGGGAAAATTAAGCAACTGATTCAAGAGGACAGAGAATTTAAACCTGGTCAGGGTTAAAATCTGTTTGTGTCTTCAGTAGTCTTGCTATTGACCTTAGCAGGGCTTGGATTAGTGCCTGCAAGATGTGGAATTAGATTTCAAGAATTATTGACTGAGTCCTCTTCAGTATACCTCAGCACAGTCACCTTCTGAAGGCACAGAGTCCCAGCATTCCTAGAAGGACATTCCGTGAGTGTTGGACTGGACCCCAGCACTTTGCTCATGCTCTTGTAGATTGATTCTAGTTGTAAAAGAAACTGATGACAAAGCTGTGTACTTATTTAATACAGGCAGAGTTACTTACAAAGTCACATCTACTTGGATGTAGATGTACTTGGAATTTGTAGCAAATAATGTTCTTCTGCTTAACTCACAAACCTGTTCTGATCAGCATGCAGCCTAAAAGCTCTCCTCCCCATGCCCAGATTTGCAGTGTTTGTGGACATGAGTTTCTCCATGGCCATCTCCCTTAGATTTGTTTTTCTCTGTGTCTGCACCACTGCCAAAGGAAAATTCAGAAAACTGTACCTTATTGAAACCTGCCGTCTTTGCTCTGGGTAAGAACATGTACCTGTGGTTTGGGCAGAGTTTGCTGTTATTTCATGTCACTAGCCCTGGAGAAAAGCTGAAATGTGTCTGGTGGTTGTCTTCAGAACAGCAAAAGCCAAGCTAAATACACCTTGTGGTAGCACTTGCCAGATGATGATCTTTTTCCTTGGCTGTGACATGGGGCCTGAAAGGCGCTTATGGGACAGGGAGAGCTTGGCCTTCTGTCCATCATCTTGTATCTGTGCTTCAGAATGCTGCAGCTCTAGTGTGAGTATTGGATTCAATATGAAATTTCGTATCTGGCTGGGACTGTAGCAGACCCTAACGCCTGTCCAGAGGGATGGACAAAATGCCTCCTTTGGCATCTCCTGATGCCAGGAGAGGACTGGTATGGCACAGTGTGTTATGTGCTAGCATGGTGACCTGCTTTGCATGCCACTGAGCTCTATGGGATGTTTTATGGGAGTAACAAAGATGGAGGTCCACCCACAGCCAGAGAGTGCTGCACAGGGTGGTCTTCTGTGACTGTCAGAAGCCTGACTTGTAAAACCCAGATTAAGATTATTAGCATAGCCTAAGGACTTCTTTGAATTATGTGTTGCCCTTTCACCTCTAACTTAATCTGGCATTCACCATGAATATTTAATATATGGCCACCACTGCATCTTGCAGAATAAACGACAGCCTCCAAGTTTCAAAGCTAAATCTGAAAAGCAATGCATATACATCAATACTGGGGAAAAAAGCATCATACCCAGAGCAAATCCTTTTTCAAAACCCAGTTATTACAAAAAGTAATGTAATATCATGACTTTTCATTAATACTAGTCTTCACTAAGCCTAAAGCAAATCCTTGCTTACTGTGCACTTGCTACGCTTGTTGTACAGGACTGCCTGAAGGTGGTGAAGGCTCGCAGTCAGTGCGTGAAGAACAGGGAGTGTGCGGCTGGGACAGATATGAGCTCTTTTAGAGTAGTTCTCAGTCCTCAGTTGTCCTTCCTGGAGAATATGATTATGGATGTTTCACAGGAATAATAATGCTAATTTTCAGCCCCCACAGAGTGCTTTACACCTGCAAAGTGCTATAAAAATGTGAGCTAATACCAGTAAGTGAATATTGCTGTGCCTGTTTTGTGGATGCAGAAATGAAGATACAGAAAGGTCAGAGGGCTGACCCAGGGCCACAGCTGCCTTCTCAGCAGCAGATCTAGGATGAAGAAACTGGTGTCTCTCTGGTCACATTTAATTAATCGTGCTGCCTTTTTAAAATTAGCTCAAAGCTCATATATATACTTCTATATACATGTATATATATGTGTGTGTGTGTGCGCGTGTATGTATAAAATGCTTGAGAAGGAGTTGTTTCCCTCTTCCCTCTTTGCTTCTTCAAAATAAACAAGCTCCTGAGCTACCAAACCCCATGTTTACACGTATCATTAAATACTTTCCAGTTGCTAGCCAGAAAACTCAGCAGAAAATCTGTAGAACACCAAAGTAACTCTCTTCTTTTAAATAATTGATGATGCCAAATAGCAGCAGTGTTATGCCAACAAAGAGATCGGTCTCTCAAAATATTTTATTCATTATGCCTCAAGAAACCCAAAGCCTTGTTTTTAACGAAAGTGAATTTGAGCAGTTGGCTCTCGGTTCCTCTGAAACATCTGCTTATTACAATTCTTGGTGTTAAAGCACTGGTGCTCCCCGGTAAATCTTTCAGCTTTAAGTAATACGTATGGAAGACTTGGCAAGGAGATCAGGAAGGAGAAAGAGAAATGCTTGCCAAATATTCATTTTACTTTATAAGGCTGTAGTGGTATATGTTAATAGTACATGTGTTGAGGTGAATCTACTAATCCAATTAAATAACAGGACAAGAAGGAATTAATTCCAAGGTTCAAAAAGACTCCATTCTGTGCAGCTGTAAATTTATATTCCAGGGTAAAATGGTTAGAAGTCTTGGCTAACTAGACATCTATAAAACAGCCAGAAATGGATCTTTCTCTGTATTGTTTGTAAATCAAGGTCACTTATGGGAGAAGGCTATGTTGTGATAAATTTGTCTGACAATTAGATGGAGAGGACATATCAATGTTAAATTATATTCTTTTTATGCTTTGGGCAGAAAGCAATGTGACCAGTAGCATTATGTAAAGAAAATTGCATTCCAGATAATAACGGATACTCATGGTGCATGGTTTTACACGTTAATGTGCTACATTTTACTCAGCCATGTTAATATATTAGATTATGTAACATTCCCCTTTTTATGCGTAGTTTATTTTTTTCACTGAGAATGCAGCTCCCTCCTCCTCATCCCTCTCCCCCTCTCCCTCTCCCTCTTCCTTTCCCTTTCTCTCTCCTCCCTCTCTTATTCCTATTTCTCTGTCTTCTCCATTTTTCCATTTTACCTTTTCCCCTTCTTTTAATTCTCACAGTGATGCTTGTGAAACAAACAAGGAGGATGGACTTAAAGGGAAACTGTCCATACAAGAAAATTTTAACATGTAATTTCAAGATTTGTAAGCCAGGATTCTATGTTCTATACTTACAGATTCAATCTGTGTACCAGGCTTTGATCCAAGCCTTAGCATGATGACTGGAATCACTCCAATTAACCCAATGATACCAGGCATGGGGTTAGTGCCGCCACCACCACCAACAGATGTGCCTGTAGTCAAAGAAATAATTCACTGCAAAAGCTGCACACTCTTCCCTCCAAACCCAAGTAAGTGGATCTGAAGAAAGAATGTTACTTTTCTAAATACACTGCATTAATATTTTTTATCTAATTACAGTTATGCTTTATAATTACCAGCATGTGTGGTCTTTCCTTCTAAGGTCTCTTCTGTGTGTAAAGCGTGGTATGGTATAAGTGCATCCTTATTCACCTCTGTAAGATCACAGAAAAACAAAAACTATGATGCTTGTACAAAAAGGAAAAATACTTAAAGAAAAGTAACACAGCCTAAAGATCTACACTGCTCATAGTATAGACCTGTCTTTCCTGTATATCAGGATGTCACAAAACATAGAACTTATATGGTGCTGTTCATCTCTGTTCCCCTTCAGGTGCCTGTGTTAGATGGGACCAATCTGGGCTCATGTCCCTGAACACAGTAACTTGAATCCCAAACTGCCTCACTACAGTCCCTTTTTGAGGGACATGGAGGGAAAGGGGGCTACAACTTCTCTCCTGCCATTTTTCAAAAACGTCAACATGGCAGATGAGTTTCTTCTTTTTGAAAACAGGGACCAGGTTCCCTCCTGTTCCTGCTGTTACTGTCCAAATGGAAAACTCTCCCCACTCAGATACCGGCTCAGGCGCAAGCTCTGATTTTGTATGTTGGCCCCATGAGTTTCAGCGCCATCATACCAGTGACTTTCACTATCACTGTGAAATGAAAACATTGAGCAAATATTCAGGTGCTCTGGATTTGCAGTGTATCCAGATCACAGTTTAATCAAACTGGTTATGTATGTGAGTATGTATGTATGTATATATATGTACACTTTAAGGTTGCAACCTATTTTACTGTGTTAAAGGACCCAAAAAGTAAGTCATATTAGTCATATTCATTCTTAGAGAATTACTTTCACTGAGTATAAACAAGGTGAAGTGTTATGATAGCTTTTATTTTTATGTGGCTTTCAAAAATTTAATAGTTTTTCCGATAGAAGTGTGTATAAATTCTCGCTCTATACACATGGAGGTAGCATTTTTAGCTACTCCACCTCATGAGCACTTGTAAACAATGAGGTTATCCTTCCCCTGTGCTGCCGTCTGCTCCATTATCTGGCAACAAGACAAAACAGATAACCGGCAGAGTGTTTTCATCATGCTGTCACTTTGTTGTGTTTCCCACTTTGTTTTTCTGTTTGCTGTGCTCCTGCACTCTGAGACAGAAATGAAATTATGCTAATACCAGGAAAAGGTGTCCAGTCCAAGTGCACAGGGTGTACACAGCATGGGCTTGCTCACAGCCCACACACATGGTGAGCATGGCGAGTGATGGGTATGAGCCAGAGATGGTGCTGTTCAGGCTTTGAATGCACTGCACTAGAGCCTGAGATCTGTGCTCAGGGTCAAATCAGTTGCAGAAGTTCCTCTGCTGTGAAACAGAATATTTTTTCTGTTTTTTGTGGGGCTGTACAGGAAGAAAAAGACCCTTTTAGACCACACTGTCTGTCCTGGAGAACAACCTGCAGTGGCAGGAATAAATGTTTGAAGTACCACCTGAAGCTTGAAAGGGTTTAGATTCAAGTGATCAATTTTGGATAATCTTTGCAATATTCAATTATTTTGCTTGTCCCTCTCTTCTGCCTCTGTACTATGCCAGGTATCTGTTGCTGCCCAGAACTGATTAAAGGGGTGAATAGAGCCAATGGATCAAAAGACAAATTTTGTATTCCAATGTGATTTCTGTTTTGACTTAGATCTTCCACCACCTTCAACAAGAGAGAGACCTCCTGGGTGTAAAACCGTGTTTGTTGGAGGATTACCAGAAAACGCAACAGAGGAAATTATTCAGGAAGTCTTTGAGCAGTGTGGAGATATAACAGCAATTCGGAAAAGCAAGAAGAATTTTTGTCACATCCGTTTTGCAGAGGAGTTCATGGTTGATAAAGCCATTTACCTTTCTGGTACTTCACATTCTTTAATGGATTTTCCTTGCTTCTCATTTGTATTTTGTGATGCTAATGCATGCTTATTTTCTTAACTTTTATCTCAGCAAGTCTTTCGTGAACTCCTGTGGCTGTAGCATGAAGTGGCAAGGGGCAATTCTGTTATTTCTCTTTGTCTGCCAAGACTCATGCATGGTGTTGTATGTTACTTACCTGGGAGCAATTTCCTGCCATCCCACAACAATGCAACAGATCCTGAAATTCACTATAGAGCAATCTTATTTTTGATTTACACAGGTTTATATAGTTTTGCTCACAGGTTGTGGAAAGAGGAGGGCACCGGGCCAGGAACTCTGCTGTTTTCCAGTGCCAATTTTTCTGATAGGCTGGCAATCTCACTGGCATATTTTTATAGATTTGTGGTACAGCCTGAATGAAGTCTGTCTTTATGCATGCATGTATTCAGCTACTGCATGGGTTAGATTCTGAGCCCCATCTGTAGGCTACGTCTGTTGCCTCCCATGACAATGAGTGCTGCAGAAATGACAGGGTGTAAAATTTCAGAATCTCTTTATTTTCCAGCAAAAGAACAGACAAGAAAACCCTCAAAACAAAAAAAAAAAAAAAAATCAAGGAAACAACCCCCTCCTCCCCCAATCTCCAATTCACAGGGGAAAAAAATTAAGAAGAAAAGATGAAAAATAAGTCTGCTTTCACATTTTTTGGCTTCTGTGACTGTCAGTGTCCTCTTAAGGTTAATTTCCATCATTTGAGGATTGACTTGCTAAACAAGTCCTTTTTCACCTTACTGATTTGGCTCACATGCACTGTATGTATTTGTCTGCACTCCACAGGCTGGCTCATCCATCTTTCTGGGTCCTGGAGAGATTCAAAAGCACTGTTTTGCCTACAATTGTAGTCACTTTCAACCCATATGCAGTGTATTCTTGAATAAACAAGGTGCAGGGAGTGCTTCTTGGCCAAGAGAAGCTGACACGGACTGCCTTACCTACAGCCACCCTCTGTCAGGTGACCTCAAAGCACCCACTGGGACCATCCTTTTGAGCCTGGGAGAGAGTTAACAGTCCAGGACTCGTGTTTGAGCTCCCACCCTGACCCATCTCCTGTTTAGCAATAAGGACAGAATCTCAGCATCCTGTAGGTGTCCATAGGAATCTCCTCCATCTGGAAACAAGCTGTCTCTCAAATCACCATCAAGCATATAGAAAAAAAGAGAAAGGAGAGAAAGAAAGAGAAATAGAGAAAGAAAGAGAGAGAGAGAAAGGAAAAAAGGAAAGGAAGGAAGGAAGGAAGGAAGGAAGGAAGGAAGGAAGGAAGGAAGGAGAAAGAGAAAGAAAGCCTGCCTCTCAACTTTTGAAATATGTCATCAGGAAGAACCTAGCTCCTTTGTTTCTCAAAGGTTTTCCTTAGGGTTTTTAGGTTGTTTGAGGTTTATTATCCTAACTTGGCTGCTTTCTTTAAATACCTGTTTGAAGAAGTACAGAAAATTATGACTTTTATGGGGTCTATGTAAAGATTTCTTTTAAATATTGCTATATTTTCAGGTTTATGCCAGATCTTTATTCCAGTCCAGATTTTTCTTTTTTTTTTTTTTTTTTTTAATTTTCACTTCAGTTCTTACAGCCCCTCCTCCCCTATCCTCTCTTCCTGATTTCCATGCTTCTCATTTATTTGTTTATTCATGTTACTTCCAAAGTGCTGTAGGTCATTGCAGCAGATTAGAGGCATCACAAGCAGTAGTACATTTACCAGCTTTCAGCTTCTCTTTAGGGGACCCTAGTAACAGAACAGAAGAGGGGCACACCAGATTCAGCTGGAACTGGTAACACTGTATTATGATAAAGAAAACAGTGGCAAAAAAGAGAGCAAAGAAAAGATCAAAAATATACAGGCTGCCACCCTGGGCCAGCAACAGTGTTCCTCTAGCTCAGTTTCCTGCTTCTCAGCAGTTGGCTGCATGCTTTACTTCACTCCAAGTCAAGTTTTAGTTTAATTTAATTTGCCTTAAATCCTGAAGGGACCATAGAGGTAGCAAATTCTGTGTGCTGCTGTGTGTCCTCATTCATAATGCACCAGGGTGCTCACTCAGAAGAGAGGACATGAGCAGAAACAGAGGTGAAAGATTCCTTTCCTCATTCTTCCTCATTCTGAATTTTCTGCAAATTTAATTCCAAGTTCCTGGTGCATCATTCCCTCCTCTGTTTCCTTCCATCACAGTTGCGCTGCTGTCTGTGCTTTCTCTTACATCTGCTCTGCAGCCTCCCTTCCCATCCGTGTTTTCCTCCCCGCTTTTCATTCTTCCAGTGCAACTGACAGGGATGAGAAAGAAATGCAGGAGCACTCTGTAGGCAAGTTCCACTTCTTTTTAGCAAGGCTGCTGAACTGTGCAGATGAAACATGAAGCACTGACTGTCCCCCACCACTACCAGGGAGGTCTGGCACTAGGCAGGGGCAGGGGCATGTTTTCCTTGTCCTGAAATATCAGGGGGGGGTTTTACCAGTCTTTATTATATTCTCAAACATAATATATTCTGAAATGGTGGGAACAAAGCATATTTTTGAGGCATTTTATTTTCCCTGTAAGAGACAAAAGAGATGTACAAATATAATATGTGTGTTATATTAGGGGAAAGTCATGCCTTTGATATCTCTGGTATAATGATAATTTTGTCTACCTAATCAGTTTTATCTATCTACCCCATCTAATCTCATCAAATTTTGCATTTATCCCATGCTTATCATCAGAATAGAGCAAGTGATTACAAAATCCATCAAGCAGTTTAATCACTGGGGTTTTTTTCTTTGTACTCCTAAGTACACATGTATGAAAAGGGAGACTGGAAGATGGGTAGAAGACTATGATAAGAGTGTCGACTTGAGGAAGGCTATGTTTCATTTAACCTTTAAAGATATATTTTGATCTCCCAAGGAAAAGACTTTCCAAAATCATCATACCAGCCCATGAGAAAGCTCTTTCTCAAAACTGTATGTACTTTACTCTTTTGGCTGAAAATTCAGTAACTCCTGCAAATATTGATGGCCCCAGACTTGAAAATATGGGACAAACAGGTGTCTGGAGACAGACCTGTTTATACTCCAAAAGCCCATGTGTGCATTTTTCCTGCGCTGATATTTCCCCTGTGGGTTTCCTTTCAGTACCATTTACTTGTTTCATTTTAAGTTCTCTCTGATCACCATTAACACTCTGATCTAGATCCCCAGTTAGCCCTCAGCTATTGGCTGGTGCCCAGTATAGCAACACTCAAAGGTAAGTCAAGCCATGGAGTTTGCACTAGACCTGTGATATGAAAATACTGTTTGATTTTTATTTAGTACTTTCATTAACTTTTCCTGTTTCTGCTTCTTTAAAGTGAGGATCTTGGCAGGTTCCCAAAGACTTCTCGTCTTCCACTGTGTGCAAACCTGAAATTAAAAATGACAAGCCAGGCACAAAGTTAATGCTAGCTGCAGCCCTGAGCAAAGAGATGGGGAGAAAAATTAATTGCCCATGCATGAAGGGGAGGCAGTGCCAGGTGTTTCTCTTACACATTCAAACACCCTCAAACATCAATAGGGAGACATGGTATTGAAAAAAACCAAGCCTCCCAGCTGCCTCGAGGCTCAAAATTTCCAGCACAGATGGGTGCCTGAGGATCTCATGTACAAAACAACCTGCCAGTTGTGCATGCAGAGTCTTTCTGGTTATCAAACCATCAAGGGTCTGTTCTTCACTGGCCAGGTCATTGGTCCTGTAGTGTCTAAAGCCCAGTACATGAAGGTGCAAGAAACCATCCTTAAGGTATTTTTTGTTTCTGTTAAGGGAAAGATGCCAAACTGTGACCATTCTGATCTGACTTTGAAGCTAATCCTGCTTTGGACTAGGTGATATCCAATGTCCCTTCTTAGCTAGGTTATTCTAAGTTTCTGGGCTGGTGCTAATCACTTGGCTGGCTGGCCCCCTTCAGTCTTAATAGTTAAACAAGCAGTCACATTTTTCTAGTGTGATTCATGGTAAATTTCCAAAATCTGTTAATTTGGTTTCCCAAAGGGAACCATTTGTCCAGTGCTACTGCAATGTACACTGTTCAAGTTTTTTTCCTATTTACTTCAAAAATGAGGGCCACAACTCAGCTTCTCAGCTTTGCCAGTGCACACAGAACCTATAGATGCATAGTCCTTTTCATTAGCTCTTTATTCACCCTATGTGAGGGGCCTTGAAGTCCACAAGAGCTTTGCCTCCTGCAGTGCTGTGTTTCTGACTCTGCCCATAACTATTGTGCTCCTGCCAATGGAGGCGAAAGACAGCGGGGGGAGAGGAAGAGAGATTGAGTCTTCCTGGAAAGTGCAGCCCAGCTGGGAGATCTAATTTTAGGTTCACGAGACCTGGCACCTTGGCAGTGTCCTTTGCATTGCTGATAATGCTGTTCTGGCACAGAGCAAACACTGTGTGAGGAATGCAGCTGGCACGCCAAACTGGCGGGGAGCAGGGGGCTAACATTTGTCACAGTTATCAGGGTAGCTGCACCACTGACCCCTTTTGGCTGACTCCTTTGTGCCTACACCTCTGTGGATAAAACCATATAATTACACCCTCATTAGTTCAGAGCCCAGTTCTAAAAGGTCACACACACTCTTCTATTATGTCGCACTGAATAGGGTGTATCTTTAACTCTTCCCTTCAACGCCTTGGGACTAGAGCTACATACATGGCCACAAAAAGCTTTTGGAGGAAAAGAGTGGTGTTTGCTTCTCTAAGCTAGAGAAAATAAAGCCAAGACTAATTTAAAATAATAAACAGTCCCGTCCTTTGACACTCCTACAATACCCATGTTTACTTTACCCCAAGCTCCTGAACCTTGGAGACCAGATTTGATAGGTTCCATTGGTAGGAACCTATCAAAACCATTCCTTGGTAAGGCAGTTTTTCATGCCTTTTGGTTTTGAAGGACCTCTGTAACACTTAGCTCAAGTTTTTCATCTGGGTTTGCACTCCTTGCTGGACAATGAAAGTCATATCTTTTCCTCACCTGCAGACTCCTTAGCTGAACTCCACAAGGTGTTTGAAAGGAAAATGTTAAATCAAAAGGCACCCAGATTATTTTTTATTTGAAGGATTACTACATATATGGATATTTAATGTCTTTGAAGCTATTGTCTCATGTGTGCTGTAGTACAGACAATCCCTTGTATTCATACAGCACAATGTTCTTCCAGCAGTAAAACAGAGTATGCCTAGATACACATTTCTGCAAGGATGTGCTTAATCTACTACACAATTCTCAGCTTTGCTATTCCTTGAGGAAGCTCAGAACTGAGTTTTAACTGTGGTGGTGAGGTGCTAAAGCTCTTAAAACTACAGGCAAACCACAAGACTGGAAGGTAGGTTCTCTTTCTGCAATCAAAAGCAGCAAACACCATTTTTCCTGACATTTTGAATAGAAGTTTCCTCTCCCTGGAGTTATTATGCAGTGGTTGCAGTAGTGTGCATTTCTGAAGAGCTTCCTGTGTGCCAGCTCAGCACAGAATTCATCTCTTCAGCATCCCATCATTTGAGAAATCTCTGCTGGGCTGTTGTGTGTTGGCATGGAGAAATTAGAGCTATCCTGTGTAGACTGATTAATTTTACTCACATTTGAAGGCTCTGTTTGAAGCCTTCTACATAGTATTTTCTCAAACTTTCTTTGAGTTGGCATTTTAAAAGTTAGATGAACTGCTCTGTGTATATATTTGTGCCTTAGAAATAAAACTTGGAAAAAAGACAGGTGCCCAAATATGGCCACAAAAATCTCCTCTTATAGCTTTGGCATGATTTTTTTGACCTCTGACAGTAGTCAAGAGTTTTAGTTCAGAGCAGGACCCTTTTGTGCTGCTGTGTAGCCCTTAACTTAAAGCTGTGCAGTGTGCTAACTTTAGAATATGATACATTGGCCAAATTATGAATATGCAGAATATCCCTAAAGATAAGACACAACAGGTTTCATTATTTGTTATGAAAGGAGTCTTGCAAATGCCTAATAAATCTGTCCCTACTTTAGAAATTACTTTAAGGAATGGTGAACTCAATTAATTTGTAGGTGATTTATATTTGCTGCTAGATTATTTTCACTGGGGAATTTGAAAATAGTGGTTGCAATTGTAAAGTCTCAAAATTTGAGATCTAGCATCACTGTAGTTATTGAACCATACTCTTTGTGGCACAGGAGTTTATGTAGCACAATTTCCATGTTCACCTATAGTCATGGCTTTTAGAAAATTCAGCCTTTCCCCATATTTCCAATTCCTTTGGCAGGGTGGAGAAAAATGCTACACTGAACATGATCTCAACAGGATCAGTGGAAGAAGGACTCCCCATTCAGTCTAAAACAGATCTATTTTAAATAATTGGTTTTTGTTTATCTGACTTCTGTGCTTTTAAAAGTTGGAAGCATCATGTGGGAAAATGACATATTTTGAGAGACTTCTAAACATAAATGTAGGTTCTATACCTTAAGATTGACTTTTTCGTTCATGTACTATGGTGATAGGTGATACAGGAAATGGTGAAGAAAAATGAGTGGATGTATGTTTATTTTCTTGTGAAAACATGGTGATTGATAGATATTGCATAGATATGTGGGAATCTGTTAATTTACATTTTTACCTGGCTGCACTTGAAAAGGGGGGAAAAATGAAGAGAAATTTAAGCAAATAAATCCTGCAACAGTTAGTTCTACTTGTTGATTTCAGGTTACCGCATGAGATTAGGATCTAGCACAGACAAAAAGGATTCAGGTCGCCTTCATGTTGATTTTGCTCAGGCAAGAGATGACTTTTATGAATGGGAATGCAAACAAAGAATGCTGGCCAGAGAAGAACGCCACAGACGTAAAATGGAAGAGGACAGACTGCGCCCTCCTTCACCTCCGGCAATAATGCATTATTCTGAACACGAAGCTGCTTTGCTGGCTGAAAAATTGAAAGGTAAGCAGCATTTGCTACTTCTCAGTTTATTATTCCTTAAAAGCGGGAGCCATGGAGAGGCCAGAGCAGTGAAGCCAGTTTCTGTCGGATGTGTTTCATTATTTGCCCTGTTAGCTTTCTCCCACTGAAATGGCTTTCTTTGCCATTTCTATGCCAATGGTAATGACACTCACCCACCTGCTGGAAATGCATGACATCTGTCTATCTACCTGTGTTTTAACAGCTAAAACACAACCTTCAGAATGCTACAGATGGGGGTTTTTTTCTGTTAAGTTGCTGTAATCATGTATTTTGGAAATACTCTCAGAGCAAGACAACCTGTTGCAAGCATCCTTCTTCACATGAGAGGCCTTATTCTTCAAATTACTTTAATCCTCGACATGTGGATTACTCCATCACATGCACTTGACTGTCTCAGGCATTCAAATTGCCCTCATGAGCTGACACAACTTATCTCTGACACACGCCATCCCTTCTTTCACTCCCTCTTTAGGGTTAGAATTACTTGTGCAGGATAGTGTCATGTTTTGGTATGTGTTTGCTTCCTTGTTTGTTTTTTTCTAGGCACATTTACCAAGTTAATATTTTTCAAGGGTGCACTTTAAGGATTCATTTTATTTTAATAGCTAACATAAACAGTAAGAAACAAGAAATAAAGTTATTTATGGTAACAAAATTTAAAAGAAATATCTAGCAAACAACTCTTCATACCTCTTAGAGTTGTATTTATTTTCATCAAGTGTTTAGCAGTTGTGTTTGGCATTCTTTCCCCCATGATGGCCAAGCACATTGCTTAACTGTGTGCCAGGTCACAAGAAGCTGTGATTCTTGCCACTATTTCAGAATTATCGAGATTAGGCTTAGACTATCTAGCTGTCATCACACTGGTCTCTCTTCTAACTATGAAGTATGTTTGGGGAGCCGAAGAAGGACAGTGCAAAGTGTTTCATCCTTGGAGCGTGGAGCAGAGATGCACCCTGCTGTCTCTCCGAGTACTGCATTGGTTGCTGTTGTTGCTGTTACCTCTGTCAGTTACTAGTTTGGCTGTCTCTCATCCCCACCAGATGCACTTTTCCATCAAATAATTCATCAATCTATCTGATAGATTGGTGAAATAACCCAGATGGGTTTATAGACCAGGAGAAAGAGACCCTAATACAAGAATTTTTAATTCATACCTAGCTTCTAGTCCAATTTTAGATCCATCTGGTTTTAGTTGGCTATTTTAGGAGTTAATCTTTTGTAGGGAAGTTTTTCTTTATGTAGTAAGGCCTACAAGTTTCCTGAACTAAAGCAGAAAATGCAAGACGTCTGGACAATTTCTTCCATATGGCTAGTCATTGCTTGGGGCAACTGAATGTGGGTTTTTGCAAGATGTTTAAGATGACTATATATAGAAGGATTTTTCTTTTCATTATGGGAAGTTTCCGTACTTAATTAAAATCTACTCCAAGCATTTATATTTTTGGTTCTCCTGAGGGAAATTTAACCAGAACTTGACATATATGCTCAAGTTGAATATAAAAAAAAATAATTGCATAATATAGACCAATACTATGTGCATAACTATTTCTCCAGAAATAAACTTTCAGCAATGTACGTCACTTAAATAAAAAAAAGGTAAGTTTATTTTTTTTATTGATTGAAAATCATTAAAATCCAGCAAAAAAATATATTGAAATTTTAAAAGTTCTGCTAATTAACAGTTGCCTTGCTGTGATTGTTGTGAGATTAAAGTCACCAGCCTTGGATGGAGAATACAGAAAAGACCCCTCTCTTTCAGTGAGCATGAGCTGTGCTCTGTTCTAGATAGTAAAGAAGGCAGAGTGGGCTTCAGTAGTTACACTGGTCTGCCTTTCCTATGGCATCACAGCCCGTGTCTGTAAAATAGCAGCATTGAACTTTATGGGCTCCCTTGGGCAACATGCAATCACCACATGAGCTCTTTGTGACAGCCTAAAAAAAGAAGTAAAGCAACAATAAAGAAAATTCTTCAACTCTGGCAAGGGCATTGTGCCAGGGTCAAACCATGACAAAGGGTCTTGTGACAGCCTAAAAAAAGAAGTAAAGCAACAATAAAGAAAATTCTTCAACTCTGGCAAGGGGTAGTTCATCTAATAGACTCATACAATCATTAAGGTTGGAAAAGACCTATAAGATTGAGTCCAACCATCATCATACATTCACAATTTAAATGTGGACTTCAGATGAAAGTAGCAGTGTATATATAGATATACATATATCTATATACACATATAGACATACACATATGCACACTCACTGAGATATGTAAAACTTGGAGTTAAAATCTCAGGTCCCTGTATTATCACCACATTTGCACTGTTGCAAAAGCCTGGAGAATTCATCCTAAAGTAAAGAAGGATGACAATATATCTGCACTTGTCAGGATTTAACTTGAAAGACTGTTTCTTCAGCAGATGCTCTGCAGTTGTTTTCTTCAGGAAGGTCATGACCTTGCTGTGGTGCCCACTTCAGAAGACTCCTGAGCTCTGCTGCCAGCTCATGAGACAGAGCTGCAGGTGCCCCACATGCAGGTTTCAGCTCCAGCAGTGCCTCCAGAAGTTCACTAGCTAAAAAGTAAGCCAAAATAACTAAGAATATCTCAACTCAAGATACTGCTTTGCAACCGCAGATGTAGGTAACTTGGTCTGAATCCAACAACTTTTGTTGTCAAAATAACCTTGGCAGTTCCTGACAGCAAGGAAATCTTATGGTGAGCAGAGATGAAGTAGGCTTATCAGCCACTCCCCTAATGTGGTCTAGATATTTACTGAGTCTGTAACAGACTTGACAATATCTTCTTTTCACTTTCTGCAAACTGCAGCATAAAACTAAGAAATCATTGGTTTTGTGTAACAGACATGGCTGGAAACTCTTGCCCCAGTGTTGTCAGCATATTCCTCTTCCTCTGGTGTGCTGAAATTACCTGGTACAGCAGTGACTGTGGGTGAGAAAGTACAGAGGAACTTTTGTGCCAGTTGGAAACAGAATTTCATTGTAAATTTTCAGCCAGGCAATCTCTACTGGTGTGGAGCTTCACAGAACAAAGGAACGAGTTCTCCAGTGCCTGGTAACTGGGGCTGGGAATCCACTGCATCTGAGGCCTCATATACATGAGGATTTATAATATACTCTCCATTCCCTGTGGGCTACCCTGAATCCCTTCACATCTGCAAAGAACTTGGTTTGAACACTTAATTTTTGCAGAATTTAAAGAAACCCATTAAACTATGGACCAGTGCAATTTTTCACCATTTTGCAATTCAGTGTGTAGCAAAGTGTTTATGTTGTCTCCCTTTCCCTTTTGCTTTTCCCTTCTTTTTTTATTTATTAAGATCTTCATTACTCCTGCAAATGAAGTCCTTCTTAATTCTTCTCTCCTTGTTGGCAGTATAAACGTTTTTTTCCTGCACCATTCATGTCATTAGCCTGAGCTTCGATTATCAAAATGAAATGAGCTCCAGCATTGCAACAAGATGAGTAACATGAAGAGCATGAGATCCTTCTTATTTGTGTTTCCTTGAAAAAATACTTCAGTAAATTCACAGATGTGAACTCTGGGAATCCAAGGTCGTTTACAATGAAGTGTAAATGTTATTTACCTCCTTAAACAGCCTTTCAAAATAGACCTTGAGTTCTTGTTTTGACAAAACCAGCAGAATATTGTGTCTTCTGCAATTACACTAGAAAAAAGTGACTTTCGCTTCTTCTGGTTCATTGCAGCATTTGTGTGTGTCTTTGAAATTTTAATTCCTCAGTGTTAAATCAGATGTGTTATTACTGCACAGTGGAATGTGTCGGTAGATATTTAGGTTCAAATTTGCATGCTCTGACATCTGTTTCCCTGGCTGCGTTATAAACAGTTAAGTCATGTGGTGCCCAGAACAACACACAACTGGAGATAGGCTGAACCTTTTAAGTGGAAGGCTGCTCTGTCAGGTGCATTGGAACAAAACATTTTAATTTGTGCTTATGACATTTGTGTTTCAAAGCAGGATTTCAAACATTATGGTTTTCTTAATTCAAGCATATCTGTACCTAATGGTATCATTTTCAGAAATCACTTCTTGCAAATAAGATCCTTTAAAATGCTACATATGTCTTAGCTGTGGGTAACTAAATAGTTCTATCACTTAACAAAGGCATCTCTTATATCTGAATATCTGGTTTTTTAAATATTTTGAGCAAAGGAGACATAAATATCTGAGAGTTAAATACAATACCCTGGAATTTGCCTCCCTTTTAAATATAGTGTTTCTTTATGAGCAGAGGGAAGTTATTCATACGGTTTTTCATTTTAAGAAATATAATTTAAAAATTGAGAAGCTGCTTCTTTGCCAGACACTGTATTATCCCCTGAAGAGAGCACAGATTGGAAATTTAAATAAATAGATGGCAGTTACAGTAGAATGAGGGATGTGCCTTGCACAAGACTCAGGTAACATCAAGGCTGACAATCTCAACTCTTGCACATCATTTGAAATATAAACAACATTTAATTGCTTGGGAGAGAGGATATTTCACTGAGAAGAAAAATACACTGCTTTCAATATCACCATGCACTTGGGAGCCAGACTGGTGGAGCATGGGAGAGACAGTGCAGTTATGCAGAGATGCAAGTCTCACCCAGAGAGGCAAGTCTCATCAAATTCAGTGCAGAGCTACATCAGATGGGGGGTGCAAAGTGAGATCCTATGAACAAATCCAGTGAATGCCAGGTTTAAATGTTGAGACTCCGGATGTTTTTTTAACACAATTTTTTTTTTTTTTTTATTAGTGGTACATCAGGACAGAGCCCTGAAACAGACATGTTTCAATTCTTTAGCATCAAATCTGTTCACTCACCCTTCCTGGTTTTAGATTATCATTTTCTCCTTCCTTCTTCCATATGCTGCTGACATCTGCTGTGGCACAATACATCTGGCTCCCAGAGCCTTGCACAGGGGCTGTGAGCAGGCACGGTGCGAGGGCACTTTTGTCTGCTGGCAGAAGAGCATAAGGTGGGTTCAGCTATCAGCAGCCTGGTAACCCAATTCCCTGGGCATGTCCCTCCCAAAGCCTACAGGAGGTACACTCACTGCTTAGTGCATCACTAAAAGCATCCTCCCTCACCTCAGCTGTATTATCAATTCAGATTCTGAGGTTTTAATATAAACCCACTGGATTAAATGTACCACACTGCAAAATGACTCAAGTTAATTACTAAGAGCTGGGAAATGGCAGCTCTCTGATCTGAAAGTTTTTGGTGTGATTTTGAGAAATAGGGAGGAAACTCAATACTCTCATAATTACTTTTCTTTGAAAATAATGGCATCAGCAGGAGAAGATAATGTATTTCTGTGTCTGACATGAAACACCCACCCCAGGAAGAATCTTGTGTGATTTAATTTGAAAGAAAGAAAGAGTTTGATTATGTAGGGGGAAGAGACTACTTTTTAGTATATCTTTTAGTGAACATATATGTGTATTTTTATCAAATCTAGTGTCATTTAGAGATTTGTTACATAACTGGAAGAGTTTCTTGGTTATAGTATGCAGTTAAGGCTATTTAAAAAATAGTAAGGTGGATATTAATCATTCTTTAAAAGAACCCTTTGGCAGTAAGAATTTGTATTTCTTGATTCTTACTTGTTATGCAATGCCACTGGGTTAAAAATGTTATTAATCCCAAAAGTACTAGACTGATGTGTATGATGCATAGCACAATTATATAAGGGATTTGAGCTGGAAAAAAAAAGAAGGTGAGGGTAGTAGACTGAAGTTGTGTTTCTAGGTCACTGGCAGGCACTCTGTACAGAAGAAGCTCTTAAGCCAAGAGAAAAAAATAGGTTGTCATTTTGGCACCAGAAGTGGTGTGTGCTGGGAAGAAAATTGTTCCTGATGCACGGGGGAGCTGGGCTGAGCCTGCTGATGAGAGAGGTTAGTGAACCTTTTCTCTGACCTGATTCACCCACAGCAGTCACCTCCTAAAGTTGATTCTTTTTTGTGTTGAATTCAGTCTTTGCAATTTAAAATCTTATTTGTAGTTTAATAAATTATCAAGTCAGAAGTCAGATTAAGAGTAACCTTGGCCATACATCCTCCCCTGGCTGCAGTTATATGCAATGAAGAAGTTTGCATCCTGAACTGAAGTGTGCCAGCTTCTTGTTTGAACTGGGCCCAGTTTGACAAACTGGAGCTGGAGTCTGAGCAGCTGAGCAGTGCCCAGGCAGACTGAGGGCAGTGAAACCATGAGCAAAGGGATGATGCTGAGCATGGGGGTGAGGCAGGGAACACATCTTCCCATGGCACTGCTACAGCTGACAGAGGATGGCTGTTAATCAGAGGCACAAAAGGAGAGACATATCCCACCACTCTTGTCCTTCCTCTGCCTGCCCTGCAGCAGGGTCTTGCCCAGTACTCACCAGAACACCTTCAGGGGGTGTTTGTTAATTGTGTTTCTGCTGGTTGGGGCAGAACTCGGCATAAAGGTGTGCCTGCCCCTTCCCATCATACAGAGTGGCCAAGAACAACGAGATCATTAATGCTTCCCAAAACACAGGCAAACAGCACAGGAGCTTTCTAGGTGTAGTCACCGGAGTAAAGACCAACTGCTCTGTCTTTTCAGCATGTCCTTGCAAGCCTGGGAGGTTGCATTAGGGGAGCAAGATTTGGGACAAGAGACAATGTATGGTGACTCCGGACAGCACCATAGCCCATAGGACAATGTAGAATGTTTGCTGTGATTTAGAGAGGCTCCAAGTGTTGTGTGAAATATCTCAGATACTTTTCAAACATTTGAGAAAGACCAGGGTTGAAAAGATAATAACAAGGCTAAATCAGTAGCCCAGTGTTTGATCTTGTCCTAGTTAGAAATCCAGCATGCAATGTCACTTTTGAAACACAGAAATATCAAGTTAGCTATATTTGCAATATATCTATAAATGTAAAAATTATAGAAATAAGAGTGTTTGAATGCCTGGCTTCAGAGTGATGGATTAGTCTGTGTCCTTTCTAATGGCTAAGACCTTAAACACCATCACCCAAGTTGTGAAAGCACCTGATGGAGGTGCTTAACACTGAGAGATAAATAGTCACATTTGACAGTACTCTGA
The DNA here is from genome assembly GCF_014805655.1 of Passer montanus. Classification (NCBI taxonomy): domain Eukaryota; kingdom Metazoa; phylum Chordata; class Aves; order Passeriformes; family Passeridae; genus Passer; species Passer montanus. The sequence goes on along the minus strand of NW_024368374.1, from coordinate 4,982,450 downwards.
GCTGAATTCTACCCTGTGTTACACCAGGGAAATGCCATAAACTGAAAGTAAAACCTCTGTTCCCAACACCTTTTCCCAGGATACCATTCTGTAACAGCTGTTGTCGCAGCTTTTTCAATTAAATGTTTATTCTGGTTGGGGTTGCTTAGAGGTGGTCAAATTACTAGCAGAAAAATGAAAAACATTTGTCAACAATTATTCCCTTTTTTCATAGAAATATTCCTGTTACAATTTTCTGGGCAGCTCTAGGGACGCATTTTCTTTTCTTTATATTTCATTTCATCTAAGTTGTGAGCTAGGATTTAAATGTCAAATATCTGTAGTTGATAAAAGAGGAATTTGAAATATCTTATCTCTAGTGCCCTGTGATTGAGTCTGGCAGCACCTGGAAATCTCTATTGACAGAGACCCAGCAAGCCATCCTGGATGGATGGGTAATCTTCAAATGACACGATGTTGTCAGAGCTTGTGTTAGAGCTGCACTTTACAGGGACACGCAGGGGTGCAGGTGCTTGCAGCAGGTGCCCTTCTGGAATGTTGGGGTTACTCCAACCAAACGTGTTCCTGTTGCTGGGATGTCAACACAGGAGCAGGCCAGCCCAGGCTCCCTTTGCAGCTGCTTGAGGGCAGCAGGCACTTTCTGGGGGGTCACAGTTCACCTCACTGTTAAACAAACAAAAACAGGACTGATAAAACCTACCTTATTTGCTTAGAATATGCTGTGACTTGGAGGAGGAAAAAGCTCTAAGAGTAAGAAATAATTTGCCACATGCTTATTTTAAAAGAACAATTACATATGGGAACATGTCTTATATAAAGGAATTTATTTGAAGAGTGTGTTTTTAAACAGTGTATAATTATGTGCATCCTACCATGAGGGAATAATTTTGAACAGAATTAGGAGTTTTGTTTTATTTTTTTAAATAAATGGCTGCAATCATAAGGCAGTTCACGCTCTGTTTAAATTAGATTCCATTGCTGCATTTCTTCTACTATTTACCTACTAACTAAAAAAGAAATGAACAATCTCATATAAAAATCTGATTTTCTAAGGCAATCTCTCATTGCTAAGAAAGTATTCTGGATGGAAAAAATGGGTTCACAGTAAGTTACCTTATCCCAGTCAGTAAGTGAGCTCAGAATATAAAGAATATAAAAGTTAGAAATTAAGGTGACATAAAATTTAAAACTGTAGAGAAAAGATTTTATTAACTAATGTGCTACTGTTGTGCATATATTACCCTCTAGCATTTTTGAATGTAACTTCTAATTATGTAATCAATGAAGATGCTGATATTTACCATTGAAAGGATTTTTTCCTGGTCTGTGAGCAGAGCTGTGAATTAACTATAACAGTCCCACAGACCTCTGCAGCTCCCTGGAAGTACAGTATGATGAAAACAGGTTTTCAGCATGTCCGTTTAAATGGGTAGAATCTATGTGGCAGAAGGATAATATGTTTACGAACATCCCTTACAGACACCCACTGTGTCTGATAAAAACAAAATGAGGGGAGGGTGGTTTTTTTTTTTCATAGATGCTCTGTAGCAAAACAACACATATATGAGTGCTGGGGAGAGACTAAAACAAGGAAAAGGGAGGATATTTCTGTGCTGCTGATTTTCCTCATGCATGGGTACATGCTAATATTGCCAGAAACCATTACAGGTTATTCTTATTTACTAGTGTAATTATAATAAACATTGTGTTTCAGGGATGAGTTCTTGGCTGTATTGCATCTTTGACATCCAGTTCCCATGCAACTCAGCAGGCTGAAGATTTTGCCCAAGCCTTTTGGAGAGCCTTATCCTTGTGTTTTCTTGCAGTGAAGAGGCTTTGCATGAGTCTTGTTCACATTTGGCATTTCTTGGGGTCTATATTCAGCCAACCTCGCTCGTCAGAGCCATTTAATGCATTCCTGCTGCATGCATCCAGCAAAGCTCAGGAGTGGAGTCTAATACAAGGGGACAATATGAAATTAAAGGATGCCCATCTGACTCTTCCTGTCCAGCAAAAATTAATGAATGGTGCTAATGAATCACATTTTAATGTTTTACAATAGATACACCATTGTACACAGGGAATGCGCTTTTTTCTTGAGGGATCTTGGGTGAACATGCCTATTCAGCTGTGGAGAGCAAATCTTATTGCAGTAGCTGAAATCATGTTTCAGTTAATAAGATGTTAAAGATCAGGCAATGTTGAAATCTCTTCTTCAGCGGCTGTGGGCACAGAGCATGTGTCCTCTAGTCCTCTCTGTATTTTATGCTACTCACCTTTTAAGAAAGTGATTATTGATTCAGAATAAAAGCCAAAGTCATAACTTAACAATTAGTATTTCATTATTCTTTGTACATGGAAAGCAGAGTCTGACAAACTGTGTCACATATTTCTGTATCCTGTAACACAGCTGGCTGGGTTTAGTATTTTCTAGTTTTTGTTTTGAGTGTCTGTTGGTTATGACTACAGTACATCTTCCTGCCATGACCATATACCTTCTCCTACAGAAAGGTGTGCATACCATCTAAAATATGTGTACAGAAATATACCCAAAAAGCACTAGATGAGATGTTTAAAATGAGTTGTTGGGAAATTGAAGTTTTATAGAATAAAATCCTGGTGAAAAAATGATATCAAATTGCACAAAAATGGTTCCACAGGAAGACACTGTTGTAATAATATTTTCTTGCAGTTCAGTCTAAATGGGACTTAAAAAGAAATGTTTCCTCTTAATCCTGATGAAGCCTGAAGTGTAATGGATGCTGTGCTTAGAGTATTTTGAGGAAGCTGAGAGCACTGTCGGAGGAAAGAAGATTACCTGGGGAGGGAGTGTACAAAATCTAGCCTTCAGTTTTGGCGATCTTTCTGCAGAGAAAAACAACTTTCATTACCTGAATGGCAAACATGAAGATGTAGTCTAGGTGTTTTCCTGGATTCATTTGGAATCCTTCAAAAAAATATATATGTGAAAAAATATATAATGTGAAACATAAAACAAATAGTACAAAACAAATAATACAAAACAAATGCAGGTACATTGTCTGTTCAAAGCAGTTCCTTGTAATTAATCAATGTTTTGAGGAGGAATTGTTCAGCCTCAACATTGTTCCTTAATTAACAACATGATGTTAGTGAAATCTGTTGACAGAAGTATGGCTGAGCCTAAGCTCCAAGACTGAGCTTTTGGCTGAGCAGATTAACACAGACACATTTCATTTCCTCAATGAATTACCACAGAGGTCTTCTCACTCCCGCTGTAAGGTCATTCCATATCGCTGAATGGCTTAAGGGACACATTGCAAAAGTGAAGACTCAGGCCACAGGGAGAGGGGGAGGCTGCTTTTTGTTGTGAGAAAGCTATTAAAATAAGGAGAAGACAAGTCTTGAAGGAAGATTTATGTAGTTTCACATGGCTGTATTGGCTTCTTACATCTGATAGAACAAAGGACACAAAAGTTGCCCAAAATGATATACTGCAAGCAGGATTTATGGTGATTTTAATGTGACATGGAGCAGAAAATGTGTTCTCAGCAGGATATTTATGCCTGCAATTTGAAACCTGTGCCATGGTTGTTCTAGATGATAGCAAGTTTTCCGAGGCCATCACGGTGCTGCTCACCTGGATTGAGCGAGGTGAGGTGAATCGTCGCTCTGCAAACCAGTTCTATTCCATGGTGCAGTCGGCCAACAGCCACGTCCGCCGGCTCATGAACGAGAAGGCAGCTCACGAGCAAGAAATGGAGCAAGCCAAGGAGAGCTTCAAAAATGCCTTAACAGGGATCCTCACTCAATGTAAGTAACTCCCTTTTTGTCAGTGTTGTTGTAGTGATGGTGGTGGTGGTGGTAGTGGTTTTATCATTTTGCTTGTTTGTTTGGGGGTAAGTAGTTGCAATGCAGTCATGCTCTACTTCACATCCTATTCCATACTCTATGGCAGTTTGGAGGATCAAGGACCATTCCTAAGAACTTATTATTCAAGGTGAGCAAAGTTTCAGTAGTTTTTTTTTTATTAATAGATGAAGACGTGCTCTATTCACAGTGTCTACTGTTGTGTAGACATAACGCTTCAAGAATGGACAAGACAGAGGCCTCACTGCTCTGAGAAAAGGTCATGGTTTTTTTGAGAGAAGGGATATGTAGCCTGTGTGTGGCAGTTGGTTAACTAGGTCAATTACAGAATAGAGCACAATTAGGTAATATTTTTAGCCTGTGTTTAGGTAAAAGGCAGTAAAATCCAGTAACTTATAGGGGTGTATTCACAGATAAAGGCCACCTCCACAGTAGAAAAGTATGCGGTACTGCTGCTGGCATCAGGACTGATCTGCCAGTATTAATTGGGCAGATAAACTGGCTTAAATATCTAGTGCTGGCAGCTGTTTCCTTAGTACAGAAATACAATCAATGAACTTACCCTAATGAGGTTCCCTCATAAAACAATGATCAAGATACTTGCCTAGAAGTTTTCTGAGGAGAGGAGAATATGAGAAGAAAAAAAAAAAAAAAGAAAAAAGAAAAGGCAAGGGAAAGAAGGAGAAAGAAAACTGATTTAATTGTTGGTGGTTTTTAACATGTTTACTCATGGCTCCTCAAGGAAGAGCCATTATTATACTCAGAAAGGTGAAACCTGGAGCCTGCCCTCATGTACCAGTTGAGAACAAAACTCAAGATAATTTACCAGATAGAGGACAGTGAAGTTGGGCAGCTGTTTCCTTAGTACAGAAATACAATCAGTGAACTTACCCTAATGAGGTTCCTTCATAAAACAATGATAAAGATACTTGCCTAGAAGTTTCCTGAGGAGAGGAGAATATGAGAAGAAAAAAAAAAAAAAGGCAAGGGAAAAAAGGAGAAAGAAAACTGATTTAATTTTTGGTGGTTTTTAACATGTTTACTCATGGCTCCTCAAGGAAGAGGCATTATTATACTCAGAAAGGTGAAACCTTGATCCTGCCCTCATGTACCAGTTGAGAACAAAACTCAAGATAATTTACCAGATAGAGGACAGTGAAGTTGTTACATTGTAATTTCTGAATCATACCCCTAATTTTTACATTTAAAAAAAAGGCCTAAAGGCTTTTGTGTAATTTATTTCTTGTTCCTCACTGGACATTCTTTAAAAGTTAGGGTTGAAGAGATAAGCTTGGATGGACTCGTATGGCTTAGCAGAGCAGCCATTAAAGCTTCCTGCATATGTGGTAGAGGGCTCATCATCTCAGAAGACAAATTCACCATAGGGCATATATCCTAATGTAAGAGTTTAGATGCCAGAACTTGGAATCAAAGATTCTGGGCCAAGGACATTTGATTTCTGTGGACATATGTTCAGACAGTAAATTTAAAGGACCAGCTAATTCCCTTGGTAATTTGCTAGGCATTGTTGTCTTCTGTCTCAGCATCTAAAAGGCAGTGTGAGGCACAGAGATGCAGGCACCACACATGGCGTGCTGTTCAGTTCACACCAGGGCCTCTCTAGTTTTGTGTGCGACAGCCAGCCCTAGCATTCAGAAATGCCTTCTTCAGCTGCATTAAAAAAGTCCCCCATTGTCAGCAGGCTGAACTTTAGTTAAATCAGTCTAAATTAGCCCATTTGTCACCAACTGTTGTAGAACATCTGTCACTTGGAAATAGAGATCCCTGTAGTTTCAGGTGGAAATATGCAGTTTTGGCTATCTGTTTTGCTCCTGTAATGTGCTGAATGCTGAACTTACAAAAACAGAAATAGCTCTTCTGGCTTCAAAATGTGAGTTTCCTAGTGCCACAGTAACAGCAGAGTCTGTAAGAAAAAGGTTTCTGACAGATCTGGCCTAGGAGGACAAGGTCAGCAAGAAGCATCCTCAGGGAAAGGTGTTACACTGTGGATTTTATAAGAACAAGTTTTACAAGCTTTCCATATGTTCTTCATTGTTTATTTTATAAACATCATTGACCATTATTAGCATTAATATGTCTTATTAAAATTCCTTGCAAACTTGCTGTGAACAGATGGATAATGTTTTTCCTTTGCACATGTATATGTCTAAGATTGCTAAGCATGGAGATTCTGAAATGAGCTTCCCTTTTTCAAGGAAATTTGAATTGATCTGTATTTGAATGGATCTGAGGAATGTCTTTCGTGCATCTTTTTCCATTGCTGTTCCACAGTCCTGCATAATTGGTTACAATATGTCAGTTGTTTTATGAACAAGAATTTGAAAATAAGAGATGTCCAAAATAGGTGTGTGTGGACTGTTAAATTCTGCAGAGTGACAAAAACACACTTCTGCTCTTCTGCAGTAAGAATCCAAAAGTCTAGTGTAATGCTGCAGCTGTGTGGCCATTTGACATAAATATTGCAGTATTTTAAAAATATCATGTGGCAGTCCTCTTTCATGAACTAGGTCAGATGTCAACTTGGAGCTGACCATACTGGGCTTTCTTTACAGTTACAAGAGAAAAATAAGTATCTCCACGGAATGAGTCATCAAACTGACCTCATGGTGCTCTTCCAATGAGATGAATCATCCCTTGGATATGCCATTTTTTCTTTGCTACCCATAGAGGATTCACAGGGGGTCTAGCTCTGAACCAGATGTCCCACTTTTCACATGCCTTGTTCAGAGCAGATTAATCCCACTTATTGTGAACATCATTGATACAGACGGGTGTAGCATAAGGGAAGAACTTGGAGTTATATAAAAATGGCAGCTATGAATGCTATGGAGAGTGAAAAAGAAATAAAATTGGCTTCAATTACACTCACCTGGAACATACACACTCCCACACATACACACACACAGTCTTGGTGGGTCTCAGTAGAAAATACTTTCTTATTAATGAGGATTACTGTGACCAGAACATTTCATCTTATGGCCTAACTAATAAAGAAGTACAGGCGTTGAAATCCCTGCTACAAATTTGTGCCTGGAGGTATTTAGGAGATTACTGAGCAGATTACCCCTAAAAATTTGGGTCAATTGCTCAGCACGTGAATTAATTACCTCATCAAGGTACTTGTGACAGGATAATCTGTGAAATAAAGTGTATTACTGTTGTCACACCACTAATTTATAGCACCTGATTTAAGTGCTGCAGGGACTCTTAGCCTAGGTATGGTGCTTCTTCAGTTATTTAAGGGATAAAGAGAGAAAAATGTCCACTTCCTTCTTTTTATTAAATTACTTGATTTTTTTAGATTTGAATTTGTGCTTAATGTATGGATTCTTTTTAAGGATTTTGAATAGGTCTGCCTTTGTGGTTTGACGTCTATTTATTTCCACATCTTACATACATGTGACACTGCCCCTTGACTTTCTACTTGTCTCTGTTTTGTTTCCTCCCAAACCACCTGTTCTGTCTGTGGTTTACAGACGTTGATCCTCATGTTTAAGGAAAATGGAGGCCCTAGTCATATCCCTGTTGGGCTGTTGGTGGTTTTTTAGACTACACCAAAGCTTCAACTACCTCCTCTGACTCTCTTCTCCATGCACTGTAAACTTTGCCTACGTCTTACTGAGTTTTCAGACTATTTAATGCAGTCTCCCTTGACAACACTGAAAAAGGTACCTATGGGTGAACAAAATTTCCATATTCAAAAATTAATTTGATATCTAAAGAGTAAGACATACAAGGTGGTAGAAGTGTCCCAGTATACAAGTTCATAGGTTATACACATGGTGTAATGAAGTTCCCCATGGCTGGTTTCTGAGCAGATTATGACACTACATCCTTTGGTCATTTTTGTCCATTTTACTAAAGAAGTAATGGACTTAGTGGACTCTGAAACCAAGTCTCCATCCAAGTCTCTTGTGTGCCTGTGGGGAACAGTGGGAGGGTGGTTTTTATCATGGAGCCCCCTGGCCAGATTGCTTCGCCTAGAATCATAGATAGAATCAGTAAGGTTGGAAAAGACCTCCAAGATCATTTGAGTCCAGCCTTTGAATGAACACCACCATGTCAACTAAACCACAGTCCCAAGTGCCATGTTCAGTCATTTCTTAAACATTTCCAGGGATGGTACCTTCACCACTGCCCTGGGCAGCCAGTTCCAATGGTTAACCACCCTTTCAGTGAAAAAATTCTTCCTGATGTCCAGCATGAGCATGAACAAGGGGGAATGGCTTTGAACTGAAAGGGGGCCGGTTTAGATCAGATATCAGGAAGAAACGTAGTGTGAGAGTGGTGAGACACTGGCACAGGGTGCCCAGAGAAGCTGCAGATGCCCCACTCTTGGCAGTGTTCAAGGCCAGGCTGGATGGAGCTTTGAGCAACCTGGTCTAGTGGAACGTGTCCCTGCCCATGGCAGGAGGTTGAAACCAGATGATCTTTAAGATCCATTCTGAGCCAAACCATTCTATGATTCTGTGGATTATGAGATTGTGCAGTTTACCTGCTTTGCCTGTTGCTAAGCATCTTTGGCCCTTACTTGTGAAACAGGAAGTGAAACTAGATTCAGATTTGAGCTGATTCAGTAGACCTGTCCATATAGGAAGTATCAAAGGTTTGGGGAGAAGGCTGTGTGTCATGTACCCCTTTTTCAGACTCTCACAACTGTCACCTTGAGTTTTCCTTTCCTTTCTACTAAAGGACTCCAGTGGTATATTAGATTACATCTGATATTTTTATCAAATAGCTGGTAGGTATCTGACATGAATTACACTCCCATAAAAAAATTGTATTTCAATAATTCTGGAGGGAAAAGCATTCTCAATAGACTGAACAAAATTCTCCTCCTTTCATGTTTCTTCATTCTCATTCTCTGATCCTCCTCAATATGATTTTAGCTGTTTCAATATTATCAATGCCTTCACAGATAGAATCTGCTTTTTTTTTAATGTTAAAAAAGTAAGAAAAATGTTAAAAATTCTTTCTGAGCCCTCTTCAAAAGAATGATTGGCATCAGTTTTGTTTTTTCTCTTTACAGGTTCACTTCAGAAGTTGCTTTCTTGCTTTAGAAAAGATAGAATTTACATTGATATAATGATGATTGCTAAAATCTCTGTCTCATCTGATTTCCTTTAAGTTCCATACTTCAGTACTTTCTCCCAAAAATCCTTCCAATTTTTAGTATTCTCATAGTACCAAAAATGAAGCCAGTTTCATTACAACTATTAAAAGCATGCTGGTTAAAATTCTCTTAGCAGTCAGACTTTTAATATACAATCATGCTTTCCAGAGTATTCTTTGAATTGCTCCACATTAATAACAATTTTTAAAAGGATTTTCCTGCTCTTTAATTGTCCAGTCTTACAGTCTTTCTTTCATTTGCTACTGACTAATTCAAAAATATAAGCTTACTTTATGTGCAATTTTTAGGTCATCATTAAGCTCTTTGTGGAAGAGATTGAGTCATATAATGTGTTTTTACAGTGCAGCCCAGTTCTCAGTTGGTGCCATAGAATGCCACTATAATACAAACATTAATCATTCATGTCATTAGTTGCCACTATTACTTTCTACCTTGATGTATTTCTAGAAATGAAAAAAAAAAAAAAAATTCAGTACAAAATAACCTCTGCAATCCATCCAGTTCCTTTTGTTAGCTCATTTAGTCAGTGTGCTCTTGGCTTGTTTCTATACTGATAATTTGTCCAGTAAAGCTCAGCTGGATCTCTTTATTCTTTTTTCAGTTGTGCTTCTATCTGTGAGGTTTTCTATCTCATATACACATGTTCCCAAAAGCATTTCTATACAGGACGCTGTGGCAGTGGCAGAGAATAGAGATGAAAGACTCAATTTTTATTTGACCTTGTGTTCTTGTAGTTCCTCTTTTTCTTTTTTTTTTTCTTTTTTTTTTTTTTCAGTATAACCCTTTGTGGTTGCAATTTGTAGTATTTCCTATAGCTTATTCTTCTGTGTTTCATTTTCTTTGAATTTCTGCATTCCTTACATTGTCTATAGCTTTCACTCCACCTAAAGTCAATACAAATGTTGGTATTGATTTAAGCATGGACAGAATTTCAACAGAAGCTCTTCTGTTATTTTTAAGATGGTGCTTGTTTTTTTTTTTTTAATGTAGTCCATTAAATATGCATGGTATTTTGCAAAAAAATAAAAGCACTACCTTCCAAGAGACTTCAGTCTATTTTGACAACTCGTGCCACTTGCCTGGAATCTGCATGTCTCCTAGAAGATGACACAAGGTTCAAGGCAAAGAAGCATGTGCTTTAATCACGTGGAAATATGTGCTTGGTTTTGACTTGCCTTGCTGAGTAGAGACAGGGGTGAAGGCCTGATGCATCTCAAAACTGAGGCTGTAAATGTTCTATGGAAATAAAGGATGAGGGAAGAGTCATTAGGCAAGGAAGGAAAGGTGGTTTCACACAAAAGGGTGATTTGGCTGTGTATACCATGTGGTCTGTACGTCTAAAACTGTTCAGACTGCTTATAAATGATTGAATAAACCTTGTAAATATGAATAATGATATGCAACTATGAGTGATTGAAATACTTGCTCCCTTCATTGTGCGCTAGTCATGCTTCATGTCAAATAACTGGATTTATTATAAATGGTGTAGTTTGTGACGATGACAGAGATGTTATGGGGCAAGAAAATAGTTTTGGAAAGGGATAGACTGTGTGGGAGAAAAAGATGGACACACACAGAAAGAACAAAAATACAGAAGGAAGAAGTCATGGCAGGCAAGAGAACATAAGGTATGGCTACGGAGAAGTAAATTTCACACCTGAAGTATGTGAGACACCTCATCCACACCCTTACCCATTTTCTTCAGCAAAATAAACCATATGATGCCCCAAAAACCTGATCTCCTAGGAACATTTTAATCTGCAAGATTCCTGCATAATTATTACTTCGCTTAATGGGACCTGTGATGCCTTAATGTCATTTATTATGTTCCTATATTGCAGAGTTCCGTGGGAGTTCTCTTTTCAGGCAGATTTACGAAAAATGGTGGTTCCCACTTTTGCTATTTTTAAATCTGAGAACTAAAAAGAAAGCTGTGCCTAACAATAAATAAAAGAAGGAATAGCTAATTAACTGCAGTACTTTGGGAATAGTTTATAATCTTGTCAAGCTGATGAAGAAAGCAGCATTCACTTCATCTTCCTTTGAGTTGGTGGGGGGCAGATGAGGTTTTTCTAGGTTTTTTTCTGGTTGTCAACAGAAGATCCATAAAGACCATTCCATAATGTAAGATGGTGGCATTGAAAGAGCAGGTACTGTGCGTTTGTATTTGCCCTCCTGTGCTGTGCTGGTCTGATGTCAGGCTCCTGTTTGTTGAGAAATGACATGAAGGTGAAGTGGTCTTGTTGAGTCCAAGTGATTTATCGCATGGCGCGGCGCCAGCTCTTGTAGTTACACCAAGCTGTCAGTTTCTCTGTTGTAAATTAAACCACAGTTTCATAACCTGAAAGATTTTCAAAGCTTAAATTGTAGACAGATTTTCTAGCAATACCTTGCAGGGCAAACTGGGCTCTCTTTAATTAAATTGGGGTTTTTTTATTTCAAAGTTTAACAGGGAGCGTTCCATTTCTAGAACTATCAGTTGTTGATATACATACCTCAGACAAGTTACTGCACAGGTTCAGTATGAATCCTGTAAATTGAGTACTATTAGTATACCCATACTGCTCCCTCTTTCACTGTTCCCCACTGGATTCCTTACCTGAAAGAAGGAGAAAGGAAAACAATGGCTGCTGACACAGGGGTTTTATATTCTTAAAAGACATGGGGTTATAATAAGTGTTGTGGTATAAATACTTTTTTTTTTAATTTGTCTATGTGGAAGGACCTCCTTATTTTATTAGAAAGTAGTGTTTCTTCCTGCATCACCCAGGTATAGACTATCGACATTCACTCAGCCTCACACAAGCAGATTGACTTGGGACAGTCTGAGTCAGATGGAGTTCTTCCTGCATCACCCAGGTATAGACTATCGACATTCACTCAGCCTCTCAATAACTCACACAAGCAGATTGACTTGGGCCAGTCTGAGTCAGATGGAACAGGAAAAGGGACCAAGCATGAACCCAGATAAACACCCTGGTGGTCTCAAATGCTGTAGTCCTAGTCAAAGGGAAATGTAGAAATAATCTAGAGAGATGACATTCTTTCCAGTATTCAGGTAGGTGAGACAGGGTAGGAGGAAAACATCCTTCTTCCTCTGGTAAGTCTTGTAATTGCTGTCTGCACTGCTGAGACCTCTGTACCAGGATGAGAGCAGAAGAGGTGAGACTGCTAGTAAAGGATGACCCCCCTGACTCTGTCTGCAGGATTAAATTAAGCTGAGCTAGGGCAGGCTGGCCCATGCTGTTCAGCTGTTAGAAAGTTGTTGCTCTGGATCAGCTAGAGTTTTCCCACAAAATGTGATACAGTTTAGAGTTTGATGTAGGCAAGGCGTTTCCCAGGAATGCATCTTTTTGGGAAGAGAGAAGCACTGTTGCTTCAGGGACACTCAGCGTGTTGTGCCCGTTGGTTTCAGGGAACAAGAATGGTCCCTGGTTGGTTTTGATTGCTAGGACAGATGTAGTTATTGGTAGAAAGGCAGGTTGAAGAATGTCATACTTGCAAGCTGGCCGCCCACACAGCAAAACGATTTGGGAGATAAATCACTGCAGATTCTCTTGGTCTGTCCAAAAAGGTGGAATTTGGGGATAAAATAGTGAAGTCCTATGGTTTTCTCCTTTATCGTGCTATGTCTTAACACCATGTCTTAAGGAACCTACAGGCATCTGGTCAGCATGCAGACCAAACTTCTCTCATGGAGTTGCAGATAACTATACATTTTTAAAAGTTTTTTTAAAAAACACAGGCAAACACAAAACCGCAACAAAACCAAAAACAAAGCGGAGTGGCAGATGAGGCATTTTGCACAGCTGTCAAAACCTGTATCTTCATTATACAAATCTGTAATGGCCTTTGCTTATATATCCAGCTGTGGTATGCTTTACTTTAGGACCCATCCCTTGCATTATCTTCAGTCTTCCCCAGGGTGATATTTCCAACTCTTATGTTTTCCTCTGCTAGTCAAAGGCAATCACATCTGTTTCTCCGTCTGTGGCATGTGAATTGAGTAACAGGGAGAGGCTGCAGGTTTTCAGATCTAAAAGTGAGAAAGACAAATTCTTTTTTAAAAGTAAGTAGTACCATAACTAAAAGAATGAGTGTTTGGCTCAAATGAATTAAAATAATACATGTTTCATTACTCTGCAATCTGTCTACCATTTATTTTACCAATGTCACATGACATTTACCTATGCACAATTTTAGCCTTGGACTTAATGCTAAGTTCTGTTCAGCTCATTACCAAATGCCTTTCAGGACTGTTGCCAAAAATATTCTGTTCCATATCCAAAACTGACCTGGAGACTCTAATTCATTCACTACAGCATCTAGCCTTGACTACTGTAATTCCTTGGTTTGCTGGGCTTGGAGCCAAATCGATTGGCAGACTGCAGCTTAGTCAGAATTCAGCAACAGGGCTTCTGACCCAAACCACGCCAACTCTATATCCTCCCTGTGCTGAGACTCTGTATTTGAAAAGTGTGTTATACATTTACTGTAACAGTTTCCTTTACACTGTAATTTTATGGGTTGAATTTTTCTTTTACCCTTCATGTCAACTGTCACACTCTTACAGAATTTTTCTGTGCTAAATTGCCATATATTCTACTCTGACACTTGCAGTAATTTAGTGCAAAGCCCTTTTCATCCTGCGCCCTTAATTGGTGGGATTGGGAGTAAAATTCTACATGAAATCCGATTATTTTATCTGCCATCCAAGACTTTTGTTTTTATTCTAACACATTTTTTTGTTTCTATTTAGTTTCTTTTTCTATTAAAAATTATGTATATCATAATATATAGCATAAAATAATATGCATGGCAGTTTGTAATGTAATAAGCAAAGGAAAAATTGAGTACTTCCTAACTCTTGAACCCAGAGATAAATTTCAGCCTTCACTCAATCATGTATTTAAAATAGACTGCTTGATAAATGTAATGCAGAGCAGAAGTATTCTCTCTACCTCTTCATCTGCAGGGGAGGCTACACTTTGGTTCTCATTTATTTCTGTTTTTCTTTGGTAGTACAATTTTCAAATACCCTGTGTCAAATATTTTCTTGCCCTGGAGATGTTCTAGTTTTCTATTTCATGCAATCTTCTATGCAAGTTCTGCAGGCATTGTTTAAGGGATTTTTGCAGTTTTTTCCTAGTTTTTCTGGTTGTTTTTACATTTATACTTGATAGCAATATTTTTTCCAGGTAGCATTGTTTATGGCAGCAGAAACCGAGTCTTAAACTTCCTATTAATATACTTACTATGAGCTGGCACCTCTAATAAAGTGGCTTGCACTTGCATATCACTCTAGGTTTAGTTATTTGGGTCTTTCTAGCTATTTATAACACAGCAGAAAAACAATTAGATAATAATCCTTTGTCCGAAGCATGCCGTGTAAATTAGCAGCCACAGAATAAGTCATTAGGAAAGATGCAATTACTTACATCCTGTAAGCTATATTGATGGGAAAAACATGACATGTTATGGACCCTTCCAGAACAATGTGGTTTTTTAAATCCTAATTTAGTAAGGAAATAGCTTTGCATATGGTCAATGAAAATTTGATATAGCATAGAACTCACTAACAGATGTTTGACAATGAATATTTCATGTTACTTGATAATTCTACTTACCAGTCACAGTTGACACTACAGTGCATTCTGGAGTTCAAGGTGCCTTGGAGAGATAGATATGACCTGTTATATAGTTTTGGAAATTTCTTCCTGGAGATCAGAAATAATCTGAAAACCATGGTCAGCAGTGAGACTCAGATTATGAAGATATCAGCCCAAAATCTGGGGCCTCTTTTGGCCAGGTTTTACCCAGACACAGACAAAAAATTAGTTAACTTGGGGGTTTGTCAGTTAATATAAACCTTTCATGGCTTCTCCTTAGGGGTCAATCTACCATCCTTCTGGGCTGAGTGCTGCTGGATCACTTACCCATACAAATTTGATCCTGATCAGCTGTGGGTACATCATGTCTTGTCTTCCAGTTTCACAGAGCACAAGCATTATGCCAGCTTTAGGCTTCCAGGGTACCTATGGGAAAACAAATGAGTCTTGGTGCAACAAGAACAAATGTGGCAGAGCAGGTTTACGTTGAATTGCCATCTCATAGCACGTGAATGCAGGATTTTGGTGCAGTACAAAAAGATGTGGATGCACTTCCCTGTACTGTCAAACCATGGCCTTGGCTGCTGTTTAGCTCCAATGTAATTCTTGGAGACCTTTTATGCTGGAATTTGCAAAGCTTCATAGCCTAGATCGCTGTGAATATTGAAATTGTTGTACATACATTGATACTTTGTTTGAATAGAGCACTGCTATGTTGGTCCTTGATACGTACTCATTTAGTATTCTCCTCTGCATCTTCCTTTTTATTATCCCTTGCTACCTGTTTCATAAAGTTTCTTCAAATGTCCTGATTTTTAGCATGTTGTACTCATACTATCCTACCTCTCATCACTTTTTTAATTCCAAAAAGTTAGGTAATGAGTAAGATCCTTTTAGTATTCACTTTGTCTACTGCAGTTATACAAGAAGCTATGGTATCTTCCTAGCTTGTGAGTCCATTGAGGAAAGTTTCTGAAATTATCAGATAATGACTTTTGATAAATCTTAGCACCTGTTCACATAATGGAAATTAAACACTTTAAAGTTCAAATGTTTTTCAAAATTCAGATGATCTTATTAATACTTATTAGTAGAAAATGGCAAACCAGCTCTTCTTCATATCTTTGTGAATCTTTTCTACTTGAATTTCCACTTGCAAACTGAAAACAGATTGTTAATTAAGCAAAATTTTCTGAGCACCTGGGTCATCAACAGAATGACAGTAATTAAATTCTAGCTTCAATTTCTATACACATAATAAAAGAGTGCTTTACCATTTTCATTCTTTTCAAATTAATTGAAAAAATATACACAGCATTACTTCCTTGATACATCCACGCTTTAGTCTAAGCAAGTTCTAATGGGCTGAAATTATCACATCTACCTTTAAAAGTTGAATGGATTACAAATGGATAAGATCATCCCTGTAGGTGTGAAACACTTTCTTTATTGTAAGCTACCTATATGTATTAATTTTAAAAGAAAATGAACTACAATTATTTTCTGTGATTTTAGAAGGCAATTAATCATCCCTGAAATAAAAACTTCCATTAAAAATGTTGTAATTTTCTGGAATCTGAAAGCAGCCTTCAAAAGTGGTAAAAAACAGAGTATAGAAGAAATGTGCTCAAGTGAGAGAGATTTACTTTCCGTTCTAGAGGTGAAAGATATTGCTTCAGTAGGTGAGCTCGCCATTTTAGGAAGGATAGGTTGCTATGTATAATAACATTCTCTACATCTCTGACTTAAGGGAAGAATGAGAGAAGCTCTAGATCAGCAAGATAAGAGATCAGGGCAGAGGGTGTTATAGCACTCTCGCCACCACTTTTCAGTGAGAGGAGCAAGAATTGCTGCAAGCTGCAACTTTATAAAGAAAGGACATTGTTTCCACCCAGGAATCTAAAGAGATAGATAGCAAAGAAACTTGTCAATGAGTTGAAGCATTTTAAAGTTTGACTTCATAGGTTGTCACAGCTGCTCATGCATGAGCACAGTCGATATTGTTTGTAGAAAATCTGGATTTCTTGGTGTTTTCTTCAGTTAATTGTGCTGAGATCAAGGTGACTTACATTTTGGCCAAATCATTTTTAGGCAGGTCACTGTTGTGGAAGACAATTTTACTTGCAACTGAAGTGATGAGAAAGAAAAGTGTTGATAGAAAAGCTTTCTCCACTGAGATGAACAAATAGCTAAAAACTTGAGGATCTTAATTATCCTAGAAAACTGATGGAAATATTAACATTTGGCTTCCGAACAAATTCATTAGAGTTGAATGAGGGAAGCCCATTTCACATCTGTTCTTCACTTTATATGAAAGAAAAAGTGTCTGTTCATGTAAATAACCATACATAGGCCATGGAGACAGCTTTGATCTACCACAGGTGAGCCCTTTGATATTGAGTGGAGGAGAAGCAGCAGCTGCAGCCACAGAGTGCAGGGTTGATGTACCTGTAGGTAGCTTTAGCCTTCTCCAGGTGGGAGGTTTAGCCTTTCCCACCTGCTGACAGGTTCCCACTATCAGATAGTCACCCTTCAAAGCAGAGCCTGCCTGTCCTCCACGCTTCTGTCCGTGCAGCCCACTTGTCTGTACGCTGCTGCCGTGGGAAAACACGTGTCAGGTGGATGTCTCAAGGGTCATTTCTGTGGTCACACGCCTACTGCCACACACGCAGTCCGTGGGAAAACACGTGTCAGGTGGATGTCTCAAGGGTCATTTCTGTGGCACACACCTACTGCCACACACGCAACGGTGTGTGCTAGCACAGGGAGTGGTAGCAGACACCATGGGGAAGCAGCTGCATGCCTGGTTCTTGGTGCATAGTTAAGAATTGTGTAGACTAAAGTTATGGAGACAGACTTGAAGGGAGACATCTCCAACATTGATAAAATGTAAGTACGAAAGACACATCATTGGATGGATATTGATGATGTCGTTTCAGTAATGACATCATCCATAGACTCCTAGTGTCTTTGCTTTGCTTCTCTATAGTGATCACAACATAAATTGCTTGTCTTGTTTGACTTCCTTGTTCACCAAAGTTGAGCAGATTGTCGCCGTTTTCAACGCTTCTACCAGACAAAAAGCTTGGGACCATTTCTCGAAAGCCCAGCGAAAGAACATAGACATTTGGCGAAAGCATTCTGAGGTTGGTGATTTTATTTTTACTTTCTATCCATCATCTCACAGCTGGATTGACACAGAACGAGTGTGATTGTAGCTGGACATAGCGTATTTGGCAATATTTACAGCTACCATTTTAGCTGTTAATCAACTGGCCGTTTGCAGTCTCGTCTACTGTATGAATTGCTCCCATTGCTCTCATTATGGTAATAGTCATTAAATAACATGAAGACAGGGAGCAATGTGTTTTTATTTTTCATGCAAAATTTGGGAAATCATTAGAAGATTATGTTTACTATCTAAAATAATGAACTGACATAGTGAAATTAGGAACAATATTTTCAAATAATGAATTTAGGAGTCAACGTGATCTGTTTTTTAAAGAAGAATTCTGTGGCAAAGATTTTTTTTTCCACTGTGCCATCTTATGATCATTATAAGATGACTTTGAGTGAAAATAAAATAAAAAATTACTTTCCTAAATAATGACTTCAGAATATTAAGTCCGTAACTGTACCCTATTCCTTCCCATTTGTTCTATGTTTATCTTTAAAAAAGTAGATACATCACTTATGTTGATTCTAAGTCTTATGCTTGCAAAGAAACCAGTATAAATGTAATCATACAACCACACATAGTTAGCAGTGTGGGACCATGCATGTGTGACTGTCATAAGCATGAGCAGAGGAAATGGGATTCTAACTCCCCTTGCTGTGAGTGGCAGCAAAGGAAGTGCTAGACCTCATCCTGTGTTTTGGTCATCCAGCTTTCGATTTTAATTCAGTATATACGCTATGAGCCTGTATTTTAAAAAGTAAGTACCGCTGTCTTTGTTTTCCTTCCTTCTTTCCTCTTCCTTTTTTTTTAAATTTTAATATGAGCAATTTACATACACTTGGTTTACTGCCATGTGGTACAGTGTGTTGATTGTTACTATCACAGTCCTCTAAATGATTTTTCTCTGTCTCAGAATAAAAACTTTAGAAGGTAAGGTGCACTTATTTAATTATTTTGTAGTACACTTGTAAAATAAGTGTTGTACACTTAGTTTGAGAAACACTGAAGTGCTGTGATATAAATCATTTGGATAACATTTTAAGTGTCCATTAACTAATGCTAAATTACAGTTGAATACCAATGGCACTAAATGTAACATCTACATGAATACCAAATGAATACTTTATTATCAGTCCTGTTATGGTGAATACAAAACTACTTCAATAATGGGACACTTAAAATAAAATGTTAGCATAATTTATTAGTATAAACTGTATTTTGCATTTTGTTCACAAATATTTCATATACATAGTGGATAATGCCTTTGTTCAATTGAAAGTTGGGAAGTTGGGGATTGATCTTTGTCTTATCTTTTAGAGACATATGAAAATATTATTTGCTAGTAGATTACTTTAATTATATTAAGATCATCCCTTCTTAAACTAACTTTCTGTAAAGGGATGTGGTGTGTCATTCATTTGCTGGTTTCTAAATATTTAATAAACTGAAATGTGTAAGAGTTGGACTTTTCAGAAATGTTAATTCTCTACTCATTTTTTTCAAAAATTACTGCCTTTTGATTTTAAGAGACAACGGCTAAAACAATTCAAAATTATGTATATCATCTAGCTAAACCAATACATTTCGGAAATGCCTGTTTTTCAGATATGAAATGTGATGGAAATAAACCAAATGGTATATTTTATTGCAATTGTAGCTTCTAACCATGATACTATCTACTGATTTGTTTAATTACTTGATCATCTTCCAGTTTCTTCCTGAATTTAGTAAAGCTTTGCTAGAAACCCAAGGCAAAGAAAAGACTCATACACATAGACATTCCCCATAGAAAATCATTGACTTTGCTGATAATGTAGACACTGATGCAACAAGAACATTCGTCCACTAATGAGGAGTAAATGTAAGAGGATGTCTGCTCATATATGCAGTATCCTTCCCCAGGAAAATGTGGAGGGGGCCTTTTCCACTAAAGAATTCAGAAATGTCTTGCCAATTTCTTCCAGAGATGCTTCTGGTTTCATTAGACACTGGTTGACAATTTAGCCTTTTAATTTTATTTTTTTTTTAATTTGAAATTATTCCCCTGTAAAACACCCACTAATTATGTTCCTTGCCTTTGCTGGAATTAATGAGTACAGATACATTTTTCAGAATATTTGAGATCTGCCGATGAGCCAAGGGTACAGCTCAAGAGAAACGCCTTCCCTTTTTTTCACGCAGCACCTCTCTGACAGATTATTGTTAATTGCACAGAGCTGTTGTCGGACTCCTCAATGCTGTCTCCTCCTACCACACGACTCTCCCTTGTTTCAAAGACTTCAAACCACCTGTTTGGGAATTAAGCTCTTTGTTGGCAGAAAAATTAGCTGTCTGCGGGTGGACAAAGCCTACACTAATCACAGTGCAGCATCCTCATGTTACACCTGACAGGATTATTAGGACAAAATAGAGTCCTCTCAATCTTCTCAGTGCTGCCATTAAAAAGGCAGCCGCTACACCCGCGCCAGCTTTTCTACCCAGAACAAAGACCGTCTAGACTCCTACAAAGCCCGCGTGCCTGCTGATCCTTTTCCTGGTGACATGTGCAGGGGATGCCTGCCTGCCCTTGCAGCAGTCACCCGGAGACCGAGCTGTCCCTGCTGCCACTCCTTTTGGATCAAGATGCAAGGATTTTCAGGCCAGCATTGTGGGACCAGGTCTTTTAAATCCAAGGCAATCTGGGCATAGGGACAGAGGGTGAGATTCCTTTGACCAGCGTTAGGTGCTTACAAATGCACAGCTCTTCTTCTGCACTGTCTGCACTCAGCTCCCTTCGCAATCAGCAGAGAGAACAAGGCACTTTAAGGATGCCTTTTAGTTTATAAAACTTTGTGTGTTGGAGACACCTACATTTGGCCAAATGAATCGTACCCCAAGTGGCAGAAGGAAGCAAGAATTAGCTAGCCCTTAAGAAAGCTGACAATCAGTCTGCTTTATACACCAGTTTTAAGTATTATCCCTGCTGTTAAAACATTTTTCCTATGTTTGTCAGGCCTTAAGATCACTCAACAGGGAAAGTCACTTTTTCTCTTGTTTTCCCTGAATGTTACTTTTGATAAACTCAGTTCTTTCACAGGAATAATTCCCTGTGCTTCTTGTTTTATAAATATTCATATACAAATAAATATGATTACAATGATAAATTATGTATAATTAAAATCAGATCAGTATTAAAAACAGATACTAAATAATGCATAATAGCTTTATGGACGTTAATACTGACAAAAGGTAATTTTGCTTTTTAGGAGCTCCGAAATGCTCACAGTGAACAGCTCATGGGAATCCGCCGGGAAGAGGAGATGGAAATGTCCGATGATGACAGTGGTGACAATCCCAGTAAAAAGCTGAGAGTAGATGATTCAGGTAAATATATGCAATGTTGTTTTAGTAAAAGCAAACAAAAACGTATGAGAAGTGACATTTTAATACCTGATTATATAAGACAGTATCTTATTTTAAACCCTCATAAATTAGTTATTTGAATGATGCAAGATGTCTCTAGGAGATGTCTGTCACCTGCTATGTTCTATAATAATGAAAATTCTTTAGTTCTGCCCTTGGCTGGAGCATTATGTTTCCTTACTGCACTCTCTGCAGCTTTGCATGACAGCATTTCATTCCATGGTAGAAATGATGTTTTATTATGGGACCAGTTCAAGTTATACTTTGGTCAGTATTCTCCAAGCTGTACCTTTCTTTGCAACAAAGACATAACAATCTCTAATCTCTATAAGAAATAGCATTTTAACTGTGGAGCGTTTTTTGTTTCATACTGCCCTTACAATTCACAATATTTCACAGTATGGTACTGCATTCTGCATGAATTAGACACTCATTAGATGGCTATCTTGAGTCCAAGAACAAGGGTGCATGTAATGTGAGTAAGAAAAACAGCTTTTTCAGCCTTCTGCAAATACTCTGCTATCCAGGATGGACACCAATAGGTGGCTCAGGAGCTGCCAGAGTTACTAACTGGTAACATGATCTGGATATATGCATTCCTCTATTTCTTGGCATTGGCCAATAATTTGTGGGTTGCTCACAAGGGTTTGCTTGTTTAAACACTCATATAAAGAATGAAATTTTCAGGAGCTGAAGCCAAAGCATGACTAGAAACTGCCGGGCAGCAGTGAACTTTCAGAAAAATAAAGAAGGAAAGGAATAATATGGAAATAAACTGAGAGTCCCCACTAGGGTAATCCTGATCTAGTCCTTTTCATACAGACACCATAATAAGAAAGACAAGCACTTTGTCCATTCATTGATTTCAGGTCTTTGTATGCCAGTTGAAAGGTGTGAATTCAACCTTGACTAACTGGTAACATGATCTGGATATATGCATTCCTCTATTTCTTGGCATTTGTATGCCAGTTGAAAGGTGTGGATTCAACCTTACTTACAAGGAGAGAAGAACTCTTTGGCTCCTTCTGTGACAAGATACTGTGTGAGATTGAAGGGCCTCAGAAGTAAAGACCAAAGGAACGAAAGTCATTCTAGCAAATAAATTTTTACTGTGACATCTCTCTTGAGGGAAGATTTAATATTTTTTCCTGGAAGAAAAATGCAACAATAAAACCCATAAAGAGCACCCTTAATTTTTGCTAGGCTTATTTTTTTATTTTCTTGATGCCATTAGCAAAGTGTTTGAAGCTGAGACAGTAGGTCAGTACAGACCAGGAATTGCTAGAAATCAGCAATTTTTATGACTATCTAATCATTTTACATCGACTGTGTCCACTCTCATGGAGAAAAGTCACTAGAATTAACAACAGGAAGGTAGAGCCAGAAATACATATAGCCTGCATACCAGAAGAGATGCAGGAATGTTTTGAACTGCAATACTTACCAATTCAGCAGGTTTAACATATGCATGCTTAGGGCAGAGCTGGTCATTTATTTTGTAACACCACGGATAGTAAAGCATGTTTGGTTTTCATGCATGAAAAAAGACATTACTGTCAAAAGTTTTGCTGTCTGAGATTTCTACAGTATTCTATCACAAACAATTTCAAGTTATTTGTATTGTTACAATGTGGGCACTTGAGCAAACCCAGTAATGTGTTGCATTCTAAATCAAAATTTAGCAATATGAATCCACTTGAGTATGTGTCCATCATTGTTTGTTGTACCATTCATCATCCTCTTAAACTCAGTGGAGTTGATCCATCCTGCTGCATACATAGTCATCCAGTTCTCAAATTAATGTTCTTCTTTCAACACTACACTCTCAGTTAAAGCAAGTGCATTTGGTTCTTCCGTCAATGACAATAGAGGGAACTTGGAATTAAACCAAGAGTTGGAAGAGAGAGTTGGAAGAGAGAGTTGGAAAAGAGTTATCAGGTATAAAACATTGGTAAATGAAAAATAAACTGAAAAGGTACTTTTATTATTATTACTCTTATGTACAGAAATGTGATTCTTCTTTCCTTCTTCTGGTGTTTTTTTTAATTACTATTTGTGTTAGATGCCTTCTCTTTCTCTTTTTTTTTTCTCTCTAAGTACATCATTCCAGAACCACCACTTTATCTCACTGGAGTGGCTATTTGTATTCACAGTAACTTCTGTTGTATGAAGAATATCTTTAAAGAGTCTTTTGTCACAAAGAAACCATCTTGCACAGTAAGAAAACATTGTCACTGTGTTTATTTTTAACCCCTTTAAAAAAAAAAAAATTCCCTAAGAACTTTCTTGGGAAGAGCAAGACTTGAATAACATGAAGGTATTGTGCCTCTTCAATTCAAGGACAGCATGCACACATAAAGTTTTAAAAGTCTAAACCCAAAAGTAGCTGAAGCAATGAGACATGATTAATTGATTTGTATGGTTCCAGAGCTCTGCAATGCGTTTTCTGCCATTCCAACAATTTTCTTGAGGACATTATTTTTCAGCCTGCACTTTTTGACAGTGTGAGCAAGACTGTTGGGAAGTTATGGCCCCAAAGCTGTAATAAGTGGCAGAGATTCCCTCAGGCTTCAAATACCTGTGTCAGGTCTTTTTTTCAGTGGTTCACCTGGTTAAATCACTGCTAGCACAAAAAGGCTTAATTAATTCAACAATTTAGAATGGGTTCTAAGACCTCATTCTGTCTCAGTAAAGCACAGTTTCAGGAATCTCCCAGCATAATTTCTTCTTTCCTAGAAGAAAACACACTGAGTGCATCACATCTTCTCACAGCTAGATAGTTAGAATGAAAACTTTCCTCTAGGATATCTGAAGATAAACCTATTAATCACCCTGAGAAAAAGAGGATGGATTCCAGCCCCAGAATTTGAAAACATACTGCAACACTTCTAAGCCCTGAGACTGTGAAGATGTACTTCTGTGCTCAAATGTTTGTCCAGAGTTGCTGGACTTGGGGTTTCAGAGTGTTGTTGTTTGACCTAGCTGGCAACTAAGTATGACTCAGCTGCTTGCTCACTCCCCCAGCCCAGTGCAATATGGAGGAGAATCAGAAAAAAAAAGTACTAAGTTGTGGGTTGACAGAAGGATAGCTTAATAATTGAACAAAATATAATGATGTTGTTAATAATAGTAGTAGTAGTAGTAGTAGAAATTACGATGAAAAGGAAAAAGATATGGAAATAAAATCCAACAGAAAGAAGTGATGCACAATTGCTCACCACCCTCTGAATGATGCCTATCTTGTTCCCAGCATTAATTTACTCCTTCTGGCCAACTGCCCCCAGTTTATATACAGAGCATACTCACAGCTCTGTGGAATACCCCTATGGCTAATTTGGGTCACCTGTCCCAGCCATGCTCCCTCCAGGCTTTTTGTGCACTTTCTCACTAGCAGAGCATGGGGAGCTGACAAATCCTTGGTTTAGAGAAAGCACTATTTAGCAGCAACTAAAATATCAGTGTGTTAACAACAGTCTTATACTAAATCCAAAACAGAACTGCGTCAGCTGCTAGGAAGAAAATTAACTCTATCCCAGCTGCAAGCAGGAACAGAGGAATGTTACAGGTAGCTGACACCCTAGAGCACAATAACATCTGGGGATGAATAAGGTATTCCTAAGAATAATTTGCATTTTATTTTGAGGCATGCCAGATATTACATCATGCAAGAGATCAAATCATGATGCATGTTAGAAACTCACCTGGGAAAATTTGGTCTTGCAACAATTGGAAGAGGTCCATGTGGACTTGTTGCAAACTGTGTCGCTCCATTCTAGACTCAAATCCTCTTCTTTCATCTGCAAATAGTGCTTCTGCCAGCTATGCATGAATTTGATTTATTGATATCAGTGACTCAGAGGCAGAACTGGAATGAGAACTGGCATCTCCAATCTCCTAAACCTGTCTTCCACCCCCTAGTCAACACTGCAGGCCTGGGCCACTGCCCCCTGCACACAGACCTGCTAATCCAGGTGTTTTACAGGTTATTCTCCCCAGGCTTAGTCAATACCCTACTCTATTCTGCAAGCTGAATCTTCAAGGAAAAGGAAAATTTCACTACTTGTTTGTTACGTTGGAGACCATCTCAAACTTCTGCAAGGATAGCCTGAAGAACCCCCTAGGGTATCCAGTAAGTTGGTTAAACTGCCACAGGTGCTTAGGGTACCAGAAATCCTCACAGTTTCACAGACTAAAAGTCATTTGCATTCCAGGGAAAGCTGGAAAAAGGCTGACCTGAGACTGAGTGAATTTTTTTTTCTTTTTTTTTTCCCCCCACAAAATTCAGCCCTTAAACAGTGATTTTTCTGCAATGTGGATTTTGGAGTTTGAAAGAGACAAGAGGATTGCTAAAGTAAAGCTGGAAGATTGCTAAGAAAAAAATTTTAATAATGATTGGCAACTCAGTTAATATATTTGAAAGTCAAGATGCAGCTACTGGAGCATTAGCTCAAGGGAGAAAAAAGAGATTCAATGCTGGAGACTAGAGGATATACAAAAATCTTCAGAATGATCAGGATTTATGGATGCTTCCTCTCCCACCTGCTGGCACGGGGAGTAAGGAACCACATGTAAAAGCTTCAAAAGTGATTTTAAGAATTAGTAAAGATGTGTTTTGTAAAGAAGAGCTGAAGTTTGGTTTATGCCTGCAAGACGCCTGTTATTTTACTGTAAGGGGAGGTGGGTTAATCTTTTGCTTTTGCAGTACACAAACATGCCATTAATTCTAGCAAATCCAGCTTCAGTGGGAGAGTAGAGCTGGTGCTGTGGAAAAGAATTAAATGCTTTGTGCTTGGAGAGGGGTGCAGGAAAGATAGTTGTGTGATTAAAGTGTTTGACTGGGATCCCAGAGCTCTATGCCAAACCCAGCTCTGCTACATAACATACCCTGCCTGGACAAATCAATGAATTTGTATTGTCTCAGTTCTCTAGTATCAAATGGAGACAATGGTTCTTCCTTTCATTCAGCCACTACCTGTTCTGTCCACGTGGAAAATAATTTTCTTGGTAGAGGCTTCCCTCCAGCTCAACAGAACTGCAATAGCCTGGAGGGAAACACACTGGAGCCCTGGGGCATTTCACCACCATTGCACAACCTCTGATGAAGTACATTAATAACATCTCAGAGGCTGTGTGCAAATAACAAATTGCAAGTTGTGCAAGGCAAGCCCAGTTTGAACACGTAAGATTGGTGCTGCTTTGCAAGTTAGGGAGGACATCCTCCATGGCAGCATTTTCACAAATACCTAAAGCAGGTGCCAAACTTAAACACTGAAGTTGGATCTTTAATGCTGTCCTGAACTGATCTATCCTGTTTGCAGCATCAGCTATGTCACTTGCAGTAAGACACAGGCAGTCCACCTCACAGAAGAGTGTAGTCCTTGTGAAACTCAGTATTTGAAAATCCCACCCTGGTCCACACAGCATAAAACAGTCTTCGGGATATTGTTTACAAGTCTGTCTTGAAAGTTGCAAGCCTGGCAAGTCTTCAAGGAAAGCCTGAAACAACACCAAAGTGATCTGTGTCATGCTTATTCATCTTTTCTCTGCAATTCAGTCCTCTTTTTGCTTTCTTTGAGGCATTTATGAATGCAGTGATACACATATAGAACAGGAACTATGGTTTATAGGTGGATTAAACTGGTAGGAAAGCTTTATATTGTTAAAACTTTGAATAGAAATCGCCAAGCCCCAGCTGTGTGGAGCTGAGCTTTGGTTTTCCTTTGTTTCCATCTGAACAAGTGTCACCGCAGATATCATGTCAGGTCTTCTTCTTCCTCGTGATTTCACAGATCAGATAATTCTCCCTTCCTTTCTTGTAAGACTAACCTTTTGGATTTATGGGGGATTTTGTTTCCAACAAAAGTCTGATTTATTTTTCTGTCATTATTCTCCATCCCATAGATTTTTGGCATCAGATTTTATTGGTATTTAACAAACCCATTATTTGCCAATTGGCCTTTAAAACACTTATTGATAAACATAATGTAAAATAACAAAATGTATTTACCTTAGAAATTAATGGGATAGCATTGCTTTTTATTCCTTAAATAAAGTGGTACCATTTCAGGGCCATAAACAGCTGGTATCATAAGCAGCCCTGCAGTGATAAACAAATAAACCCTGTCAACAGACACCACCAACCTGCTTTTAGAAGCATACTCAAAGAAAAGAACATATTTAAAATGTGGGACTCTGAATTGTCACTGTAGTGACACAGTCCCCTCTCTGGCCACAGAAGACAGCTGAACAACCCTTTTGAGCTCTGTGAGCAGAGTAACTTCCCTTCGAATGGAAATGCTCTGGGCACAGCAGACAATCAGCTTTGCTCCCTGGAACCATCAGGGGTGATCACTAGAAAGCAGCACAAGATGATTACTTCCTCTGTGCTGGGAAAAGTCTGCTCTAGTGTCTTTCACAGCATGCCAGTTCAGAGCTGTTATCATCAGGCAGGCTCCAATTTTGTACCATAAAATGCATTCCATTTTTCCCAGAGCTTTTACAAAAATAAGCTGAAGTTCAGGACGCATGTAGGCAGGGGCCTAATTTTATGCCCCTGGTTTTAAGTCCATTTGCCTCTAATAATGCTTCTTGTGCACCTGAATTTAGCAGAAAAGTCTTGATGAATCAGGGCTGAAGGTAGTTCCCTGGGGAATAAAGACAGCCTTGTCCTGTCCCAGGTACTGGGCCAATTCCTCTAGGTCATGCACAGGCTGCGGGATGGAGGTCTCTGCTGGTCCTGTGCATGCAGCAGTGAAGGGGTTAATCTGACTTCCAAATTTTGGAGGAAACAGGCACTTCAAAGGCATTTTCCTAATATGGGGTGTAGGAGAATGTCCTGTTTACTACGAAACAAGTCTGTTGTGCTTTGATGCTTTTCCACTGCCAGAAATACCATTATCTAGATTACAATTTATCAAGTTTTCTGGGTATTTCATACTGATAAGGTTTTATGCAGGATCATTACATATGAGAATAGATTTAATCCTGTTTTTAGTAAGCTTTAAGGACACTGAGGGATTATTTATGTAATAAGATGCAAAGTTGCTATGGAAAACGCTATAGCAACCTAACATCTTCACAAAACCAAGCAGCCACTTGTGACAGCAGTCTAAATTTACATTTATTTTACTGCTATTTTATTGACATTCTTAATGTCTCCTTTTGACAGCATGTTAAAATATGTTTTGCATTCATGCTAGAACAAAATTAACAGCATGTTGTTGGAATGAAGATGATGCTTATAATTCTTGGAGATAATTTTAGCATATTTCATTTTGTGTAAATAGCATTAAAATAATAGCAAGAAGAAGCTCAGGTGCATCCCATCTATTTGTAATTGAGAAAACAATGTACATTGAAAGCAATATTTTACAAGTCAGTGAAAACTAAACTGCTTTTATTTGCTTCATATTGGAATGAAAATATTTTTAAGAAAAAAAATGATTTTGTTATTAGAATTTATTTCAAATCCTATATCTTTTATTATAACTTTCCTGATTCAGGATACAGGCTATAATTTTTCATTAGGTTTCATAAAACAGGGCATCATTTCTAACATGTAAACTTACAGTTTGATAGGGGATTGCTCTATTTAAATGGGATTTTTCTAAAACATAAGATAAAAATACACATTTCACCTTAGGAGGTTGAATAAAAAGGGAAAAAATAAACAAACACAAAGTGATGAAACAGTCTGAACTCTGTCCTCTGCTCATTGCAGTTAATAATGAAACTCACATTGAATTCAGTGGGAGCAGAAGCAAGCTCTGTATATTGATTTTCTTCATCCCCCTCCATTAAGAGTCCTGAAGTGCGGCTGTAACATTGTTGAAGTGGGATGTTGGCAGCAAAATCAATAAAAGACAATATTAGAACATATGCTGTTTTCAGCTTCCTCACAATCTGATATAGCTTGTATTAGCATTCTTCTCCAAATTACATTTCATGCTTTCTATAAAGTGACCTTCCTTACAGTGCCCTCTCCAACATAAAACCTCTGTGCTTTTTCTTTCATATTTAGCCTTCAAGAGAATTATTCCTATTTATAACAGTGAAGGTGGTTGATTCCGAACAGAGCACAAAGAATAAATTCCTTCAAGAATGGCTTTAGCTTAAATGATATTTCTGGCCTCCAATGAAAGATCATTTTTATTAGTGTTTAAACTGAGTTCTAGGGGTTACATTTTCTTAATCATGCTGCCCTTCGTGCCCTCTGTTTTTAGAAGCCCTTTGCACCCTGGCACATTAGAGAAACTAGAGATATTGCTTGAGGTGGAGATTTAGGTGCCTTCTTACCTGCCATTATTTCCGAGAATCATCAGCCATTGCCAGTATATCAGAGGAGATAATGATCAGATGGCTGAGTCTTTCCTTCTTTTCTAATGTCAGTTTCTAAGCTCATAATTGCAGGTTTGGGGATTGTTCTTATGTCATGAGACATGCAAGGGTGGCTGAAGCTTCTAAAGCATTAAAAGCCTCCTTTTCAAAACATGAATCTTCTACTTTCTCACGTGTCCAGTTGACTGCCAGTCCGTGGTGTAGTTTCATGCCAGGAGATAAAAACGCGCCCAGCAGAGTTCCTGATTGAAGCTTTGGGGCTACAGAAATCCCCAAAATACTTCTAGTTAGTGATGCTGTTTTACTTTGGTGAATGAATCTTAGATTCAGAGGAGTTTCTTGATGTCCTGCTCTTGTTTTGGATAAAGGCCATCTCAAGAAAATAAGCCTCTTACTAATGACAAATACCCATAGTATAGCATTTTCATGACAAGTATATTGTGGGATTTGATTCATAAATTTGAAAGCCAAGTGGATTCAAAGCTGCTTGGAGGTGAGTGATCTTCTTTTAGTCTTATTTGGGTTTAGATTCATGGCAAAGAGAAGAGAAGAAGAGAAGAGAGAGAAGAGAAGAGGAGAAGAGAAGAGAAGAGAAGAGAAGAGAAGAGAGAACTGTCCTCTAGGATGTAAAATGAAAGAGTGAAGAACTAGATACTGCACAATTTTATCCAGTTCTCTGGTGGGTCCAGTGTGACTCTTTGAACACCAGCATGCAGAAAGGTGGTTTGTTTTGTTGGTCATGGTTTTTGGTTTTGTTTTTAAATGAGGATTTTTTATTGGTTTTTGTGTTGTTTTTTTTTTTACCTTTCACTGGGCAAAATAGTTTGCAACATTTTCTTTATTTATCCATCCCTCCAAATATTTGATGCATTGCAAGTTTTATCAGATTCAAGAACTGTGCAAGCATGTCTTTACAGCAACTAATTGCTGGGCTGCTTCTGAAACAGCGAAGTGCCCCCACCACACATGTCAACCAGGTGCCTCTTTGGAGCTACTTGGTGGTTGCCAATTCCTAACACCACTTCCTTCATTGCTTTTTTGTCATGTGTCAGATACAGGCTATCTTCCTTCTTAAATTTGTCTGGAGACTAGTGAGCATTTTTAGCAGTCAAGGAAGAACATTCTAAAAAGCAATAACTCTCCCTATGTTGTTCTGAGATAGTAATCTGCCTCATAATGTTTTCTTGAAAGATTTTGAGATGTCTGTGATGTAAAACCTTGATCCTACAAACTACTCCCTGCTGGTTGGAGTGTTTGCACTCACGTTCTGGTCAACACCTGCAGATAAAATGTCCTAAGTCGTGGCTTACTCAGAAAATCTGGTACAAGGACTGTTTCACACTTACCTCTTCAAAGCTACACATTCTGTAAATTTTAATAAAATGTCTATTTCTGAAAGGCCTGGAAGTACCTAACTTCCTACCTAACCTAAGCTCTGTAGAACCCTGTTATCTGCAAGTTTGCAACACATTTTATTTTTCAGAAGCTGAGAAAATACCTGCTAAACATGTTAAATTGTGGAAACGCACAGAGGCGTTTATTTGCATATCCTGAATATTCTGGAAGGAGAAGGAGGGGAGAAAAGGAGGTTTGGGCTTGCAGATACAGCTCTTCTGAACACCCTTCCATTCACATAAGGAATAAATTACTCAAGAAATTGTGTCTAAATGTGAGGGTCAAAAATTACAAGCTTCATGTCATCATTTGCTTATGCCTTCTAAAGCATAAAGGGGTAAAAATGTATTCCCATTTAAAATCCATTTTTATCTAAGGCAAAAGTAACTGAGCAAGTATTTCAGTATTATGCATGATTTTAAAAGAAAAATTAACTCAGCCCTCTAATCCACCACAAGGTTAGAGAGATAGCTGGATAAACGCTCTTCTGCAATTTAAGGTGCAATGGAATTTTGTTCAAAAATGGTTTATCCTCACATTTATAGAAAGCACTTTACATTTGTGAACAAAATTTGGCTATTATAAATCAGACCAATTCAAATCACCGTAGTAATTTAAACCACTCATATCAGCCCTTTCTTTACTAATGAATGTGACAAATTGAGGGATTCACATGCACACTGTCAAGTTTGTTTCAAAGTAGCAATGGCATTTTCTTCATAAATCCTACAGATTTTTTTTTGAATTCTCACAGTGGTGCTGAGCCTGAATGCAATTCCTCATTCAAGTGCCAACAGCAGTGATGCAGCCATGTGTCTGTAAGTGCCAGTGCTGATTGTTTAAATCTGAGTGAAAATATAAAAGGCACTTTGACTCCTAAGGAGCAACCATCAGTGACCCACCTACATGGAGGTTTACCTGTATACAATAATCCTTGTATATCCTAAGTGATTTATATATCACATGTATGTGCATGCAGACAATACCTTTGTGCAACATATATAAGATTTAGTAACATCAGCATCTCTTCTGCTATGCAGAGTTCACGTACCCTAAGCTGCCAAACACCAGTAGTACAAGCAGCGTTTTCCATTACTAGTGTGGGAGTCGATCATCAATGCCAGTTGGTATCTCCTCAGTAACTAGCACTTTTCTTATTTTCTTAATTCTTTCACCCTCAAGATTAAAATTTCCTCTGCTCATTTTTAGTATTACATGAATACAGTAATTTTTTAAATATTGATTAGAGGAAAAAAGCCACTTCTTTGTTAGCATCTTTAAAGAAGGGTATCTGTAAAAGTGTTGCAACAGTCCTTTTTCTCAATTAAGAAAAAGAAGTAGAACCTCTAAAAGAGATTTATTATTTGATTGATCATATTTAACTGAGGCAGCAGTTACTGGTAAACACAACGTATCAGAAAAATTCACCTCATCACAAACCAAAATAGGCGAATAAAATGTTAAGTGGCTTTTTATGAATTTTGAAAATATCTGAGAATTGCTACTATTTTTGATCAAAGTTATACTACATTTTACTATGATGGCTTTCTTCCTAGTCAACTCAACTGAAGTCCATCCATCAGAGATGCCTATGCAGAGCCACATCTTCTCTTTCCTGTCTCCCCTTATACATATACCAAGTCAGTGTTATCATGGCTGGTGGTAGCAACTCAAAATGCAGAGGAAGAAAGGGCCCTTTGCTTTAAAGAGGTGACCTGCAGAAACAGGTCTCAATGGGCCAGATTAACTAGCAACTGTCAAAATATCATTTAGAAGCTGTGTAAGGTTCCTGTTCTCCAAGGAGATGCTGTCAAGTAAAATAAACCTTAAATGTGTCAGGCTTTGATATTATTGTAATCATGTGGTCTCTTCCAAATTCCAAATATTCATTTCAGTAATGTGATGTGACATCATTGTAGGAGAAGTCCAAAATGCTTAATGCTGCAATTTACCTGGGACAGATCTGGGTAACAGGGGAGTAGAGAATGTACTGCGACATACGTATGAGTGAGGGAAGAGAGAAACATCTGGCCATGTCAGGCAAGTGGGAATTACAAATGAGCAAATAGATGGACTCATGCATTTAGAGCTGGAGATGAACTGAACAGAACAAGTGCAAAGGTAAAAGAGGAGGGTAGAAAGAGAGGGAGAGGAAGATTGGCCAAAAGTGGGAAACTAGTCTTGGATCTTTGCAGCCCCTGGATCACTGTTCAAGGGGGTTTTCTGCAGCCATGAGGTCCAGATCAATTTTCCCAAGCTGATCGCTAGAGTCAATGATCACTGGTAAGACTGTAACAAGTAATCTACATCTTTATTCCTTGAACTGGCTAGAACAGCTAGGCTAAATAGTCTTTTTTAATGTTTTTAATTAAAACTCAGTTTTTGAGAGCATGATTAAAAGGGAAGAGCCAATACTGATCCACAGTCTAGAAAGTTTGGAACTTCCAGAAACTTAAACCAGAGGTTTTCAGGCCTGTCTAGGCCTTTAAATAAAATGTGAGATATCATGGGACTCATCATAACGCCACAGAAATTGGCAGCACTGCTCTCTGGGGCATTCTTAGTCCTCTGCAGAGCCAGCATTTGCCTACGACTAGTCCCTGCTGGACAATACTGGACAATATAGGTCCTCCCTTTCCCTGCACCTTCTGTGGTATTTGCAAAGAGATGTGCTTCATTACACAAGAAATAATAAGCCTTCATAAATTACTGGTGAGCCACAGGTGCAGTAAACATAAGAAAGGGCAGTGATATTGCTGATGTCTGCTAAACAGGGAGAAATTTCGTAAACTGAGAAAAATCTCGTCAGAGAAACACTTTGGTTTCACAAATGTGTAGAAGTCTGTCCTGAATGGGATGAATAAAATTGTAATTAATAGACTCATAGAATCATAGCATAGCTTGTATTGGAAGAGGCCTTAAATATCATCTAGTTCCAGCCTGGCCTTGAACACTGCCAGGGATGGGGCATCCACAGATTCTCTGGGCAACCTATGCCAGTGCCTCAATATCCGCGCAGTAAGGAATTTCTTCCTAACATCTTATCTAGACCTGCTCTCAGTTTGAAGCTATTCTTCCTTGTCCCTTCACTACATGCCCTTGTGAGTAGTCATACTCCAGCTTTCTTGGAGGCTCCCTTCATCAATCTTTCTTTCTTTCTTTCTTTCTTTCTTTCTTTCTTTCTTTCTTTCTTTCTTTTTCTTTCCGTGCCTTCTTCCATTTACTAATTGTTTGCCACCAAGTTTTATGTGAATAGGAAAATAATTCTCATGATTATTCAATTTGAACATCTGGTATCATCATGAATGTAACTGGTATAATGAGCTTCTCTGCATTGAACATAGGCTGCATGGTAAGGAAAGGACTTTGAAGCAACTGTACCTGAATTAAACAGGTTTCACAAAAGAGTAAATCTCCCTCCCAGTGTGCAGGGCCTAACTCCCACCAACATTAATGACAATAAACCCTTCTCATATAGGATAATTAGTGCCCTCAGAGTTTAAATTTGCAGATACCAAGGCATTCAAATGAAGTGTGCTTAGCACTTGAAAATAATGTGGAAATTTCTTCATTGTTTGGTTGCATTATGTCTGAAGGGGGAAAAGAAAAAAAACTGTTCATAGCTAGGTTAGCTTGTAATTGCTCCAAATTATGTATTTTATGCCATGCAAATTTTGTTTCTAGAGTTTATTCATGATACTTAGCTAGCTATTTTCAAATTGTAAGCAAAGTGTGGTTTGTTTTGTTTTTTTTTAAACTCAAGTGACACAGTGTTTTTTTGCAGGAATGAGGGAGAACTATGGAACAGGTATTTTTTAAAGAATGCATTACAGGAAGAAGGCTGCTTTTAACTGCTTATATCAGACATATTTCTGTGCACTTGTCATTG
The DNA here is from genome assembly GCF_014805655.1 of Passer montanus. Taxonomy (NCBI): domain Eukaryota; kingdom Metazoa; phylum Chordata; class Aves; order Passeriformes; family Passeridae; genus Passer; species Passer montanus. Next base: position 4,947,636 of record NW_024368374.1, on the reverse strand, counting down.
ACATCTGAGCACTATGATGCCTTGAAAGGCTACCTAGAACAGAGGCTAGACAGTGTTAAAGGAATAAAGTAGATATTTATTAAAAGGATACACTTTGGGCAGTGCAAGAGCCCGGCTGTGGCTCCAGCCAAGGTGGACAACGGGTCTTGAGTTTTCACACTTTTATAAGTTTTGGTCCATTTACATATTGGGGTTAACTGTCCAATTACAGATTGAGATTATGAAGTCACATCCTCCCAGATTGCTCTCCTCACTTCACTGTTTTTTACACTTTTTGGGCCTGAAGCTGCAACGGTGTCCTTGGTTCTCAGGCTGGAAAAGGATTGTTTTGTCTGACTAAACTGTGAAAATAACTTGCTAACACTTTATATGAAGTTCAGAGTTATGTACTAATGCAGTACAGAATATGAAAGATATCAAAGTTAAAACTTAAGGCATCACTACGCTGGTGATCAGGTATTTGGTAAGTGTCCATAAAAAAAAGCAAGTGTTCTCTGGGACTCAAGACTATGGACCAAAACTGCTTTAGACATTGGATGACTCAGGATCCTGATATTGTGAAGTGGGCTCAAGAAGATGCCTCAAAGTGACCAAGGTGTACTTGTCAAGTCTTCCTCTTTCAGAAAGCTTCTTGCAGAATACAGAGAGAAGGGTCAGCTTGGTGCTGGAGATGTTGGTTATCACCTGTCAAGCTGCTCTGTGTGTCCCTTCACCTCAGAGGTCATACAGCTTGCCATCTGCAATGAGGGTTGTGCCTTCCTTCCCACCACCTCGCACAACTCCTCCAAACTTGACCTTCCCACACATCCTAAAGTGTGGGGCTACTGACTGACACACACACCCCACCACTGAGTGATCATAATGAGACTCTCAGACTCTAGCACAAAATTAAATTTTCAGTGGGCTGGAGAACTAAGCACAGCTTTACAGGGTAAAAATGAATAAGGGTCCAGTGGTCCTATCTAGTTATAATAGAATTACAGATTGGCTTAGACTGGAAAGGACCTTAATGATCCTCTAATGATCCTCTAGTTACAATTTCCCTGCCATGAGCAGGACTGCCACCCACTTTATCTCCTACAACCATCCAAACTGTACTTCTGCAAAGACTATCTTCCTTATTAATGAAAAATGCCATTACTGTATAACTTACTGTTTTCAACAGCATCAAAATACAGTTCATGTCCTTCCAGATCCTCCAGAAACATTTTTCCTTGCTGATTTTCCCCTGCTTGTAATGCTTCACAGTTCACCTATTTGAAAAACAAGCAGGCTAGCTGGAGGCCAGGGATAACTTCTATTGTTTGTATTTATAGTTGTGAACTTTGTGTCCTTTTTTTCCTCCAGTCATATTTGTTTAGTCCCTCAAGCTGAAAACTCTTTGAAGAAGTCACTGTGTCTTGCAAGATGGCTTTTTTGACATTGAAAATGCTCTGCAATGGGAGTGATTAATCAAATTACCTTAATATCCATTATTTTGACATGTTTTGATGCTTCTCTTTTTTGCTGTTATCAAGACAAACATTATATCATTTAAACCTTCATTTTCAAGTCAGGAAATTAGGATAATGGCTTTAGTAGAACTGAGATGGCAGAAAGGTTTGGGAGTAGGCTCTTTCTCTGTTTTCGTCTGTCTCATTATATCAATACATCAGCTACAGTTCAAAAACCCTGAAAAATTCTGCTGGTTAGACCATAGTCTGGTCAAACATCACAGAAGTTCTGAGTTTTATGATCTATTTCTGTACAAATATAGAATCTATTGGAAATATAAACTACAAAAGATCTGCAAGGAGGACATAATGAAAATCTTTAAATTTACAGGCAGGTCTTCTGTTGTTGTTTCTACTGTTTGTCATTTGTTTTCCAGATAATACTTTCAGATTTCTTCAGGCTCTCGAGATAACCTACTGCTTATGCTTTTCAGCTCAGTGTGTCCTCGGTATGCAAATTAGTAGACTGTCATTAGCATTAATTGTAATGCTATTAGGGCACCATCTAATGAGAAATCCACAATGCAGGTGTGCACTAGTAGAAATGATAGAAAATCTTGAATTCTCCCTAATGTCCTCAATAAAGAAATGCATTCAGAGATGTGGGGTGTTAGCTTTATTTCCTGGTCACTAGGACATGATGTGGGTCATGAAATACTACAATTAGCCCATGCCACCTGTGAGGACTTACTCTGCTTTGGCTCCTGTGGGCATTGATATGTATTAGTTTAAATGCAGTCACTGAGTACCTGCTGAAAGTGGAAAGCACAGATCACTGCTAGACAAAAAGAAGACACTCTTCTAACTATCCAAGGTAGACACCCTAAAAAAATAAAGTTAATTGCTTTTAAGCTTTTAGATGCCCATCAATGAATATGTCCTTGGATTTCAGTGGATTTCTAACCAGCCAGTCATTTCCTGTATTAAAGAGGGTGTCTTTTTGATTTGGATCTGGTCTGGATCCACTAAATGGAGTCTATCTTGCTGTTCAGGTTGTTGCCAAATTGAATGTAGCACTTCTGCCTCAGCACAAAGAAATCACACTAACCTCTTGGAAGTCTTTGAAATATCAGTGCAAAGGTTTCCCTCACCTATATATGTCTAATCTTCCTTCAGCTGCTTCTCTGAGGCTGGCAGGTATCATTTTGCATCCCTCAGTGAAAATGCTGTAAAGAGAATATTGAGCTGTTTTCCAGCTGTGTTTGTTTAGGTAGGAATATTTTCTTCTACTTGCTGCACAGGCAGCTATTTGGGATTGTTGTCAGTTTTCCTTTGATATAGATTTCTTGTATATAGTTCTTTTGTAAATGTTTTCAGCATTCACTGTCTTTTATCCAAAGATTTTTTTTTTAGTGTGCCTCAGAGAAGGATTTTGTAGATGAGTATCTGAACCACCAAATGTAAAATTGCTTGAGATGAGATGAACAAAATATTTTTTCAACTAAAACTACATTCATCAGCTTTGTCAATGAACTCCTAGCAAAATTTATGAAAAATTTGAAAAACAAAATTACTTTTTAAAATGCAGATTCTTTTCCCCCCAAAATTCTTCTCTATTTTAAATTTAATATTAAATCAAGTGCCTTTGTCTATATTTTATATAATAAAATGCATATCATTGTATATAATGATTGTAAATGAAATATTTAAAATAAATTATAGGATGTTTTTAGAATAGAATAGATGTTTTGCTTGGAATAAAAAGAGACATTGATATGAATTCAGAGTTATTTTAATCTTGGTGCGCTAAAACATAAATATCTTAAATTTATAGTTATGTTAGGTCAACACAAAGAATGTGTCTGATTTTGTTTAAAGCATTTATCCAATGCTGAATGAGCTGGACACCCTGAGGTCTGTCAGATGTCTTCCTTTTGTCTTATTCTCCTTTTCTGTTAACCATTCTGTCCACACATGTTAGGAACCAACTATTTGCAGCTTTAAATTAAATAGCAAAGTATATAACATTAAGTTAATGTCATATCATTTATGGACTCTTATCTGTAATTAATTCATTTAAAAGCTTGTGGCCATTCACTTATGTGTTACACTGCTACTATATGTGTTGCATCTTCCTTATTTAAGAACATATTTCTGCCTTGGACCCTGTTGCTATTTGCTGTGCTATGAGTGGTTAGGGTGATTACCCAAGTGTATAATAATGTTGATAAGGCTCTGTACACCTGAGGGAATCCTGCCTATCAGAAATGTATCTCTCCTGTATTCTTATTCTCTCATTTTATGTGGTTTGGGATGTTTTCATTTTGTCTTAAAATAGGTTGCAACATCTTCCATGCACAGCCTTTGTCTTCTGGTGTACAGAAAAGAACATGGCACCAACCTCAGCTGGAACTTCTTTGTAGCACTGCAATGTAATTATTGTTATACAGGTTTCAATATTACATATTATATATATTTTTTAATATAGGATTCAGAGGTGCATCTCTGTTATTGAACAGTAAAAACCTGCATTGCATTCCTACAGGGTAAATGGACAGTTACCTTCATTGCTCCTGTGTTTTGTGATTTGTTTCGTTGCGATTAGTTATTTTTTAAACTCTAATAGGTTCATCACATAAAGGTTACTTGCTTTTGTGAGATGTTGTGGCTCTTTTCATTTCTCCTATTTTGCTGACTCTGTAGTAGACATCTCTTGCTGTCTGTAGCCCCACTTAATAGCCTGAACTCACCTAGGAGTACAGAAGGAGAAGAAGTTCTCCAATTAGGCTGTAGTGAGGCACAGAAAATAGTCAAGTAGCCTTTCCAGATAAGACAGTCTGAACCTCAGCTCGATCTGGGTCAGAACCCACCTTTCAGTGGGGGAATACACAGGCCTCACGCCCCCACTTGTACAGCAGCTCTCAGAAGTTTTTGGAGAGCTGGAATAGATGAAGAGCAGCAGGTGAACTACTGCTCTCAAGTCGCTGTGGAAACTTGAGTACATCTCTGATGGTGTCTATTCCTGTTCTCAGGGAGCTGAAGGGTAGGCAGTTTCTTGCTAGAATTTAGTGTTATATTAAAAAAAAACCAAACCAAAAAAAAAAAAAAAGAGAAACAAAAAAAAAAACACCAAAAAAACCTCCAAAACAAAGCAAAAAACCAACCAACCAAACAAACAAAAATCAACAAAAAACAAACAAAAAAAAACCCCAACAAACTAAAGGCATGAATTTTGTGAGAGTCTAATTGGTAGAAGTAAGAGAGTACAAATGACAGAGTGACAGAGAGACTTTCCACCAGGGGCTGTAGTGGCACAACAAGGGGAAACAGTTATAAACTGAAAGAGGGTAGGTTTAGATTGGATGTAAGGAAGAAATATTTTAGGATGAGGATGGTGAGACAATTGCACAGGTTGTACTAAATAATCTTTAGAAATCCATTCCAACACATACTATTTAATTTTGACTTGACATTTTTTTTTTTGGACAGATGTTTCTGTTTGCTGGGCCTCTTACTATTTTTTTTAATCCTTTCTTTTATTATAGCTTCTTGGCTCTTATAAAATAAAAACTAAAAAAAAGTACTTCATCCTCTTATTTGCCCATTGGACTCATTAGTACAATTTCTTGAGGGTAAATTTTGTCATGGAAGGATGATTACATGCTTTTCAGAACAATTTAATTTGATATAACAATACTGTAACTCTTGCTAAATCTTGCAGAGATTCTGCAAAATATCCAAATTGAGCAGAGTAACCAGTCCTTGTCTGTATTTGAATAGTGGCTGACTGTACTTCATTTTGAATAATGCATTTGCACTTCTTTAAAATTAGCAAAAATTATCTGAAATGAAGGTAGATTTGTCCTACCAAAGATAAAACATTTTTATTGCTAATGAAATATTGTGACATTCTACCTAATTGCTGGTATAATTTCACAAATGTGCTGAATCATGTTATCATGGGGAACAGGGGACTCTTTATCTGCAGAAGGTCTAGTCAAGAGGTGCCTAGTATTAAATGGAGTTAATATGCAATTTCATATAATTTGGAGTTTAACCATACTGCTGTTGTAGGTGGGCAAAAAAGAATTCTGTGATACCAAGCCTGAAATCATTTAATCAGGAATGTAAATCATTTATGTGGTTCAGTTACCAAATGTTGATAGAACCGGCCATAGTAGATTGTTGTTTTTTAATTACAGCTGCTCTGTAATGTTGTTGTGTCACCAGGTTCCAAGAAAGAAAATAGCATGGTATGGCAGTTTGCTGTGCCAAATGGCCACTGCTCCTGCCAAATATAAATACTACCAGGAGTGTGTTCTTCTATAGGATGATAGCCACATCCCTAATTAATGAATGCCACCTTTCCCTATATGTATTTATGTTCGGATAATTTATTTAAATAATGTTCCTACTACATGCTTTATAGCCTTCTGCCTTTTGCTACACAAATTTTAGCTTATATTGCAAACTGTGCAAGTCATTTGGCAAATGTAATTTTCATCCCTGCATACTAATCGATTTCTTCACAAACACCTGCTATCAGTTATGATAATAAAAATGCCATTCTAAATTGAAAAGGGGCCAAATGGAGCTTCCTAAGGAAATGACTTAAGTGTCTTTCAATGCCTTTAATGTAGTAATGTTCTTGTAGTGCCAACACTTTTTTTCAGCATTTGCATTTTATATAATTTTTTTCTATTACACCATTTTTCTGTCTGAATGGTTCCTCACAACTGTTGCTGTGAAGTAGTTCATAGCAAGACTGGAGTGAAATTTCTATTTCCTCTCCCATGGGACTAAATCCAGCAACTTTACATTGGGAAAATTCCTTAGCACAGACCTGATTGGAACATCTGGCCACTGTGCAAGTATAAATACTAAATGGCTGTATCAGTTCCTATAACATCAACAGGAAAATGTTGTAAAGTTGGTGAGTGCCTTGCCCTTGGACTGCATGCCAGCTTCTTCCTAAAATATAAGCCTAAATTTAGCAGCCAGATTGCAAGTAGCATTTGAATTATCCAGGGTCACTTTATGGCTTCTTCCATCCCAGGAAATAACCTCCCAGCAACAATCCTTGCCAGAACCTAATCATTTTCAGCTCTGCTGGGTCTTGTCTCAGCTCTGAAATGTCTCACTGGCATTCAGCTGTATTGTCATCTCTCCAGACAATGCCCTCTGCATTATTTGAAAAGAAACAATCCATTTCACTGATTTTTTTTTTCACATTTTCATTTTCTCTTAGCTCTAGCCGCCCAAGCATATGCGCTGAAGGAAGAGAACGATAGTCTCCGATGGCAGCTGGATGCTTACAGGAATGAAGTGGAGCTCCTGAAGCAGGAGAAAGGACAGCTCTTTCGAACAGAAGAGAGCCTTACGAAGGACCAGCAGCTGCAGTTCCTACAGCAGACAATGCAGGGCATGCAGCAGGTATTGATAAGGAGGAAAAGAACAGGTCTTCTATTTTAGGAAGTGGTACCATGGGGTTCTGCTGTACTCAAGATTATTCATTAATGTCTGATTTCTTTTCAGAAAATCATAGGGACTTAGATGGGGGGAAAAAGGAGGAGAGTTTGGGGATATATTTAGGCATAGTCATTTTAGAAATTCATAAAATGCATTGATCATCCAAGAAAACTCTTTATGCATTTGCTAGTTATGAGCAAATTGTTCTGTTCCTCTTCTCACTTAATCCAACTGGCCTGATATTGTACAAATTTTTTTTTAAATTGTCTAATGTATCATAATCAATTCTCTGTGGTGTGGTGTTTTCGTTTGCATTCATCTGCATCTTTTTTTCTGCTATTGTTTGAGAATGACTGAGACATCAGCGTGTCCAGACTACCCTCCTTAGCTTGCAAATTGTTAGCAACATCAGTGCTATTTCCTGAGCTATTATCATTTATGCTGACCCATGATGTAACCTTTTCATTCAGACAGTTTTTAAGTGGTTTAGTGCAGCAAAAAAGCTTTTTCTCTGACACCAGTCAAAGAGAAGCTGCACTGTGTTCCTGCAGGGGCAAGGGGTGTCAGTTTATCATAATTATTATCCCTTATTTGTTAGTGTGCTCCTGACACTGTGCTGGGTGAGTCCTGGCAAGCACATCCAGCCTGCTCCCACTGTGTTGTCTGACATGTCCAGTGACACACGAGCAGCCCTGGCCCAGCGTGCATGTGGGCAGCATCTTCCCTGCCCAGGCACTTGTGTTCAGCTGGTACGTGGCAGAGCACAAGGGCAGTGGCTCAGCACAGCACTGGGCTGTGCTCCCAGCTGCAGTGGAGCTTCTCATCCCAGCACTGCATAGGTTAAGTTTCCTTCCTTCTTCTGTAGCATCGCTCACACTCCTCTGTCACCCCCGGTTATTAGATTCCAGAAGGGGACAAGTTGTACCCACTTCCAGACTGTACTAAGCTGCTTTTGTATGGCAAAACCCAGGAGATACTCATTTACATTTGAGCTGCCTTGTTGGGTTAGGAATTGCACGACTGTCCTGGTGCCTATGAATCCAGCAAGTCTGCAAATCCCAGCTAACACCCAATAACAGAGCACAAGGCAACCCTGCACACATATTGATATCAACACAAGCCCTGTTAAGCCTGCAATTTTTTAGAAAATCAGGGTGATTTATTGTATGGTGGAATAATTCTGACCAAAATACTTTAAAAGTTGAAAATAAGTAATTGATAATTCCGGAATGAAATCTTTCCCAGACTTCAGAATTAAGTCATTACTCAGAAACACTTAATGTTTCTGTATACTTTAGATAAGCTTGAGGTCTGTTCATGATCTTATCCTTATATAAATGGATAGTGAAATACCACTGGTTTTAATAAATTTAACACCATATGTAAAGATTGTGCTGTATTTAATCCTGGTGCTAATTCTCCATTAAAATTAGTGAAAAGGAGGCATAAAATTCTACTAAATAAAAATTCTGGAGCCCTAGCACCCATTTGACATTATTATAATTTTCTGTCTGGGGTTTGGATGAAGTATAATCAAGTCTGTAGAATATAAATAGATTTGTATTGAACTTCAAGCAAATGTTAATAATGCAAATCAATAACAGAGTTACTGACTTATCTCTCTGTTCAGCTGGCCATGGACACTGCAGTCCCTACTCCTCTGAGAGTTTCTGTGTTCGTGACAGTTTTGCTGTGAGGTTCTCAGTTTTTCTAGTTTGCCGTCTCAGGGTCAGACCCACTTGCTCCCAATGGGATATAATTAGAGATGGCCCAAGGAGCTGGAGAAGACACTGCAGATAATCCAGTCTGACAATATGCTGAGGAGAGCAGCAACACAGAAGCATGGGAGGTGAAGTTCAGAATATTTGGTGGGAAATTATCAGTCAGTTAAGCAGCTGGATGATGGTTTTGGATTTCAGTAATTAGCCACAGTCATGACATCCCATAACCTTTGTGATTTTCATGCAGTTAATGCATGAATATGTAGAAATAAACCTTTGATTTAGGTAGACTCAGTTTTATCTCAGCTTGGTTTTGTAAATGTTGAGAGATGACAACCTTAGCTGAAATCCGTCAGTGTAGCAGGTGCTCAGCATCTATGGAAATCAGTCTCACTATGAAATATTAAATATATATCCAGGACTTGAGTATAAATAATTTAACAAGAAGACCTGTATTCCCTTTTATCCTTTTGTATATATTAAAATTAATTTCAGACAAGTAAACTGAATGCCACTGAATTCCTGAACCCTTCATACATGTCAGCATTGAAAAATATATTTCTCCTTCTTCTTTTCTCCTCATTCTCCCCTACTCTTTCATGCACTTCTTCTAATTCTGAAAACCAGAGAACAAGTGATTTGAGCTGCAGCCTGAAAAGCAGATTTATCTGAGAGAAATTGGATGTATTTTCAGAATCAAGACATTTTCTGTAAACATATTTGGTGCCAAACAATAGCAAATAACACACCACCGATGTATTTTTAATATACTTCTACCATCTGGATGTTTTTCAGGATTCTTCCCTGTGTTTGCAGGACTGATGAAATGAATGTTTATTTTCTCTTCCATCACTCCCACTGATCTAAAGTAGCATCAGGAAAATCACACAGATGTTTGCTTATGAAGTGTACCTTATGGGCAGTAGTAGCAACCTCCTTATTTGCTGTGTCTAAAAAAAGAAAATCCTTTGGACTAATGACATTGAACTTATGGGGTTTTAGTCAACTTCCTCCATAAAACTGTGTCACAGTTTAATTTCATACCCACTGTGAGATCTCAAACAAATGGAAATAATGTCTTGTATCCATGGTAACAAATGAGATACACTTTACCTGATTTTGAGATGGAAATTGAATTAACTTGTCACTGCTGCATAGGTGGTATTGCCTTCAATTTATTTCTATATGAGAACACATATACCAAGATGATCACTTTTTGAATGGCTCTTTTTCCAGCAGTGTTTGGCATGCTCTAAAAAAAGTCTGTGATCACAAGAAAGGATGTTTTAGTTGTAACTATTTTTGCAACACTTCGCAGCACAGCTGTAAGAATTTTTTTAATCTTGCCTCTCTATCTGAAATGTTTCATCAGATACATGACTATAGGTAATGCAGAAAATATCACCTAGAAGTGTTGCTTAATGGTTGAAATTATAAGCCTCAATTTTCAGTGGGTATATAATTTTTCCAAATTTTAACCGTTTAGTTTTAGCATATTACATGTGGAATAGCAGGCAGAATTCTTTTGAAAAAAATCCTCAACATAATCTTTCAGCCATTCCAAGAACAAAGCATTAAAAATATACTTTTATTGTATATTGTCCATCAAATATAATTCTTGAAGAAATGCACTTGCCACCTTTATTTACCACCTTGCTTTGAAACCAAGGCTCAGAATTTGACAGTGAGTCTCTATTGAATTAATGATGTGGTTCCCAGATCCTTTATACAATCTGTTTGAAACTGATAGTGTTAGCAAGCCTTTGAAAAAAATGTCAGTTTTCCACAAAGGAGATGACACTCATTAGCATGTGTTAGAGTAAATCTTAGATTTTTACTGGTCATCAAGGATTGTTCATGAACCACTTCCACCTCAGTGCAATGTTTTAAGCCTCAGGTTAATCCCGAGTCTACAGAGCACATGTCCTTTAGCATGACTCTAATTTAACAAGTTAGCTCTACCTTTTTTGTCAAGCTTAACTGGCCAAGATGTGGGGCCATGCTTGTACAGCCGCGCTGATTCCTGAACTGATACATTTGCCAGTGGGCTGGTGGTTGTGCATGGTGCTTCACTGCATCATGTAAATGTAGGATAATGTTCTTTCATAACTCCCTGAGCATGATGGGCTGAATTTAGCTCCTGCAGGCAAGGGTGTCATCCACAAATCCTCATTTAAATCGTGCTTCCATCTATGTTAAGTCCAGGAAAGGTAGTGCCTACAGTTCTGCTATTGCACATGCTGGGGTGTGTCTGAGACAAATATTTAAGAGACACCTCATTGTCCCATCCCCTGAGGGGCCTGAATCACTGGCTGGGCTTGGGATCATACTCCTAACACACAGTGACAGCACAGGCTCCCCTTTGCTGGCAGGGGGGCATTAAAACCCAGCCACGGGGTTATTGCAGCAGCAGGGGATGCGCTGCAGTGCCTCTTTTAAAATTAGTGCTCAGGCTGGAAAGCCAGAACAAAGGGAACAGTCATGTGTGGTGGGTGTAGGGCTGACATAAAGGCTGACACACTGCTGTGAGTGCCACCAACTCAGCTCAGCATGTCTCAGCAGGAGACTGAACATATTCTGGCCCTGCTGATGACCCAGATGGGTGTCACTCTGATGCAGTGTGATAAGAGTCCACTTTTGTCTTCTCTTCTTTTTCTCCCTGGACAATACCAATGTAATGTGAATTGCAATGCAGATTGTGAACTGGACACTCAGAAGTCAGGATCTGCCAGAATCACTGCCTGTGCATTTTGCTTTGTATACCTGAGAGACCCTTCCCCATTTGGTGCTGCAGGCAGAGAGTACATAGTTAATCATCACCTGTTCAATACCTCCCTGTCCTTGCTGTTCAATATGCAGCTCAAGGTCTTTCTGCAAAGGCCACATTGCTCCTGACATTTTCTGCCTACTGAGGACTTTCTTTTGTAGTTCACTAATCATTTAACATGTAAAATAAATAGCACATGCATCTGAGACTGATACACCTCTTTAAAGAGCTGTGATAAATGCCAGATGATTAGCAATCATAAAATCACAGAATCATTTAGGTGATAAAGGACCTTTAAGATCATCAAATCCAACAATTAACCCAGTATTGCCCAGTCCACCACTAAGCCATGTCCCTAAGAACGGCCTGTTTATATCTTTTAAATACCTCCAGGGATGGTGACTCCACCGATTCTCTGGACAGCCTGTTCCAAAGCTTGACAAATCTTTTTGTGGAGAAATGTTTCCTAATATCCAGCCCTACACCTCATTTCAGGCTTTCAGTGTTCATGCAGTGTAGGACTGTTTTGTCTGTGTTATGCCTCACTTTTGTGGTTGGCAGGGTAGGAATTGCAGCTCCCTCTTTGCACTCATTGCTCCCTCAAAGGAGGGTGGTCAGGGTGCATCTTTGGTGGTGCAGACTGTGGGGAGCACACATTTTCTACAGTACCATCACTGGGAGACAGATTACAACCCTTTTATCTAATTGAGGTGTCACAAGAGGCATCTATCAGATTTTTCAGCAAGACTGTGTACCTGTAAAATATTGTAACTCTTCTGAGTAGAAAATCCAAAGGCAACTATTGTTGGCCTCACTATGCTGCCTTTGAAATTAATCGGATTTCTACCATCCCCATCCATTAGAGTAGAGCCAACCCATTTTCAGATGGAGCTAGCAGTTTTTTCTACAAGCAAAGATGGCACTTCTCAGGTCTTTCCTTCCCTTTTTTTCATAGCTTTTTCTCATACAAGCAGTAGAACTGAATAGTCCCATGGTCCACACTCTTTCAGTGGGAGCAGGGACAAAAAGAACATTTCTGTGCAAGAGGTTGTAACAGACAGTAGGGCAGGGCATCGTGAGGCTTTTTTTCCTCATCAGTCTTTTAACCAATCTACCACCTATTAAGTTCCAATAAGCCTCAGCTGGCATTGAGGGCTGCAGGTCTCAGATGTTTCACATGTGTTGTTAACTGTCACAGCCATTCGTTTCTGTCACATACAAAGGTTCTGAAATGTCAGAAGCCACAAACACAGATGCTGGTGCCTGAAAATTGCTGAATCTGGTGCTGTGTAAGTGCCATGACCATTATAACAATGGTATACCTTTAAATGTACAGGTTCTAGTAGCAGTTTAGTGCTGAAATTAAGATCATTGTTGAATAGATGAAGCATATTATGGCTATATGTATTAATATAGCCTAAGTGCAGAGGAGATTTGTAGCCTTTTTTTATTCCATCTACCTCTTGCTCACCAAACATGTATTAAATATACAACCCAACCAATGTACTTGTCCACAACTATAAACTGATTCTTCTCCAAAGCAGCATTAAATAAGAATAAATACAAGAGATAAAAAATATCCCTTTTATTTGCACTTTACCTGGTAAATAAACAGATCAGAATAATTATGTTGGAAATGTTTTTAATTGCAGTATGTATTCCAGTTAGATATTTTTTCTTTTGTTTCCCTGCAAAAGTGGCACTGGAGTAGTAATGGCAGTACTAATGACCTTAAAGGGAATGGATACAAGTTGAGTGGGAGGGACTGGACCCAACATCCAGATGTTCACTCCATGCCTGTTCCTTCTCTCACCCAGTGGCTGATATTTGAAAACCGATTATATATGATCTCCCAGGAGAGGGAGAAATGTTCCCATAAATGTTGTCTTAGTTCACTTGTGCTTTTCAGGGCTCTGTACAGTCCATTCCATGTTTAAACGTCCAGAAAACACTTACTCTTTTGATTATATTAAAAAAAAAAAAAAAAAAGGAGCAGCTGGCAATTAAGTGCTATTTATTTACCAGATCTCAGACAAGCCAAATGGCTTCTCTTCACTGTTTAACAACCTTTCTTTATTGAAAGTAGTGTTTGATTTCCCACTTCTGCAACCACCACTTCAATAATATTAGGGGAGTGTAAATAAGGGCCCACAGATACTTTAGGCACCATATTCCAACAGCTGTTCTAGTTCTAAGATGGAGGAGAGTAGCATCTTTTTTCCTGCTAGTGCTGGTAAAGCTAGATTGAGATTGGCAGCAAGAATAAACCCTTCATAGAGAAATAATTGGGTTCACATATTTTATTTACAATATGAAATAATCAACTAATATGTTCATTAACATGGTTGTATAGTCTAGTGGTGGTAAAGGACAAATCTTTTAAGTTTTACAGTCCAGTGATCTTACATGAATTTTTAAAAGATCCTAAATACTAGCATTGGCTTGCTGATTAGAATTTCCAATTGTGTTTGATGCTATCAGTGCTAAGAACTCTGTTTCCATTACTAGGAATTGTGTTTCAGTGGAAATTACACTGGGTAAATTGATTCTCTTCCATAATATTGTTCTTCTAATTAAATTTTTATTCCCCATCAAAAGAAATAAAATATTTTTTCTTGAATAGGATATCAAAATTTAAAAGATCTGTTTAGGTTTGTTGAGAAAAGGCATGCTGTATCATGCTCATTTTCAGTCCCATGGAAGAAGAGATGGGATCACACTGCTCAAGTGCCATTAACTGGTGAGGAGTTAACTCACAGTTCATAGTACAGGTGAAAGGCTGGAGAAGATGATGTTGTTATGACTAGATGATCATGTCTTTCTTTGACTGTGCATCATGCAAGGTGCCAACTTTTGCCCTTGTAGGACAGATACGAGGGCAGGGGGAACATGGCACTCATTTGGGATCAGCCCTCTTTCTTTGATGGGGATCAGGATCTACTCACCTGCTGTCAGTAAAGTCAAAGGCTGTGTGATATCCCAATCACCTCATTAGCAAAGAAAGGAGGGAGCTTTATTGATGAGGTATATTGGCCTTTTGTCAGGCTTCTCCCCTTTGCAGGCCACCACCAAAATAAAGGACTTGGCATAATTTACTGTGAAATCCAGATCCTAGAGAAGGATCCCTGATGCTATAGAGCTAAGTGTCTTATTAGTGTATTTAAATTCTGAGATGAAGGATTCATTCTTGAAGGTTCCTAAGGACTTGGCCTTTTCTTCATTTGCTGCAAAACTCCATAGCCGACTGAGGACAACTTGTCTGTCTTGATGAGTAAGAGGTATACTTGAAAATTACTTGGCAGAGGACTGTCTCTGCAGCTTTCCATGTAGACATGCATCCCCCATGTTCCCCTTTCCTCTGCTGCCCAGCCCTTAACATTGCCTCTTGTAGCTGGTGTAGGTGAATTGCTAAGCATCACAGAAACAAAATAATTGAGAGTTAATTCTCTGATATCTATCAGCTATCCTCTAGAACCCTGGAAAAACCCTGGAAGTTAGAAGGTACATCTGAAGGTCAGGTACACCTCTCCTCAAAACAGGGGCATCTCTGGAGTCATCTCAGTTTTGTTGAGGACCTTGTCCAGCTGTGGTCTCAGTACCCCCAAGGATGGAGAGTCCACAGCTTCTCTGAGCCCTGCTCAAGAGGTTGGCCACCCTCAGTGTGGAATATTTTTCTGCTTGTAATAAAAAATGTTTCTTGCTGTCTATTTGTTCTCAACCCTTACTCAAGAAAACCACCACCTCCGTAACCTCCCTCTAGGTAGTTTCAGTATGTCCATGTCCATCTGTCTCCAATTTTATTTCTTAGAATACAGGCCTGCCTGCAACTACTCTGAGCACTGTAGAGCACTGTAGGACCTCTGGAGTCTGTCTAAAAGCAGGGAAGGTAAGCATGGCAAATACCTCCCTAAGGAAGCGGCTGGACAGAGCTTTTCTTTAGTGCCAGCACACACATTTCCCTGTCAAGTGTGTGTCCAGCTCCTCAGCCCCCTCTGAGCTGGTTAATCTGCAGGGCAAACACATTCAGCATGGTCTTTGCCTCTGGCCAGAGAGCCAGAAAACCTCACTGTGCAGGTGAATGCCCATCAAGCAGGAGCTGGGCTGTTCATCCATGTTTACCACTTTACCATCCCTCTTTCATCATTGGAAACCCTATTATCCAGCCAAATAATGCCATCCATACAGCCAGGGACACAGCAGTCCCTGAGAGCTGGCAGGGATGGGAAACATTGCACTATTACACTGTGCATCTTTTCAATCCATTAGAAAGCCCAAACCCACAGCCATACTCTTTATTTTAATAATGCCTTGCTGCAACATGGCTAACTTCCTTGAGGGCTCATTTCTAAAGCTTCTTTGACTTGTCTTTCACATTCTCCTGTTTCCTTGGTGATTTGTCAGGCCTCATCAGCGTCTTGTTACTAATGCATATTTGCTCAGCTGGGAAGTCACTTTCTCATTATTCAAGCCTGCCATGTGCTGGCCATTTGTGATATGAAATCTTGTCTGTCTTGCAAAAAGAGAAAGACACTCTTCCAGACAGTCCATGGGAGTACTGGGAGAGGGATTTGTATTTTTATTTTGCAAATGGTTGATTTCATTTTAATTCATTTTTTCTTTTCCTCCTACCTAAGGAAGATTCTGAAAGGAAACGTTTCCCATCCTTCCCCTCTGTATTTGTGAACAGCTTCTAAGAATTTCAAAACATTCATTTCCTAGTGAATTTTGTCATTTTCCATTTGGCAAACTCTTCACTTCTCTTTCTTTATATAAGATGAACTTAGAAAAGATGGAATGAGGTTTTACTTGAGGACAAAGGAAAAATATAATAAAACATCAAAAATTACTATCATAGGTGAGTGCTTTAATTTTTAGGAGAACTCTGCAGCCATTTGAATGCCTGTAGTTTCATACTTTTCAGATCTCCAATAGTTGTGTAGTTTCGGGGAAAGTATTTCACTTTTGCACAAGTGAGTTCTGCTTCCCAGGGGTACTATTTTACATCTATGCCTTGGTTTCTTTTGGACTGAAAAAAAGTAGCATTGATTGGGATACAGCCTGCATATTTGAGACACATAAGTTCCACCTTCTTTTTAGGCACCTAATGAATCCATTTTTCCTGTATAAGGATATATTTCCTATAGATAATAAGTGGAGAGTAATATGAGTATGTTTCTCCTACACATTATAAGAGCAGCAGAATCCAGTTTGCCTGAGTTCACTGAGTGTTGAAGACAACCATTCAACTGAGTTGGTTCAGTTGACCTGTGTAAGAGCATCCCTATTTGACTGATACACTAATTCCAGAGACCTTTAACAGAGATCATCTCTGGACATTTTACAGCTATTCCATAAATGGGGGAGTCTGTGCCTCCTTCCTGTGGCTGAACAGGCTGGATTTGCTGAAACTGCCTGCACAGCCTGTGATGGACGTCAGCACTCCCACCCCAGAGGTGTTCTTTTTTCTGCTCCTCCTTACTGCCCTTTCTTTAAGATCTTTGTAACCTTTTCATACTTCATTTCAAGTAGCTGTAGAGAAAATCATAAACAAAATAGCAAGGGCAGGACCATTCAGGAGTATAACTGCTAAACTTGTGGCAAATGCTGGTTTTCCTTTTTCATTATTCTGTCAGCCTTACA
The DNA here is from genome assembly GCF_014805655.1 of Passer montanus. Lineage (NCBI taxonomy): Eukaryota > Metazoa > Chordata > Aves > Passeriformes > Passeridae > Passer > Passer montanus. The sequence goes on along the minus strand of NW_024368374.1, from coordinate 4,930,606 downwards.
GCATCCTAAGTACAGCCTCAGGCCCTGCAGTCCCTTCTGGTCTGCCTCCCTTGTCTTTGCATGCAAAGTTGTTGGCTTCATGCTGGAAATCATGCTTTCCTTATAGGATACTTGTCTGTCCAACTAGGCTTGGGATGTGACCACACTTTTAGGTATGTCCATATTTGATATTCAAATCCACACTGCCTTTTGGGGAGCCATGAAGAACTGTGGGCAAGGAGGAAGAGGGGAAAGAGAAGGAGTATTTCATGGCTGCACAATGCTACATAACAGCAAGTTATTACTTTCCCTTTAGGACTTCTCATATATTCCGAGGCAGTGTGTGCTGCTCGGTTGTTAGCATTCTTGGCCACACTGGCACTGCATTGTACACAGCCTGAGTAATTCAGCTGGCTTCAATAATGCCATCTATATTTAATGTTTCAGAAGCTGTGAAGATTGGTTTAAGATGGTAATTTTCTGTCTGTGCTTTTGAGATCTATGCAATATGGGTGGTACTGAACTGTCTCTGGCAGGGATTCAGCATTGGAGTGGGAATGTGGGAAAAAAAATCAAAATAAAACACACACCCTCTTTTGCCCCACATAACGAAATTAGCTACCCGCTTATTATGTACAGGGAGGATTTGGTCCTCATGAAAGAAGGAATAGGTATATCTGCCATTTCTATGCAGACCAGTTTGCCACTGGAAGCAGTGTCTTGCGTTTTTTTGGGGGGGAGGGGGCGTCTAAAATGCATTGATTTATCTCTGGACAAGCAACCAGGAGGTTAATTCTTTCTGGCTTTCCCATCACCTGTCTGGAAATACCAGTAAGAGGATATTAGTGATGTCTGCCAGTCTGATCTGGTCCTACTACACAACTCTGTCTCCTAGGGTCAAGCTGGCAGCTGTGGTGACAAATGCTTTTGGTTGCACATAGACCAGCTGAGCTTCCAGGCTGCTACTGGTGGAGCTCTGCAGGTGTCTCTCTTCCGGATCATCAGAGCTGTGATGAGCTCTGTGATGTACTTTTCCACTTCCTGACACTTGCATCTTGGTTGAGGGAAAAGACACTTCTATAACATGCAGGACACCCTCACAGACCCAAAAAATTGCACACTGAGGACATGGAATAAAACAGAAATATGAGCCAGGTATTTCCTGGCTGTATAGCCATGAAATCAGTTCTTTGCCTGATAGAACGGGGGAACTTCTGTCTGAATGCTGTGTCACAAAGCTGGGAACATCAGGGCTTAAAGGGAATGGCCAGAGATGTGAGACAAGATTGAAAGAACAGACACTTTTATAGCTGTGGTGACCATCAGTGTAGTGGGTTGGTTTCCTACACGGGGAAACTCTGGCAGAAAGGCTGTGTGAGATGGCAGAGTAGGTGGAACAGTATCAGACAGCATAATTATTGAAACAAAGGATTTTTTTTTTATTTTGATTGGTTGTGGTATATATTTGCAAGAAATTTGAAGGGCAAAAGAAATATCTATAGGATCAATTTTTAATAAGTAGATTTATGTATGAAAAAGTAATTCTGAATAATTAATACCTACATATTGGCATCATTCATTATATTCTTTATGGAAAACCTGTCTGTTTATAAGCAGGCGTAACAGCAGTCCCTGTTATGAAACTTGTCTCATTTCTGCCAGTGTAAGATCCTTTTCCTATTTGCTTCTAACTTTGCCAAACATCACGTGTTTGTGCTGAAATTTTTCAGGCTGTTCATCTGTCTTAGGCTGATATTTTTTTCAGTCACATTTATTTCTTTATTTTCCAAAATAAGACTAAAGGAGAAAAATATGCTGTTTGGCAGGTATAACTCCTTGTTACAACTTCTTGGTTGTAGCATCAAGCGCTCAGGAAAAAGAAATATGCAAACCTGACCCATGCAAAATGAGTAGATTCTGCAGCTTTTAGAGATAAATATGAGGGGGAAAAAAAGAAAGTTAAACCCCCAAGGGATGGCTCCAAATTTTAAAAAACTTTGACATCTCTGGAGGTTGAATGAGAAGGTTCCAGTCTTGTGAATGAAAAATCTTATGTATGAATGGGAATAGGATATCTTAGTTACTCTGCTTTCCACCCCTGTGAAAATAGGACACATTTACTGTCTTTGAAGCCTATGCACACACAGTAAACCTTCAACAGTTGACAGTTTAACCACTAAGACTGCTAGAAGGTTTTATCTCATATCAAGCACTTTGTTGTTCATACTCCAATAAGAGTGCACACTCTATTACCCCAGGGAAACTGAGAATGTTGGATATTTTCCTGGGATTCCTGTTCCTCTCTGGTCCAGAGCCAAGTACAAAGATGCAGAGCATCACATCTCCCTCTCTCTCTCATGCTCTCAGTGTCTTCCACATCAATTCCTCCCATGCTCAGACAGTTTTGGAAAAATTGCCTTAAACCCAAAACAGGAAAAGTCGGGGTCAAAAGAAGAGCTATATAATTAGACTAAATCACAGTGGGAGATCACAGTGGGAGATGTGAAAACAAAACAGTGGAAGTTTGTGAGCTGATCTTCAATAAGTGAAAAGTGGCCATGGAAGAACCATGGGGAGGGAGGTGGGTGGGATAGAGAAGGAGGTTTAAGTTCAGTTGTGTAAACAAGTTCAACCCAAGAGTCAATCTTGGTTTCCTCTTTGTAACAGTCGTTCACTAGTGAAAGATTATTCAGGGGCAAGATGAAATGAAAACTCACTTGGGATCATCCAGATGTGAGTTTATGTTGTTCAAAAGAATGGTGTGTAGGGTTTTTCCCAGAAGCTGGAGTAAAATCCTCTCAACCATGATGAAGGTAGAGTCTGGCCACACTGGTGAGACATAACTGCTCAGAGAAGACTCTGAAATGGGGGCAAAGACTCCTTTCTCATGATATGTTCAGGTGTGTGAGGTCAAACAGGTTGTAGCTGCAAAGGAGAGGACATCTCACCAGCTGCTATTAGGTGGGTGACAGTCTGCTTATCACGCCTCAGGTGCTTCAGCTAGTGACCACTAAGAGGGCTTATGGCATCTTTCTGGTGTCTTGTGTTCTCTGCTTCTCTTCTGAGGACTAGAGTCCGTTCTCTCTAAATTGCAGACATCAGCTAGACCTATCCTAGGTGAGCCTTAAAGGTATGTTATAACACAAGTTTACAAGGGGTGACTGGATGGTCCCTTCTGCATGGGAACCTGCATGGGTATCAGCGTGTGACCTATGGCAGTGTACACAAATCCAGTGTATCTTCTGGAAATGTGGGAAGTAGTACCCAGCAGGCAAGGTGAACACATCCCTGTTCGAGAAATGCCAAAGCAGAGTTTCCCACACAAAAGTTGTTTGGGTATGAGCCTCAGTGGAAGAGACCTATTTATTTCATGGAAAAATCTTGAGATTCAAAATGATCTTGGGCTGTGGTAGAGTGAAAACACATACCAGAATGTCTCTCGAAGGCTCCCAGGGAACAATCCAGGCGGCATGATCCATCAAAAAGCTAACCAACTCCGCTGGACTGTAGAGTGTGTGAGATATAATCAGACATATACCCACGTGTATTTTTACTTCAGTGGCTGAATTAATCCATCATACTGATGTTCACTTACAACAGAAATACACTACCAATAACTCCACCAGTCCCTGAAATGTCATCTGTTTCCAAGTCACTCTGAAAACAATGCTGACACCATGTCCTTTGATGCTTGGGACTTCCAGTGCAGTGGAACAAGGCCAAGATTTTTCTGGGTTTGCTGTCTGTAACTTACTAAGATGCTGAACACCTGCATCATCAGTTTGAGTCAGCCACCAGCCCTAAGCGCAACCATAAACTAAGCTTTAGATGTAGGTACATGGTTAAATCAGTAATGCATGTTAGTAAAGCAATTAGTAGTTCAATTACTCCTTTAAATGGAGTGTGCTAACAAGCAATATGTTGCCCCAGAAAATCATAGTTTCCTTTCTTATTCACTGAGAGAAAACACATAAACTCTTTTCTTAGCCTGTTTGTCTGCTCTTGCTCTTCATCATTGTCTAACATTCTTCAAATCAATGCAAAAACATATAAGTATTTCAGAATTAATTAAATCTACTGACCTGCTCTTGACAGTCACAATAAATCTGTGCAGAATCTAAAGCTAGCCAAGACCAGGGGACGTGGGCTTTCAAATATGCTCCTTCATCCCAGAATTCTCTTAATAAAAATAGATTTTGGTCATAGCTTTTTGTTTTGACAGTAGATCAGTAGTCTTCCTGGCTGATATATTGATTGTAGGACATCAGTCTTCCTGACCTAATAAAATATTGCAGCACAAGACAAAAAAAAAAAAAGAAAAAAAAGGGAAAGCTTTTGTCTTCTTGGCAAGTCCGTCTGAAAGCTTTCCAGAATATTGCTTTGCATAGAATGAAAATGGCTGTGGGCCAATGACTAATTATATTAAAGGGCTGTGCTTTTAAATTATTTATGTACCATAGTGTTTACCCCAGTCTTATTAAAACCACCACATATTCTTCTACAAATAAGATTTTGGTTCAGACAAATGTGACAGCCACTCTGTGGGTGACACACTGTACCAGGAGTTTCTGCTTTAATGTAAAAAATAGCTTAATGCACATTAGCAGATGCATTACTCGTGGTGCACTGCCACAGAAGGAGATGCAGATGAAAACAATTTACCTCTGGTCCATTTAGACACAGCAGATTATGCAACAATAATAAATGTAGGAGCAGACTGCAAAACATTGTTTGAAATGAGGATTTGTCAAACTGGGGATTTTAAACTGCTTTGGATCCAGACGAGGCTAACCAGAAACTTCTTTTGTTTGTGCAGCAATTGCTGAGCATACAAGAAGAATTAAATAACAAAAAATCTGAACTGGAGCAAGCAAAAGAAGAGCAAACGCATACACAAGCAATGCTTAAAGTCCTGCAGGAACAGGTGAGTGATTTTGGCAGGAGAAAAGTGCTGGCTTAGGCATGCTAAGGGGAAGGAAGGCAAAACCATTAGCTCTGAAAGTCTCATGGCTTCACCTCCAAAATCTGTAGGAGTCTGACCACAGAGTATGTTGTGAGCAAGACCTAACCTTATGTATCCTGTCTGTCTGCTCTGATTTGGTTAACAGAATTTCAGATAATAGAATGAAAATGGACCCTTACTTTATACTGTCCAATATTGGATTTCATGTCTTGAGTAGTATTTCCTCTTAAGTATTCTATCTAGATACCAGTGGTAAGTGTTTTTGCTCTGAATTTAAAAAAAATGTTGGGGAGTTAAATATAGCTGAGCCAAAACAGTTCTTCCTTTTAAGAATAGTATTGAAAAAAACATTTTGGCATCTCCTGTGTAATTCACACAAGTATGAGTATATAAAAAACTTACAGTAGCATTATAATAATGGCATTAAAAAAGTAGTTATCAATGCACTTATTTAAGCAGTGAGAATCAAATCTCTGTAAATCTGATTCTCCCACCTTCTTTGATACTAAGGTGTACTATGACACAGAGAAGTACATTTGACAGTATTGTTTTATAAGGATGCTACACAGCAAGGATATGCTATAAGGATGGATAGCTACACAGCAAAAAGCATGTCTGGCCCTAAATCTGTAAATCTAGGGAAGAAACAGTGCTTTATGTGCAAGCACAGTGTGCACAAATACGTGTTTTCTGTATAGACTGTGTGGCTTGGACACACTGAAATTGAAATTGAAAATCCCCACCTGTGCTGCAAAGGCACAGTCTCTGCTTTGAGACCTTATTTTAACCCTTTCTGTATGAACTTTCAGCTAAAATATTTGATGGCTTGGTTAAGTATTTGCAGTTTAAGGTCTGGGGGATCTGAATTGCTTAGGTGGCAGAGATTCAAAATGCTGATGATTCTAATGTTCAAGATTTTTCATCATGTAGGTCTGAGTATATCTGCAGACAGATGATAGACTTAATGTACACGTTGGGAAAAGTAAATTATGTTTATTTCTGATTTTTTGTTCATTATGAAAGTTAGGGCATTGTTCCACCTTTAACATTTATCATTGAACATATCTGATGACAAATATATTCTACAAACTAGTAATTTAGATTCTGGAAGCTTTTATGTTCTTTGCTGTTATGGTCACAGAGATAACCTAAATGAAAGCTGAGGCAAGACTGTAATACAGAAAATGCCATGAGGAAGAATGGATTTGGTAATGACAGAATCTTTATAAACACAGATTCCACCAGGTCTCTTGAATTAATTGCATCTCATTTCCATTTTCACATGGCTTTTAAGGTATAGCATTATAAAGCGCTTTAAAAAAAAAAAAGTGAGAAACAGAAATTGCACAAAGTTATTTTATATCTTTATATCATTTATATGCTGCAAAAAGATATAGGAAGATCTTGCAATGTGAGGCCCAGTAGGGACCACCAGGGTAGACTGCTGAATCTCTGCAGACTGTTGCTAATTGCAAATCAAATGTGCACTCATGCTAGGCAGACAGACGAAACAGTAGCTGGAAGAAAGGCAAGCTAGATCTGCATTTCTCTTGAGAATTAGTTCTGAAACGCGCCTGAGGCCAAGACTGTAAGTAGCCAGAATTCCTGAAGAGTGCAAGGCAGCCAGTGTGCTCCTCCAAGAACCCTGAACGAGTTCCAAAAGTTTCCAGAACAGCAGAAGCCTTAGCAGTAATGACCCCCACTTGCCAAGACTCACAGCTTTCCTTTACAAGCACCAAGCTTATGTGTGTGTTTTATTCACAATGGGTATTGAAAATCATGCAGCCAAGCCAAGTAAATAGAGCTTTTCTTTCAAAAATAAATAGCACAGGACTCCTGCCTTGACTTTATGGCTTGGTTTTGCGATCTGTGTGCTAAAAATTGGCATTTTATCTCAAGCTGGCACAGGGAACCTGCCCTGCCTCACTCAGGGCATGTTTGCATGGGGGTTGCAGCTCCATACGAGCATAGCTGCTCCATGCTCCCAGCCACATCCAGGCTGGGATGTCCTGCTGGGAGAAGTCCCTCTTGCTGGTGCACCATATTGCATTGCAGCAGTCAAAAGCTTCTGAATCACATCTGGCACGTGCTCATCAGCTCTGGTTGTCTGAGGGATTCACACACGCTGATTTCAGTCAGGCCTACCCCACCACAGCATTAGATTTTTCAGATACTTCTGATTCCTCATCCCTTCTCCTTCCAGGCAGGCCCCTGGTTGTTGCTGGCACTGGCTCTGTGTGTTGCCTCAGCACACTGTCCATTGCTAACATCACACTTGCCCCTCATTTACCCTGGAGTCAGAGTAAGGGGCAAGGCAAGTCCTGTTTTTCCAATATTGTACATTTTTTTAAGCTTCCTATTCCAGCGTTTCTCTGTTTAACATGTGAGAGAAGAATATGATTTAAATAATAATTTAGAAAAAAAATATATTGTACAAAAAGGGACTTCACCCCTTCAACCTATGGGAATGCAGCTGCACACATTCTACTCTTAAGTTTTCCACCATTATCTACACTGCAGAGGTCCTAGTCTTGGCAGGAATGCAAGCACCTTCTTGCCTAAGCTCTGGCATGCTTTTCAGAGCATATAAACTGTGCAATAAAAGAGATGGAGAGGCTCAAGCATCCTCTCTGCATCATATCAACCAATGAAGTAGTGCCAGGGTGATAATGGAGGGAAACCTTGGCAGGGCGAAAGCCTGCAAGAGCAAAGTGGGCTGCAGGCTGAGCCCAGTCTCCCATCAAACCCACGTGTGGCTGATGGGGATGTGGCATGTCACCAGAAGAGCACTTTGCCAGGGAGCCACAGTCACCATGGGGTGATGGCATTTTATAAACCTAGAAAGGCAAAGCCAAAGCATAAGCGCTGAACTGCATCATTCCTTGAGCACTCAGGATACTTCCATTAGCACGCAGGACAGTTTTACAAAACTGAGCACGCTCTCCTGACCTCATATTCAGATGAGTAACTCAGCTGAACCCAACAGGACTGCTCATGATGGGTGAATTTCTATAATGAAGAACTGGCAGAATCAGGAAACAGCTCTTCCGGCCACACTGCAATGCATAAATACTTAATTCTGGTGCTTGTCTGGAAGTAGCCATCTCAGCTCATTCCTACCAGCCATCCTCACAGTGGAGTGGTTTCACAGGATGGTTATTTTTCCAGAGTAGGGAAAACATGTAGCATTCATTGGAAATGCACCACCCTGCTGTCAGTATAAATTGCAGACTTCTTGAGGCTTTTGAAAGATGAGCTTCAGTGAATTGAACCAGGAGACCTGATGATTTTGCAGTCCCCAGATATCCTTTGTACTACTTTATCAGGAAGTGTTGCCCTGTTCCCTCTTCATGAAAACTGGTTTAGTGGCTTGAGCAGCAGTTCCTGAATTGGTGCAGTTCACAGCCCTGCGTAATAAGAGCATGGTCTGCTTACCTTAAGTGTCAGGTTGGAAACTGAACAGCTGGGAGCTGAATCACATTCAGTTCAGCTGTTGTTGCCATGTAGCAAAAATATGATGGAGGTAAGAAAACCCCTAGGATTGTAGTCCACCAACACCTCTGAGTCAGCCACTAATCAATACATATTTGTGTTCCATTTCATCAGGATTTTAGAACTCCTGCCAATCAGAGCCAGAGCTATAGAATCAACAGTTACATCAAACCTAGTTTATTTGGCAAAAAAAAAAATAATTCAGAGGAAAGTTGTATTTATTGTTCCACATCCCTCTCCTCCCCCTGCATCCCCCTCCTCCACATGATATCTGCTGTGAATTAAATTACAATAAAAGCATATCTTTTCAGAGCTTAACCTAAAGAGCAAATTATTCTATGAGTTTCATTTAAGTGTACAAACCTCCATGGCTTATAGGCTCAGGAGAGCTGTGGTGTCTCCTCTTTGCTCTGTTTGCTCAATCACAGGATGAATGACAGCATATTTCACTGTGGCTCAAGATGTGAGCTAGGACTTTCCTTAAATCTCCTGAGAGTGATCTTTACAATTCCCAATGTAATCCTGGATTTTCCCCTGAAAGCTAATTCAGGAGGGAAAAAAAGTTTTTGTTCAGGTCATATATTTGCAGTGTCCCCTCCGTTCTTCCTGCCACTGGTTAAATAAAAGAGCTGTTCTTCACTTCCCCTGCTTTTCCATCATACCCAGGAGCCATGTCAGTTATTTAGGTATGTTGTCAGGAAGACAATGTATAGTAGCACTTCGGCATCTTACCTCAAAATATATCATTCAAAAGTAATCATTGGCAAAACACTGTTTAGCTAGTGGCAACTTGCAAATATTGTAAAGTTTAAATTAATAGCAACAACAATGGGAAATTAAATTGTTTATTATTCTTGAGAGAGAAATCCGTGTACCTTTTATGCCTTGAAACTGCTTTCTAATCTTATTATTTAAAAAATAATGACCCAGTCCTATTATTTTTCTTTTTTGCCAACCTATCAAGCCTTAAGTATGTTGGTTTCAAAATGGTTTGAGCAAAAACTCATTAGAATTATATGCTCCATCTGTTTTTCTCATTGGACGCTTTATAAAACACTCCTTCAAATAAATCAAAGATAACTGTGTGAAATACTGAAGCAATGTTCTTGTTTTGTTCTGTTTTGGTTTTTTTCACTCTTTGCAGTTAAAAAGCGCCAAGGAATTAGCAGAAATCAATGGGCATGATGAATCTCAAGCAAATGTAGGTACATCTGTCTATGTGTTGATTTAGTACATATATGTGTATGGTCTTAAATTTACTGTGTATGTCTTAAAGCTGATAGAATGGCTGAATGATTTGCACATCAAGTTTGAGGTGTCTGGGTTTTTTTCTTGAAGCCACAGGTTCAAATCCCAGCAAACTTCATTCAAGGTAGATAAATTGGGTTCCATGCAATTTACTTTGTAGGATTTATTTGGATGAGACTTTAACAACCAGTGTCCTACTTGCTCTGTCTGGGTGTTAAAGATACCATGGAAACAACTGCAAAAGAAATGCTTTTCCTTAGTGTCCTGTCCAGGATTAGTCAAGCTACAACGTTACTCCATTTGTCCCTGTGGCTGCCACCTTGAAGCTGGGCAAGCCTGGCTGTATTTCTGAGTGAGGTGGTTCATATAGGTGTATAATTTTGAAACACTTAATTTTCACAAGAGGACTAAATTAATTCACTGAATCATTATTTAGCCAAAAAAAAACATTAAAGGACTCTTAAGGTCGTGTTTTTAAAAACCTGCTGCCAAAAAAAAAAAAAAAAGCTTCTATTATTTCCTTAATGATTGCCATCAAAACAGCAATTTCCATAAGGGGGAAAGAGAAAAAAAAGGGAAAGTTTCCTGCTGTGTTTGTCATCCAAGCCATGCAGTTTTTGTCATAAACATTTGAATATTAAAACCAATTATATGTGATATCTTCCTCCTGGCCAAATGAACTAGCAACAGTTTAAACACTAATATATTTTAACGTCTATTTTAGTCCATGTGTTGTCTAATGGCTCAGGAAAACAGTTTTATTTTAAGCCTGAATGGGAGGCTCAAGTTTTGTGAGCTGCTTTTTTGATAAGGAAATGTTGTCCTCGTTTTCTTAATCCTTTCCTAAATCTCATTCATTGTGATCCGTTTCCGCAGTGAAGTCGATAGAGCCTCGTAGCTCTCAGCGTTTGGACAGGAGACATTCAATATTGTCTGATAGCTCCAACAAATCTGCAGCTGCAGTTTGTCTGCACAGCATTCCCTTGCCCCTTTGAAAGATTCTGTTTGCAAACCAAAAATACATTAATCCAATGATGATCTTGAAATACCCACATATGCTAGGTAAAAAATGGTTATTGTGCAATAGCTGATTGCAGGTTTCCCACAGGAAATCCTAAAGATATATCTACATGTAACTCTTATAAACTCTCTAAAAGAATTTGCTTCCTCACCAAAAATGTGGATGAAACAATGTTTTGTGGTATTGAAGTGTTTTAAAGGGAAATTACCTGAAAGCTTCAAGCTGTACCATTACCTGAAAGTTTCAAGCTGCACATATTTTGGCTCATATGTAACTGGATAAACAGAAGTGCTTGAAAGTTTTATATTTATATAATATAGAAGTTTAAACATCATTAAAAGGAAACATGTAAAGAGAGTGTCTTGGTACACAGTTCCCAGATATCTAAAACAAAATATTTCAGAATCTTTGGTCAATAGCACCTTTTTTCAAAATGTAGTATTTTGATCCAGTTTTGTTGCTGTTTGTTTTGATACAGTTTTGTTTTGTACAAGCTCTCGAATGCCTGAATTTTCCATAGGATAGAAACTGTATTTTCTGCCCCTCTTTTCCATGAGCTTTTTCCCTGCTGATCTCATAGCAATATATGACTCTTAAGAAAAGAAGTCAATACCTAGATTAATGACAAAGAGGGAAACTAGATAGTTACAATTATTGAGTCACAGTCACAGCCATGTATTCAACAATAATACCACCGTGGAATCAGAAAAAGCACAGCAGTATAAATGGAAATAGAGAAACAGAGGGAAAAAACTGATGTTAAAACATTTGCTACAATAATGAACTCTATAAAATGGAAGCTGAAGTGCCTTTTAAACAATTGTCATTTATATAAAATATGTAGCTCTCAGGTGTTGTGCCTTGCAGGTTGTCTCCACATATATTCTCAGCAGACTCCATGCGTTTTGCCCCTGGCCACTGTGCAAATCAGGGATGATCAAAGAGAAGAAGGCTTGGTGGCTCCTACCTGGTTCTTAGTGAACTGTGATGCATATAATTGGATTAGGACATATTTGTTACAGATGACAGGTTGAATTCAGCAAATTAAATACCTCTACATGCTGAGCAATAGTGGGAGGTGTTGGTAAGGAAAAATGGCAACGTATGCCTGTACACTGAACACACAATCTTATCTCCACACTGTGGCATATTTAGATTACTTACTCTGCAGAAAATCAGGCTCCTAGAAAGGACAGAAGAAACTTTAGGCACAATGCATACACATCAAGAAAGCCATACTGTAACCTTAAAGATTACTTTCTTCACTCCGGATTTCTCCTGATTGCACTAGTCTGCATCATCTTTTACATTAGAAAATTATGTTATTTAAAATAAAATGTGGAAATAGTTTTCTTAGCAAAAGCAGGTACAGATGAAAATGTATATATTTACACCTATCCTGGTCTCTACATACTTATTATATGAGACCATCCTGAAAGGGAGACAACGATGTGGGCACCTTTGGAAAAAAAACTTCCCTCCTGAAGTAATTTGTAGGTGCCCAGCCTACAAACTGACCTTCTTTTTTTTTTCTCTTGTTTTCACAGGAAAATTAACTAAGTTGACTAAGAGGCTGGAGCAATTGCAATGTCACATTCCCTGCATGTCAGTTCACACATAAGTCTGTGGGGGTGGGGTAGACCAAAATTTTAGTGTAGCGCCAGTACATCTGTTATTTCCAGAAAGCAAAACCATCTCACAAGGTTCTGCACAGAGTCATAAGGGTGTTTCATGCGTGATTTGCCAGGTATATGCAGTAATACTGTTGACATTTCCCAGCTATGCCCTGTGTCAGGAAAGGCCAAATGTCAGGCTTAGGCAGTACACAAAGCCCAAGATTCTGGTCTGGTGTTCACAGAGACTTCAACAGGCAGCACTGCCAGAGGTGCTGTCACTGAGTGCTCTCTTCCATTAGTCCTGTGCTTTGGAAGAGATCAGTCCTTGCTTCTAATCTGACCCCCTTTTCTTTTCCTCTTCATTGCTGCATATAATGGTATTTCATTCACATCTCTGTCTTAACTGAAGTGAAAATAATGACTAATGGACAATCATAATTTCAGATATAATCCTCTTCAAGGATGTTCCCAGACTCTTGGGACCTGAATACTCCCAACATGAAAAAAATAATCTTGCTTGGGAACTGTGCTTGAGTAGAGACCATTTTGCAAACTGAAAATGCTAATCACATTTTGTGACTAACTCTACAAAGACAATTTATTCTTTTACTCTACCTGTAAGTTCAGTGGTTTTCTGTGAAGTTCCTAGTACGTAAATAATTTTGTGTTTTGATCAAAGATCTCCTTTTGCTCACTGCTGAGTTCAGTAAAGATATGGCACTGCATGCAAATACAGTGAATACATCCCTGGTTTGGCTGTAAGAAGGTTAATATCCATGGTATCCCTCACTGAAATGGAGAAAGGAAGATTTTTTTTATTTTTTTTTTTTATGCAAGTCTCATTTTAGAATTACTCAGTGATCTTCCAGGAGTTTGTTGCTCTCCCTTGTCAGGTTTCTGCCTTGATTAGATGGCAGCTGTGAATAACTCCTACCCTTTGTAAAAGTGCTGTAAAATTGTAATGAACAGTATCAGTTTGCCATATTCAAACCAAACAAGACATGGTTAATGGCCACAGAAGCATTCTGAATTCTGATTGCAATTTCATGGAAAATCCTGACATTGTTGAAGTCGTTAAAGAAATTCCCATAAAGTAAAAAGTCACAATTTTGCAAAAAGACTTTAAGGGTTACCTCATTATCACCAAGACATAATAAAATTAATATATTTCAGACAGTGAAACTGATTTTACCACAAAGGTTTTTTTGTCCAGCTTTTTGTTCTGTTTGAGTTTTGTTGTTTGAACAAAGTACCGGCTTTGACCGCATTCACCTGTCTGCCCTCAGTTAGCGTCTCCCACAGCTTGGACACAATGTTCTGTGGGTTTTTCTCCAGACACAAAATCAATAATATTAAGTAGGGATGCATTTTTCCATTAGAATGCTTGAAGCAGTTGTCAGAGCGTTTCTTGAGCTGAACCAAGCATCTTACATTTAATGTTGATTCTTCCTTTAAGTTTTGTCTTTTGTATTTGCTTTTGAAGCAGATTCCAGATGATCCCTGATTCCTGAGGAGGGAGGATATATCGCTGCATTGCTCACTTTATACTACACTGACAGTGATCATATTCCTAACTATGCCCTAGATTTCTCTTTTCATAGAGTAGGTTAATCACTGATGATCCTCATCAAAGAAAAGATGGTTCTTAAGTGAGGCTTACTTTTGCCACAGTTTGGGCAAATATTTAAAAAGTTAACCCTGTTCAACTTTTGGAAATGTCTGTAATTGCATCAAACTCATCAGAGTTCTCTTCTTGTACTTCCCTATGCAAAGCTTTAATTTAGGCATCCAAAGGTGCCTGCTGTGAATGTCTGATATTAGTGCATGTGTTAGTGCACACATGCCATTTGTGTGGCAGCTCCACTTAGTGTGGCAGTATCACATTGAGCCAGGTGACATAGAAAGGACCTTGAACACAGGGAGAGGAGTAGGAGCTGGAAGGGTGCAAAATCATCCCAGTAGTTTGGGAGTGTCGGATAGAAGTTGGTCATCTTTAGTGATGAAGATCCCAAGTGATTGCTGATTCTTCTGCTTCGCTTCCTTGTGAGTGCAGCAGTGATTTCCTGGTTATCCCACTCTTCAAAAGGCTTGCTCTTCCCAGAACAGTACAGGCTTGCAATAAAGGATGTGCCCAATGTGGCTTACATAAGAGCAATTTGAGTCTTAAGTTACAGGCCAGAAAACCCCAGTGCAGGCCTTGCATATGTCAGGAATTGTCTGTTTCTCTCCTGTCTGAGCTTCCCAGGTTTGTAAGCTGTGAACCTTTGCCTCAGCAAACTGGTGTTAGTCACTGAGTACCTTTCTTGGGCTCCCCACAATGAGGTCCTCTGGCCTTGCAGCAGGCATTTCTGGAGCACATGGATGTGATTGGGCACTGCAGAAACTGAGGTGATGACACCTGGGTGCTTTAGAGAAAAAGAAAGGGTCCTGGTGGCCTCTCCATACCCATGAGCTCAGGGCTGACATTTCCTGCAGGGAATGCCAGAAGTTGAGGTTTGTCTCTCTGCCACACCTCAGAAGAGCAGAGCATGAACTATGGATACCCTCCAGTCCCTTTGTTGTAACTTCTCCCTTCTGCAAGTGTGCAAAGAGAGCAGGCAGGAATAATGGAGAGTGCAGGGATGAGGACAGCTCCTTGAGAACAGAGGATTGGGGTTTGGTTTCTCATCGTGGGTGTGCTGTGTCATTAGGAGAAGGTGCAAGGACCCTTACCCTGATTGGATTGGGTCCATCAGGGGGGCTTTAGAGAGAAACATTTACTGTCTGTATCCAGGTTCTTCTCTCCTGGTGGGGCCAGTACCAGGGGGTGAGGAGTGGCTGTGCCTCTTTCTACTCACCACCTTTTCCATTCCAGATATTTATTTGTAGCCCTTCCATCACTCATTTCTTCTCATTTCCTCCAATTTAAGGCACATGGAGCATGATAGATTCAAGCAGCTCTGACCGTTCACAGCTCAGCAGCTTTCCTACTTACTGAGACAGGCATGAGGAATAGCCACCTCCTGAATTCAATACCACGAGGCCTGAAAAGTAGCAGGAGTTTAACGGGCTGTTTAGGATGTTATCAAAGAGCCCACTCAGCCTTCAGAAGTTCTTTTACGCTTGTAGATCAGATCTCCCTATGTTCCCCCCTTTGCCACCACAGCCCTGGTTTGCCATTTCAGAAGACAGCGAGATTTCATTAGCATGGTACAAATGTCTCTGCTGGCTAAATCAGAGTCTCTGAGAATCCAGCCATGATGAAACCCTATAGGGGGCAAACAGGGAGCAGACCAAGGTATATTCTGACACATAATGTGCTGCCTGAAGTGGATCTGGGGTTTAACAATAACCCCTTTGTTAATGTGCAGCAAGAAATCACACCACTTCTCTTGTCCCTAATTAAGAGTGTCAGAGTGACTTGGCTTTTGATTGCAGTGAATTCTGATCATCTGAGGGAGGAGAAAGAGAGCTCTGAGACACAATGACAAAACCCATTCAGCCACCCACTCAGCAAATCACAAAAGTTTTTTTTTACTTTAAATTTCATATGAGCTCCACAGGGAGACAGATCTTCAGTGCCCAGAGCTACCTGACATTTTAATAATATCTGATCATTATATGGAGCCTTTCATCCCAAAGCATTTTCCCCGTATATTTATACTGCACACGTATACAGGAGTCATCCTGTCATTTCTAGTGAGGAATAACATTCAGCCTTATACATATGCAGCTGTGGGCTTAACCCACACAGTGTGCAAGGCAGATTGGCTTGTCAGAGTACTCAGGCTCCCCCGCAATCACCTGAAGGATGATGGGCCACCTCTGCTTCAGCCACAAACCTGCTGCTGCACTCCTGGGGGTTGTACACCACACTCACACACCTTTCAACCAGCTTTCAAGGAATAGACAGGAAAAGAGTGACAGAAGTGAGAGAGGAGCTTCAATATTCCCAGGAACCACTCTTCATAGAATGGTTTTCATTTGAAAGAGCTTTAAGGATCATCTAGTTACAATTCCCTGCCATGGGCAGAGACAGCTTTCACTAGACTAGATTGCTCAAAGCCCCATCCAGCATGGCCTGGAACACTTCCAGGAATGGGGCATCCGCAACTTCTCTGGACAACCTATGCCAGTGTCTCACCACCCTCACAGTAAAGAATTTCTTCCTTGACTCTGATCTAAACCTGCCCTGTCAGTGTAAAGCCATTTCTACTTGTCCTGTTCCAACATGACCTTGTAAAAAGTCCCTCTCCAGCTCTTTTGCGGCCCCCTTTAGGTATGTGAACATACTCTAAGGTATTAGAACCTATTCTTCTCCAGGCTGAAGAACCCCAACTGCCCTGTCCTCACAGGAGAGTTGCTCCAGCCCTTTTATCATGTCCATGACCCTCCTCTGACATTGCTCCAACAGATCCCTGTTCTTCCTATGTTAGGAGACCCAGAGCTGGATGCAGCACTGCAGGTGGGATCTCACCAGAGCAGAAACAGAGGGGCAGAATCCCCTCACTCATCCTGCTGGACACTCTTCTTTTGATGTAGCCCAGGATGTAATTGGTTTTCTGGGCTGCATGCTCACATTGCTGGGTAATGTTGAGCTTCTTATCAAATTATATTCCCAAGTCACTCTGAGGAACCTCGGAAACAGTTTGTCATCCTGATCAAGACCCACTCCAGAGGAATAAGAACTGCAAAGTGTTTAAGTACTTTCTGCATATTCAGATGTGGAGATTCCTAAAGCTAATATCTTTCAAATACAAAACCATAAAGAAAACCATTCACTCTCATAAGACATTTAAGGTTGGTTTTCCCTGGCTATTACGTTTTTTTTGTTTCAACAAAGTAATTTTCAAAACTTATACAAGTCGCAGAAGGGAAACAAGCTGCCTTTTTTCTCTCTCTCTCTTTTTAACTTTTCTTTTGAAATTGCATAATTCTAGAGGAGATTGCGAGAGCAATATTTGTGCTAAAGACCATTTCAAAGGGTTTTCACAAATTCTCAATCTCAAGTAAACATGAAGTACCTCCTTCTCATTGACTTCAGCAGAGCTGGTGGGCAAGTGATGCTTTCAAGCAGCCAGCCACTGGTTTGCTACAATTCCCTAAAACAAAGTATATAAAATGACAATTACCTTTCATCCTGCAAAGCAACCACCTTCACATCACATAAAACATCTGTGTTAAGTCATCAGGAACCTACACATAAATCCAGCTTTAGCAAATGAAGCAACCTGATCATACTTTTGAAAATGAGCATGAAGTAACTTTCCTATTAGTCATCCATATTTTGCATATGTACATTCCCATAAAATAAATGTGCTCAAATACAATGAAAAAATATGAAGAGATAATTTCAATGAGAAAAGCATTTTCAGATTATTGCTAGTTGCCTAAAACTCAGCAGGTGAAAGTTACGATAGTCAAAGCTTTATAATGAAAAAGCTGAAAGCATCTCTCTGGCAAATGGATCAGAAAAATAGGATGTCAAGAGCACTATAATACAATTAATCTTCACTCCTGAAAATGCTTCTATTATGTGGGATAAATCAGATAAACAAACCTTAGATCCATCCGTTTGAAGTTTTTCATTCGCAAGGTCTTACATTCACAGCTCTAATTTGTCTTCATTGTTGTTCATATAATTTTAATGCCAGATAACTTTTCAAGTTTTCTACTGTTTATTTGTTAATACCAGTGCACTCTTAAATTTACGATGAGTAAATACTATATTAGTGTATTTGAAAAGTAAATTTCTATATGAGTGTCCTTTAAAAGTAATTGCAATGTGCTGTTTCTGACAAAACCAATACTGGCTTCTTGCATAGAACAAAATAAGTTACCAAGTTTAGGCTTGATTTGAATGAAATTATGAAACCTGGTGTCTATAATTTCTGATGATAGACCAGTCATATTCACCAGCAGTGCAGCATATGGCGAGTATGTCCTTCTGCATGACTACGTAGGTAGTAGAAGGAGAAGGTTCTTGTAAGGCCCTGGAAAAAACACTGAAAAGCACAAGCTTTTTTGAATGAATTTTTGACTTGGTGCTAACTCTTACAGTGGCACTAGCTGCTTGTGAAAGCTCTGGGTTTTGGGCAGATGGTTGCATGCCTCATTCCTTACCTTATTCTTTTCATATGTGATGCACCACTGCAAAATTTTACTGTAAACTGAGTTATCCCAGTACGAATAGAAAAGGCCAAGAAACCTCTCTGAATGTAAACAGTGTGTCACAAGGCCCCTAAACTTAGTGCTAGGCACTTTTCTGAAATCAATTCTTAGGCAGTGAGGAGCCAGGACCATGTAAAAGTGCCTAAGCTTTCTAGGAAACAGTTAATTCACCAGCAGAAGATAATTCATTTGAAGCAACACAAGAATGATATTAATCAAAATTACGAGCAATTTTCTAGTCAGAGTATTTTTAGAGGAGTAGTCAGCAGAGAGTCAGAAACAGTCACTGAAGACGACAGACTGAGAGAAGTGCTATGTAACACACACAATGTTTTTTAAAGTTAGGACAGTTTTAAGTTCCTTTCAGAGTTCAGACACTCAGCCAAATTTTCACACATTACATTACAACACAGTGTGTAGCCAATGAAGGGGAACAAGTTCCATTGAAGAAAGAATTAAAGCCATTTGGCCCAAACCAAGTATTACTCTTTTTGGGAGATGCTGAATGCTGGTGGCCTGACAAAGGCGAGGTGGTCATAGCTCCATGGAATGAACCTCCAGCTATGCTGAGCACATATTCCTCACAGGTGTGTGGAAGAACACACATCTGCAGCACATGCATCACAGGGACCCATCTATACACATGGCCAGCCCCACAGATCAACACAAACTCAGCATCCATAAACACGAACAGCACTGAGGTACACAAACAGGTAAGGGTCCATTAGTGGGAAATAATCTGCAGACTCACACATAGACACAATGTGAATCCCTCCAGAAACTGGTGACTCTCAGGCTGTCCTATAACTGCCTCCTCCACACACACACACACACACACACAGTAGTCATTTAGCCATTCCCCAAACTCCATGGTGTCCCCATTTGGTGGCTTGGACAGCCAGGTCTCTCTAACTGCAGCACTCCAGGCTGCAGTGGCTCTCTGATTGCTGATCCCACTCCCGCTGCTCTGCTCAGATGCCCCCACAGCCTCCCATGCACACCTAACAGAGTCCTTCACCCAGGAAAAGAGAAATTAGTTTAGTGGGTGTTATACACTGATCTGACATGGCCAGACAAATGTACTGACCAGCAACCTGGTTACATGCAACCACTCCCTTTTATCCCCTCCCAAACTGCCATGATCTCTTCTTTTTCTGCTACTTCTTCCCCTGCTGAGGACCTCAGCTAGGTTTTGTACAACCCCAAAATGCTCTGCTCCTACATCCCATAACAAGTCCTGTATTCCTACAGGCAGTGCTCCCTCAGTCTGTAGGATGTTTCAGAGAGGTGAACTGATGTCATGTTCAACCCGAGGCCAATACATTCCTGTGAGAGCCCTTGGAGGAGCTGGGTCAGGTGACTCTGCTTTCTCTGATTAGGTTATCACATTTTCCCCATCTGTAATGGTGCCTCTGTACTCCTTTCTGCTTGTGGAAATAAGACTCGAATCACAAGTATCACAAGCATGGAGCAAGTGATGGTGGTTGGAAACTCCCTTCTGTGGGGGACAGAGACACCCCTCTATTGATAAGGGTGCAGGACTGGGATGTTGCAGAGAAACTGGTGAGCCATTGGATTGCTACCTTTCTGTTGCACATCCATGTGCCCTGCCACTGCAGCTGATCCTGCTCTGAGCAGAAGGTTGGACTAGAGATCTCCCAAGGTCATCTGCCTGATTTTGTGATGCTGTGATCATCTGAGTCACAATCACTGCCTGTGAGTGTACTCATACGTTGCCACATTTGCAAGGAAATTTGATTTAAGTTAAATTTAAATAAGCTCTTTCACTGTAGCTTAGTTCAATTTGGATTGAATAATTTTGAATTCACCATGATAAGAACATAGACAAGGACAGTATCCCATTCTCAACTGACAACCATGCTAAGCTGTCAGAAGTTGTCCTGTACCTCAACCTTGCATGTCCCCATAAATTTAAGATGCCTGACTTGATGTGCATTGAAAGTATTGCAAGACTTCCATTCACTTGATTGGTTATTGAATTATGCTCGACTCAGGTTAAAACTGCAAGATTAAATTTTCAGATGTAGTTCTGCAGTACATTTAAAGAAAGACAAGCAAAGCAAACCCATCTATACCAGACTATAGGAGGCTCACAGATAAATGCAAATAAATTAAATATATACAGTTCTTCATGCTGCAGACCAGTTTTTACCCAAGTTTGCAGTCAAACCTGCCTGGTCCCCAATAAGCAGTTTGGGCAAACTAGCCTGAAGTCCATCCCCAGCTGTGTGTGCTCAGAGCAGGCACACATATGCCTTTCAATATCTTATAGGCTGCGGATTTGGTATCATGTGTGCATGGTTCTTTCTTCTGCCAGAATTTTAAAATTACCTTTTATTTCCAAGCTTACAGCATCTCTCTGGCCTGCTGTTAATAGCCTGCAAGATTTTTGCTTATGTTTCAGATATATAGGTTTTTTTCCTCCTACTCATTTTCTCTCATAAATCCCCTGGCTGATGAGAAAGTGTTGTGTATCCCTTACATCTAACAACATTCAGCAGTTACTCTGTTTTGCCTGCTGTGACAAACATCAAGTCTTTCCTTTTTCTGCCACTGTTTTAATGCCTCAGACAATTGGCTTTGTATGTATAATAAAAATGCAAACTTTTCCAGAGGCTAGTAGGTTTATGGGATTTTTACTGGGCCTTTCAGAAGACACAATATTATTTTTACTCCCTCACCACACGATTCTTCAGAATTCCATAAACTACAACAAAGAAAATGAGATCTTTGAAGACAGTATGCAAGCAGTCATCATTACCCCTAGATTCAAAGATAATTATCAAATACTTGGATTACCCAGAGAGTGGAGGGAATATTTCATCTCTTTGAATGTCATTGCATCCTGGGCACATGTCAGGTATCTTCAGTGTCACATTCATTAAATCCTATATTCTGACTTTCAAAACATAGTCTTGAAAAACAGATGGTATAGAACTACACTCTGGCCAGAGGAGTTTCCAGGTAGGGCAGCTACTGTGCAAGCCCTGTTCAATTCTTCCTCAGTGAATATCAAATCCTCAGTCTCCCCATTTTTAGGGATGCTTGCTAACATGTATTTTCTGGCAAGAACAAATATTTTATATTGTCTGCCTTTTTTGCACTAGTTTAAGGCTGATCTGAAGAGGATTAATGCTATCTAGATTGAGAACTTTTTATTTAATATCTTACTGTTCCATCAGGGAAAAAAGAAACCAATAAAAGAGAGAAAGACCCAAGTCATCCAGCCTAAATATCTGGAGTTTTCTGATCTGCTAGAGCTCTGGAGTGCAGAGCTAGTCTTTTTTTTTTCCTATAGGAGCTGTGACTATCTTCTGTAGACTATCACTACATCTCTTCTACTCTTCAGGAGCTTTGTGTCTTTCTCTGGCAAGTGCATTTCTCTTAAGAGTCACTCTCTCATTTGCTGTGTGTCCAGTGTTAGACACAGCTGCTCGCTGGACAGTGAGACCAGGCAACTTTTGGGGCAATATATTTGCCTGTGCCTCTTTCAAAACAAGCCAAGATACTTGAGTGAATGATGAAAACCAGACTTTTCTCCCACCTTACAGCCAGGCTTTGTACATCCATGTGCAAAACTGCCATGTATGACTTTCCACAGCTATCAGGTCTGTGTCAATGGTGGTGTCAGAGATCTGCTTGTGGAAATCAATAGTCCATGGGATAAAATTGTCATTTGCTGTCCTCTGTTTCATCCAGCAAGTTCTCCTGAAAGTTTTCCAGAAAGACTCTCTGTTTGTCCCTCCCTGGTTCAAATACAAGGAGCCCTGAATGAAAATGCTGGTCCCAAGTGAAATTCTGCAGAACCATAGGGATTTCAATCCCATGAGGCAAATTCATGTCTTCATCATCTGATGATGGATTAAAGTGTCATTTGCAAGAAAAGGCTCTAAGCTGGCAATGGTGAGAGCATCACACATAATGGTTGCATTCATACTGAGCAGCTCTGGAGCTGTCCTCATCAAACCGGTCCCCCTCGTTTTCCAATGCCTGACATAATTTGTGAATAATAAATAGAACCAGGTATCTAATGATCTCCACGTGTGTTTTAACCTGGATTAAGCCTTTCACACACAGTGTTTATTTCTTGCAAGGTCATTTCATTTCTAATAAGTACCAGTTTGCACATGCTCAGCTGTGTTCTTGTCCTTTAATGCAGTAACTGACAGATGGTAGCAAAATATTCCTTTTATAATGAAACCTGCTGAAGGAGACTGCTTAGGGCCTCAGAAAATATAATTTGCCAAATAAAGAATGGTCTCCAGGAAAGAAAGGAATTACTGTAATGCAGTATATATTAAATAATTTCCCTCAGGCATCTGGTGATCAGTAGCTTTTTCTCACGTCAGAGAGGTGACCTAACTGTTTTTTTCCAATTATTTATTGCCTCATTCACCTTACTCTTAAAAGACTTGTTTCTGTGGGTTGACATAAGTAGTGCCTCTAAAAAAGTGTAAATTAACTGCATGAGGATTTGTTGTAAAGGTTTCATAGGTACCAGATTTGTATCTGCAGTATACTGTCAGATTCTTAAGGTTTTCACTTATGCTATAATTAGCTCCGTTTCTGGGTGAATTTCACACCCATTTTTTAGACCCAATTATGCCATTTCTCTTAAACCACTATTAATTTCTAGCAGCATTGCTGCTGAATTCTGATTTACTTTATGTGACTATGCACACCCTATATTTTCTCATGGCCTGTGCAAACTTCTTTTGGCAGCTGAACACATCAGAGTGATCTGATTTATTATCTTCTGTGAGGCAGGTAGCATTGGATGGCAGAAAGCTCTCCTTTTAAAGCCTCCCAGAACCTGCAACTTTCTTCTAAAACCAGTGATTTGCTGAGTATCTATCTTTGCCACTCATTTCCACAGGCTTCCACATTAAAAAAAAAAAAAAAACCAAAAAAAAACCCCAAAAACTTTTACTATTTTATCCTCTGTTCCAACATACAGCTAAGGAAGACTTGATGTGACTTCCTTTAGCATCCATTTGCACTGTCCTATAAATCATACAAAACGTTCTGCACAGGCTCAAATCTAGGCATTAAATGAGAATCCATCTGTTCCTTGCTCCCAATGGGATTATAGTTTCTTTCTCTGCATCACTGCTTGACAAAACTTCTAATCCCACCTGAAACTGTGAGTGTGCTGTGTTTGGTGCCTTTTATATCAAATGCACATCTCTCTGCTCCCACCTTCTCCCCTCAGGAATTGCTATTTTTAGACTGCTTTTCCATCTATGATGAAGTTAAAATTGCATCTTAACCTATACAAGCTCTGGTGGCTCTGCTTTTGTGCTGCAGTATCACGAAATCTGTCACCAAGCTCTGTTCTGATCTGTAACCCCCTTGTCATTACTGCCCTCCTGGAGAAAGTCATGTTTTATTTCAGTTTCTTCAGTCAGCCTTTTATTTCAGTTTCATGAGGGGGTTTCCTTTCACTGCTTTTGGATGTCATGGCCAGCAGTAGATCAGAATTTGCATTAGCCTTTGGCTCTGTCAGGAGGAGAATCAACAGTGCTGGACAATTTAGAGCATGCTGCTGCTGCAATAATGTGCTTTGTGCATTACAACACTACAGGAGTGTTAGTGTCAAGGTGATGTAGCTGCCTCTTGAACTGCAGACTCCCAAAACTAAAACACACAACTAAAAAGTTATTTGGTGTCTCCTAACTCAAAAGCCAGCAAAGGCTGACATGTGCACAACTACACATAGATCTGTGGCCAGGAGAAATGCCTCAGCTGGCCATTACAACTGTGACAAACCCCAGATGACCCAATGGACCTCACACCTCGTTTGGTGTGAGCCAGGGCCTGTCAGAGCCCCTTGTTGCTGGGGGCTGAGGATTCGCATGTTCCTGTATGTCACTTATGTGCACACAGAGTTCCTTGGCTGACACATGGTAGCTCATTCCTCTTTGTGACACGAAGGAGCACTTGTAGCCACGATGCATCTGAGCCATCAGGCAGCTGCCCCTTGGAGCAGGCCTATGAAGAGCACAGACTACGTCACTGGGGAGTTTTGGCTTATGTTGTTTGTTGTTTCTTTTTCTTTTTCAATTAGAAATGAGGAAGCGTGTGACTCTTTTTACCAGTCTCACAGACTGTGAAGCCTTTAGTCATCCATAAAGAGGCACATTTGACATACTTTGGAGTTTATGCCTTTTTTTAGCATGGATTATTCACACCTTCAGAAATGCCTCAGAGCAACTCAAGCCCAGTGTCCCTCTTCTATTGCCAAAAATCCCTGCCAAAAGTTTTGGAGCAAGGCATCACACCATGGGTATGCCCTAAATGAGCCACATGATTATTCCAAGTAGTACATATTTTCTTGCATTTAAGGCTGCCCAGTCCCACACAACCTTCAGCAGCTTACCTTGACTCCCTCAAACAGAGCAAGAGCACCATTCCTTCACAGTCCCACCTCACACCACCGTGTCTCCAGCGCCATGCTCTCTGCCTCCAAGGTTTTGCATGGAACTGCTGAGCATTTCCCAGAGCAGATGCAGCAGCGTGAGTCACTGCCTCACCGAGGAACGAGTCATTGCACATTGGCTGCTCCATGGAAACAGCCCATGGATATGCTTGAATATCGTGCAATACACTCTGAGGTCACTTGCATGCCTTGGAAATAATTTATTTCTTTCATCTCTGCCCAGTCACACAACTGCCTGGGTACTTCTGATGGAGCATCTGCTATGTGATCTCTCAGAGGAAATTTAGGCGGTTCAGGCCTTCAATTCCAGAAAAAAAAAAAGCTCCCAGTAGGAGCCTTGACTTGTTTGTCCTTCAGGTTGGTGCTCTTTCAGTCCTTGAAACAAGATAGCTTTATGCAAACCACCTGTTAGGAATGGTCTTCCTGAAATGTGCTGACCCCCAAAACATGCCTGAGAGTTGTTTGGGATGGGCCAATGCCATGCCAGGCACTGGTTGAAGAGTGTAACAGGGCACAGGGTTGTGCTCTAGTAACTAGAAATGTTGTTAGTGACTGCTGAATTTACTCTTATGGCTGTAGCTGAATGTCTCCATCCATGTTCCCTGGAGGCAGTGTTGGTTTACAGCTTTAATAGCTGTAAAATGTGAGTTTTCTGACCATCCCCGCACTTCATGGCACAATCTCTCCAGCTGTTATAATGAAGAAGCACTAGCAACAAAGTTATTACTTATTCCTCGAGCAAAATTTCTCTTCTTGGCAGCACTTGGCACAAAGGTTGTTCAAAATGTGTCTTAATATTCTTCAAACAAATCAATTATTTATAATTGTCTTGTCTTTAGATGTGAATTAAAATAATGATTTTTTTTAATATAGTTGAAAGGAAGCAAACAAGTTTAATCGAGGCAAATGAAATCTACATGACCACCTGTTTGTTTTTCTTAACTTTATAGGAAATCAATGTATTGACAGTAGCATTGGTCAACCAGGACAGAGAAAAAAACTCAGAGAAACGAAGCCCAGGTCTAAAATCAGAAAAAGAGGCACTATTAATAGGTAAGATAACACCAAAGAAGATCTTTGAGAACAAAATGCCTTCTAGCAGGTTTCTGTTTTGCATATATGTTTACACACATCTTTGTGCTCATAGAAGGGAAAAAGAAAAAAAATGTAATTTTTTTTTAATCTGGGTTCAGAATGGCTTTTAGTAAGAAAAATCCTAAAATACAACTGAACGTTGCCTATCTGAAAAAATCTGCAGTTTAATGGAAGGATTTCAGGCATGAAAAAAAATTGCAGATCTGCATTTAGACTTGCAGCATGAATGTATGATGACTTTATTTACATGAAGATTTAGCAGGCCAGAGTTGTATAGCTTGTTATATGATTATTAGACAAAGTGGTGAAGGAGAAGGGGATAGAAATAATATTAGTAAACTACCAAGCAAAAAATACATCTACTACGTGTATTAAGCATGCCAGATTTATGCCTTTGACTTTAGGTGAGGGAATTAGCAATATGAATATTTATAAAGAATACCACAAGGACTGTCATACCCTTTACCTAGAATAAAATTGTTTAAATAAACTCTTAAATAGTGCCTAAAGCTAAAGCTTATAGTGGGCCAGCTAACTAGCATTTATCCACACAGAACTGGCTGAAGCCATGCCACCCTTGGAGGGAACATGCCCCATTTAGACCCTTGTATATTTTGCATTTGGTTTCAGGGGATAGTTTTTCAGGGAGCATGAAGGCCCACAGATCCAAAGTGTACCCTGTGGCATGGCAAGAGAAATGTTGACCTGAAAAAACAGGTTTTAATTTCTTTGGTTTGGTCTTTTCACAAATCATTGGTATCCTGATAAATTATAGTTCCAAAACTACCTTTGTTTAAATGCAACCCATTTTCATCACCTAGGCACCAGGAAGATTGCTGGTTTATTGCTGAGGCACAGATCCAGTAATTCACAAGTTCAGTTCAGACCAAAGAGGTCATTTAAAAGTGAAGAATGTATTTAAACATTTAAAGTGCTTAGTACACAAACTCCCCGTGATTAGTGAGATGCAAAACAGTGGAATGTACAGAAATGAATGACTTGATTGAATTCTGCTTGTTATAATTAAATCTAAAACTCTTAATTGCAGGGGCAGTACTTGATCTTTTTGAAGTTCATTCTGTGGGAAAGACAGCAACCATGGGATTTTAAGAACAGAATAACAAAATTTTTTTCTAGGTCGCTCTCTATTTGACTGTAACGAACAGTGGCAGTGTCCCAAAGTGGGTCCCGTCCATCTGCTGTTCAGTGGCACACTCAGATAAACAGAATAACCTCAGTTAAGATATTACTGGTCATAGTACCTCCACAACTGTTACAGTCCAAAGATTAAAGATTCCTCAAGATGGATTTCATGTTATCTCTTCCTCTGAGGCATTATCAGATATAGCAAGGGAAAAATGGGCCTTGCCTCCATCCATTCACTAAGTTTTCCTGTATTTTAAAAAATGCAGTGTTGTCTTAGAGGAAAAACAACATAAAAGAAAAAAAGTTTTCATGGAACTCCAGTCAATAACTAAAACATATTGACAAATTACTTATTATTTACATTATATGAAAGAGTTGGCTTTGAATGTCCTGAATTGAAAAGCCTCAGGAACCACATAACCAATGCAATGACATTGGTAAAATGTGATTTGAGTACAAATTGGATTTGCAGTCATCTCATCCAAGTGTGATGGTCTTGACTTCTGTTTCTAGAGCTCTTGTGTGGTTACCTGTAGTCACCCACAGCACAAAGAAGGTCACTGCTGCTAGGACTTGCCATTGTAAAAAATTTATTACATGCCACTCCTTATGCAGGATCAGAAGTTTGTAAATGCTGTTTGAAAAGCAGAGGAGGAAAAAAGGTGTTCTCTGCAAAGCCAGTCTAAAATGTGTTAAATATTGCTTATCAGTTTCAACCACGGCCAGTACTGAAGGAAAAACGAAATCCAAGATTATCCTAATTCATTCAGCATCAAGAAAGCAGTATGGCCTGCAGTACACAAGATACAGTGACCCATTTTTGTCATTTGTAAGCATTTTTAATCCTGGTGTTTATGCTTTAAGTATAAGAAACCTCCCCTAGGGTGGTTCAGCTAAGAAGCCCATCCAAAGAGAGTTGAAAATATTTGTTCTGATTCTTACAGTTCATCTCTCCCCAAACGGCAAATAACACACATGCCATTTTGTATTTTCACTGTTTGCTTAGAAGAAGAGAAATTGGATAGTGCTTTTAATAGCAATGCTGATGCCCCAAATCTTGTTTTGTTTGGTCACCATTATTAATGCTGTCACTTGATTTTCACTGCAGAAAAAATCTCTAGTCTTAGATCCTGACTCCTTCTAAGCCGCTTTTAATTCCCATACCTTTTATAATCATCCTGAAACAACAATGAAGATAGACAGAACATGCTCTCTCTTAAGAAAAAATAAATAAGCAAATATGTCATAAAGCATTTGTGTTTTCTTCAGGAGCAGTTAGGGGTAATACAGATTAAATACTTTTCATAACCAGCATCTGCATAATTACTAGAAAAATTTGAGGGAGTGAGGGTTCTGACACAATTGTATGAAAGATTTTCACAACACAGAATCCAGTGAAGGGGAAAAAACAATAATTTTACCATTACAATATCCACAATTTTATATTGGTAAATCAAGCATAAAATTAGTAGTTGAAATGCTCCCAGCAAGGCTTTGTTTAGAAGTTCTTTATTCATCCATCTATTATCTCGGTCACTTACTTGCTAACTGCTGTCATTCCTGAAGATGAGCTATTGTATTTAGCACATTACTATGACTGTATTAAAAATGTGCTGTTTTGTTATGTTTATTGGGTTGTGCAAGGAAAATAAGTCATAATTCATACTGGAAAACCTGTATGAACAGACTCTTCAGAATTATTTTGCCTATTCTAATGATACAGTGTCTG
Organism: Passer montanus; assembly: GCF_014805655.1. Classification (NCBI taxonomy): domain Eukaryota; kingdom Metazoa; phylum Chordata; class Aves; order Passeriformes; family Passeridae; genus Passer; species Passer montanus. The sequence continues at coordinate 4,901,707 of NW_024368374.1, read as the reverse complement.
AAGTAATTTTAACACTTTGTGTCTGTTTTTAATACAGGTATCATATCCACATTTCTTCACGTCCACCCTTTTGGAGCCAATATAGAGTATCTTTGGTCTTATATGCAGCAGTTGGACTCTAGGGTAAAAAAAAATTAATCAAAATCTATTTTCTCTTTAGAAATATTGTATTATTCTTTACTGCAGGTTAAACTTTTCATGCATTTCCATTAGAAAGATAATGGGATATGGGGCTTGGGGGTTTGCAGTCTTTATTCATTTGCAAATTACAGTGCACGTGCTTGTGTTGAGGTCTTTGCCTCAAACTGCTCAGCTATCCTATGTGGCACAGAAGAGCAGAGCTCTAAATGGCAAAGACTAGCAGCTGATTTTATGACACATGATTCTGAAATATAGCTGCGAGAAAAAAAGCAGAACAAGAGGCAGGTGTGGCCATGGCCATTAAACTGTGCAGTTTTTGGAGATGGCAAAATTTATTTTATTCTTTGAAAAGTTGTTAGTTGTATGTTACACTGAACCTTCATGATCACAGGAATGGACCATGTCTCGTGTCCTTTGTCTCCACGTGGGAGCAGACAAAACCTGTGGCCAAGAGAAAAATGAGGCCAACACAAAACAGTGTGCAAAGTGTTTAATGCATCAGTCTACAGTCAATAAATACCTGTAGGATAAGATTCTTTGACTTACTTTTTAATATCTGCTGTAGAATGAGATGAAATCAAGCCCCCAAATGGGCCTATTCCTCTGCACTGAATATTAAGCAAGTCAGAAGGTGAGAAGCTCAAGTGTGAAATGATCAGGTGAATGGTACTCCAAGTGCTAAGCAGCAGCTTAGCAGATGCAGGGGTCACCCTGTGGCCAGTCACAGCTCTGTCCCATGTCTGCCAATACTTGGATGATGGTGCTTTCCCAGAACTTGCAGCACAACTCCTTTGATCCTGGTAATGTTTTGTTCCTGAGCAGCCCCCTCAGCCCCTAGCTAAGATCAGCTTCTCACTGCTTTGATGAGCTGCTTCATGCTTCTGGATGATCCTGGATCCTTCCTCTGTTTCTATGAAAAATGTAGAGCTAAAAGCAGAGGAGGTCCTGAACTAGAAGCTCATTGGAATTACAACAGGCTGCAATGATGAGTGAGGAAGGATGATGAATTTGTTAGGCACTGCCTTCAGGCCATGGCAGCTCAGGTTTGCTAGTGCTGTACAGCCCACTGCCACCCACAATGAAAAGGAAGAGGGGATGGGGATGGGAGAAATAGGTGAGAAACTGATGAATTTAAATTCTTGTTTTAAATCTGGTTTTATCAAACCCTGATGAATCCAGAGCTTCACACCTCCAGCCCTTTTTCTGCTTCTCCTTGCGCTGCTACAGTGCATGTTGTTCAGTCTTGCCCTGATTCACCTAGTCTGTCCAATCTCCTCAGTTATCTTTCAAGTCCTTCCTTAACACAGCATTTGTCTAAGTTTCAACTGCTTTTTCCCCTGGATGATCTCTCCAGCTCTGTATCTCTTTTGTGATGACAACAATCATCTAAAATATTGGACTCTCTGGGCTCCAGCCCTGCTGCTCATTGCTTCTCTCTAGTGAACTCTTCAACATTCTTGCCCTGCACTGCTGTTGGTCCCTTCTTGTTCATGGCTGTGGGCTCTGCCCTTGAGTTTTTGCTCACATGAGTAACCTGTGGGCTTCTGTGAGGCTGCCAGGGTCAAGCTCTTGGCTTGCAAACACAGCCCTCAAGGAAGGAGCATTGTCTGCCATCTCTTCAGCTACCTCTGGACCTACTTGCTGCATAATAAACACGAGCTGCAAAATTTGACCTCGTTGGTTTATTTTGGAAGCAACTGCTTGTAGAAACAAATTACTTTTTAATAGCATGATCCAGAGATGCAATCTCAGAGATGAATTTCAATTACTTTCCATGGTTAGCCTGTCATTCCTCGCCTGAGCAGGAATGATAAGGTCAGCATACCAGTGTGGGCTGAGGGCTCAGTACAGAGCTCAGATACATTGCACAAAAGTAACCAGACACCCACTGTTGCCATGTGAGTACCTAAAAGATGGATTGGATCACACTGAGGATTTAGACTGCCTCCAAAACTGAGTTTTGGTCCCACCCTTAACAAATCATTTAATCTTTCTGCTGCACTAAGCTCTACAGGAAAATAAGAGGCAATAGATATTTTCTCGCCCCCCTTGGGTGTACTAAAGTATAATCAGCACATTTTATGTTTATATACTGTCTTAAAAAGGAAAAGTTTCACCATGGAAAGTTTCTAGTAGTATGAATAAGCAGAACTATTGTTATTTCCAGACAAGCCTTTCAAACCATGGAGATACCTGTGGATTACAGGCAGCACCCATAGATTTCTTTGCTCTTCCTTTCATGACTACCACTTCAGAAGTAGTAGGATAAAATGGCTCATATTCCATGACTGTTCATTTCTTGACTTCCCTACTGACTATACCAGGAAAGTTGCCTTTGTGAAAGTGTTTTCTGTAATGAGAACATCTTGCCTAACAGGAAGGTGAGCGGTCATTAAGGTTTCAAAATGATAAAAACATCCTGAGCAATGCGGAACTGGGAGCTTTGCTGGTTAATTATCTGGGGCTGCTGAACTGGGTAAGACCGAGGGAAGATGGCTCCATGGATACTCAACCTTCAGTAACAACAGGGAGCTGATTAAAATATTTTTGAAAGAGAAAAGCTGATAGAGCTGGGAGAATAATTCAAATCCACGTAGGCTGAGAAGAAGAAGAAGAAGGTCCCATCTGCTTCCTCCTGCTCACAAGAACACCCATGACTGTAGCTTTTAGATGGACTTCACACCACACTGTGGCCACAGCCCCAGCATGGCAGTTGTCATTGCTTTACAGTGAGATGCCATCTACAAGAGCAAAATCAATCCTTCAAGGAAGCTGCACTTGCTTTGGAGTCTGGAAAGTTATATCAGGCTAAGGTTAAAAAAAGTAATAATGGTTGGCTGTTTTCATATGGCCTGGATTCATTTCCCCTGCATCCCCATTGCATCTGTTCTTAATGTTTCCTCTTTACAAGCTACGGATCAGCTTTCTCATTTTAATTTTACCTTTGTTTCTTTCTCAGATCTCTGCAAATGAGATAGAAATGCTTTTGATGAGACTGCCACGCATGTTTAAACAAGAATTCACTGGTGTAGGAGCAACACTGGAAAAGAGGTGGAAGTTTTGTGCCTTTGAAGGAATTAAAACTATCTGACTGTGACTAGTAATGAAGCTATGCAGAAGAAGAATTCCTAGAGCATGGCAGGGTTATAAAGTATTAAAGTAAGAAATTTGGGTTTGGGCACATAGTAGTACGTTTTCAAAGTTATCCAAGCCTAATTTTAGTTACATTTGTGACGTTCTCTTGTGAGTGGAAATGTAGTTGTGCACCAGTTCCTAAAATAAAATAAAATTTTAAAAAAAGTTTCAAAATGTGACAGATTGTTTCCTATGAAAACTGAAGAAAGATACCACAGTCATAACAATTTCAAAATACTACATGTCCTACATCTAAGAAAAGCTCATTGAGCAAACAGTTAAGGAGAAAGATTGCCCGGTTATGGTCGCTAAGCTACAGCGATTTATATGTGATATGTAATAGAACTCATTAAGTTTTGTTATAGAAAGTTCTTTCTGTTTAGTAAGAGAATTGAGTAATTTTACAGTGAGGAAAAGCATACCAAAAGAAAACTTGAAGATGTGTCTGAAGTTATTGTATTTTGTAAATTAAGTTATATGCTGTACCAGGGATTTTTGCCTTATTGAAAGAGGCCTGAAAATGTGATTGGAGTCCTCAAGAATGCTTTATCAAGAATATTATTTTTCTAATGTAACTATTCTCCATTACAAGTTCTTTTAACATGGATTGCATATCAATTTTCATAAACATGTAAATATGGAAGAAACCAGTGTTACTGTATTGTATTTGGTATGTAACATTCAGGTTTATGCATCAAAATAAATATTCAGTTGCATTACTGTTACAAATTTTATAGCAGATATATTAATTTTTATCAATAAATATGACTTCTACCATATTGTTTGCATAAGTATTTCTTCTGACGTTATTGCATTTTAATCGATCCAGCAAGAGATTCCTGAAACATCTTTCCCCTACCTGAACTATTAATTGCAGATAACTTTGTTAAATGAATTATAAATAAAAAAAAAAGACCTTGCAATATTAGCTAAGATTAAAATATTGGTAGAGGAATTTGATTTTATTTTTCAACAAGCAGATGGGTGAAAAATGAACGCGTTCAAATTTCCTGTTTTCATTGATGTGTTGGGTAAGAACTGCTGTGGGTAAGAAACAGCAGTCCCCTCTGCTGTACCCCTGTGCAGGCAGAGGAGCCAGTCATGACAGAGCTGGTCCTGTGAAGTGGGGCACCAACAGTGGGAAATACAGAAAACTGTCTGGGATGCAGGAAGTCTCCAGATACATGTCAGAGTGAGGTTTCACTCAGGTCCTTCAATAAACAGCAATTAGTGTCAAATGCATTTAGTAGGGAAGGAACTCTCCAACATGGCTTTTGGTGATTGGTGCTTTAGGATCTATTTCTCTTCTGGCATCCACCTGGAATATAGAAATATTAAATGAAATGGTAATTGTGCACAAAAGAGGAAAAGAAAGAGGCTTAGCAGGTCTATTATGGGAGAAAAATTATGCTTTCAGGTCGTACACACAAAATTTAAAAAATCAAGTACATCTCAATTATGGTTGCTATAGAGCCTGTGATAAGCTGCTCAGGTGAAACTAGTAATTATATGCCAGTTATGTTAATGAAAATTAACTAGTTTAATCCAACTAATAACTCTTTGCTCTCTTGAGATCATACAGTTTCATGAATAATTCTGGCAAGAATATTTTAGGTCTGACAGCTTGTATTTAGGTGCTATAACATAAATCTCTATGGACACCACTTAGGCTGGGTGAGAAAACTTTCACCTCAGCATACTCCATGCCATACTTATTCATTATATTCTGTCCTTCCTTTCCTTGTGTCCTCCTTTTTTGCCCTTTATATTATTGTCTCTCTCACAAAACAATTTTAAATCCAGTCAGAAAACATTTTTTTTTACAGAACCTTGTAACCTAATCACTATATTTGTTTTGAGTATATTTTTCTTCTTCCTATTCTTCATGGGTTTTTCATGTCTGTCTAGACCATCAGAGCTTTAGACTGGTACCTTTTTAGTCCTTGTATAGTATCAGGTAAAATGGAACCTCCTTCAGTGGCTTTTAAATACTGCCAAAGATCTAAACTTTGAGTATGAGTAGCATGTAATATTGTAATGTATCAGTTGAGAACTTGAAATCCAGGGAGATCCTCAATGAGTATCAGGTCAGGCTCAAGAACTAGCTTTAACTTTGTGTGCTTTGGGGCAAACTGGATTAAAATATTGAGCTCCATCATTTACGTGCTGAAATGTCCCTATGATGACTCTTAGGGTACCCAGCTGGGAGTTCTGCAGTTAATACCATGAGATTAATAATGAGAAAGCTGCTTTTGATACAGGATTTTATATAAGATTTTTTTGATACAGGAAATCCACCTAGACTGGACATTAGAGAGCATTTTTTTACTGACCAAACACTGGAATGGGCTTCCAGAGAGGTGATCAATGCCCCAAGGCTGTCAGTGTTTGAGGACATTTGCGCAATGCCTTTAATGACATGATTTAACTTTTTGTCAGCCCTGACATGGTCAGAGAGTTGAATTAGATGGTCCTTATAGGTCCCCACAAGACCTAAAGCAAGTTTGTGCAGCTGAGTCAGGTTGAAAGACGACGGCCATTTGGCAAAGACTCAAAGCCAGTCACAATTAGCAGGATCTTCACAACAGTAATGGGAGAAAAAAAAAAGGGCGGAAGAGGTATCACATCAGGCTAACCATGAGCTCAAGAGATGAGACTGAGCATGCAACTGCAAGTTATGGAAGAAAGTTATAGCAGTGCCCTCTCTTCTTTCTCAAACAGGGACTAGTGGAGCAGCAGAAGATTTGATTTCCAACAGCCCAAACATGCTGAGGGCATTTTGCACTGAGTTGTAAGTTAGGTTGGCCTGAACTCCTGTTCTCCCAGGAGAGTTTTTCAGACCATCCTCAGCATTGAACTGTCTTGGACTGATGTCAGGGGTGACTTTCATCAGCTTAGAGGGGCCAGCCTCTTGCTGCACTGTATCTGTTTCCCACTGGAAGGATTAAGAGATACACTGTGCAAAACCTCCTGGACAAATGTGCATTTAGCCCTGAACATTCAAGGGAGATAAGTGTAACCTCTCTGTTAAACTGCATTTTATGTCCACAAGAGATGTTTTATGCTTGAGTATGTTTGAGGAAGACTGCATTATCCCCATCACTGAAAAGGAAATTCTTAATATCTCTTCGTACATAGTGGAGTCAATTGTTTATTGAAGTGTGTGTGTTTAGGGCAAAACTTGCATGTTCAGGACTACCAGAGCATCACATTCACTTAAGGAACAGCTATACTGAGATTTAGAGAAAATCCTGTATCAAGCTATGCTACATTTAGCTACACATGATGTGCAGCAAATGCTATGGAATCTAAAGCTAGAAAATTGGTTGTAAGAGCATTCTGGGTGGTTTGTTTAAGTAAAAATTCTGGTCTTGCAAGCATTGTTTTATTTAAAATCAGAATGGCTTTGACAGTCAGTGTTAGTATGACAAAAATGTTCTGGGATTATGTGAGTTGATTTGGGGAAGGAGATTTTTGTGAGAGAAGGAGGGAGAGAGTTGGATTTGGACATTCTTTTGGTCCCTCTAACCAAGTAATTATAGCCAGGTCTGATGCAGAACTGATGTCTACTTTTTCCACTGAAATGCATCTCAATGTTCAGCATTAAAAGTGTGAGGCTTTTATAATCTTTTTTTTTTCTTTTTTGTGATAAGGTACCAGTTACTTTGTATAAGGTACCTTGACTTGTCACTCTGGTTATCCTTCCAAGTTCTGCAGCTCTTTCACCCTAACTTTTCCCTCAAAAAGAAAGTAGAAACAGCATCAAATTCTTTCTGGTTCTGTGTGACTGCTTGGACAGCAAAAACTGACAGAGTTATGTATTTACTGAGTTAAAACTGAATGTTTCAAGACCAAATAAGTCAACTGAAAAAGCAGCCAGATCAGGAAATTATGCTTAAAAGGTACAGATACTCTGACTTTATAAACCCATTACATTGAATTTGTAAGCAAAAATCAAATAGATACGCTCAGGAGTATCTTTGATTAAGTGTTCTGCCTCACACTGGGTACTATTGTGCCTGTTCAGATTTAATAAGCTGACTCCAATGTCACATGCCCTTTCAACAGAGATATTTGTGGGGCAGCAAGAGGAAAAAGGTATATATTCCTTTAAACATAGCAGACAGTATTCCTACAATCATATCACAGACATATTACAACCATTTGCTCAGACTTCTGGTTGGTAAGTACTTTTTGCCAATTTATGTACTTTTTATACACATAACACTGAAGCCTAAAAAAAACATTGACTTGGACTGCTCATGTCTTAGCCATGTCACTGTTAATTCTGTAGTGATCCTAATAGCATAAGGTGGATTAAAATACACCTGCCATAAAAGCATCCAGCCATAATCAAGGTTATCAACTGATTAAAAAGATATTTTTTGCTTGATAGTTTCTTAGAAGAGATTAGTGCTGTCAAAATTGGATCCTAACTTCCTAACTTCATTTTTTCTGGCTTCTTCTAGCCAGGTTTCCTTTTCTCTGCAGGATTAAATATTCCTTTAGTACTGCATATTTTCTCCCCATGAAGATATTTATATATTGTAGTCTATTTACTTCTCAGTATTCTTTCTCATAAGCTAAACAGATTGAGTTTTTAAGTGTTTTGCAATAAAGCATTTATCTTCTCTTACTCTTACTCTTCTCGTATCATTGCATCCTTTTTTTTTTAATATCCTTTCCAATATTTCAGAACTTGCTTTAAAATGTGTGGAGAAAAGCTGTTACTTGAATTAAACCTATCAGTTTACAGCATACAGACACACAGCCACATCTCTGCTCCAATTCAACTCTTTGCCTCCTATTCCTGTCAGACTATGAGCTGATCACCAATGTCAAAGCAGTAACACAAGTGAATTGCTGTTGGGTGGTTTTCTTCATCCTGGTGTAATAGATTCCTCTGCATAGATACGTTTCTGTCTGCTAAAGCCTGGCTTTTTTACCCTCACTGACAGGCTTGCTTGTGCAAGGCCAAAGGTCTCACTCCATGAGGATATTTTGAGGCTTAAATCCCATACACAGCCCTGTTCTTCCCTATGGGGTAGGTTTGGATAACTCTCAGATGTTTATAGCCTTTCATGATTAAAATGGGGTAATCAGATTTGCTGTCAGGGTGTTCAGATCGCATCAAGCATTCAGAGGGCAATCGCACAGGCTTTGTCTAGACTAGGGTTTAAATGTGTGTCATTAGCACATATTAGCTGACACATTTTAAAAGTCTGATGCAGACGAGGCATAATGCCTTTAATATGAAAAGCTGGCAGAGTTAGGCCCTTGGGCATTGGCGTTTACAATGGTTTGTCTATTTTAGAATTTTAGTATAAGTTAGCTGAGGGCTTGCCTGCAAAGACCAGTTAATTTGGAAGAATATAGGCTATGAATTTAAAAGGCTGCTCCAGGACTTAAGGCCAGAAAAATCTCAAGTAGTTGCTCTGAAATAGCTCAATATAATATAATATAATATAATATAATATAATATACACATAACTAGGTAAGTTTTCCCTCCTTTTTTTTTCTTAACTTTCCGCAGGAAAAAAAACCAGTTCCCATATTAGAGTTGTTGTATTTAAAAATTAACCCTCTGGTGCATTTCTGTTTTTTTCACTGCTCCTTACTGAATGCAGCTGATTAGCCTGGTTGTGTCTGGGGAGGAGGCTGGAAAACTTGTACACTCTGCAGATCTGATTGCTGACGTTAAAAGCTGACTTGCATTTCACAGGGGGAAGACATGGTACACTAGTGAGAGGAAATGTGAGTGAAGCAACAGAAGACCATAAAATAGGATTAAAAATAGAGACTGGAGGGATTTTGTTAGAACCTGGCGTTCCATCAAAAAAACCCACGCAAATCCCAGGGCATCCCAGAAGCCTGTTATAAACGAAGAGGGGGAACAAGGAAGAAGAAGAGATAAAATTTCATAGTAAAAATCATCATAAACTATGGTGGTATTGAATTTATAAGAGTTTGTGCATTTCTTCAGTTGGTTCTGCCTGTGGAGTCAGCTGTCTCAGGTATCGTGGCTGAGACCCTGTAAAGAGGAACCATCCAAAATTACTCTGCAGTTGGCTTTATCCAAAAAATAAGCTCAGATAATACTAACTTCCAACTGCAGAAGAGTCCCTCCCTGTAAGAATAATCTGCATCTGTAGCTCTACCAGTTCACTGTTTGATGGTGATGTTAGCAAAAACATTTTCCTTGTCCTTGAAGGTTAGTGAGAATATATGTTACTCATGGAAAGCCAGTATTTGCCAGGTAATCAGAACTCATTCCAGGGTGTCATTTCCACCCCTTCACTCTGACTGGCTGTCACCTTGGTTGAACTTGTTACCTCAGTTAGATGGAGACAAAAAAAGCTAAAGTCTCATCAGGGTAGAAAATATGCCTTTTTCTTGAGAAGAAGAACAGCCATGGGTGAGCATCATGCCACCTGTTCAAGGCTGATTTGTCTAATAAAGAATTGCAAGGCAGGAGCTGCTTTGCAGGGTGGTACTGGAAGCCGGTTTTGCGCAGTAAAGCATACTGACAGAGACAGAAGCCAGATGGAGTCTCAACAGCCCAAGTTTTCTAAAACACATTTCCTACCCTGAGAAGTTCTTGACTGACAGCTCTGGAAACAGGTGTTTTATTTGTCCACAGGGCAGCACAGGGAAGGTATCTATTATTGTCCCAGCAGAGGTCTACAGAAATCACCTGCCATTTCATTTCCATCCCTATGAAGTCCTTCCTTCATCTGTCCAAACTGCAGAGGAAGGGGACATCTGCAGAATGCACATTTGACCCTGATTTGAGTCCACAGAATTTCTGTTAGTTAAAACCTTCATTTCAGGGCTGGATTTGAATCTCTGATCTGTAAAATGGATAAACTACTGTTTTAAGGAAACTATCCAATGACGGAGGAGGGGAAGGCAGGCTTTCTTGAAGCACAAATATATCCTGGTGACCCCATTCTTCTCCCTCAGTCTTCACAGTGGGAAAGAGATTTGGAAGTACATAGCGGGCAAAGAGGTTCATCCTATTAGAAAAGACAGAGAAGAGCTCATGTAACATTTACACAGAATGTTTTGAGATGGGATTTTTAAGTCTAAAGAAAACCCCTCCCACTTTATAGCCATGACATACTCTTAAAAAAAATGTTAGTACAGGGAAATGGAGAAGCAATGAAAAAAAGAGTATTCTCTTTTATGAGTACTTTATTAGTCTTACCCTTTGAAGAGATTTCTGTGTGGAGGCTGAAATCCCTGCTGTTTCAAAGGTTTACCGTCAAGAGCAGGAACAATGCAGGATTTGCAGCCTTTGTTTGATTTTTGTGGTCTGTGCAGCTCAAATATGCAAAGAAAAGTATGAAAGTGTGTGCTCAGGTGAAATGGAACTGGACAGTCACACAGAACTGTTGCTTTTCTGCAGAGCTTTTTATTTACAGGAATAAATTGTGGGCAGGTGGTCAGAAGTTCAGTAACATACACTGGTCATGCAATCAGGAAATCTGCGTATGTTTAGGATTGAGATCTTAAATTTTAGTCTTTCTTTCAAGAATGCTGAGATTTCTATCACGTGCAGCATTGAGAAAGACACCCGACGGTGGTCTGGATGGATCTGGGGAAAGAGGCCTAATCATTATGAACTATCACACAGTACATATCCCCACAAGCAGTGAGCAGGCTAATGTGGCCACAGGAGACATCACAGCTGTGATTCTACAGCCTCTGCCCAGTTCACTCCACTCTACTTGCTGCTTCCAGGTTAAGCAGTATGATACAATCTGGGCTGTCTTCTGAAAAGTTAATTTAGAGGTAGTTCAAGCCTTTTTTTCAGGCAGTTGACAAGCTGTACCATCAACAGGAAACTATGGATGATCTGCAGCAATAGTGGGTGGATCCGAATTGGAGAAGGAACTTGGACAACTTCTTCCTAAATTTGCTGCAAGCCTTGAAATGACTTTATTTACAATTTTCAAAGGAGAAGGAGCAGCAAAAAAATATTTCCAGAAATAACCAGAGAAAGGTTTCATCTCCCAGACCCATTTGGCCCACAACTGTTTCATGTTCCCCAAATCACACATGCAACCATGTTCAGTTTAAATCATGTGAGGAATTCAAGGCTTTGGGAAGGTTACAGAAAGGTCCTTGCAAGCAAGCCCACGATCAGTGCTACTGTTCTTCTGTGTAGCTAATCTAAAGTAAGGTTTTCATTAACTCCCTTTATTTGATGCATTGTGAAACAAACTGAATGAAAATGTTTGGGCTGGCAAAAAAAGCAACACAAAATCCCACAAGAACCCAGTGTAACAGCTTACATCAAGAGCTAAGTAACAAAGAAAATAGCTCTGGATACACAAAGTCTCGGTTTTGCGGCTAGGCAGGAGGTGCACAAGTTTAAAGCTATGCAGGAGTACTAAGGCTCTTCTCCCAGCAGAGATTTTGAGAAATCACCACTTTGTGCCACGACATAGAGCATAACTCACTGCTAAAAAGTTCTCTCAAATCACGGTTATGTTACATGGCAAGATACTGACTTGGGCTAAGACCCAAGTCTTTACTTTTTTTTTGAACTAGTGGGTGTCTGAGAGGTGTCACCAAGCAAACAGAGAGAAAGGGAATCTGTGACCAAACCCAATGCTAAAGCTACTCAGCAACACTCAAAACCCAGCCACACAATGCTTGTTTTCTACCAAGAATTTGCTTTTAAAAGCCATCAATACCAGGATTTTCACTGTCGTGTGGACATAGAGCCAAAGATATGAGGGATGTCAGACACTCAACTAACTTTGCAGAATATACTGTCTCTGGAGGCACTCACCACTTCATACTATTTTCCAGAGTGCAAAACCTAATTTTTCCTTTCCTGAAGAGCTGAGCACTTCATTTGCTGAACTATTGGATAGGCAAAATGTCCCACTGTCCCAGTTGCCATCACTTCATGCAAGGCTGCATCCATCCAACATGTTCCAAGGACACCTACCCGACTGATCCTCTTCCTGCAGCTGTAGGTGCACACCTGGTTTCTCAGCAGTCTTAACTCTGGTGTTTCAGACAGTCCCCAGACCTTTGTATGAAATTGATTGAGAGCCATGGTCCTCAGAATTCAAAGCCTGAGAGTCGCTCACATTCTGAGTAACATAAGGAAACAGAAGAAACACAGGCCTTGAAGCGTAGCACATGGATGGGTATGATATTCTTCTTGGGATTCTAAGGAGACCTTTCTTAAGGTCTTCTTAATCCAGCCTTTATCCCTTCTCTTTTTGTCTGCAGATTGACTTGGGTTTTTGTAGGTGTGTGAGGTCTCCTGACCATATGAGTGGATGATGGCTTCTTGTTTCCTCAGTACATCAGGTCTTTCCATTTGTTCATTACGTGATTGATGTTTATTTTAGTGCAAGTCATACCGGTAGGGGTGAATTACAAAGGAAAAATGTCTACCAAGCCCCATAATAAAATACATCCAACAATAATATAATATGTAGGGGAAAATCTACATGTAAATGACAATCTGTCCAGTTTACAAAAAAGAAAGGAATAAGCAATTGCAATTGAGAACCCATAAAGATTTATATAAATTTATAATATTAACTAGCTTTGAAAGATGAAAGGCTGCCTACTCAGAGTAATTTTATCCTGATGGACCAAAAGCTACCACTTACTTACATTTTTATTCAAATATGAGAAACAAGAAGTCCAAACTGTAGTGTCTAATTGAGACCATGGATTACCAGTACCTAGCTTCAGGAACTGACACCACTCCTACAGTATCTAAATTCAGGAGAGCAACTGTGACTCGAGGCTTGTGCCATATGACTGGAAAAGCCTCCATCTGACATCTGGCAGGCAGGGGCAGAATCCAGCCTTCAGCCAGCATGTCCCATGTAAACAGGACAGGACCTTGCTTTCTCAGCCCAGTTATGCTGGTGAACAAGAACCAGCTTCCACCCCTCACTAGGGACACTTTTTTCAAGCATCATGACAAGAGATGTGAAACTGCAGTCAGCTGAGGAGGAAGAAACATGGGGAAAGTGCATTTGGTCCTCGCTGCAGGTAGCTGGTGGAAAACCAAGGGTTACAACACCCAGGCAGTGATGATTTTGTTCACAGCAGAGTGAGCTGGGGAATGTTTGTTGGCAGTGACTTTATCTCATCCCAGTTTAGCTCTCAAGCAGACAGATCTAGTGCTCAGTCACATCCACAGTCCTGCACTGCCACCTTGTTAAGGGGTGCTGAGTTTATGCACCCATCCTCAGCTGTGGTTCACTGGAAATGCTGGACCACAGCCTCCCACCAGCCTTCTGATTTCAGTGCAACAGGGAAACACCTGGGAAATGTTGCCGCTTGAGGGGGGGTTTTCACTGGTAGGGACTGTGATTGCTGTTTCCTGAGGTGCTACTAAACATGCAGAGCACCTCCTTCGTATTGCTACCCTCAAAAGCAATGCCACTCTTTGAAGACATCAGCCAGCTGAGAACACTGCCACTGCTGACACGCAGAGGCAGTGACTTATTCACATCATCTACAAAGGAGGAAAGTCACACAAAGGTCGTGGTGCTGCAGACAAAGTAAATAGTTTACTATAATATGTGTGGTGAACAATAATGCCAAGCATTAGAACATCATCATAGAACAGAGGAGAGGATGGGCAAATGTGGTTTTCCCCTTGATAAGGTTTCTTGAATGATCAGAATCAGTGGAAAATGAACTTGAGAGGATGTGGGTAGGAGAGGAGCTCCCTGAATCAACTTTTTTCTCCTTCCATATCCCAGCCTTATATACAAAATGCAACATATATGATCTATGTATAAATGAGCAAAATTTGTAGTGCATTCCAAATCTGCATTCCAATAATTTGTATTTGAATGTTTTAGCAAAAACTGACTGTGACTACAAACACTTCACAGACTAATTTTCAGATTCATGAGTTTTTTGCTTGGTTTGCCTACATGTTCTCTGAGCTCTCTGCCAAAAAATATTTCCTTTCTTGCACTGAAACATAGTGCTGACATGTGTCAAACTACTTCTTTTTTATGGGATTTAGCACACTTCTTCCTCTTTCTGCTTTTTCTGGATTCATACATATTAGACACACATCTTTGGGTTTTAATTATAAAATTAATGTAGACAGCAACCAGAAATAAAGCTGACAAATCCAATTTCCCAAGTAACTCAATATCATCTCAGGATCTCTGAGGAAAACAAAATATTATGTCCAAGGGGTTACAAGAATGTTTCTAAAGGAACAAATTTTAAAAAAAGAAAAATGCTGATCAAATTAATAGAGGAGCATATCCCTAACATTAAAATCCATATTTATAACCAGCTAGGAGAATGTGATGATATTTTAAACACTACATAACCTCTCATACTGCTTCTAATCCCAGACATTTAGGGGAAAAATGTATCTATCTATCTATCTATCTGTCTATCTATCATCTATCTATCCATCTATCTGTCTGTCTATCTGTCTCTCGATCTATCCACATTCTAAATGCATTTTAAAATAAAATAATTTCTAAAATAGTTGTTTAATGACCCTATACAAGACTTTTGGAATATTTCCTTTTTCAAGTACCAATATAGATCCAATTGTAAAACAAACAGCTCTGTAAGGATTCAGTACATCCACATATGAGACTCAGACCTTAGACTCCAGAGAAGCTGGTATTCTTCTCCTTTGCCATCAATAAAGAAACCAATTTCTCAGTTAAGCAATGGAAATTGAAAGAGTGGGCTGAGAGACCTATGGAAGAAATTCATGAAGCCCTTCCCAGGGCCACGGAGAAGCTCAGAACTGTGTTAATGACATGGTGTTCTCCAAAGTCCTTAGTTCTCTCCTGAAGGACTGAGTTGGAGCTACCCCATGAAATGCCCATTGGTCCAGCTCAGCAACATGCACCAAGCAGCATGTCCTGCCTAAACCAAACTGCAACAGAAACACAGACAGCCTTGAGATGAAGGCTGGAGGCTTGCAGGTCTGCATGTTCCCTCCTCCTTGGAAAGGAATCTGGCGACCTGAACCTCAATGTCCAGTGCTCCCTAGTGCAGAAGCAGCCAGGCCATGGGAACTGCATGGCACAGCATTGAGTTTTTCTCACACTGCAATGTCTTTCAGGTGGTGCCCAAACACACCTATGTCTACAAGGAGGGAATCATAGAGGCACAACAGAAGCCTTTGCCTACCTAGCTCAGAGACAAGTAGATTCTACAAAGGATGAGGCTCTAGTTTATGCTCCCAAAGGTTGATGTGTGAGCAGAATGCTTATGTTCCCTTTACAGGCAGCGGAAAAGCAAGCCACTAAGGCTGAGAAAGTTTGCAGCACTATTCAGCTTCCCAGATGTAGGTGCTTGTTTTAGAGAAAGGTACTTTTATATCCAGTCAGCTGTGGAGCTCCCCAAACTCCACTGACTACAAGTATGATAGCAGACATGCAGACACCTACAAGATCATCTGTGTGGGATACAGCTCAGGCTAACATGGACCATATCTGCCTGCCAGAGCCAAGGTGAACATTGAGACCTACAATTTCCACTTAACTTTCCAGTCTACTAAAAAAACACCTAATTCCATCCACAGCCAAAAACTTGCTCTGAGGGATGTGTAGCTTTTGGCCTATGGGTCTTACTGACTTTTCCATCAATATTTTATTTTATAGAGTCTCACTCTGAGCTGTTCATGAATGTATTTGGATTCTAGCATGCAAAACTTTTCAGAACCTCTTAAAAGGTTTTATTTGGAAGTGGAATTTATGCAAGTGTTTATTAATGATTTGGCATCTTAAAGGGGTTATTTTGAGCACTATCTTTAACTCCATTACCATTAAATTATTCCTTAAATTATTCCAAAGAGATTGTGGCCTAATGTTTTGAACCAATTTAAAAATTCATATGGAGAGTTTGTCATAGTCCACAGTCAAGAGTACATTTAAACAGTGGAAACCAGTTAAGCAGCTTTTGGGAGACCAAGAGATGTTTACCTCAGTTATGCAATATTGACACATCTATATTTTTTCTCTGTAGAGTGATTTTGCAATCAAAACTTAAACAGGTGATAATCAACCACAAATACCTAAATAATTTGGTAAAACACAATCCACACAGCCCTTAGTTTGCAAGTAATTATTGCCACATGCACGCAGTAAAGATGAAAAGCTTCTAGAAATCAAGTTAAATTTGAACAGTCAATCCCAGCTGGTTTCCACTCCTAAAGGACATAATAGAAAACAGCATCTTGAGAGAAACATTCATCTCCAATAATTTGGCTGTGCCCTGTAAGGTCAGCATGCAGACAGCCCAAATCTCAGGATTGTAATCCATTTCCCTTATAGATGTAACACTAAAGGACAAAATCAAGAAATAATGGGCTTTATTAATCCTTTATGTGATCGTAGAACTGGCCATAGGAAGTACTGGTGTTAGAAGTTTTTAAGTGTGGAAAGTGTGAAGAATGTAGCTAATCCATCTAGACTGTTCTAATGAATGTGATTTATCCTCAGCCAATGCTGCACTGAATCACTGCAAGGCAAAAGGAAATACAGACAACTAAATGTACACTTAGATTCATCCTTAGGTTAATGTGGTCAGAGCAAAATCTTTTAGCTTCTGAGCAAGAGATCAATTACTTATTATGATCAATGACCACTGAGAATATCTTTGAAATATTTTTTCAAGGTGAAATCCTTGCCTTGTGAGGTGCTTTCTTAATTAGAAGAAACTTTGGCTGTGTGAACATGACTTCTGGGGTTTAAGGGATATGTAAGGGACAATTCTGTTACTTACACGAACACTTTATTTTCCTGTCATGCATTTCTACACCTCCTGAGGTTTTGCTAAGCACTTTAAAGTTACTGTGGGATAGGGGACAATTGGTATTACCACAATAAAATCTTCCCCTCAGTCCGCCACAGCATGAATCAGAAGTATAAATTGCTGTGCCTAAGTGGGTGAAGTAAGAAATAGACTGTTCCCACTGGAAAGATAAGTGACTGGAAATGAGCCCAAAAATTTGTGCTTAGGAGTCTCAAAGCTGGAATACTGCTAGAGTGGATTACCAGGGAAACCAGCAATGAGTAGGAACCAGAACCTAAACATCTGACTCTGTTTTCCTGGCATACATTTTGGAAAGATGCGGTGTGCATAGAGAACTTGGATATACTTCACTGCCCATCTCAATAAAGAGACTTTTTTTTACTAAGTTGCTGTTGAAAAGAATTTGTCACTCATTTAACCTTTGATTTCTAGGTGTTCTTCTCTCTATATCCAATGACTCTGGGTAACAGAAAACAGCACCTTCTTTTTGCCTACATCAAGGCACTGGTATGGTCAAAGAGGAAGGATGAATCTGTGCAATCAAACTCCTACTCCTTATTGTCAGTGGCACAGAACCGTCTACATGTTCTCCTTTGCCCAGAGATGGAGGTGGAATGTCCACCCACTCTACATTTCCTCTTTTGGTAAACACTGCCAACATCTTTCCAAGAGGCAATTACAACAGTTGTCCCTTCCCATCTCCCCTTCTCCATCTTTCCACTTTCTGAAAAAAGAAAGTCTTGCTGTTTTTATATATTTTCCAAATCACTGGTACATCTTCTAAGTTTTGCATTTTCAGATGACTTTCAATTCCACCTTCAAGGGGTTATTTTTCCCCTATACTTGCAAGAACTGGAAATATATTCTAGAAAAATGTCTTAAAAACGCTAATGACCCAAAGATGGCCAAGCTCAAACCTGTATATATGTATACACATGCACACAGGCAGCTTCTCTGCAAGGCCTACTATGAATGCAGAATTTGCCCTAATTTTGAGAAACTCACTCCTCCACACTCACACATACTCTAATGCACTCCTTCTTGTACCAATCCACCCTCTCCCACGCTGACATATATATTCTCTCTCTCCTTCACCACTCTCTTTGCCTCTGAGCTAAATTACTGTACTGTGGAAATTGCCATCAGCAATTTTCACCCTTTGCTGCTCTTTCAAGGAGTTTATGCAGCGGTGCAGTCATGATGCTCAATTAATTACTTGATATCTTTTGAGCTATTTCCCAACTATTTGCACTTATGTGTTACAGAACAGCAATGTCAGCAATGTCTCTCTTACCATCTCCATGTGCTTAGGGCATGGGCTGAACTGGATGAGGTTGAATTTTTGTGTTTATTTCTTAATGAGAATCAAATGGGTGTTTTTGGCATGATGTTGCTCACGTAACAAGGTCTCTGCCCAGGTACAAAGCACCTGAATATTAACTGCATTTTACAGGAAGAAGGTTAGTTCAGAGGCTGAAGCAGTGGCCTAGGAACTGGAGTTAGCTCTCAGACCCTGGTGCTATCACTAAAGGGATTGATGTCCTGGTCTTTTGCACAAGTGTGTAGCACCACCCAGCTGTTTGTTCCCATTCTCACAGCACATGGTGAAGACTGTGATGAACAGGCTGAACATTCTGAGGCTGTTTCAGAGTACAGTCAGACAGATTGTCTTAGATCCAGATGTACTCCGTGAGGACACTGCACTGTTCCCAGGTCAGAGATGTGAGAGTGCCTGTGAACCATCTTTCTTACATGTACGATTGAAAGGAACAGAGAAGGTCCCAGCTGAATTCATAACTTGAGCTCTTGACCCCTTTTGACTTTCCCAGGTGGCCATGAGAAAAGTCTTCTAACTTTTCTGCACTTCAGTTTCTCAGTTATTACAAAACAGCACTTTCTACTTCATGAGGAAATTTTGAGGACAAAACCGTGAAAGTCTATGGGCACTATCACTCTCGAGCAACAAATGATACAAGGGCCCAAGAAAATTTTTGCTCTTCATATTTTAGAATAAAAAACCAAATAAACCAGGTTAAAATGCTTACATTTGGGATGGATGAGGGAGTGTTATAAATCTTGCTTAATACTTGTCTACAGAGCCCTATGATGCTGCAGAACCAGTTGGTGTTAGATTTATACAATAATCTACACTGTTTGATGGACTGAACAAGCCATGGCAGATGATTTTTTTAACTAGTCCTTTAGATTTATTCTTTGAAAATCACAAAATATAATCAAATGAATGTTTATGAGTGGGTTTAAAGGAGTCTAAGTGGAGAGACAAAGTAGATTAATCTTTATCTCACATTAAAAAGGTGAGTCCCTAATATAGATTATTCTCAGGAAATAATCTTGGTGGTTATAGCTAAAAAGCTGGACTGAAGCACTCAGTTGCTGAAGGAGGAATAGTAGGAACTCATTTTTCACCCAAGGGCATGTCAAAGAGGTGGGAATTTAAGAAAATTGTAGCTTCTTGAAAATCTAGATTAATATCTAGTCATCTCCTTGGAAAAAGTTTTCATTGACAGTACCTGCCCCTGTGAAAATCTCAGGCTGCCAAGAACAACTTTTGTTCAAGAGAAATGCTGATTTTGTGGGAAGTGAAGGGAACCTCTACTCAACTATTCTGATCTTTTAAGTAAATATTTATTTATTTTCTGCATGAACTTATAAAATTTCTTGGGAATACAGATAATGTAGCAGGAGGAAAAGTAATTACTGTAATTTTGCCTGTGCTTTCAGAAAATAATCCATCTGATAAGTACCCCATTTACATTTTGTGAATTGCACAGTTCAGCATAGAGGTATCTCAACTAGATGCATGCATTCCATGTTTACCAAATACTATGATTCTTCTGCTAACAGAAGTATTTGACTTGGCCTTTTTGCTTTTCAAAGACCAGATGATTAAGATGTCATTGACATTAAGCATGACTTGCATCCATTTCTCGAGGAATGAAATGGTCAGAGGTGGTCCCTGAGGGTCAGAAATCCTTTGAATCAAGAAAGGAGAACCACAGCGCATGAGGACAGTCAGACACCAAACAGTTGCTCCTTCTTTTCACAGGCCCAAAGTAGGTCCAAGCCCCTTCTGCATCCCTGGGACTGGGATGCTACAAGCATCCAACCATCTCTTTTCTGTCATCTTCTTAGAGGTTTACTTTCAAGCAGAGAAAAACATCTGTCCCTTTGATTTTATGGGGATAAATGAGAAGCCTCTGAAAGAAAACCTCATTAATTCCCTGTGCTACAGATGACATCAAATAAGACATTCTTTAGGAAGTGAAGTGACAGGCTGCACAGGGGAGGGGGGAATGAGGACTGACCTAGCAGCCATGCCTGCCAGGTAGCATGAGGACAGTCAGTTCCTATCAACGTGAATAAGGACTGAAGGCACTCAGCACCTTGCACGATTAAGCCCAAACCGAAAGCAGCCTTTCTCATCAAAATTGCACTGCCTTCCTCCTTCCCAAAAGGCATGCTAATTTGTAAGAATTTTCTATCCTTGGCAGCTGTTTCCAACTGAGCTCTTTTGACCTCCCTTCCCATCGTTCTGTAGGAGAGCAAGATGTGTGCACACCAGCTGAGAGATTCAGGGTACTTCAGGGGCAACCCAGGTCTTCTTCCACTGGCCACACCACAATGTCTTCCCTATCATCCCACCTCATTTCAACCTCAGCTGCATCTCCTTTTTCCAAGCAAAGCCTGGGGAAGGGACATGCAGATGCACATCCATCACCACTTGGTGCAGCATTCAAGTGTGGGCTCAGGGTTTGCAGAGATACCTGTGGGATACCCATGCCACACACTGTCCAAGAGTGAAAATGAGAAAGGAAGGATGCCACCTGCTTGGAAGGGTCTGAGAACTCCTCTCTTTCTCCCCTTCTCCTGAACTTTTCTTACCAAGCTTCCACCCAAGTGGAAGCTGAGCTATCTCTTCTTATGTAGCTTTCCAGAGGAGAGGTGTTCATTACATTTTATTATTTTTTGTGCAGGAATTTGTAGCTCTCAAACAGCGTTCATGTGACATACAGTAATGCATTTTTTCCACAGAATACCTTCCCCTATGTGTTTACACTTTCTATCCTATGCAGAGGAACACAAAATATTTCTAAGGCATCAGGCTTGTTACACAGATTTTTCCTCACCGCCTATGTGCCGAAGCATTTCACAGTAAGACTTACGAGGCTGCGTACAGTGAAATGCAAGGAAAGCTGATGCAGGATGATGCCACACAGTGTGAGTGGGAGAGGGAAGGAGGGTCAGCCATGACATCAACAACTGAAGGAGAAATAAATTAAGAGTCATAAAGCAAACTGCCATTTAAAACTCCCTTTCCACAGCAAGGCCATTACTGAGGTTTCTGTTGGCTTCAAAAAATGAGAATAATTGGCAAATTGTCTTGAGTATATATTTCAGTTCCTGTCCCATGTGTCACAGTCACCCTCTTTCATTGTCTAGCTGCAAATATAGTGGAAAATATACTTGGCTGCAAATATAGAGGAAAATATACTTGGTTCAAAATATACTTTGAACATCTACCTCCTTCAGAGTGTATGGAGAAATAGGGGTCAGAAAAATGGCATAATGTTAACAACTGTCCAGGCCTTTCCTCCCAGAGAACTTCCCCTTCCTACTGCCCAAAATGTAGGGTAATATAACTGTAAAAATCGCTTTTTTGTGCTTTTGGGCTTTTGTCTTGATTGCACTTGCACATAAAGAAACAGACAACCCAAGTCATTATTGCTTTGAATGAATAAAATATCAGTGCAAAATATAAAAATATCGAGTCACTGGATAATATAAATATATTTGCCATTAAGTCATTTCCAAACAAATGGAGCCTGAATTTGTTTAGTGGCCTTTAATCTTAGTCTTAGAACAGCTCTTGAGATTCTGAGTAAAGTCAAAGCTCACTTCTTTTGCTAGATTTCACAATGAATCTCTGCTCTGCCAGGCTCAGCAAAAAGAAAAACACCAGAAGGAGAACTCTGTAATAAAGGATAGATAATCTTCTTGTGTAAAGCGTAAAGCTGTCTTAGCATGCACTCACAACTTCACTATCTTTGCAAGATAGTGTATCTAGAAGTCATGCCACACTAGGTAATTAGAAGTTTACAACAGGAATTTCAGCCTGTTTCTAATCTAAGGCTGTCTATAGTACTTCAGTCTCTAAAAAGAAAACCTGCTTTTTTCCCTTTGTCTTTAGCTTGTCAAGTAGAGTAAGCATTTGAATTCAGAAAGCCGCTGCCTTTCCCCCGCATGCACTGCTTCTCTGGATTCCTAAACCTTGCAAATAAAAAGCTACCATTTTCTTCTTCCTCTGAACAGTTCTGTAGGAAAGGATAAGGATGTTAAAATTCACAAGATAACCATTTCATATCTGAGGCCTTGAAAAAAATTCAACATGGGATCTGGAGAGCAGGGAAAAGAAGGCCCTGGAGAATGATATTTCCTAAAGATTCATCTTAGCAGTTGCAATTAACTTCCTCAATACCTTTTGGATAAAAGTTATCAGATAAGAGATCAAGAGAGAGAACATGATTTAGCTCTAGCAAGTCTCGATTTACAATCTGTCTTCCCTGATCTGAGCTCATTTTGTGCAACTCCTGTGTCATGTTCCTCTCTTGCAGAAATGGAAGAAAGAGTTTAAGTCAAAATAGATAAGTGTAGAGCCCCCAGAAGGCAAAATGAAATGTCTCTTAATGGCATTTTTATGGCACTCCCAGGATATCACTGTATCCTACAGGGCTATTATGAGGGGAATTTCATCTTCTTTACTCGAAAAAGCTTTGGTGACATTCCGAAAAAATGCATAATGCAGCAATTTAAAATAGCTAAAATATTTGGTACAAATTTCCTGGATTTCAACCCTGCCTGAGCAGAAAAGTATGCGGAAGGGAAGTGTGGAAGAAAAAAGGAGAGAACTAGAAGAAATAGAAATAACCCTCCCTCCCCTCCTCCTTTTGCTCTCTTCTCCCACCTTTCCCTGACTGCTTTGAAATCAACATGTGGATGGAGGGGGAGGATGCTGCTGCTGAAGAATGCTCTCTGCCAGGCTTCTCTGTGGAGAGGTCTGATTTTCATGAGCAGGAACAGGAGACCTCTCCCTGATCATGTTTCCAGGACTGGATTATTAATGGCTGTATTTCCATCCCTTTAATTACTTCCTCTTCTGGTGATGTCTTTTTAAGTCTTACAGCAGCTAATGCACACCCAGTACATACTGAGTAATGAAAATGCACAATCAAGGCACACATGCCTTGCAACTGCAGTTTATACCCAAGGATTTAAAACTAGTAACAAGGGAGGTTAATGTTATTCTTAGGAGATAACACTCGTTGCTATGGTGAAGATCTGTCACTCACTCTTGAGAAGATGGCACCTGAGCTTTGAATGTTTGATGGCATTTTTTCTTTTGAGATGAGCAGTAGTAATTACTCCAAAGCAGATCCTAGCCCCTCTGATTCTGAGCAGACATCTCATGTAGGCACTTTGTATTTGAACAGGCTCCTCTCTGCCTTCTCAGTGAGCTCAGCATGCTGGCATTGATTGGGTTTTTCAACACTTAAAGAAACAATGGAAAACTGCAAGACCTGGTGTCAGAAGATAAAAATAGTCTCACACAAAAATCCCAAAACTACCAGGAGACTTAATTTTTTTCTTGTTTAATGGGTGCTACACTTTGCATCATATTCTGTGGATCCTTCAGCTTTTTCATTAGGCCTGATCTGCTGATCACAACTTCATGATCTGCACTTCCTACTAAAATTTACTCAGGCAATAATCCACAAGAAATTGGTTGTTTTCAGCAGTTTATGACTTGTTATTTAACATTTAACAGAATGGCAATTTATTTTGGTAACAACCAATACTGAGAGGTTTATTGCCATTGTAAACCATAATCAACTGTTTGTATCATTACCAGTTTTTCAAGATATAAAAATGGCCAGCTGCCTTGGAAAATTGCTTAGCAGCTATAAAAGTTTGCACTGAAGATTATGGATGAGGTTATTTCATCTCAAAGGTCAAAAGTCTTTAGAGAAACCTCTAACTTCAGTGGACATTTTCAGCAGACTGGTAAAACCCAACACCAGAAGGACAATACTGAAGCAATTCCCAGTAATTTTTTCAATAATGAATATGAAAAAGGAAACTGTAGGAGATGGACAATACAGAAGATTGCACCTTCTTTATCACAGCATCAGGCCAGAAACTAAATCTTGTCTTTATAAGCATTGCAACTGTTTTGCTGAATTGGATTGTACTCATCAAATAACTTAATCATCAAGGCTTCCCATTGATCTCTTACTATCAGGCAAATGGACACAGATTTAATAGCTGACATGTTTAGAAGGATTCAAAATACTTCCATTTTGATTGAAATAAGTTACAAATGACAGCGTAAGTTTTACAACGGTGTTATCAGTTCTTCATCTTAAACCATTTTAATGGGCCAAATCTCAGTGAGTAGTTAACAGTGAATAATTCAAGTTCACAAATTACTTTCTATTAGTGCTCTCAAAGATATACTTACAAACAGTCTGCAATTTCCTTCTTTTTCCTACTTATTTTGCTAATATTTCTTCTTACTCCGTGGTTGCTGTAGCAATTACTGCAGAATACTTGAGCTGACCTCTTCTATTTCCACTGTGTCAGAGATTATGCACATTTGCACAGTTCATGCAAATGTGCACATGGGGAAAAAAACCAGTTCTTTCCTCTTCACACTTGTGCCTAGCTCAAAAGTTCACTCTTCTAATCTATTTGTGCTACTAAATCTTTCACTAAGCAAAGCCACTCACAGAAAAGAAAAATGGATGAAAAACATACATTTAAGCCTTTGAGCAGGTAAGAGCAGGTTTGGGTTGTGGGTTTTTTTTAAATTTATGTTTAGTAGTATTCATTCAACTCTTTAATGTTGATTGGAATTTCTGGTAGAAAGCTTTAATTCACTTTTCCTCCAGTTTTCAAACATCATGAAGCAAATTAATCCCTACTATAACTCCAGGGAATTTGAGGGTATTATAGCAGAGATTACTTTGGCACTGCATTTCTTGTTTAAAATGCTTACCTGCTCACACACACTTTTTAAACAGGAAGAGTGATGACTGCTGAATTTTATTATTCACATTCAAATGATGTGAAATATAGGAAATACCATGGCTTCAATACTCCGATAACTTTTTGGGTTTCACTTCATGTAACTTGGAGCAGGTTATTAGGATTGCCAGATAAATGCAGCTCTTGCTATTCCACTTTGCTGGAAACAGAAGTGTTCTGAACCTCCACAGAGGTGTCCAATAGGCTGCTAAAGAAAAGAAAACTGAAGAGACATCTTCCTTGAAAGCAGAGACCATGTCAATCAGTTTAGAAGCAGGAAGATAATTTCTCTTTAAAAGAAAAATCAAAATAACAACAAACACTTATTTTTTACTCTTTCAAAAGCCTAGAAATAATAAATGACATGCAAGAAACTGAAACAAAGTCCTCAGGAAAAAACTCCACAAACTCATATCCACTGTCTCGTCATATTCAGTCTGTATTTCATGCTGTTAAAAATTCTCTTCAGCCCTGGGCATTGGTAGCAAAACTACAGCAATGAGGATCAGGCAATCTTGCCTGTCAGTCAGCAGCATTAGCAATTTGCTGGTTGCAGAAAAACTAAAAATAAAGGGAGAGTCTTTCATAAAGCAACAAAAGTGAGGCAGCCTCATTTCTACCAGGCTGCCTCGGTACAGCTATAGGCTACCAGACATCAGATATGAAGAGCATTTATACCTGTTCAATGCTTTTCCACAAGTGCAAGCAGGGGTACAAAAGCAGGCACAAAGGTCAGTGGAAAAAGCCCTGCATTCTTCAGTTTACTTTAATGACTGAAATAACTTGCTATCAGAATCATTAGCAACCTCTGCTGGATGGACACAGCAGAGGAAAATGTGAATCAGAGGATGGCTTTTCCAGGCATGGATGAGTTATTTAATTGAAACAGTGCCTTTGTCTTTTATGAAATCATTTTCCCCTTTACATTTTTTCTGAAATATTGAGTCCTTCAAAAAATTAAAAGCATTTACATTCATTCTTTTTGCTGCATTTTGGGAAATGGTATCATGTCCCCCAGTCCCCCAACTTCAGCCCTTTAGTAAGGTGTAAGCCATCACTTTGGCTTTTTTCTTTGGTATGGAATCACACAGAGTAGCCATCAGTATCATTAATAGCTTTAGAGTTGTCATATTTTCAATTTTTAAAGTTGGGCAGTAAAAGACTACGCTTGCATATTTATTAAAGGCTATTGGTAACACAAGCTTTAAGGAGTAGACTCACTTTCAGGGCTGTAATGTCATTTGCTTACCCTCACCCAGGGACATCCCAAACCAGGAGCTCACCAGGCACCAAGAACATCTTGACTCTGCTTTTTCTTGTCACCCATGGACAGGCTTTTGAAAGAGGACTTTTCACAATGTAGAACCAACTTACGAGTGCTTCTCACCTGCGCTCTCAATCCAACAAAACCTGGGTCTTTTTTCAACTAAGCTTCAAGCCAACCTGAGTAAAGAGGTCAACTTTGCCATGCACTGGCTGCTCAGCAGCTAATGCTGAAGCAGCACAAGCTGATTTATATTCTGTAGGGTCACCACAAGTTTAAGCTAAAGTGTCAGAAAGGTACCCATGGGGCAAATCTCTGCAGGTCTTGAAGCACTGTTTCTTAGGAATAGAGTTCCCTCCGTCATTTCAATTTGTTTTGTATTATGAATTTCTTCCTTCCTTGCAGAATTGGAAGGACTAATTCGAAATAGTTATCACTGCTGACATTCAAAGCATTATCAGAATGGCAGCCCACTGAAAAAAAAAATCATTCTGGTAGGAGATCCTGATAATTCAGGTACTGTTAGACTCCAGTGGGGTTGCTTTTCTCAGCTTAGCTTCAGGTCCAGCAACCTGGCTTTCATGGCAAACCAGTGAGACTGGAGTACAACTGATGCCCTCTGAAATTCTGGGTTGGTTGCTTTTTGGGTTTGTTTTGGGTTTTTTGTTTTGGTTGGGGTTTTTTTTTGGCAAGGGGAAGGGGGAGGAGGAGGCGGGAGCTGCTTGAATGAGTAGAAAAGGCCCAGGCAAGCTTCTGTGTTTCAGGACCTAAGCCCTCGCTTGCTGCTGCATTAACATCTGCAAAGGTTCTTCATTTGCTTTGGTTATATGGATTCTGTAAGGTGCTATCTCTAGCTTTGTCACAGAATTTCAGCTTATTTATAGGTATAAATAAATCCATTTTTCTGGTGAGGAGAGGACACAAGGGGAGAAGAGTTGGACTCATTGATCATTGTGGATCCCTTCTAACTCAGGATAGTCTATGGTTCCCTTCTATGATCCTGTAGGCCAGGCAAACCTGAAGCACATGGAAGATGCTTGTGCGTGCCTGGCCTTAACAGGTCTAGAAGTGCCACTCTCAAAGGCAGCTCCTCCCCAGCACCTCTGTGTGCATCTATGCATTCACATAAGGGAAAGCCACAGACTGTGCAGTACAGCTGATGCCATTTCAATTCAGTGAAATTACAGCCCCATCACAAGCACTACTGCAGGAAGGAATCACATGCAAGCCACAGGGGCCCTCCATGGCTACATGCTTTTAAGTTGGTATAAGCAGGCCACACTGCTTCTACCTACACCCACAAACAATCTAGTAGAGACTCTCAGTCATTTAGGAAGATGTGTGGCATTTTTATTCTGTCCTCAGACTTTGATAGAACCAAAATAGTGTAGCTTCACACCTTTTAAACCATATCCTTTTGAGGGTGGGAGGATATGTGCTGCTGAGGGGAAGAAAACTCTTTAATATGTATGAATTTAATTCTCAGCAGCTTGCTAACCAGATTCACATATGTAATTTCAGTGCTTAGCACTGAAGACAAACTCACATGTTTGAGGAAGGGGACAAGAAACCCCAACCCTAAATCACATGTAGAGATTCCAGGATCAAAATGGAAACAAGAAGAAAGTTTCCAGAAGTTTAGGAGAGAAGAAAAA
The DNA here is from genome assembly GCF_014805655.1 of Passer montanus. Classification (NCBI taxonomy): domain Eukaryota; kingdom Metazoa; phylum Chordata; class Aves; order Passeriformes; family Passeridae; genus Passer; species Passer montanus. The sequence goes on along the minus strand of NW_024368374.1, from coordinate 4,873,618 downwards.
AATTCCTCTTCATGTTGCTGAAAAAGGGTTGTAATGTCTGCAGAAGCCTTCACTGCAGTGTAATCCTTCCTTCCATCCCCCCATTTTTCAGCTATCTTCTCTGTTCATGATTGCCTTTATATTGTCATTGACATTGTGTTGCATTAAGTCAGTCTCTAATATTAGATGCAATTATGATACGTGACATTGAAATAGCACTTAAAGTAAGATTCCTCTTGAAGGAGTCACCTTAGATCTATGTCTTTGTGAGGCTGTTTATTGCTTTTGTGATTGTGCTATCAAGTATTCTTTGTATACAAGTACCAAGGTGCAAACAGCAAGATCCCAAACAGATAAAAGGAGCCAAAGATTTGAGTAACTTGAATTATGATGTCTGCAGTCAGACTTGTACTTTAGAAACACCTCCCCAGCTGTTTCTTCACTTCAGTTTTGGGAAGTACTGCAGTTATACTTTTTTCTTAATTTAACCTCTGGTTCCTGAGGACTATGTTGTGTCTCTGCACAGTGCTAGAATTAAGTCTATTAGTACTAATAGCCTCTATGCCCAGACATCAAGAAACTAGGAAATTAGATTACCCATGGATGCTGTTGGAGCCAAAGTGACTCTTGATCCCCCACCGGACATACTGGCACACTGTCAGGTCTAGTGAAAATTAAGAGTTTAAAACATTTTGTGGATTTACCTCAAGATTCTCTGATTTTTTTTACCCCAGACTTAGAAAACTGGATCACAACCTGATCTTTTTATGTCAAACTCCATTTTCCATAAGTTTCTGTGTCACATTGTGCCATGGGTCACACTGACTTGTGCCTGCTGTAACAGCAGCTCGTCAGTGGCAACACGTAAGCGTAACTTACTGGCAATTAATTCCACTAGGAGTAGGATCCAGCTACTTCACAGTTAAAATCATGACAGCAATAGAGCTAACAGCAAAAAACAAATTTAGAAGGAGAAGAAAAAAATCAACAAAAATAAGATGTGACAAGTGCTTATTTACGTAGTCATTTTTCAGGAGCTGAGCTGCACTTCAATACATAAAAGCATTGTACCTTTAGTAAAACCTTCCTCCTGAATAGCTAATAAGTTATATTTAAGTGCTTTCACCAATGAACTGACTTACTTTAGTTACTGTGAAATCATTTTTATTATCCTTCTGCCCAAAAAAGTTGGAGGTAGCTAAAATCATTTTGGTGCACCTCCTGCAAGATCATGAATTATTGAAGACAGGAGCTAGAGTGGTTGCATGAAGAAAAAGACAGATAGTGAGGGCACTTTCACAGTTATTGAGAAGATGGCTTGAAGGGAAGGCAGGAGCCCTAGAAATATCTGCAGGATTGTATCTTAATTGGTGGAATTGTATCTTAATTGGCAATGGTGGAAAAGACCGAAGCCAACTCACCCAACATTGAAATATTTAATTTTGTAATAACAACGTATGGAGATGCCAAGTGAGAACATAAGGAAGTTGCAGATGTTGCTTTGTGGCACAGCTCCTGGATCCCAGCTTGCTCTGGGATTGCCAGGTATTTAAGCCCCTGCTGAAAGGGTATCCATGTGCTGTTGAGAGAGATGGGGACTGGTGGTTAAATAACACATCAGGATCAGAAGGAACATAGCAAATCAGAGCTTGCAAAGGACTTTTTTATCTCAAATGGGAATCACACTGCTTCTCCCCCAGCTGTGAGTAAAATAAACCTAACTGGGAATCTGGCAGTCCTCTACTTAATTCAAGAAGCCTGACCTGCTGTCAGTAACTCAGCACTCAGATCTTTAAGCCTCTCTTAGGTGATCAATTTGTCCCCTGCAGCGGTTCCTTCCACAGAAATTCCCACTGATGCCAGTGCGGGAAGCATGAAACAATTATGGGCTGGCCCACTGTTGAACATGGTAACCAGGTGTGGATGATCTCAGGAGGTATTTCTGTCTGTTCATGCCACTGGCAGTTTTACAAGGCAGAACATCTTTGTTCTTAACCCAACAGAGACTAGAAAGCTTCCCGCCACCCAGTATTAAGAACAAAGGACTGACTGGACTGGCAGCACCAAGACTGGACCCAGAGTCCCCTGAAGTGTTGGCTCCAGGACACCAACACAAAGTGCTGATATTTTGTACTGTCCAAAATATAAAATAAATATAAAATAATATAAATATATAAAATACTGATATTTTGTATTGTGCAGCTCTCAATACTATTTTAAATATGATTCTAAATTCAGACTTTATTAAAAGCAAGCAAACAAAAGCCATGCATACAACTACTGCAGGATATTTCCCTGAATGTGACTCCTTTGTTATTATAGCCCTGACAACTGTCCTCTCCACTGGATCTTGTTTCATAGGACAATTCAGGTTGGGAGGGACTTCAGAAGGTCCTTGGTCTCACCTGCTGCTCAAAGCACGCAGGGTCAGAATCGTGGATCTTGAAGAACTCCCAAGGAAGCACAATGCATAACCTCTCTGGGCAACCTGTGGCACTGCTGGATTGTGGGGTAAAACAGTACAATTTATGTCCAACCTCTCAAATTGTGCCCTTTTTTTCTCAACCTCCCACCATGCATAACTGTGGAGAGCCTGGACCCATGTTCTTTATGACCTTATGATGCTGAAGGGCTGCTCTGAGGTCCCCCAGCAGCACTCTCCTTCTTCAGGGTGAACAAGGCCTACACCCTCAGCCCCTCCTCACAGGGCAAGTGCTCCAGCCCCCAAACACTCGGGTGGCCTTTGCTGGACCTGCTGTGGTTGGCCAATGTCCATGCTGTTCAGGGGTCTCCAGACTGGACGCCACAGCACGGTGTGGTTGGCTGAGCTGTTTCTGCTGATCTGGTGACCAAGCTCCCGTTCACACAGCTGGGAGGCTGCTGTCCCTCTCTGCTGCCAGGACAAGCCACCAGCTCTTGTTCTTGCTGTGCCCCAGGCCCCTTTCAGCAGAATCGCTCCCCAGCCTGCCATTCCCAAGTCCCTGGAACTTCAAGGGGCACTTCCTTGCCCGGCACCTGGCTCTGCACTCACCCTTGTGGAATTTCATGCAGGGCTCCGCATTCCTGCAGCCTCTCCAGGTCCCCCTGAATGTCAGCTCTTCCCTCCAGTGGAAGGAGTGGTTCACATACATTGGCATGATTGGTAATCTTCATGAGAGAGAGCTCAGTCTCCTTTTCCACGTCACTGACAAGCTTGTTGAACAGGAAATGACCCAGGACAAACCAGCCTTCCCAGAGTAAGCCCCTTAACCACTTCCATCTGCTCCCAGTCACGCCAACAACTTATCTATTGACTTCTTAATGAGAATTTTGTTTATGCTTCTTTCATTACACTACAGAATCACAGAATGGTTTAGGTTGAACAGAACATTAGAGATCCTCTAGTCCAACCCCTCTGCCATGGTCTAGGTCTGGTTCCATTAGACCAGGTTGCTCAGGCCCCAATCTAAGCTGGCCTTGAACAGTTCCAGGGATCTGGCATCCACAACTACTCTCAACAACTTGCACTAGTGCCTCATTACCCCCTTAGTGAAGAATTTCTTCCTAACATTGTATTACCCAAATTGTATTCACTGGAATGTTTAGGACCTCCACTATTTGCATCACAAACTGTTCACTCATCTGTCAGATGTAAGGAACACCCAAGTTGCCCAGAACAAATCCAACAGTCAGGAGGAATCACTGTATTCAGAACCATGCTTTATGTAATATTTACATCATACAGTAATTTTGGAGAACTTTGTCACTATTTTAAATTACAGTTTATTAGATGCAATATTTGCTGTATTGAAAAAAAATCCAGCTAATGAACCTCTCCTTGTATAAGCTAGTATATAAATAAGGAAATTGCAATAGCACAGTAGAGGTGTTTAATGTCACATGAAGCTGTAGAGCAATTACTCCGTGTTCCATAACTACCTCTTGAAAAATCTTAAGAATGGTAATCTGATTATGTTACCATTGTCAAAATTATATTTCTCATGCTAAGTATAGTTTTGCGAGTTCCTAATAAAAAAGGAAGTAGGTGTTTTGCTAACTAGGCTGACAATTCAAGTATTCACGAATATCCATGGTTCATTGACCATTAACAAGCAGTAAGGCATCAAATGATGATTTAGAATTCCCTCCTTCCTACTCAATGCCCCCGGAGTAAAATACAAAAGCATATTTTAAATGTAGCTTAAATTTTAATCATTGGCAAACAGGAAATTTTATTTGGGCAACATTCCAAAAAGCTGTCATTTTTTATTTTTGCCTTATTTAAAAAAAGTTTGGTACAAGGATCTTAGTCAAATACAGTATGATGACAGAACATTATTTCTTTAAACACTCATAACTGCACTGTATGTATGTATGTATACCAAAGCAACACTGAGAATAAACTCAATAAAATGCAAAAATTGGAGACATTTGGGTGGTGTGTGTTGATTTTTTTAAAATTTGCTTCCTATTTATGCACATAAATTAAGACCTCTGATTTTCTTTGGCATAATTTTTGCTATCATGATCTGATTTGTAAAATTTAGTAAACAAAAAAAAAAATCAAGAAAAGTATTCTTTTTTAAAAGCGTGCCCCAGTACAAATGGAAAATTCCACACAGGATCCAGAAAAGCTGTGTGTATGTGTACAAACATGTGTGTGCTTATACATACATGTACATATAACCTGTCATTTGATTGCTGAAATGACAAAGTTCAAAATCCTAAGATTGCACTGGTGATGATCCAAATTCATTAATATGGCTTTGCAATCTACATACAAAAACCAGCTGCTTAGGACCCACAGAAAATATCTGTTTTGTCATAATTCAATTAAAAATTCAGGAAAGTTTAGCTGGCCATTTAGTGCCAGTCTACAGTGCTGCTTGCCAAAGTCAGACTAGCATACAGATGCTCATGGAAGAGTCAGAATTAAAGGAAAAACTCTGAAGGCCAACCTGTGGGAAGCGAGTCTCCTAAGAAGTCAGTAATACCTGAGCTGGTGAATTTCCTTAAGTTTTTCAGGCATCGTTTCAGTTTGACCTGAGCTCAGTACTCAGGCCAGGAATCTCACAGGCTTTATGAGCCTTACATTTTGCAGCAAGGCACAGCTGCAGCAGGAAGCAGAGCAAGCGCTGTCACCTCCTCAGCCCAGCTTCATCACCAGTCTCACCTGAGTAGCAGGTCAGATATTGTGATTTTCACACCCAGGCTGATGAGGCACCCTACAACCACAGATAGCAGATCAGGCTTTTTAGGGGACTGAAGAACAAGACACCCAATCTGTTCGTTTAAGGATGAGAAAAGTGTTGAACTCAGCAAAGACCTTGCAAGAAGAAAGTAATTTTACACCTGTACAGAAGCAAAAAAAAAAAAGCATACAGGACAGTAAACTTTTACCTTTAAAAATACCTAGAATATCAGGCAAAGGTTTTGTGAACTGTATCTAAATTTTATCCCAGTCCCATCCTAAGCCAGGAAAAGTTTTGCAAGTGGCACTCATGCATAGGCAGATAACCAGATTTCACTGTGTGCTTTTGTAGACCCATCCCTAACTCTGCTGTATGAAGGGTAAAGAATGCAATATTAGGTAAAACTTCCATGGACTAAGAGCAAAAACCAGGCAGATGAGCAAGTCAATCCTGCCTGACTTCTGAAGCTGTAGAGAATATCTGGGACTGGCATCATCCAAGTAGAAAAACACCTAGGAATTCCCAAGCTAAGAAGTTACAGATGAACATTTTCTGAACATTAAAGCAACACATGAAAAATGAGTCTGCTTGTACTACAGATGGACAGAAATTGCACCAGAATAAATCAACCTCTGTGCACTTTTCTTACACAGAAACACTTACCTATTTGACAAGTAAAGAAAATAGTCTCAAGAGGCTGAATATTTTTAAGATTAAATTACCAGGCTATGTTTTTAAAAATAGTAGCATCCTGTTCTTCCTAGCTCAGTGGAGCATCAATCCAGGTACTGTTTTGCAAGGCAGTATCCAAAGACATTCCTCAGCCTGCCATGTTGACTATCAGCAACAACAAATTGAGCAGCACTTCCCTGATTTGCCTTTCCCTGTCCTATATTCATCCTTCTAAACATCACTTAGTAGGTAAAGCAAGCTGTGCAGATAAACAGACAAGAAAAAATATGCTGTTGTATGTGTGATGCTTTCACAACTGCTCCTCATTAGCTTCATTCATTTTACAGAGATAGGACAAGCCAGTTAATCTGCTGAATTTTTAAATTTGTTAATTTATCAAATTTGTTAAGCAGTCTGCTCTGAAAAAAAAAATGGAGAAAGCAGAACCACAACTCAGTTTTATTTCTTTTAGTTAATGACAATCTCTCTCATAACAGAAAGGCAGAAAAAAGTGTTTTGTTCAAAATAATCAGATATAAATAATTATATCAGGAAGGAAATTATCAACAATAGAATCTCACAGAAAAAAAACCAAACCCTCTACTTTTACAAAGACATGTGAAGTTCATTTTTAAGAACAGAGCAAGAAGCCATCTTTAATGCATCTGTTTAAACTGAAACTTTAGAACAGCTCTCTGCAACACATTTTACTCAGGAAAAATAAGGTAGCTATATGAAAACAACAGCTACTCAATTCAAAATCATTAAGCAGAATGTTTTTACCACCTACCATTCACATCAATTTTGATTTTGCACAATGATTCATATCACTTACAGATTCCACTTCAGAAAACTAGGAACACCACCATTTCACTTGTCTCCTTCCAACATGAGTTAGTCATGGTTCTAAGAATGACTAACCCTAAATGTGCATTAATTGATGGCTACTCCTTTAACAGGAACCAATTAAAGCTACTGCATAGGAATAAACTATTTTCATTCAAGATTCTTGTATTAGAGCACTAGTTATATGACGCAACTGTAGTACTTGTACAGCATATGCTATTCCCAGACAGGTTTCTCCCGGCAGTCTTTTTTGTTTTATCCAGTGATATTGTGCCATATGTCTTGCCACTCTAATTGCAACAATGTCTCTAAAGTACTTAAAATTTTTATCTTCTTTTAGGGTCAACTTAAAATTTTTCATCTCCCTTTAATGATACCAAGGGAATTGTAACAAAGTGTGAGGAACCTGATAAAAAAAAAACCTTTTACTTTTTCTTCCTTTCAAGGAAAAATCCACATAATCTGAACATCCACCACTGGATGAACTACAAATGCATGTTCTGGTGAATAAATAATTTAAGCATCCAACCTCATATTAACTGCTTTTAGCCACTTACCTCTGGCTAAATAATCTAAAAATGGAGCATTTAAATTTTGTATTTGTAGCACTTCAGTAAGCTGTTGTACCTCTAATGAGAGTTTGAATGGATACTAAAGATTTTTCAGTCTTGCACTGAACGCACTACACTGTCTGTGCTTAGGAAATTTAATTCAACTGCAGACCACTTAGTGGTAGGAATCTCCAGCAGCCAAGTGCCCCAGGTAGCACCTACCCTGAGCTGTCAATTAAAACTTGCTCTCTCTGAAGTCTGAGATCCATGACCTCAGAATTCCCCAAAGCCAGCACTAGATTGCTAGGATGCTACATAAGGAAGGAGGTATGTATGCTCTGGGATATGAAGCATAGTGCAGAAATGTGAGCAGAACTGAAGAACTAACCCAGGAAGTGCCCCTGGAGGCATGTGCAAAGCAGGTACGCTCCTGTTTGTTCCCTTCTGTTACCAGTCCTACACCAGGCTCACAAGATTCAGCTAACCTGGACAAGCATCAGGCTGGAAAATCCACCTACACCATGCCACACGGACCTACCTTCTTCAATCCCACTGCCATGAAAACCCTTGCGGAAAATTCCATGTTTACCCCAGCTGCTAGAGATTAAACATACTCTGACTTGAAGTAAAAGCATGCCTAAATAATTACTTGACAATTTCAGAGATACTTTAATATGTAAAAGAAGTAACCAAACCCAAGAATCCTCATTCATAGCTCCAAGCTGCTGTCTGTAATCCCACCAGTTATTCTGTCCTGAGTTGCAGCTCTCAAACTGCACCCACGGACAAGCCCCACTACTTCACAAATGAACAGACTCAAGTGTAAGGTGGTGCAGAAAACTTGCCAAACGGGGTGTGTCATATGTCCTGTGACTCAATGCACTGTCATAGATTTTATGGTGACCCTAAAGATATGGTTGTTTCTTTATTAATGAAGAAACTACCCTATATTAAAGATTGGTTTTAAATCTTTATTTTAAAAGATCCAAAATTTACAAAAGAAACAAAAAAGTACTTCTGAAAAGAGCACAGTTAAAATAACTTTTTCAAACCTGTAAGGGATTATAATTCAGTAAGAAGACACTAAAATTCAGACAGAATCATAGAACACCTTGAGTTGGAAGGAACCCCTAAGGATCATCATTTCAACTCCCTGCTCCTTGCAGAGGCATAACTGTACATAACTTTACGTAACTGTAGAAGATTTCAGTTTGCTTTTAAATAATCTTAATTATAATTATGACAATAAATATGAACAATCAGTGTAAAGAAACTGCAGAACAAGCAGACATTGAAGTTATTGCACAATGTATCTGCTGAATCTCCTATGACCCAAGATTTCGGGTTTCAGTTTTTGGCACTGGATTCCAACAAATCTTTTGCTTCATTTATTTTTGTTGCTAAGTAAGGTGATCCACCTAAGAAGAGAAAGAGGAAAGGAATACTGTTTACACATTAGTATTAAGTACCAAACTACCTCACTTGCATCTCTTTATTACTCATTTTTATTAGCTCTTTCCTACACAGATCCTTGTGATACAAATGACATTGATAAGAAGTAAACTAATGGATAAGGAAACATGAGAAATGTAATCAAAACTGAAATCACTGTAGAATAACACAGAACAACTTGTCTCAGAGAGAAGACTGAAATCTGAAATCACTTTATATCCTGTGATTTAGATCTCCAGTGGGATGCTAGTGCAAACGTATGCAAGGTCAGCTGTCCTGAACATTAATTCAAACCTAACAGCAATTACTTCCACTCATACTAAAAACTGAGAGGTAAAATTTTTACATAACTTTGACAAAGAATTATTGTGCAGGCATCTCCTGTGTGAGATGCCCAGAGTTACCAGCCAGAAACTATCACATTAAAGCTATTTAAACATGGTACACCTTCTAACACCTAGTGCTGAACACTGCCATTGCTCTACGCTCCATCTAACGATCTGATTACAGTTCAGCAGTCTTTGTGTGTCTGGGTTTTTTTCAGTCTACCCCTGAGTGCCAACCATCTGCCCACAGTCACCAAAAACAACACTGCAAGGTCTATATCAGTAACTTACCACTTACTATAATACACCTATATTTTTACATGAAAATGTGATTCCAGCAGTACTGTGCACTGCCTAGTCTTTGCAAGGCATTTGTTCAACCTTATTTTTTTCATTCACCATTTCCTTCATTCTGCTAGTCAGAAAAAAAAACTGATAGAAGAAACATACAGAGCTAGCTGTACACACATACAAATAAAAAGGTGAGGCTTGCTTAAAGACTTCTTTAGGTCATTGCTGCAGGAATCCAAATCAGTATAAAGTAATTTCATAGTGTAATAAAACAACAGGAAAAAAAATGAAGTTCTTTTCCATGGTTTGGTCTTGTTTGAGTGTTTTAACTCTAATATGTAAGGAGGAAATTGAGGCAGTGCACGGGATGAATGATGAATTGACTATTGAAAAAAAATTTTTTTTTCTTTTCTTAAATCAAGTAGCTTTGTAACAAGGAATAGGATTACTACGTTGACTATTGCTTCTTTCACAGAGTAGATAAGAGCATCAAATAAACAGTAAAGACTAAAACCTGCAATAAACAATGTATTCCAAGTAATTTTTAAATGCACATTGATTTTCTACATGTCTAGAATACAGCATCTTAAAGTAAATTTCAATCTATTGGAAGTGTTTTCACTACATTTACATCCTTAAGTGCCATATTAATTTTGTAGCCCTCCAATGAGAGGAAATTCAATCTCATGATTGCCTAAGTGTTTGTTTATAATTAAGGCAAGTCCAAAAGGTTTCTCTTTTTTTTTCTGTGAGGAAATGTTCCTTCATAAATTTTGTAACTGGTAACTTAACATACAATGTATCAATATGAAAACACTTTAAAACTGAACTGTAAAGATTAACAAGCAACCATTTCAGTAGTACTCTCTGGGGATGTTTTTATGCATATTTCTATATATTTCTTATTTATTTCTAATATTTCTTTTCTCCAACAGTTTGGATCTCAGAACACATGTAACTTAAAATCTGCAATTCCTGCTCTTTCTTCTGTCATCTCCAGGTGGTAAAATATTATTTCAAAATTAAATTATACAATTGAATATTATTTTTAAATGAACATCTGTGCTACCCACAGCCAGAACTGATCTATACAGAAGCAAACAAGCCTCTCTGCGATGCCACATGTTCAAGTTTACTCCAGGCCCTCACTCTGCAGCTGAAGATATTAAGGTTTTTTTTCTACAGCCATGCCAGAAGAGCTTCAGGGGCATCGAGAAGCACAAATCCCTGCAACTGGTGCTCCCACTGAGAAAACGCTCGGTGCCTCACTATCACGCAGGAGGGCTCACGACATCCATCCAAACCTACACTGTGCCCAGCTGCAGCAGCATTAAAACTCTAAGAGTGCAGCATTAAAATCTTTGTTGGGGTTGTTAGGATCTTCCTAACAGGAAGCATCTCTTCACATACACTCAATATCCACCTGGAGATTCACAATTCTCTTTTGTTCACGTGTCCACATACTGCTACAACAAACGTAGAAGTTCATTATTAATAGAACTTGACCTAATAGGTACTCTGGTAGGTTAAGAGACTTTTGACCACTGTAAAATATTCGAAATGAAGACGAGAAATTCCTTTCTAGGTCTGTCTAACGTATACAGTACAAAAAGAATAAAAATGAAAAGTCTGAAATCAAATTAGCAGGACAGCTTTTAAACTAAACTGAAGGATGAAGAGAGAAAAGCATCAACACTTCCCACGGCCAGTGGACACACTTTTTCATTTTCTTAAAACGGGGTGCTGGTAGGGAGCCTATAATTCTGTCAAAAAGATATAAAACCCCTCTGATTTCCCCTTTTGACTTCTGAAATACAGTGCAAGTCTTCACCATCTGTTATTTTAAAGCAGAGACAGCAAAGAACATATGGGCTTTCTTTCTCAACCAGCTGTAGTGTAGTTAAAGTTATAATAATAGCCTTTCTCTAAGATAAATTTACATTAAAAACCTGGCCCGTAAAGCAACAGTGCCCAGCTTTACATTCTTTCCAAGTGAATTCCATGAAGTCTGGAATTCATCAATGATGTACTTAGTAACCGCAAAACATTTCCCCACAGAAAATTACTTTCATGCATGCAATTGGTCCACCACAGTTCAAAACAGGAATTTTATTTTAATGTAAAATTTTTATAGCTCATTTTTCCTTATTTTTCAAGAAGTTTTTGCGAAGTGTGGAAAACTGGTCCCTGAGCTCATAGTCTTAACTGAAGCAGCACAAGTACAGAAAACAACTTTAAATAAAAATTAGTAAAACCAGTTCATAAAGCTCAGTTTATCTGAGAGGACAAACAGAAGCTCAAGTCAATAAACAACAAACATTTGCACTTGATGTGGTTATTTACACAGTCAGAAAACTTAAAAGATCTCATTCAAGCCTCTTCCTTTCCAGCCCTATTTAAGAAAAGTTATAATTATTTACCTTTATCAGGATGATTCAAAATCATGATTTTCCTATGTGCTGTTCTGATTTTGTCCTTGCCAGCAGATGGACTGCAAAAACAAATTGAAGTGCTTACAAGAAATGCCAGAGCACTCAGGCTAAAAATTATACTGGCTTCAAAAATAATTGAAACTTGAGATTTTCACCATCTTGTGGACAAAACATAAAACTACATCTCTGAGGAAGCAACAACAACAAAGGCAGGTAAGGCAAAGAGAATGACATTTTTCAAAAGCCTGTGTATGTGACACATACAAGTATCTTTCAGGTTTTTGTAGAATGTAATACATCCACTCATTTAAAATAAAAAATTTGAGGGGGGAAAAAGTAGGATAGCCCCAGCAGTTCTAGGGTATATCTGGTTGGTTATTCTAGCATTAAATGCAGAAAACACAATTTTTCCTCCCAGAAAATAAATATTTTTATGACCAGTGACAAAACAACAAATATTTAATATTATCACATTTTGTTCTACTGTAAATATTTTTATAGCAGCTATAAATATTTCTTCTTTCTGCTGGGACCTGAAAATAATGCCTGTATATGTTATTTTTGCAAGGCTGTTCAACATGTTACATTCAGGGACACATTGATTTACAGGTGCTACCTACACAATATTGTTTACTTCAATGACACACATAAAATAGGTATTTGGCCTAAATTAAATACAAAATATGTATCTTACCAGACACATAACCACTTATTGATGCAGTATGCCAACACAGTAAAGCTCTTGTATGCAAAAGGACAGTTTGAATAGTTCAGTTATTAATAATTTTTTAGTATGCAGAAATGAATCAGTGTTTTCACTTCAGGTGACTTCTTAATCAGTGATGATTCAATTAATTAATCTTTCTGTAGATACAGCTTGAATGCAAGGTATCAGCCCAACTAAATTCCCGAGGTAAACAACCTCTCTAATTATTATTCTGTCACAGTGAAATTAGGGTATGTTGCAAAAATAGTTCACAGAACTGCATAAGAAAAGAATACTTCAATTGAACACAAAATAACGTAGAAAATAAGAAACAAACAGAGGGTGAAGGGTCTTGGATTATACAGACACAAAACCGAAATGGTTTATCACACAACTATAAATAACAATCATCTATATTTTGATTTGTAAAGCTGTTTCTAATACTAAAAAGCAAAGCTGTTATACCACATTTAGAACCTCAGATGGCTCTAAACCATAACTGGGCAGAAGTGGCAATTGCTTATTACAGAAGGTCATACAGGTCTGCTCTGAGAAGTAACTGTGAAAATAGGGGTTTACTTCAAATTTGTTTAGTTTATGAGATATTGTTTATCCCACAATGGGCTCTAAAGATTCCTTATCACTAGGAGAAAAATCACATAATGTCAAAATCACATTTTCCTTGGCTTGCAATCTGACTAACACCAACATCATGCTGCCTTCTAACATCACCCACTGGCCAAGAAGTCTATCACTGTGGTGGGAGGCTGCAGGAAGGGGCTGACAGGAACCCTTCACAAAATTCCACAAGGATGCATGCAGAGCCTGGTACTTGGGATGAAGTCTCCCTTGCAATGCTAGAGGCTGGGAAATTCCTGGGTGGGGAGTGGCTCTGCTGAAAGGCACCTGGGGCACAACAAGAACAGTTCTCCACTGCAGTATGTTACCATACCTTCAATCCAAACAAAAGTCACATTTTTTCAGAGCATGTTATTGTTTGCTTTTTAGTTTAAGCAGAGTACTAGAATAATTTATAAGCTATTAGAAGTCTTTTACAAAAAAAGTTATGGTTTTGGCAAGAGTATTCCACATTATTGCAACATGCATCTGCTTCATTCAATATTGCTGAAGTAAAAACATATTGATGCAATACACCTACCTTACACCTAAAATAAGACTTGCTTCTCGCCTACTCATTTTCTGTTCAAATCCTCCCTTATAGTACGATGAAAGACTCTAAAAAGAAGAAAGGGGAAAAAAAGCAATAATTAGTTCATGTACAAGGTGCCAGGAACTAAACTGTAGTTATATGACCTTATTCAGAGCAGTACATTCATCTATAATTTATTTTGAAGGCCTGGAATGACTGGAAAACCAGATAATATGAAAGGACTTCTCCTGAGTGATAACACATACAAAAAACAACTTAGAAAAACCTACCTTTTTTTTCACAATCTTCTACTGTTAATAAGAGATATTAATAGCTACAACCATTGAAATCCTGCCTCCAGGAAGAAAGTCCAGAATCAAAGTACATACTAGCATACAATGGTACAGTGCATTCATCAGGGGGGGCATGGGAGGGAAAGTAGGATAATTGCTGAGGACAGCACTGGTACCATCACAATGACAAATGCCAAAAGTGACAACATTTTGGCATCCATGGATGTTAGGGACAATCACTCCAGATATTTCTATAAAGCAAGTTGGCAAAAAACCCCAATAGATATAAGAACAGATTTGATGTGAAGGAATGCTACTTCAAAAAAAGAGTATAATGAGTTCTTTGAAGGAATCCTAAGAAACAAGAAAAAAAAAAAAAAAGAAATGAGAAAAATAAACAGAAAAAAAAAACCCAAGAAAAAAAGAAGGCTTAGCATAAAGCCACAACCTCTATTTCAGGAAGCCACTGAGCTGGAGAACACTGGAAAATAGTCAAGTATGTAGGGAAATCTTAAGCCTTTACATCCTTCCGTCAAAACTAATGACTGACAACTATTAGATGCATGATCTGGGGTTAATTTTTTTTAAACTCATTGTCATATGAAACTTTATCCACTGTTTCAAGAAGGGAAGAAAAAAACAGGGGGAAAAGAACATTAAATAGGATATGGAGATGAGAGTAAATCATTATAGGTACTGTCACAGAGAATGAGTTGAAAGTGTATTTGTCAACCATAAATCTATTTTAAATTATGAAAAAAACCTATGGAACCATCATTGATGGTTAGCAGTGACCACAATGTGAATGTTTCTTTAAGTCCCAGAGGCAGCAGATGTAGCTCCAAGCCTTGGCAAACTGGCACACAGAAATCACTCAACAAGACTAAAGTCTTTTACTCAATGCAAAATCTATCAAAAAAATAAAGCTTCTTTTGTTGCTATCAAAGGGAAGTCTGGCCTGAGAGCTGGGGCTATGTTTAAGTATTCCCTCTAACACCAAGTAAAATGTGCCTGGCCCTTGAAAAAAGACTCTTCTCACTAAATAAAGTCATTCATATTCAGTGAGAATTTTGCCTTATGTCTACACAAGCTCTCTTATATAATTTCAAAACCATTATATCATTTAAGGGGCTCTGTCTATGATATCTAAGAAAAGCCTTTAGGTTTAGGAGACATATTCCCCCAAAAGCATGGTTCAGAAATACTTCACCTATTGCTATATAAAGTCACACGTAACCACAGAAGAGATTTTTTTAGTGTGTTGTTATTGTCCAAAACAAAAAGTGGAACAAAGTAACCACTACTGTAACACTACAGGTATCAGAGCTGAAGGAAGTGTGGACATGCCATGCCAACAATGAGAAGCTGTGGAGGAGCCACTTCTGTAACTATGGGGTAACACAAACCAGGTCTGGAACAGTGCACATGGCCATGACAGGTTAGAGGGTGCAACACTAAGGGAACACACTGCGCTTCTCTGGTTCTCTGAAAGGAAATTATGTCAATAATTTAATTAACAGGTAAGACCCTTGAAGAGCAGAACTGCACAGAAATTTGCAACAATACCAACAATTACTACAAGCAAAAGAGAAAAGCATACTTTAATGCTCTCTGGAAGTTTTTCCAGAAACATTTGCTCCCAAAGCAGTCTAGGTGCAGAAGGTTTCCTCAATTCTTCTCTGCCCTTCCACTCTGACATACAACTCTAATGCAGGAGAACACTAGCTTGCTATTAATGTAGAGAAGAGCAACATTTGAATTTAACACAGCTTGTCTCTGTTCTTGGTAGACTTCATCTAAAACACTATTTAAAATGAAAGACTAGGGAGAGACGGCAGCAAGCTTCCATTCAGAAATATTTTTTCATGTTTTTAAAGCCTACTTCCTTGACACTGTTCTAACCTTAGGAAGCCTCGGTTCATCCCCCAGAGGAAAGAAAAAAGAAACTCTGTACCCTGTGTCCTGTCACACACAAAAGGTTTGTTGAATTGGTCGCCACGAAAAAATATTTTCTTCTCATAACTGAAGGATGTAAAAACAATAATCAATTCTTAAATTCAGATCTCCATCCTAAGCAGAATTTAAAACAAAAGGAAATTACACATAAAGGCATTTTTTCCGTTGGTTAGAAAAAAGAGGAAAAAACACTGAGACTTCATTTTAGGCAACACGTAGGCAAATTTCTAGTTCCCTAATGAAAGCACTTTTGCATCCTACTCAAACTAAAACATTTTTTTCCTAGTTGTAAATTCTAAGTAATGCCTGGAAAGATATTTTTCTGTTATGAGAACTCCTTGATGAGCAGGCAGTTGTAGACACTTGATTATTTATTAGCTCCAGCAATTGCAAAGAAAATTTTGTACTGGAAAAATCATTGAAATGAGCTCTTCGTTCCTTTGTACTATTTGGGGGAAGGGGAGGTGGTACCACTTAATTTACTTAATTTCCTTGCACATTATTACTGTTTAGCAATTTATTTAAGTCCTCCTTTCTGAACAAATGCTATTAATAGGTTTGGGGCATAGAGAGGGACAGAAAATGGCTGCACTTGCTTTGCAAATATTTATTCAGTCTTGCAAATCTTCACAAAAGCAACCAAATAAGAAAATCCAATGCACAGGGACCATGACATCTTCAAGGTACTTTTTCTTTCGTAGTACAGGGAAAGCATAATCACTGTTTCCATGCCAGTTAAGAGAGTGAAAACACCAAAACTGTGACCATGCATTACATTACATGGAGTAGTGAATTTTTCTGAAAACTATATGTTGCTGTTCCAGGCCCAATACAGTCCTCCACCAAAAAGGGAGCAAACACTGGAGGGAAAAAAACCAAACACAAAAAACAAACTACAACCACAAACTATTAGAAGCTGTGATATAATATACAATTTTGCTAATATCAACTTTAACTTCTTTAACTTCAGTTAGAAAAGAAATCTTATAAAATGGACTGCATTGTTCTCTACAAACTTTGTTTTCAATTAAGGACAAGAGAGACAGTTGCCACCCTTACCTCTCAATTCAGACCTCCATGAGTCTGAGCAGAATCAGATCCAATAAAGGAAATACAGCAAGAAAACCTAATGATGTTCTACAGAAGACATAATTTTCTAATGGAACACAGAGTTTCATGATTGTGGGATTTGAGTATTTGGATAGTTCATTTGGCCCAGAATTTCTGTGTCTATCTTCAATATCTTCCATCTATCTGTCTTTCAATTCTCAGTATCATAGATTCCACAAAGAAAGCTAATGAATGCTACTGAAGTACTTGCTTCTTTATTTCACACTTTAAGGAAATATTAATAGTATAACTAATGGCACTAATTCTGAGGAAGAAAAGCCAAATAACTACTTAGAGCTATGAATCTTCTACTGGCAACACTCTTCTCACTACACACAGAAACAAAACAGTGTCACTGACACCACTGACAAAACTACACTCAAACTAAAACACCATTTCTGTGGGAGCAACCATCATGACTTGCCATAGAGTGGAAATGACAGCGTTTCCTCTATTGTATTTCTCCATTGAAAGAAAGATGGTAGAAAACTTCAAGACTAAATTACAAAAGCATTTATAAATACATATTCTTAAATATGAAGTGACTGTCTTAAATGAGATGTAAAAATTCAGAATAAAGGTTTTACTTGCCTCTGCATACTATTCTGACTAAAAGATGAATGCAGTTGTTGACTATACATGTTACTTATTTACGTAAGTAAATAGGAAGTGTAAAATCCTCAAGATACAGCAAGCAGCATTTTAAATGATCACTTCATAATTGCTCAGCTTGACCTTTCCCAAGTCATTTACCAGTGAGCAGACAGAAAAAATAAACTGCATCTGTATTACCTTGTTTGGTTGGGAGGGACCATCAACTGTGACTTCTACTGCAGAGCAGGAGATGCATTGTAAATGGAGGAGGAAGAGTAGGGGCTTACAGAGGGAGGCAGCTAGCTTTTAAACAGTCAGCTGCTCACAGACTCTCAAGAAAAAGAAGGCCATGAGGGACAAAGTTTCATTCTGGAAAGCTAGACTAAGCACTGAAAATTATAGGGACCAAGTTAAGTGCCTTCACCCTAGAAACCCAGCAAAGTAAGACTGAGCCCAGACACTGAAGGTCATGAGATGGCACGGGTAGAAGTACCAACTGCTTGGCAACCTTTGTCAGTACAGTGTAAAGGGCAATAAGCTGTCAAGAAACGTGATGCTGAGTATAATTCACAAATTATACTCAGCAGCTTCATATTCCACAAAGTCATGTGAAACTACTAAAATAAGCAGTTTGCAGAATAAGTACTTATATAGGACCTTTGCATTTAATCTTTTCTTTATTGTTTCAAAGAAAATAATCCATTGTTAAGGGGAGAAGAAAAAAAATTAAAATATAATCTGAGAAAGTAGTAGCTGTAGAGTAGCAAAAATAAAATAATCCTGGCCAAGAATTATACAAGGATCTTCAATTTGGACCATGGTTGTAGAAGAAAAATATTATCACTATCCTCTCACAAATATAAAGCCAGAAAATACACACAGTAAGTGGCAAACAGGAAGAGAGTTTTTACTGTCTCCAGTAGATCTCACACTGAAAACTTGTACTTTCAAGTTCAGAAATAGAACAGCAGAAGAGATACCCTACTGGAAATCAACACACGATTGTGGGTAGAAAGGCAGGATGTGAAAGCAGACAGAGGATACTGCTCCAGGGACTAGGAACACTTAGAATGCAGAAGCTCCTGGTTTGCTCTTTATGGTTGTTCATGAATTCTGCAGGACTCAAAGTCACTGAGGTAAAAATGAGATAGGTCTGTAATGAGCTTGGCTCAGTCAGTATTGAGGGGTGCAGTTTCCTAGGAACAGACACCTCTCCATGCAGCAGCATGTCACATTTCCATGTGTTAAAGACTCACTGCATGCTTTCTTATGTGAATGTATCTGAATTTAGATTCTCTAGCCTATATCTACAAATGGATAGAAAAAGAATGGCTAGAGTAAAACAGCTAGGGAGGGAGGGAGGGTGAAGACTGAAGCACTCCATATTCTGAAGCCACATGTACTGCCAGCTACATCTAGCAAGTCTGCAAGTCAGCCTGTATCTGTATCATGTGAAAGCAATTTAATTCACAGTATCTAAAGTCCCCTCTGTTGTTTTGGCAGGCAATATGGGAATATCTCAAAAAATTTTTTTTTGAAATAGGAAAAAAATTTGACATTGGTCTCACAACAGCAATGCAATAAGAGCAACAGAGAGCAAAAAAACTTTTCCAGGAGCACTGTTTCTGGCTGAAACACATGGCAAGCAAACACAAATGTGGACCAGCCCCAAGAGGACAGTTGAATCTCCTCCCCAGGAAGCTTGGCTTGATCAAGCTTGTACCTTCAGCTCAGGAACACCAAGTACAGATGGCAAATGAATTTGGACCGCAGTGTCTGTCTAGACAGACTCTGTGCTGCAACTGGCCTAACATCAGTAGGTACAATGCCAATATCATGTTGTTTAAAAACTTACCTTTAGTATATTTTTCAGGAAATAATAATATGCAACAACTACTCCCTGAACATGCTCACCTATCAGCATCATGAAGGGAATAGCATTCTTTTGCTGTGGGTAGGTGTACACTGAATATGAACTCTGAAGGAACACAAGCAGACATCTATCTCATTGGGAATTATTCAATCAAACAGGAATGGAACACATGTATTTATTTACCAGAGGAAAACATAGCCACTGAAGCAGTAAGTAAATGCTCTCAAATATTCCCTGCATATGCATCCCATACAACATTCTACTTCTTGATTTTTTACCTCATTATTGTATTTTTTAACACGTACGAAAAAAAACCAAAGAACAAACACCTGGTTAAAAGTTCAAATTTGCTGGGGAAGAAGAAAAAAAAAACTCATATGTTAACCAGCACACAAGCTCTCCTATCTCCATGGCAACCCATCCTAGAAGTTCATCAATTTGTCTTCTTGATTTTTAACACTGTATCTAAAAGACTAAATTCTTTCACTTTTAGCTGCTGGAAATGAAACTGAATGTCATCACTGTGCAATATTTAGGAATTAGTGACATTCTCACAGTGCACTTGAACAATTTATCTTTACACTTACTAGTAAAGGGTTCCAAAACAAGGAACATCAGAAGAAAAAACTGCAACTGTTTATCAAACTCATAAACATCTTTTGATACAGCTTTATCCATAGCAATTTAAAATACAGAAGACAACATGCCAGAACTCACACAGTAGGGAGCAGCCCTACCCTGGGAAAAAAATTATCTACCTGGCACTTTACTGTATTTAACATACATGTCTTCTTTATGGAAACTTGAAATAAAAAATCATAATTTTAGCATAAAATAGTATCTAAACTTACAGAAGTTGAAATCCTCTTTGCTGCTTCTGTAATTGTCTGCTCCAATGGTTTCCAAACTCGGAAAGCGTAACGACCTAAAAAAGATGGAGGATAAATGAAATATTCACTAAAATGCAAAAAAACACCCCACAAACAAGCTCCAACTTATGCTCATCAGTTTATAGTGGAAAGAATTTTGTTTTTAAAAAAACACAACCTATTGGGAGAGGGAGAAGAATTTTAGTACACTACATCTAAAAACCTAGTCATGGACTGCAAAGACCCATTGTGTTTACTCACTATTTAACTCACTAAATAAATAGATTTAAATACATTTCAATATGATAAATTAAGATATCTGCCTTGTGAACTTTAAGAAAAAGGGCGGTTTGAAACATTAGCTTTGGGTATACATTATTTATTAAATACTCTTCAAAGGTTATGTCTTCAAAAAAAGAAATCCATGTACTACACGCTTCTTGCTGTGATGCTGTATGCTTAATTACACACCTTGTAAATACTACATTTTTAATTTTGTTAGAAAAAGACTATCTTCTGGGATTCAGAGCCATTCAACTCTCCACTAGCACTGAATGTGTATAGCTAGAAAAGAATAGAGGGATTCCTGTAAGGCTGTGTTCCCAGAAGAACAAAGCAGCTCTATCAACACCAGAATCAAGATTTATGCCATGTTACTGGAGGATTTTCCATGTAAATCCTCTCTCCCCAGTTATTGTTTTAACTATTCTTTAGCAATGTAACTCAGTGATACACACTGGAAAAGCTATTTATCAAATGTGGCTCTGCTTCATTCAAATAGCATCTTGCATTCATTCTTACAAAACATATCATGTCTGCAAGTTTTAGCAATCTAAGCCTGTGCCTATGCTAAGACAGGAGCCAAAAACACATTAGACTATCTCTGTTGAAATGTTGTGAGGTACCATTACCTCACTCTCTTCTTAATGCTTTCTGTTAACCATTATTTAATGTTAAACTCATACCCTGTCTTCAAACTAGAACCTATTTTTCAGAATAACAAACAATGCAGATGCAAAGAGTTCAGGTAATAAAAAATGTAGTATGGAAACAGTTAGTATGATAAATCCCTAGTCCATAAAACCTTTTATTTTCTTCTATTTCAATTTGTCGAGCATCACCTCCACATCACAGCATCTTGTTGCAGTCTTCTGTACTAAAGGGCTTCTACACTGCAATATGTTACTAAGTAAATAAACTTTTCACCTTTCATTTTGCAGACAAAAAGCAGATGGAGCATTTTAGCTGCTGTCCATGAAATTACATTATCCAGCTTTCTCCACCTTTTTCAAAAAGAATTTTGGAATTTATTACTTTGAAGGTGGACACAATTTTCCACAGTACTTTCAAGCAACCTTTCCACTTTCCACTATTTCAATTCAACAGAACTTCATTAACCCTTTCAGAAACTGCAGCTCACTAAGTGAGAGTTCTGCCAGTAATTTACCTTACCTGCAAATGCAACAGTTGCAATGCCAAGTCCAAGTGCTATCATAGTCCTGGCCTAAAGCAGAAAAACAGGAATCAGAAAAACATGTGAATTCTAATTTGATATATACACACCTTTTACTTTAACAAGGAGCATTTCTGATGTCTGATGTGGACATTTCAGTTTCATCACTTTCATAGCTTATAAATAAGTTCTCTATTCCACAGACTGTTAGATTTTATAGTTCAGTCCCATTAACCCCCACCCCTGTATCAGGTTTAACTTGAACTACCAGCTAGCAAATCAGTGAACACACACTGAAATCAGCTCATAGCATGCCCTGATAAAAACACAAGGCACATAACTATACAGGATTATTTGAAATTACTTGTGCAGTCTAGTTCAACACGGTACATAACAAAGTATCAGTTTACTACAAAAACATGAAGATCTAACTCAAAACTCCCATATCAGGTGTATGTATTTTCCTACACAGTGCTTGAAAAAGTCAGGCACTTCAAGAAGGACAAGAAGTATTCCTATGCTGATCAAGAAGCTGATGAAAGATATGAAGTAAACCTTGAAGAAAGGACTGCCTTCTCACATGCTTGCAGAATTCAGGAAGGGTAACAAGCTGTCCACTTCTGAAAAGCCCCTATGCAATCTTTGAAACAAAGGAAATAGTCATCTGCAGCATCACCTGTCTTATCATACAACAGTTCAATAATGCCTTGAATTTCCCCCCGGGAAACCTGAGAAATCAGATTAGGTTTATCTTGAATTCAAAACATAATGACAGTGAAAATGCTTTTATCACCAGACTGTCTTTTCTATATATGACTTACTTCCACAATTACTCCATAACTGGTTTATACGTTTTATACAAGCAATTCTGACAGAAGGACTTAAAGCTCCAACTTCAATGTGAATGCCCTAGTAACTGCATCTGGAACCCAGGTGCCTTTACCACTAAGATTTCTGGGGCTAAAATACTTTGGTTTTGATTGTACCCAACCTCATTTCTAGACTGTGGCAGCAGGGGAAGAGTACAGAAATACTGTTTTCAAAGCCTTCCTAGAGCTGTCTGAATAGGGCCTAGATGATGGGTTGGCAACTTGCCCAGAAACACGCAGCTGTAGGAGATGCAGGCGCTGCCCTCATGCCCAGTGGCTCTTACATTTGGCTCTGAAAGCGAGTGGCTGTGACTGCTGCCCGTAGCACTGAGCTCAGCACAGAAGAAGCTCAGCCTCCTCTGAGGTCACCAGCAGAAGCAGCTGTATTCCTCTGGATCTAGCTGCAGATTTTAACAAAGTACCTACCTGAGAGGGGATTGTTGCTTTAGATATTTTTCTGTATTACATTTTAGTAATTTAACTCTTCCATTTCAGTGTAGTCTTCAGTTTCAATACTAGCATTCATTTCTGAATGTAAAAATAATGTAGTAGCTTTATGTCTGTTGTTCCTTTCGGTTCCACAAAATTTCCTCTCATCTTTTCCCCATGAAAATGTTAAAGCATGTTATCTTATATGGCAGATGATGTAAAATTGTGAAGCATACAGTTCATCTCCTCACTAAACTAAAACTCTTTTCATTTCTTCTCACAAATCAGTTTTCCCAGACTCTCAATATTCAAACATTAAAAAAAAAATTCCTCCACTTAGACACAAACCTCAAACAGCCACCTTTCTGGAAATATCCTAACCCTATAGGAATTCTATATTATTCTGTCTTGTGGTTTGTGACCATGGATTAATATTAAAGAGTTTCCTTGACTTATTCAGACCGACAGCAAGAATCTTTTACTAAGTGGTTACAGTCAATTAAGAGCTCAACAATGTGTGAAATAGATCATGCTGGCAAAAAAAAATAAATTATTAGCCTTTGATTCTCCAAATTAAGTTATACTTGCTTTGCCACCAAAAAGGTGGTTTAAGTCAGTAGTTTACAAGACATGCAGGTTACAGCAAGGCATTAGCAGCAGACACCTCATCACAGGGAAGACCAAGCACAGCGACCAGACTAATAAATAATACCAGGATTCTGTCAGTTCAGTGCAGAAGCAGCTGAAGTGTTTTTGCACAGTAATCTGGGAGAACAATGCAGAGACCCCAGAGGGCCTTTGACAGTCGGCCATGTCCACTGGAATGCATTAGTCCAATCTCTGTGGAAAGCACCAGGAGTTGGTGGAAAGCTACTGTTGCTGGGAGTACAGCAGCTAAAAACAAACCATGGCAGCAGCCCTGAATAGGAGCAGGATGCAGGATCAAGGGGAAAATAAAGACAAGACAGAAAACTTGGTAAAACCGCTACAAAGCTCAAGCCAGAGAGGAACGAAAGACTGTCCACACATTTAAGTGAGGGACAGGCACCATAAAATCTGAGAAATACAGGTTTACGGTAACTCACCTTATTTGTATTTTGAGCATGTTAGAGAAGAGTCACTCGCCACATCTTAGCAAAGAAGTGATAATTTGACATGCCAAAGCATCCTGCATGTTTGTTATGGTGTGAACGTATCATAACTACACACATGTGATAAAGACGGAATTTGAATCAGTGTGAGATTGCAAGGTTGGCCTTTTTCTTGTCATAAAAGCAGTGGCAACTTCAAGTACTAACCAGTAAATTTTTAAGTCCAACTTGACTCAGTTTCCTTTTTTATACTCTCTCAATTCAGTTGAATATTTAAAAGAATCAGTCAAGGTTAGCCTGGTGCTTTGAAATGTAAAGTCCAAAGGTTTAATTAAATGCACTCCTTTCACGTCAATATTAAATGAAAGCAACTCGGTCTCTCTGTGGAAGGCAGCAGTTCATTTACAGCATGCTAATACAACTACCACCATGATCATTTTTGTCTCCTATTGCTTGAAATTGCATTTCATAAGGGATAAATAAATAAATACATGCACACTGACTTTCAATTATGACAGAATTGACCTCCCCCCCCCTCCAAAAATGCTGTTAAGAAACTTCCAAGATGTGGATTTTAAGTGAAATCATTATGTTACAATCCAAGAGGGAAAAATAAAGAAATAAAATATTAAAAACTAACATCTGTCCCTTTCTTTATTCAATGAATCAGCTCCCAAAGGTTAGTCATCAACCCCATGCTATTCTGCTGATCTCAGTATTTTAATTTTACTATGTAATTCAGTCTTCAGTAACAAATCCTCCTAAATGAAACTAATGAAAAAGTTATGCTAAATCTGTAAAACCTGAATTTTCTTAATCCTTTTCAGAAATTAGTATAAGAAAACACAAGCATTAGAAAGGCAACTGCCAAGACCTGATTTACCTAAGCATTTGGCAAACAAAAGAGCATAAAGCATATTAATTAACATACAGTATGTTAGAAACAGAGAATTTCTGCCTATTTCTTTAAGATTTAATTCTTCAGTAGCCTTAATGCCTTAATTTTTTTAGCAGAAGAAAGAGGGGAGGATGAGATAATTATTTTTGCAAATCCCCAACCAATGGTGCCCTTCTAACTGAAACATACTCAAAAAAATAAAATTACATATGAAGTTCTTAGCATTAGAGTTTCTTCCAGGGAGTAGAAAAAAGTTAAATTTACAAACAAAATGAGAATTTCAAATGCATCATTTTAAAACTTCAGCACAACACTCTTACATCTGCCAATGGGCTGCAAATGCTAATGCTTTCCAAATGTTAAAACCTATCTGCCTGCATATGATTTGGATTTTATACTGGTTCTTCTACTACAACTAGTGGAACACCCTTCTCAGTCAAATGAAAAATATTTTGCTCTCCTCACTACTAAGTTTCACACACACAGCAGGAGTTCTACAGTCTTTTGCCTCAGAAACCTACAGTGAGCAGAACAGAATAAAAAGCACAGAGAAAATAATAATTTGTTTTCATGGGTTGAATGGCATTTTGCTTAATTGTGGACCAGCAAAATAGGAAGTAGGTACCTATAGTCAATTAAATGCACACAAGTATAAATTGCTTAACTAAAAATTTTTAAGGTTTGGTTTTGTTTTGTTGTGTGTTTTCTTTAGTTCTGTACACTGCTAAGAAGTAGGATACACAAGTATATTAATTAAATGTACAAAAATATTTCTGAAAATAGGTATTTCTTTAAATAAAAATTCTTGACTGGAAATATAAATTATTGTTTGGTATGGAAGATAGAATAACGCTTCTGCTCCTCATAAGAGTAGTCTGAAAATAGGTATTTCTTTAAATAAAAATTCTTGACTGGAAATATAAATTGTTTGGTATGGAAGATAGAATAAGGCTTCTGTTCCTCATAAGAGTAGCTACAGTTTATTGGAATACTGCTCTAGAGCAAACCACCATACTAACACTATATGGAGGCAGAGCTATTGTGAAGTGGGATTACATCATAAACTCTGTGCAACCGATTTGATTTCATAATCTAGTGTTTCCCCTCTAGACTTAACCTTCCTATGAAATTTAATTGGTTTTCCAACAGTGAATTAAAAGTAATTTCAGCTAGGTGCTGTTCTCCATACTGACACAATTCTCACATCATTTTGTGCCCTTTAATTTCCAGCAACCTTTTTGTTTTGTATATAAGCCTATGACTACAGTTCTGGATGGTTTTTCATAGGAAATTGAACCAGAGCAAGATTCACTAATAGAACAATTACCATAAGTTATTCAAATCAATCTTCTTGTGTATGTACTAATTAACAAAGGCTCCTGTGGGTGATCTTTGAGAACAGACTCCTCACGCTTCCACTGCTGCTCTTCCACTGCTCCAAATGCTTTTGTAAAACAACTACAAGAGTAAACATGACCGTGATCAAGTGACTTTCAGCTAATACCCTGGACTAAGGAATAAATTCCAATAGGAAACTGTAGACATCCAGATTTCAGTCCTCTGAAGACCCACCCCAGTCTCCAGACCTCAGCAGGAATGTGACAATATTCACAACAACAAAGCAAGCCATGCTACCTCCAAATGCAACTTTTGTCCCAGATGGGTAAGCAGGCCCAAGGACTCAACAAAATTCTAGGAATTCCCTGCTACCATTCTGCAGGGAGAATGGCCATGACAATAACAAGTTTCAGAGCCAGTTTCTTAAGATTAAACATTTACTGTTAAATACACAGGAAGACTCTTCTGTGGGGAAAAAAAAAAAAGTCCTAGACTGTAGTAACAATGAATAAATAACTTAGAAAACTGTGATTTTTAAAACTGTGTTTTAAAAAAAATATTGTAGAGAAAACTTCACACACACAATTAGGTTAGGCAAGTAAGACTTTTAAGCCATTTAAAAAATGTGAAAACTTCACCATCTGGGGCTTTAAGCCGCGTGTTTTTCCCAATTCTCTTTTCCAATGGGAACTCACTGTTCCCTGAACTAGTTGAAAGTGACAGGAATGAAGAAGTGGGATAAAATCCCAGCATCCTTTCCTCTAGAGCATGATACAGCATGGAAACTTTGGAGACATTCTGCTTCCACCCAGCCTTTCCCACAGTACGAAGTACCAGATGAGAATTACTGTTCTGAAACAGAGCCCTACAAAACCTTCAACACTCAAACCTGCCTGTGGCAATAACATTTGCACAGTGGGTGAAAACACGTCAGGTATCACCTTTCCACAGCAGGGAACAAAAATTTTGGCCTTGTTTCTGAGTGCTGGGGCTGAAGTGTTTCCATGTACCCTATGGAATCCCAGCAATAAGGAACTAATGTGCATTTTCCAAACACTCACTGGCTGTGGAGCCAACCAAGGACTCTCGGTGGTGACAGACAAGGACTGCTGGCAATAACCAAGGATTGCTGGCATTAAGACGCCGTGGGATAGAACAAGATGTGGCTGGAGAGGGAGGCCATGCAGAGGCAGGGCAGCGCTTTTCCTTGCTCCAGCTGCTGGAGGTAAAACAGTTCGGTGCAGTGCAAGGGTGAGACAAAGCAGGGGACACAGACTGTACGGGGTCATCAAGGCCACCAAAGCCCCCCAAGCCCTCCAGCCTGTTTCCAGAACTGCACAGAAAGAGAGAAACCTGTCTTCTTGGCAGGGAAATCCTAGCCATAGAAAAGCATCCCCAGGCAATCCCAGGACATTTCATCAGCTGGACTGAGGCTGGAATCAGGACTGGTGATCTCCTTTACTCTTTCTCTCACTTTTCCTCTCTCTCTCTTTTTGTCTTCCTATTGCTCTTTAATTCACACCGTCTTTCCTCCCTTGCCCTTCACCCTACCCTGTACCAACACCCGCTGCCGTGTGCTGACACCGCAGGTCAGAGCCAGCACTGCCACACCAGCCGCGTAGGGCGCTAATGAAACTTCCCCGCTGAGGACCCACCGAGCGCTCAGGAGCCCCGGGTGTGCCCTCCCTCAGTAGAGGGACGCCGCTCCCGCTGCCCCCGCTGCCCCCGCGGCACCGGCCAGGCCCCCGCGCCCGAGCCCGCAGCGGAGCGCAGCACGCGTGTCCCCGCCACCCCTCACACGTGTGCAGGCCCGGGGTGCGGGCGGGGCAGGAGCCGCCTCACGGCCCCGCGGGTGCGGGTCCCGCCATGCGCTCACCAGCCCCCGGTCCAGCTCGGCTTGGCCCTTGCCGGCGCCCGTAGGGGCCCGGGCGTACTCGGCGTAGCGCAGGCCCTCGGCGGAGGCCGCGGCGCCCTCCATGATGGCGCCAGGAGGAGCGAACACTACGGGTCGGGCGGAGGGACAAACAGCGCGGCAGGACGCAGCGCGAAGGGCCTCCTCCCGCGCTGCCAAGGCCGGCGCGCCGTAACCCGGGAGCAGCGGGAAAGGAAGCGATGAGGGATCGTCGGGGCAGGCATTAGGGATAATCTGACAAATGGGATCAGGAGGGGAAAAACATTCAGACCACACGGAAATTATTCGTGCCCATCTTCAGAATACAGGAGTTCAGAAAGCGGGGGGCGGGGGGATATATGTAAAAGAAAGTATAAAGCGTAATTAACCTGGGAAAAAAAAAATCCCGCTAAAATGCGTTTTAAAATGTACATGCTTGGTTGGGCCCCAGTTGATGTCTGTATATGTTTCACTGTGTTTATGCTTTGATTCCCTGCACATGCTGCCACTTCGGATCGTAGTTCATTCACCCTTCTGGAAGGGCTCCTCACCTGCTGCCCCTGTGCAGAAGTGCCCACCGCCTTTGTCCCACGCCACAGACAGTAAAATGCCACAGACAGTAAAATGCCACCGTCAGTAAAATGCCCAGCCCCGTGTCCCCACAGCAGTGAAGCGGCTCTTCCCTTGTGCTCCTTTCCCTTCCCTCCTGCCCGGTAGTGCTGGCGATGGAACTGGATCATCTGCGGGTTGCTAAGCCGTGTGAATGGACAAAAAGAATTATCTCCTTACCTCCTATTTCAAACGACGATTGCTCTTCTGAGCATCTCTTAAGTGTCTTTTAAAATACCCTCTGTGAGCCGACCACATAGAGCATTTCATTAACCTTAGAAAGACCTATAAATTTAACTTTCTACTGAACAGAAGTCATTGGAAGTTTCATGATGATCCGTTCGTCAAGAATTGCATTCATTTTTACTTCTTCATTGGACATATAACATACAATCATGTATGATTAATTCTTTAAACCTTCAGTGGAATTGGATTTCTGAGAAACTTAACTTAAAACTTATCAATAGAAATGTCCCCAATTAATCTCTTTTTATTCATTTATTTGCATAGAACTGATGCAGAATAGTATGTCACTTACTACTTTATTGATTAGCAGACCCAGCTTAAAAAACCAATCAATTGAAAGTTTTGGAATTTAGGATCTCTTCTTTAGTTTTCCAAGCTTATCTCTGAGACCCCTTAATGGGACAGATTCTGTTCTCATTAATCCAAAGTTATTTTGCCCAAATACTACTGTTTCCTGGTCATAGCAGCCAAATTCTCCCTCCTTTATAAGTATCAAATCCAGAAAAGTATCTGCCCCTGTCAGGTGCTTGATCACCTTTGGAAGGAAATTATAATCTATGAACTGAGGAAATATTTTATGTCATTGTAAGGGTAGCAAAATTGGACTCTTGAAGACACTGGGTCGTAATATGGTCCATACAAATCCATCCAGGCACAGTCTGAGATGGAGAACAGTGCTCAAAACATCTCTTTTTCATCTCACCAGCCACACCGCTGCTGCTGCTGCTTTCTGGACAGAGAGCCGCAGGAAGCGTATGGATTACACGGGGCAAACCAGATAATCAGCACGAGGAAAATGTATCTTCTGCCAGAGTGGAACAGTGCAGTTTGTTTTCCTTGGAAGCCATGAGGGGAGGAATGAAAGCAGCTGGGTGTTTGGTTATGGTTCTCTCCCGAAGCTCCTCACCGCGTGGCACAGCTGTGTGCTGTGTTATGCACAGGATGGTGCTGGTAGAGACAATCTGTCCATTACCATTTAATTCAATCCTAAACACTGGTGTGTTCCAGCATATTGTCACTATTAATGTGTAGCAATGTTGTCCAGATTTGTTATGCCATTGAAGTTAATTGTCTGCATACGTTTCCTATAAATTATTTCCCTAACCAGTCTGTGCTACAATATTCCATGTTGCAGTCAGGATACATGCTGGATCTGTCAGGAATGAAGGAGAATCTAGAAATGGTTACCAGGTTAACTATCGTAAAATTGATAACAAGGATCCTGTGTGTCTTTGGGATTGTTACCACTGAGAATTTCCAAAGAACCTGTAAATGTAGCACCTGATCAGTGAGATCAGAATGGCAGTGCCCAGAGTTTCATCCTAAAGATTAAAGTTTCTGAGGTCAGGCAGAGAAGAGAGTATAATTGAAAGTTATCAAGGAAATCATGAGGCATATCATATAAAACTGGAAAAGTCAGTACTTGAGCCTTGCTGAATTGTCATGTGCATACAAATGAATGAAGATTAAATCCTCCCAGCTGCCAGGATTAGAAGTTGTAAGAGTTAATTCTCCTAAAAGCATTTGTATATTTAATTACCACAATGTACTATAAAAGTTAAAAAAAAAAAACATGAGCTGTGGACTTCTACTAATTTCTTTAGGTAATGGATTTGGAAACATAACACAATAAAGAATGTAATGTTCTTTCTAGACACTGTAATTGTCTGTATGACACCTTTGGTTGACTAGGTACCACAAGGTAGTATATTATATAAAATCCTAAGCTGGAACTAATCATGGCCTTTAGGAATTCAAAGAGTTATAATTATTCCTTGTAGAAGATGGTATATTTGCCAAAAAGCTCATTTATCCTTTTTGAATAAGTAAATCTATGCTGTTAAGAAAAAAGATCTATTCAAGAATATAGCAAATACTATTTTAATACTGCCAGACTTCTCAGGGACTTTTTTCCTTCCAGACATATAGCTGGAGCAATAGCTCTTAGAGATCTTTGTTTCTGATACTATTTGTGCAGTTTACTAGTTAATTTTGCCTTTTCCAATGGATTTTTTGCAGGCATTTTTAATGATTCAATTTTTAATGATTTAATAATTTTAAATTATTTAATAATTCATTTATAGTCCTGATTGTTTTTATAATGTCAGACCTTTAAAACAGCCCTGCTTTATTGTTTAGTGTTATTTATAAAGCAATATAGATATGCATAGCACTCTCCAGGCTAAAGAGCTGCTCCTAAAATATAGCAATAATCTTCAGGCACTGGACCTCAATACAGCAAATTCTGGACACCAGGTTAATTATATTTTCAGTGCTCACTTCCATTTGCTGAAGCAGTATTAGCAAAAGGAGAGGGGCACCTGCTGTAATGCTGTAATACTGTAGAGAAAGCAAGGGTCAATTTTCTTTTAGAGGGTGGAAGATGATAGTTTTTGACAGGTACCGTCAATTTCAGCTTTTTGCAATAAAATGGGAAGTGTGTGCAGCATTTTACATCTCCTAAACAGATTACCCAACACATCCACACACACGTACTTGTCAAAGCTAATGGCATTCTTTCTGCTGAACCTGACGAATTCCAGTCCTCAATCTAAACAAGAATAAATCTTAACCAAATGTTGACATTTTACCTTCCTCCTGGGGCTCCTCTCCAGGGAGCAGAGAAATTTCTTTTCTCCAGCATCCTCAGCTGTAACAATTAGTTCTATCAGCCCTGCAGAAAGTGGTCCTAATTGTACAGCAGAGTACTCAGCCAGAGAAAACATTGGTAAAGTAAAATACACCTCTAAAAATTAAATTCTTATTTTGCCATCATGGTATAACAACTCAATAAGCATTTCTAATTATAGATATTCCTCTAGGGATATTTGCCATAATTTGCCATTGCTCTAAAATATAGAGATACGTTCCTAATGATCAATTACTCAATCTGCTCTGTAGTATATTCAGTTGTGTGTCTTACCTACTTAGCCGAAATATCCAGGGAAAAAAGCTTTGTATGTGAACCCGTGAGCATCATATTCAGCTGTTGGACTAAGTGTTTTAAAGCTGATGACAAAGGAAAAAACATTTCTCCAGCAATCAAGGCCATCTGATACCATTTCCTGGCTTCTGAGAAAAATATAGAGTGGGCGGTATGACAGCTTGCCTGTCCTGGCTGTCCTTTCAAAGGTCTCCTTCAGTGTAATGCTTTAGGTTTCTACTGTCCTTGGATTAAATAAAAATCTTAGCTTTTAATGAAAAGTGTCTGTGGTTGTGGAAAAAAAAAAGTTAAAAATTCAAAACCTTAAAATGCCATAAACCAACAGTAAAATAATGAAGAACGAACAGTTGTCTTCAGGGAAGGAAAGATAGGGAACATTACATTGGTTTAATTTTATGGGGGTTTTAATACTATTTCTTTCATAGAAGACACTTTTATCCTATCTAACATTCCCAAAGAAATGATGACTTGGCTGACCCAGATCCCTTTATAGTGAGAAAAGGTCTCTGATACCTCTCATTTTTGGTATAGTTCATGATGCTGCAGAGTTGGAAATAAAGGCTCAGTACAAGTTGTTCCTCCACAGAAGTTATTTTGGTTTATTATTGCAATTTCATGAGAAACACAGGTGAGGGAGGGAATATGACGATTCTTAATATTTCACATGTCCACTGAGGAATTTTCTCAGAGCTAAAGAAAGATCATTTTCTGTCTCCCGCAAATAAAATAAAAAATTGTTTTTAATAGCTGGAGGCGACAGAGCTTTACAGACAAAAAATCTTTATTTTGACAAATGGATTTTCTCACTCCTTTTCCTGTTTTCTCCCCTATCCTAGTGGTGGGGAGTGAGGAAGCCACCAACTGTGTGAGTGCTCACTTGATAGCGAGGGCCAGTGCATTGCAACCTCAGATCCTCAGACAGGGATGTGCAGCAACTATAAATATAGCCCCTCAGATAGAATTGGCAGTCAGTATTTGGTGGGTCTAGAAAAAAATATAAATACTGAATTAAAATCCTTATGGAGGATTTGGGAAGGTTGAGATTTGGTGGTGTTTCAGGAGACTGAATACATTGGCATCCTGAAGTTTTAACGTCTGTTTAACATCTATGACACTAAATGAAACAGGGCTGGAGGCTGATCCTTTTTCCTAAACACAGCTAGTACAGGCTCATATATATGCTGCCTAAGACTAGTCTCCACTAGGCTAGAATTAGCTAAGTGGCTGGGTGCATCCTAGTGGAGGCAATATGCATGTCCTTACCAAACTCCAAGCATCATGACAGCCTTTGGTGGTGCTGCCATGATGCTGGAACTTGATTATTATTTTGGGGATATTTCAGCTAAGTGCATCTGAAGCAGTGTGAGAGCTGGGTTGCAGCCTGTGAAATGTTGTGTTTTAGCAGCATGAAACTGAAGGGCTGATGAATGATACACTGGAGTATCACAGAGAGGCTGTGGGGTGAGTTTGAGATTGCAGGGGTAGTGATGAAGAGATGTTTAGGGTGGATAAAGTAAATCTGGTACCCTAGTTAATACTGACTTTCTGGGGGTCATGTCTGGCATGAACCATCCTTAGAGCCAGACCTGGATGTTGAACTGGATAGAGTTAGTTTGGATTGTCCAAAACGGAGCTATGAAATAAATGAGCATGGAAGCAACAAAAGTGATCAAGCTTCTAGTGCTTGGGTTAATTTAACATCCCTCTTTGTCACCATAGGACACGAAACAACATGACACAAACACACTGCTATTCTCAAGGTAGGAAAAGGAAGTTTATTTTCTGACTCTAACATTTATAGATTTCCAAAAGTGACAGTGGATTGGAGGGTGAAAGGGCCACCTCTCTGTGGATAGATAGAAGGTAGGAGAATAGAGATAGTGGTGAAGGTAGTCTCACCCCTAAGGAGTTACAGCTGTGGTAATTATCAAGCATTAAGAACAAGCCTGCCCTTAATAGGCCACAGCTGGATCCAATTAGAGGGGTATTATAAAAGAGCAAGTTGGCTGGTGGAGATGTGAGATGGAGTTTGTTGGTTGTGCTGAGAAGAAGACCAAGTCAGTGCTGCGAGGTGCTGCCCATGAGATATCACTGAGAAGGTACGAAACCTTTGCAACAAGATGGCAACACCTCTCCAATGACACTGGACAAACCAACAGTCTATTTCTTCTCTATAAAAGAATGCAAAACAATAAGTTGTTTACAGAAAGTGTGTGAGAAAGTTTGCTACAAGAATGCAAACATCAGAAGGTTTAGAAACTCTTAAAAAATCAAGGCAACACCTCTTTTTTAGCAACATAGATATAAATATTTAGATTCTAGAGTTACTGTTTTCAGCCAAAAGTTTCTAAATTTCAACAGGAAAACGACACTAGATCTGAATATTGCATAACATTTTAGGATTGAAGACACAGCAGCAGTGGCCACATTAATTATAATCAATTTTTGTAATTAAATATGGGTTATTAAGACATCAATCTGCGTGGATAAGAACACTCCAGATGTCAAAGTTGGATTTTTACCAGATAGGGTGTCTGTAGGCACAGCTGTTATCCCGCAAATCTTTGCAGTCCTCAGACATGATTTTGGCTATAATTTCTGTGCTACTTCTAGTGCTTCTTCATCTCCTGTATCACCCCTCCAGTTTTATGGAAGGGAGTAAGCTTTGTGCTTGCTTCCATTTGCCAGCACCTTGTACATTAAATAAATACATATATTTATTTTTGAACAGAAGTGATGCAAGGGACTATGCACCAGTTCATCCCTTTACAACACACTGCCCTTGCACTCCAAAGTCTGCAGAACGATTTGTGTGCAAATGAAGATCATCTCTGCTGCAGAGCATGTTAGGAGGGGGTGGGGGAGGAGAGACCATTGGTGCTGCCTTTTTGGAGCAGCCCTAGGAGGTGCATCCTTGTGGATATAGAAGCTCTGGGAGGTGAGCTGCTGGTGGCAGGGTTCCAAGGAGCATTACAACCACCAGGCTGCCGGTGGCTTCCATATGGCATTTTACTTTACTCCTTCCCCTGCATGTGTGGAGAGTGCTGTAAGGCATAGGTGGTCTAGGCAGTCAGGAAACCTGGCCAGAGGTGTGTTTTTAGTGCAGCTTGATCAGCTGAGGACAAAGTGATGAGATCTGCGTGAGTGGAGCTGGATCTCCTTACTTCTGCTGCATTAACAGCATTGCTAGTTCCTTTTTGCTTGGGTTAGAAGTTGCTGAACATATTTTATTTACTAATGATATTAAAAATATTGCTGGTTCTCTCCAGCCCTGCAGATCCCATAGATACACTACTGGTTAGATGTGATCATTCAAAGGATCTCCATTTGCAGTAATTGGATGACGTATTTGTCCTCTATTCAGGTAGAATTAGGAAAGTCAAAAAAGTTTTCTGATTGAGCAGAATTGAAAGGCCAAATTGGAATTTTTCAGGACCACTACCTTAAGATTTATCTGAAGGTTAGTTTTTAGCTTCTCTTTCATCTTTCCTTGTAAACTCATGCAAAATAGAAACCAAAAACCCCCTTGT
Organism: Passer montanus; assembly: GCF_014805655.1. NCBI lineage: Eukaryota > Metazoa > Chordata > Aves > Passeriformes > Passeridae > Passer > Passer montanus. Next base: position 4,838,049 of record NW_024368374.1, on the reverse strand, counting down.
GAGAGACTGGACTATGACTCAAAGCAATTTCCCATTTGTGAAGGCACCAGGGTTCTTTGCTAAGACCAGCTTTGCAGCTCACCAAGAATGAGATGAGATTTTGGGTGTGCAATGACAAATCTCTGGTCTGCAAAAGACAGAAGCGATGAACTTATAACTGCTAGAGTCTACACACTGGGCTTTGAGGCTGATAAGAGGCAGAATTTGTGGGAACAGGATGGTGCTTTTCACCATGCCAAATTGCCCACTCTGACACACAACCCCTGCTGATGGATCAAGACCTTCAATCATCACTTCGGCCAACAGCAAACACTCAAGTCTCATTGTAAATCCAGGGGTGGTAGTTATAGATCTTCCTTTCTTTTTCTTTCTTCTTTTTTTTCCCCCCTTGCACATTTTAAGTGATATCTTTATGCTTTCATATTGTCATATTACTATAAATAATAATAACCAAAATGGCTATATAGCTGCTTTCCATTGCAACCAAACTGTTTATATATGTGAAAAGTGCATGTTAGCCAGCTCTATGCATGTATTTTCTATATATATTATGTTGTATTGATTAGCAGTGCTGTATTAACATTTTAATAGTATGGTAAATTTAGTTTTGTAGTTAAAATAGAAACTATATATGGGATATTTTTTTAAAGAGAAGAATGAGGTACTCGCACTGAGATAGGAGCCACAGGACACCTACATTTTTCAGAGAAAAAGAATTTATTGCTCCCTTATCAGAAGAAACTAACTTCTTCCTGGCTTGCTCATTAAAAGGAGGAAGTTGACACTGACCAGACAGAATCCTTTGTTTGAATGGAATTTATGCATCATGTATGGGATGTATGAACATGCAATAGGCTGTCGCATTTAAGGGTTAGTCGTCTGTTAACATGTGTCCTTTCTCAGGCTTATTTTGCCCAAAAAAAGGTACCTAGACTCTTTGTTTGTATTGTCTTGTATTGTCCTAATCCTAATTGTCCAAATTTGTATTAATATAATTTTATTACTATTTTAGAACCATTTTATTACTATTAAACTTTTAAAATTTTAAAAATAAGTGATTCATGTTTTTCACTATATATGTATATATATCTGCAAACACTGATCATTTGGTGTTTTTTCACTCTAATCCACCCCAAGAGATTTATTAACAAGAACCTGCATTACCTTCACCTTCAGGGGTGGTTAATAACACCCCCCAAGAGTTATTCCGTCTGTCATAGGGAAGTGCTGGGTTAAAAAAATGTCAGAAATACATGTCAGAAATATATCAGAAAAATGTCAGACCTCCCCATACTTCTGCACAAACTGTTGTCACCTGGTTTATTAGGGCAGATCAGCTTTGCTGTCACCCTGTGACCCCTGTCTGCCTCGGTGCTGTGATTGAGGAGATGAAACTTGAGCTTCAGCTGGTGGATGCCTCAGAAACCAGTACATGTATTGGCATGCCTGCCAGCCCAAAGTTCAGGAAGGGGAGGAGTTTATCAGAAATCGAAACTGATTTCTGGCAACTCCAAAGTTTTGAGTGTTCCCCTAGCTGTAGCACCAATACTAGTTTCTGTCAAGGCAAGGTACTTGCAAAACCATGTCTGGGGTTGGAGGATGGAGGGAAGGCAGCAGGTACAGGACAGCTACTGCCTTCAATACTCCATCTTCCTCTCAGGGTAACCCCTGGCATGGCAACAGTGAATCAGAGAAGGGTGAAAACACTCAGGAACTGACGGCATCTGGAGGGAAACAAGGAGGCCAAGCATCAGCGCACCAACAACAGCAAAAGCAGTAGTAAGTAACGAGGAGCCTGATTGTGATTTACTTGCATTGGGTGCCTGTTCTCCAGCTTACTCGAGGTGTACACCTTTAAAGGTGTACTGGCTTTCTCTTACAAGAGAGCCAGAAAGTGGCTGAGCACATAAGCGGCATGTTGTCATCTCCTTGGAGCTTCCTACATGGGACCTGAGTTGTTCTGGCAGGCTTCTTGACAGCATGGCTTACACCCTGTGCCACAGCAGTGGCCAGGTCTGTACCTTGGATACTGGTGTGCATGGTGTCTGGCATCTTTTTTCAAAGTTTCTTGGCACTTCTTTTCAAAGTGAAATTTCAAATCTGGTTCTAGCTCCCTGTTTTCTGTATCTCCTAATATTTCATCCTGGAAAGTCTAAAAATACTTTGGCTTAAGAGATAGATGTAGGCTGCATTCCAACACTGCTCTGAATGCAGTCAAGGACACAGAACAGCTTCCAGGAACTTCATGCTCATAAAACTAAAACCAAAGCTTCAGCATTTGGTGTTTTATTGGAATCTATGCTTAGTCCCTCTCTTGCTTTCTAGTGACTATCCTGAGATAACTTGTACAAGCTGTGTCTTGCAGATACAATATAGAATAGAAATTGAAAGCTCTGTACGTGTTTGTGTATGTGTGTTTTATGCATGTGTGTTTAACATAAATATACTTAGATGACCATAGCTGTGTTTATTCCTTTTTACCATATGTGCTTTTTCTGAGTTCTTAGTAACAGTGCATGTAATGCTAAGATTATTGTTATTGCTATGTGCTGATTTTGCTTAGCTTGCTTCTTTTTCTTCCATCTTTGAAAGGGCAGCTGGCAAAACTGCAAACTGTTTCCTTTCCCTTCTTTCTGGGTGAAGAAGGTGGAGCCACCTCTGGAGGAAGGGGCAGGCAGCTGATGGTGAGCAGAGATCAGCAGCTTTCCATTGAAACTCATGAATGCTTGCCTGGTGGGTAGTAATAATACAGGGACTATTAAAAGCTGAGTCCCTTTAAAATCCATCAGCACTTTAATGATTGACTTTCAGAAGAGCAAACAACAATTCCTTAGTTACAGTCTATTTTCTGCCACTTTCAAATATGAAAAATTCTCTGTCTTGCCTGCCCTCACAGTGCCAGGCTTACACAGCAGAGCAAGGACAGCCCCAGTTTGTTTATGTAGCTGTGATGTGTGCATTTTGTTGCTGTTTGGGTTTTTTTTTCAGGGGGAGGAGTGGGTAGCAGGGCTAGTGGGAGTTTTCCCATTGGCATGCCTGTGTTTACCCAGTTTGTCTGGCATACAAACCTGCTGGTAAAGGTTAGGTGAATAATTAATCAGTTGGTTTGCCAGAGCTCCCTGCAGAATTGAAGGCCAGAGCACATATAATCACACAAATCCCTGTTCCCTTTATCATCTGACATGATTCTTGCAGACATAAAGCAGTTGTGCATCCACTGTAAAGACTGAGTAGTATTTTCTGCTATGTGAAAATATTTTCTCTGTGTCTTCATAAAGTTCTAACAAAGAATTAGTTCCTAAATCTTGGATGTACAAATTAAAGTCTGCATTAGTATTCAGTTAATGAGAAGAAGGATGAGGGAAAGGCAGGCTGAAATAGAAACCATGTAATATGAGTAGGAAACTAACACTCTAATAAAAAATGAAGTGAATGGGATTTGCATCCTTCCCTTTAGAAGGAGGATGCTGCCTGACAGTTAAATGGGATGAAGCTGCTTAAACTGCAATTTCTTTAACTAACATGAATTAAAGGAGAAGGTAGCACCTGAAATACTGAAACAGAACAGTGAAGATATTTATTCTTTTTTTAAAAAATTGCTTCACTAATTATTTGTTCATTTTCTCAAGCTACATTTCAAGTAAGATTTCAGATTAAAATATTTTACCAGTGATAAAGCTGACTCAATCTTTTAGCCACAAACTCATTTTAATATGACCTTTAAAATTAAAATACTGGGACACCCTCAGAATGGTCCAGGTTTTCAGGCTCTGTGATAACAAGAGCAGTTGGAGAGATGCAGTTACAGGGTGACAGTAGGAGAAAAAAAAAGCACAGACTAGCATTACTAAAGGATTTCTGGAATATGCATAGCAGAGGGAACATGAGGGGCCCAAACAGGATACCTCTGTGCCAAGCAGTGTCTCTATTCCAGCTTTTGCATGCTATTTTTTGGAAACAGACAGGGATATGATTTTGCTGCCAGCAAAGCAGGAGTTGGAGTCTTTTTGGAAGGCTCTGTGTGAATTGTTTCAGTGCAAACTCTCTGTCTCAGGCTGTGGGAGAAATTGGGAGTGGGAAAACATCTCAGGAGCATCTTATGGTCAGATTAGGGGGTCTTTTCTTTAGACTGGACACATGAAATATGTGAGGGATGTAGCACATTGCAGTCCTGTTCAGTAGTCGATATTCAAACTGGGCTATTAAAAATGCAGCGTGGGCAGCTGGTATTAGAGTTTAGTTTTGCTTTGGAAAAGCCCTTATATGATGTGTCAAGGGCAAGAAGTGACAATAAAATGGTCCTAATTAAGAAAAATACTTGTTCAAATGCAAAATTGAAGTCACACTTTGCACATTGCCATCCAGTTATACATAGAATGTGGTTTCAGGCCATGGAGAAAACAGTCACCAGAATGAGAAGAGCTTGAAACGGCTTATAATAATAATCTTGCATTTAAGTGGCTTCACTTTGTCTAAGTGCCATGAAATTAACTTGTAGAAAGTGAATTCCCAAATTGCCCCTGTTCATACCTATTCAGAAACAAAAGTCTGTACAGAAGAAAGGTGGAGGAAAGTGGGGAAATTAGAGGGTGAACTATAGCTAGTGCCTGAAAAAGAAACTGCTGCCCCCATTCAGCAGTCTGCCTTTAGCGCCTTTAAAGCTGCCAAGAATAATATTGGTTCTGGTAAAATCCATTAAAAACTGAAATTCAAAATAATAAAGCCTGAAGATATATTGCTACACAGTTGGTAACAGTCCCTCATCATTTTGTTTGAAAGGAGAGCGAACTTCTAGATTTCTAGACTCAAGAAATTGTATTCTTTGACCACTGGAGCCAAATCTATCAGAGCCAAAATATCTATGGTGTTATAAGACCCCTCATCCTATTGCTGACAGACTATACTTAGCAGTTTTGGTTTTTTTTTCTTTCATGAACTAATGTTTCTTTAAAATTAAAAAAAAGTCTACAGAACTGTATGTGGATTTTTAGGAAATACTTGTTCTGCCCACTGCCCAGCCACTGGTGGGAGTGCAAGACAGGTAATTTGAATTATGGAAAATCTGTTCAGAGTTTAGCTCTCCATTTTCTGCACAGGTGAAGTCTCCTAACTCTGCCTTTCAGGCTGATGTACTAATGTTTGCAGCCCAGTGGAGCACTTCAGAGATGCCCAGCTTCACCTTGGTCAGTAGGCAGCCTTTTCTCCAGGCACAGGATTGGTGGCAGGATCTGTGTAAGACAATAACTATACTATCAGTCTGGATGGGGGGGATTGCTGTTCCATATAATGCTTGGGGGAGGGAAGGAACTCCTTCCAAATTCTGTATTAGAAGCTTTTTAGGAAGTACTTGCTTTGCACAAGCCCTGACATGTTCTCTTGATGCATAGCTTGATGAGGAGCTGTGGCAAGGTGAGGAATAAGGAATGTATGGAGGATGCCGTGTTTGGGCAGGGGCAATGAAAAGACAAATTCTCTGATGCAGAGGAGGAAATACATTGCTGAAAAGAGAAGAAGCGGGAAGCAGAGATGAACATGGCACTAGCTCAGATCTCAATGTTGGTGTGATACAGCATCTGACTTGCTGAGCTCTTCAGGCACGCTGGCAAGCCTGACATGCAACACATGCACGCCTCTGCAGGGGAGAGCTCTGCTCAGCACTTGGTGCTGCCAAGCCCAGCGCCTGGCCTGCCCACGTATGATGCTCCATGCTCCTCAGGCTAGTGATTATCAGGTGCTCCAGCTGGCTCTGGCATGCTCCCTACATGCCTACATCCCTCTCCCTGCACCCCTGACTCTGAGCTGCACTGAGGGAACTGAGCTGCTCTAGCACAAGCATGGCCATGCCTGATTTTTCTAGACTTTGCTGGGTCTGATGCTGATCTGCAGCCCTGCCACAGTGAGCTCTGTCCCGTTGGTGTAATCTGACCACAAGCACAGGCTGACTAATGGCACGCTAGTGTTTTCAGAGGAGAGAAAGCTGTACTGTGAGACAAGTTTGGGCTGAGGGTTACATAATCCTTGGCTCCCTGATTTGATCCCTCAGGGTGGCAATTTCCTTGGATCTTCAAAAGTTGGTTAAGATTGTCCAAAACAGAGTACCTGCCCTTCTTTCTGATGTGCTCAGACCACAACAAGCTGCTGAGTCTGAGCCTCATCTAAACTGTTGGAAATTCAGTTCCAAGTTTTAGCTTTAGTCTTTGACAAAATTTTAACTTCAGGAATTTCTCTACAAGCATGTGGGTAACAGCAGAACCTCAGGTCTGTTTTTTTCCTGCAGATTCCTGACTCTTACTTTCTTCTGGGCTGCTCTCTGCTGCCCTCTCCCTTCTCACTCTTCACCCTTGTAAGTTCACTTCTTCAGGATTTAATTCTTTGTTTTAATCCTCACAATGCCAAAAATGTTGTCTGTTCTTAATGAAAGGGACCAGATACAGAAGTGAGTTACCCTGGTTTAATAATCTCCCGGGCATCTTTTGAACTGTGTTAATTAAGTGCATTCCTGGCCTGTGGAAAACATGGGACAAAATCCATGGAGGTAGACTTTTGGTGATAAACATTTCCTCCTAATGTAATTCATTTTCTGCCTCTCGTGTTACAAGCACATGTGCAGTGAGGATAAATCAGACAGTGTGTAATGCTAAGCCCCAGTAAATCACTTTTGTCTCTGAGCTGCAAACTGGTAAGATGATGCCACTGATAAAGATGGAAAGCCAGAGCCCCAGGCCTTCATGTAAGGTTTGTACACTCTCCCAGAGCTCTGCTTATGGCACTGCTGGGACACAGAGCATATTGCTCAGCTGACGTCTAGAGTTGTGGCTGTCAATTATCATTAGCATCTGGCTGTGTGTGCGTTGCAAAATAGGGATACCTACAGGACAGTTATCTGCTTGCTGGGATTTGGCATCTTGTAGCCCTTTAATTTGGCAGCTTCTGTGCTGCTCAGCAGCATGTGGCTGCTCCATCAGGCATGGGAGCTTTCGTGAAAACAATACTTTGTGGTGGTTGGACTTGACAGCTCTTAAAACAATTCCTGATAAATGAATGCAAAGTTCAGCTTAGTGTATCTTTGAAGGAAATTCAAGAGTTTGCTTTGGCAGTTTGATCTCTTTTCTCCTTTAAATTTAGTCAGAACATACTGTCTAAAGCAGTATGTCTTATCTTTTTCTAGGTCCCTCCTTTGACTGAATCTGCCCATGCCTCCTTCCCAAGCTTTAGTCATTTTGTTGCTCTCCATCTTCATTCTCCTTATTTTCTGTCTGTTATGCAGAATACTCTGCCCAACAGAGCAAGATATTTGGCTTTCAGCTCTGTGACATTCATGTACCAATGCACCCACTGTACAAAACACAGTAGAACTGAAAATAGTTTATAACACCCATTCCTTTTGTACTCTTTAAACTATTTCACACTTCATTTGAGTATCTCTCCTGTGGTAGATGGCTGGAGTGGACTTGAGATAAAACTGAAGAGCACAGCTCTGCAAAAACTATTACCGGTGAACAGTAGTCCTCATGTGTTTTTTCAATTTTAGAAATAAATTATTTTATACAAACATGAAAGAAAGTAGAATAAAAGTTGCTATTGCCTATGCCTTTAAAGCACTGAAGAGTGCTTTAAAGGCATAGGCAATAGCAACTTTTGAGAACTGTGTCCTAGCTAGAAGAGTGCACTTACACATATGATTCAAAATTTAAGTTTTCAGACATGTTGTTCCTAATGTTACTGATCACTCAAAGTGTAAACTATCATTACAAATTATCTATGACTGTATTGCATGTTTCTCCTGACTGAAATGTTTTATATCTCTCTCTGTATGTTTTGGCTGGAGTAGAGCTTATTTTCTTCATAGTAGCTGCTATGGAGCTATGGTTTGGATTTGTGGCCAAAAGTGTGTTGATAACACAGAGATGTTTTGTTATTGCTGGGCAGGGCTGGCACTGAGTCAGAGCCTTTTCTGTCTCCCACCCCACCCCATCAGAGAGAGGGCTGGGGGTGCACAGGAAGTTGTGAGAGCTGTGGGACAGCTGACCCCATCTGGCAGAGGTGTATCCCATAACATATGGCATCATGCTCAGCATACATAACGGCTGGGCAGGGCTGGCACTGAGTCAGAGCCTTTTCTGTCTCCCACCCCAGCATACATAACAGGGGAAGCAGAAGGAGGGGTGAGATGTACAAAGTGATGGAGTTTATCTTCCCAAGTCACCATGACATGTGGTGGAGCCCGGCCTTCCTGGGGATGGCTGAACACCTGCCTGACCATGGGAAGTGGTGAATCCATTCCTGCTTTGCTTGTGTGTGCAGCTTTTGCTTTACCTGTTAAACTGTTTTTATTTCAACCCATGAGTTTTCTCACTTTAACCCTTCTAATTCTCCATCCCATCCCACGAGAGGCAGAGTGAGCGAGCAGCCATGTAGTGCCTGGTTACTGGCTGGGGTTAAACCACAAAAATATGTTGTAACATAGGCATTTATAATCCCACAGCTGTGGTGTATTGTGTATCTGCTTGAAAAATCATAGGAGGTTCCTTTTTTTTTTAAATTTCAATATAGATACATTCTCTTATTGGGTTATAACTTTCTTACTCTCATTAATATCTGTTCAGTCTGTGTAATGAGTCAATACATTCCCATTTTCTACAGAGAAAATAAAACAAAAACACTCAGCAAGATTAATATGATCCATAAAGGCAGAAGATGATTTTTCTTTTTTGAAGAGCTATAACTGGGGTAAGATGTTCTTTCTCCCCCTTCCAGTGACTTCTGTATTTGTATTTATGAAACAACCCTACCTCAAAGATAGGCTTAAGTCTTATAACAATTAGAATCATTATTGGGGAAACTGTAAAGTTAAATTCTTTATAATCTTTTCTGTCTGTGGATTTTGAAGCACTTCATATATTGGTATAAAGCACAAAATTCTGCACACCACTGATAGCTTCAAATCTTCACATTTCCTTAATTGCTCCCCAGGTAAGTAGGATAATTTGCTCCAGACTTATGGCTACTGTGGCAACCCAGAAACTGACTGGAATATTAAATTGACAGGCTGTAGCAGCTTTTATAGGCTTAAATGGATCAGAGGTTTTGCCTGAACAAAGAAATGACATAAAATACCCTGCAAACTGGATAAAACCACAAGGTTAAAGCTGGTAGTGGGTTTTTGCATCAACTTTCTTTCCTTCAAAAAGAGAATCTCTAGAAAATAAGGAATATTTGGTGCAGATTTTAGAACTGGTGGGGCAGGTGGAGTTTCTCAGGCAGCAGCTCATTTGGCTTCCTCTCCTTTAGGGTTAAAAGGAAAGGAACCAGTTTGGACCCTGACTTTCACCCCTCACATAAGAAATTTACCATTCCCTCCTGATCAGAGAATCATGGAATGATTCTTTAGGAGACCTTAAAGGTCATCTAGTTCCAACCCCCCTGCCATGAGCTAGAATCCTTCCACTAGACCAGATGGAGCCCCATATTTAGAGCCCCATCATGAGCTAGAATCCTTCCACTAGACCAGACTATTTAGAGCCCCAACCAGCCTGGTCTTAAACACCTTCAAGGATGGGAAATTCACAACATCTCTGGGCAACTTGTGCCAGTGCCTCATCACCCTGCTAGTAAAGAATTTCTTCCTAGTATCTGACCTAAACCTGCCTTCCTTCAGCTTAAGGCCATTCCTGATCCCAGTACCCAAACCCACACTCTGGCATATCTTTCCAGAGACCAAGGTGAATACTATAAAGTTAGATAAACTCAATAATGCTCCCCCCGCCTTTTTATTCCTTATTATTTCTAATAATATATAAAATAAAGCATTAGATAAAAGACAAAAGTTGGTGTCCTGTTCTCCCCTTCCCTCCCCCACTGAAGACTTGGCATCCTCACTTTCTTTGCCTTTATTTCAAGAAAATGGAAATGAATTTTGCATTTAAATAAACACTGTTTTAAACATAACTCTTAATCTGCTCTCTGGAAAACAGATGATAAATGTACTGTCACCTCTACTCTTTGGTAAACTGATTGATCTTTGCTGTATTTCATGTGCAGTCCTTCTGAGGAGCTGATGATGAGGCCACGGTCAGGTACCAGAAGAGTGGCCCCCACCTGGCTTCCTGGGGTCTGAGTCTTCCAGCCAAAAAGCAGCAGCAGATAAAGGAAATGGCAAAAGGGCTAGATTTGATGCCGTGATTTCTCATACATGTTCAGACAAGCAGAGATCTTTTTTAAAAAAAATTGATTATAACTTAAAACAAATCAACCAGACAAATGCTGTTTGAAGTCATGAAAGTACATGGTATAAAAACTCTTCTGCCCTCTAGTGCTGTGAAGCAGTGTGATATCTTAGATGCACTGATCGATTTTTGGGAGGAGAAGATATGTAGCATTACAACCCACAATTTCAGCCACTTTTATCATTGCCAAAGGGAAGGGAGGGGAGTTTAAAAGGTACTTAATAATTTTTGTGTATGAACTTGAGAGAAATATGATCTTAATATCTGAAACAAAAACAAAAGCTATAAAAAAGTCTTGAAACAGATACATTGCGTAGCATCTTGTTAAAGGCACTTTGGGATAAATTGGAAATGCTACCACTCAATCAAATAGAGAAAACTCTGAAACAACATCACTGATGTTGTTATGCCATAATCAAGATGTGTTGTCAAAGCTTCTTTTAAATAATATTTGCAGCTGTGTGGTGAATGCCACTGGGGCATTGCTGCACTCTTCACTCCAGCCTTTGAGGGTCTGGGATCCGGCAGAGATGTACAGAGCAGTCTCACCGTCTCAAGGGCACCAGAGTATGCCGGCAGAAAGGGAAAAGATCATATTAAATGGCACCATTAAAGCTCACGGCTCTATCTTTACTAGTTTAATCTCATAAATTAATCCATATCCTCCTAGAATAAGTCTTCAAAGAGAAAGAGGTAATTGGATATAAATACTCTCTTACCAAACCCTGAATTACAGTGATAAGGCAGCAGGCAGCTTTGGGCACTTTGATCTCTTTGCATGATTTTCATTCCCCTTTTAAGCCTTAGTCTTGGGCCTTATTGTTTCATTACTTTTCCACTGCCAACTTCTCTCTCTGCTTACTGATTTGTCCTCTAGCCATTCCCTGTGGCCCTTCCTGAAGGGGCTCAGCCTTCACCCCTAATTATTCTTTGCTAGCTGTTCTCCTTGTGCTTTCCCTGCAATGAAGCCAGATAAAATATTTGTGCCCACACGTGCATGTAAAACCTTGCCAAGGCTCTGTTGTGTGGGGTCAACTGCTGCTTAGTGCATTTCTGGTAAACCTGCACCCCCATAGCACAGCTTCTGATAAGTGGGAGCTGTGTAAACTCCTACTCACACAATACACCATGGAGATAAAACCCTTTGTCTTCTCCAAGTGGAACTGACATGCTTTCATCACTCTTTTGATCACCTCAAGTCTCTTAATACACTCTGAACCCTGGCTTGCCTCTTTGCTGTCACATTAGATTGATAGCTCCTTGAGACAGCAACTGCATTTTGAATTAAGTCTGGCAAAACAGGCCCCTTGTCCTGATTCAGTGAGTTGCATCTTAGGCGTGACAACAAGATGAATATGCCCAAGGAATTCCTGGTGCCTGAAAATGAAAGGCTGACAAGGAAACTGAGGCCCAGGCTGAGAGTAAGTCAGCTGGGTCCATCACAAACAGTGTGACTTTGCACACTCCTTGGACAACTTTAGGGCAGACTGCTTAAGTCCACAATGCTCTTGGTGCCCACAAGGTAAGGGGTGGGACTGCCAGCACTGGTGGTCTTCCCAGTGGAAGACAGTGGTCTTCCACATGGAACACTTTGATTCAGTTAAGTGATTTGTTTTGAAATGCATGAGATTTGAGGTCAGCAGTCTGGAGTAAGACTGGAATAAGAACAGCTATGCTAAAAGTTCCTGAAAATATTATCCTTGGTATCTACTGCCAATTACAAACATAACAAGTATTCCTAGAGTACTACCAAAAATTCCTAAAAAGCTGAATCAGAAGAAATACTAGTTTTTCTATTAAGTTGTTTGCTACAACAACACAAAACTGACTTTGGTGATGAAGGAACACTTTCTAGTTCTGATTTTGTGTGAACAGGGAAAATAAGAGTGTATTCTTTCATTTTAGTGTTGGCCCATATGTCTTGGTAACTCCAAATGAAACCAGAAGAAAACAGTTGCAGCAAAGTAAGTTGAGTTGTCTAATATAATACACTATTTCTACTTGAATAACTTTGGGATTTTAGCATTTTATTGCTCTTGCAATTTTTATCCTCATTTTGACAATGCTTTTATATGCACGGATATGACAGTAATGCCAATGCTATGAGCATTCTCCATGATCATGTAGCTTTTCTTAAGAGTGACTCATCATCTGGCTTCACTTCATGCAAAATAAATGTTGTTTGGAAGGGTTTTGGTCATTTCAGTGCAGGAGTTGTTCAAGATGGCTTCTGCAAGCCTATGCTGGAATTAGCTCTATATAACTTTTACAGGATTGAACTTTGCATAGTCTCAGGGTTAGGAGGAGAAAGAACAAAAATATAAATAAGAAATATTTTTGAAAATACTCCCATGTGGAAACAAAAGCAACTGCAGAGGCTGTTGGTTCTTGAACATGCATTTGAGTGTAGGTGGTTCTTCTGCTGAAGCTGGTAAAAGTAATTTTAGGTGGAAAGTATTTGTGGATATATGTTGACTTTTGCTTAGCTTTGAGTCTTGATGGTGAATGTAGCTAAGCAGGAACATCCTGAACCTCTACCAGAAAGATCAGGCATATTTTGAAATCTTTTATTGGCAAAGTTACAGAGTCAGATGTGAAATAAATTCTTGTATACAGAGGTGACTGAGCACAGCAGTCCTACACATCTGGGCATTGATTCATGCAAGACATGAAAGCTGAAGGAATGTGCGTCAGCACTTCTCATGTCTTGAGTCCTTGAGGAAACAGTGCAATTAAATCCTTTCCTCTCAAACATTGTGAATTTGGCTGAAATGCTTCACCAGCAGGCTGGTATGGGTTGGGTTTCCTTTGGTTGCAAGAAAGAAAATAGACTTACCATGAACCAAACTATAATCTTTTTGAAGGAAGAACAGGAGCAGATCATCTTATACCTGACTGTGATGTTAACAGCAAGGGTGCTGCTGCCCCAATAAAAATCTGTTTTCACTTTATGGTGCCAGTGTGAAAAGTCTGAAGCATGTCAGGTATTTCTGTCTTGGACGCTGGCAGAAATAGGACCTCACTGGGTGCAGTCTTTACTTAAATACTTGTTTTAAAGGTGAAATAAAAAGCTATTCTCTGTCTTTTGGGCCTCTTTAGAGGCTTACCCAAATACTGGTTTTATCCTCTTAGAGGAGGGCTGGTGTTAGCCTCCAATAGCCATAGCCAGCCATTAAGATACACAGTAAGAGTGAAATAAGCTCCTAGAGCAATTGAAGTGTTAGAGTAAAATACAGCTCCTCTTTCCACAGGCTTTTTTGGCCGTGCTAGTCAAAGGAATTGTTGTGTTTTCCCCTCTGTCAGTCGACAAAGAGAGAAGTTAAATCAGCCATCCCAGAGCATATGGCTGCGCCCCGGCTGTATTGACTTGCACTGACTACACTGGGAGCTTGCTGCCCATCTCACATGTGGGTGCCTATGTTGAAGTGTCTTAATTTGAAGCTGATTCATGCATTCCTCCTGTTTTTATTTAGGGAGCATGTGGTTGGGAGGGAAAATTACTTTTCATTTCCCTGCTGGGGAGCATTACACCACAAGGATTTCCCTTTATGCAGCAGTAACATCTTCATCGTAACAACTTTTGCTTTACCTGCAGGAGTAAATATTGTGACACTTACCTGTAGGTGCCCAGGGGTTAAAAAGCAGTCTATTAGCAGTCTCTTAGCTGGTTTTGGCTTTACTTTTGGGGTTGAGTCCTAGGTTTGCTCACCATTACAGTCTCAAGTCAGGGAAAATGTTTGCCCTATTAGCTAATTATTGCAGTGACTGCATAACCTCTTGTGGGGCTATCTGCATCTCTTGAGAACCAAGCTGGTTCCTGGATGGTCTTCAGGATTACATGCAATTATCAGTAATGACTGCTTGTTAGTATTCCTCTAACTTCCATGTATTTATTTCTTTTTATACCTGCTCAGTTGCTAAGAAAGAGCTTGATGACCTGGAGCAATGGAAGAAACAACACAGGCCAGGGCCAATTACGTTGGTGCCACAGAGACTGGGTAAGACATGTAAATCAGCAGCTGAGAATTGCAAAATTTAATTTTCCAAGACATGAGACATTTTTAACTTTTTCTTGCTACGTATTAAAGAGATTCAGTGTCAATAAGGGCTGACATGAGTATATTGTATGTGCTCTGTGCTTCTTGATGATCATGGTAAGGAAGATGTTTCTGAAACAAAACAGCACAGATTGTCACTCAAGAAATCTGTCAAGGGCAGAGTAGAAAATCTGTACTAACATTTGGGGAAAACAGGTGGGTTAACCCTCCTGCTGTTTACACTCTCTGTAGTTGTTGTTGCTGAGGGGCACACACTTGTCATTAGTGTGAGATGGACAGCATGTTGGAGACCCTCCAGTTACCCATAAGAAAACTCCTCTGTGTCTATGTGTGCTTTCCTGGCTGCTGGCTCTTGAAGAGGCAGAAGTGATCCCTGCAGCTTCAGCATTTGCAGGCTAAAACTGTGTGAAGTCCTGTTATACCAATTTTTTAAAGATAACACGCAAGTAAATTAAAAACAGGGTAAAAAGCTGCAAGACCTTAAGATACCCTGAACATAATAGATGTGTTTGCTAAGATAAGCAAGATGTTTTCTAGATGGGTGAGGGAAAGTGTAGGAGAAATCTTGAATTGCAACCACTATAAAGTACTGAATTTAATGATATTTCAGACTTAGTTTAAAAAAGTTTTAGAAAAGAAGAGCTGCCCTTCCTTACCTTTGCTGTTGTAGGAGAATTTGGGGTGCACAGTGCAGGATGTGGTCTGCTTTGACCTGCAAATTAAATTCTTTCATTGCTAGGCTGCACAAGAAAAGTTTGCAGTGGTGTACAGTGTATAAAAATAGACACCAGGTGGGAGACAGAGGAATTTGAACTGACTTCAACCCAGAACTGATTTTTGGCTCAAGGTGATCCTGATCCCACATGCTCTGCCCTGCAGCTGAGTCACAGTTGTTTGCAGTGGTGGCAATGCCCTGTATGCCCACCATCATGTGCAGTTGTGTGGCCAGACACAGTCTTTGTGAGTTCATATGTAACATCTGCTTCTTGCTTGTGGGTAGCTTCTAGAAGACATACTTCTGTCTCAAGAAGACCATAGTGCTTTTTGGTGAAGAAACTGAAATCTGGAAAAAGAAATTTGCCATGTTTGGTGTGTGCGGGCTGGCTGTGTGACTGAAGGGTGTCCCTTAAAGCTGCAGGGACTGAGTGTCAGGAGTCTTAACTTCTGGCCCCACTGCATTTAAAATCCTTCTGGGCAAAGAAGAAACTTAAGAGGAAAAAAAATATAAAGTAAGAAAATACTATGTCATTAGTTACTCTCTAGCTGCCACTTAGACTCCTGGAGGCTGAGACACAGGTACGGTGTTCAGTGCCTGTGAAAAGAACTGAGGTGCAAAGATTATTAGAACATATCATTCCCACAGGAACAAATTTGGAGCTGAAATGGCATCTCTAATTTCACCCCTGTAGGTACTCATTAGGAGAAAAAAGTATCATGTGGTATTTTCTCAGAGTGATTTTAAGGGACTACACCTCTACGCCAAATCACTAAATAAAATCGCTAAATAAAGCTGAAGTTTCTTAAAGTTTTATAACACCTGTGGTTTCCACAGGGAAATAAGTATTCTGGATTTCAATGCTGTAATATCTGACTGGCAAACTTTCAGGTATCATGGAGAGATGAGAGCAATGAAGGATGCAAATTCTACTCTCCTCCATAAGCAACAAGTGGAGCAACAAATCATGCCTGATAAATGCAACAGTCTCTTTTCTGCTATTATTATGTATTATCACCTCTGACTTCAGTGAAGTATTTGACATGTTACAGCCAAGGCAACTTGAATGAATTAAGCCTTGGTGAAAGGCTATAAGCAATTTCTGATAGTGATCAGAAAAATGTTTGTTCCGATACTATGTCCACCAGTACCAGCAAAAAAACTACAGTGCACAAAAGAAATTTTGCTACTAAAAGGCTAAAAAGAGAAAGATTAGGTATCTAAGAGGTGTCAAAACCTGTTTAGCAGCAGTTTTATTTTCTAGACCTGGGGAAGAGACACTCTACAATGCCAGCTGTATGCTTATTGCTACTCTAAGCTTATTGCTTGTATACTGTATGGGCATTCTCTCTAGAGAACTTATTTTAGGGATTTATTTGTGTTCATAGAAATGCTGCCACGCTTAGGGTATTGATCTCCCTTTCACTGCATGTCACAAAAGCTCCTAAAGATTAGTTACCTTCCATTAGTAAATGGAGAGAGCTACCTTTAGACAAGAGTGATCCCTCCTGAAAGGCCTCGTATTTCTTACGTTTCTGAAGGGTCTTGCAATTAATAGAATGGTTTGGGTCTGAAGGAAACTTAAATAACATTTAGTTTTAACCTTCCTGCTGTGGGCAGGGACACCTTCCACTAGACCAGGTTGCTCAAGGGGTAATCCAGCCTGGCCTTGAACACTTCCAGAGATGGGACATTCACAGCTTCTCTGGGCAGTCTGTGCCAGTGACTCAGCACCTCACAGTGAAACATTTATATTCAATCTAAATCTCTCCTCTTTCAGTTTGAAGCCATTCCTCCTTGTCCTACCACTATATGCTCTTGCAAAAATTCCTTCTCCAGCTGTCCTATAGTCCCTTTCAGGTACTGAAAGGCTGCTAGGAGGTCTCCCTGGAGCCTTCTCCTCTCCCAGGGGAATAATCCTGGCTCTCTCAGTCTTTCTTCATAGGAGAGGTGCTCCAGCCCTCTGATCATTTTTGGGGCCCTCCTGTGAATTCAATCCAGCAGGTCCATGTCCTTCTTATACTGGGGACTCCAGAGCTGGATGCAGCACTGCAGGTGGGCTCTCACCAGAGCAGAGCAAAGGGACAGAATCACATTCCCTCCACTGGCTACCCATGCTGCTTTTGATACAGCCCAGGATATCAGGCACAGATTGGTCCAGCTGCTTCTACAGAATTAGGAGGCACATTGAGGGGAATTTCTCATGAAAACAATAAATTGGGGTAATACAGCCCCCATCCTAAAAATGGAATGAGGGCTGTTGTTATTTTTTGCAACAACTGAAAGGAATAAATTATTTCATTTCCTACAGCAATAAAATACTTTGAAAATAGAGTAGAGTAATAGAATCAAAGTCACTCCCTCAATTCCTTGAGACGAATAAATTATTTCATTTCCTACAGCAATAAAATACTTTGATTCTATTACTCTACTCTATTTTCAAAGTCACTCCCTCAATCCCTTGATAGCTAGTATCACTTTCTTTGTGTGGTTGGTTTTTTTGTTTGTGGGGATTTTGTTTCTTTTTACTGAAGGCTGAACATTGTGGCCAGAGCTTTAGATGTTCACAAAAGAGAGTCTATGGCTTTGGAAAAGGATGCTTTCTACCACCTGGATATGAATGTGAGGTCTGTGGGAAAGGTTTTACTTCCATTTCAGAAAGGGAATTCTTCTTTGAGCCCCAAGGAATTACTTAGAAAATATTAAAATGATAGCATCCCATTGGAGCTGGCAGAGTCCAAGATCCTAAATTTGATAAAAGACAAACTCTTTAGCAATAGAATTTCTGACTGTATGTGTGTGACAAACTGAGCAAAGGTGGAGATAGCTGGATGTGAAAATGAAAACTCAACTGCAAAGCATGACTGATTTTCTGAAAATGGAATAGTTCCTCAGTAAAATGATCATATATTGTAGGGACATATTTGTTGGTAGAGTGGATGATACAGTGGGTGCTCTGTAAATAATAGACAAGTGCTTTAAAAAAAATTATCAGAAAGGTCTACTATCTGTTCTCTTTAATGTCAGAGAGTTACTGTAATTATGAAAAATTTCCTGTATATGCATACAATCTGTTATATTGCTGTATTTTGAAATTACTGGCATTTGGAGTTAAAATGCTCATACAAAGTGCCATTTATATTTTTGGGTTTTTTTAAGGTGGAAACGAATCAGAGGCTCAAGTACGACAAAACCAGCAAATGATTCTCATGCAATCTAAATACCAGAAAAAGGTCAGTAAGAATAAATGTATTTGTTTATTTTTAGAACTCAAAGCTTTTCCTGTAGTGTTTTGTATGACTATAAAATGAACTCACAGCTGCTTGACAGGAGAAAGTCATGAAACCTGAAGGAAGCAGCAGAAAATCAGAAACTAATGTTCTGCACCAAAGAAAATGAGAAATCTTTCCATAAATATGTAGCAATCTGTATCACAGATGATATCTCAAATAACAACCAGAGCAGTTGTAAAGCCACTTAAATGCCGTGCTGTATCTTCCAGCATGTGGCTTATGCTCGGACTAATTGATCAATGTACCACCCTGTCCCGTGCTTATGTGGAAATGTCGTTCCTGTTACAAGAGGTATAAATGCTTGCAAGTTATCAATCAGTTGTGTGAGTCCTTGCATGGATGTTCATTTATCAGTCCTAGATTTTTCAGCCTTCTTAAAGCCAATATTGCAGTAGCTGTTGCACAGCCTGCATTATTCAGTGTCTTATTTTAAGGGAAAAAAAATTCCAGAAACTTTTCCCTAACACGTTTTAGATTTGAAAGATGTGCACTATAGAAGTCAAGTTACCTTATGTGTTCCTTGTATACATAAATATGTAAAATAATTTCCTATGTTTATGTCACACAGCACAAGAGAGAAGAGTATGTAAAATCAAAAAAGGCAGCTGAAGAAGCCGAAATCCTGAAAAAGAAAGCAATTCAGAGGGAAAAGGTAAATCTGGTTACTGCAGACTTGAAGTGATAAAACAGTTCATGCCTTGATGCTTGATTTTGCTGAACTACATTAAGCTGGCTAATTAAATTAAGTGGTAGCCCTGGGTGGTATCAAGGAATTAGGAAATGTAGTCTTCCTCCTCTTTGTAGCTGACTGAAGGATGCCTGCCTGGAGTTTTTGGGGGATTGAGTGTTCCTTTGGATCATCAGAAACTCCAGCCTTTCAGGTGCATCTATCTGGCAGAGTTAGCAGAAAGGGAGAACAAGGAAGTCAGGAGTAAATTGTGTGCAGGTTATATGGTTCACTTTGGCATGAGCTCCCTCTCTAAGATTGGATTGTAGCAGTTGGCACAAAGACCTTATAGAAATCCATAATGCCTGTGCACATGGGAAGAATACTAGAAAATCCAGCCTGTCAGGATGGAAAAGATATCCAGATCCTGGAAAGGTCAGTGTACTCTACCTGCATTGTGCTGAGAGCACCCTGAAATTCAACTGCCCCTCCGGCACACGCAAGTGTCTTGCTAATAGGAGAGATCACTCTTCCTTCTAATATTCTCCATACTTTAACAACAATGATAGCTTACTCGGAAATTTTCTTTCTTTTTTTTTTTTTTTGCTTTCTCTAGTTATTCTCACAAAGCATCTCCTTCTTTGTGCTGCACAACCCTTCATAAAAGTTCATTTGTGTCTCCTTGGTGGCAACCAAGTAGTACTTGCTTGAGAATGCAGTGTGGAATTTAAATGAAAAATGAAAGAAGAGGGAGCATGATACTGGTGTGCTCATTAACAAGGAGAGAAAGGGAGATTTCAGGTTTGCAAGTTTTGTCTCCACAACAGTAAAAATGATTTTCAGTGCAGAAACTGAATGTTGAGAGTTAATTAAAAAGTTGTCGATACTGGTTGGTGTCAAAGGCATACATAAACAAAAATAACTGTAATTGCCTCTAGGTGAGGGTTAGTCTGTTCCTGGTCTCTCAGTGGTTAGTATTATGATTTGGGCATAAGCCCATACACAATAGCTTACAGGGACAGTAAATACTATCACCTGAAAATGTCGTTAGCTGTTATCATCTCATGTACAGCTCCAGACTCAGTTATGATAGCAGTGGAAGAGAGTATATTAATTATTTAATATATGTTGCTTGCCCATGGACATCGAACAAGAAAAATGTTACAAGACTGCTATAATTTCTAGTTACACCTGGAAAATATATTGATGTATCAGGTTTGTTTTCATGCTCTTTAATTTCCTTACCTTCACTCCCACAGATTATAAAATCTTTATAGATGTTGTAGATAGTAAAACTGTAAGTATCCGTTTTTGCTGAAGGAGGATGCAACATTTCAGCAAGCATCTTTGCCAAACAGAGTAATTTGACTAAATAAACATATACCCACAAAGCAATCACACAAAACAGAGGTGTGTGAAAGGGAGCTCTTAGTTTGAATTTGTTTATTCAGATTGTCTTCCACAATAGTGATTGAGCCAATGGAAATTTCTTCTTGGAAGATGATTAGGTATTAAATATTCAACCTTGTGTTTAAGAAGAGCATGCTAAAAAGCCACTGGAAAGTGCCAATTTGGCTATCTCACCCTGTCTACAGATGAAAGGCTCCCAAGACCTGAGAATGACACAGATCCTGCTGGTGCTGTACAACCAGCATTGGGCTCTGTATACCAAAGGAAAGAAGCTTTTTATTTGAAGGATAGATTTGTATTCAACTGCACCTGTAGGGCACTGGCTGAGAGCATGTCTTCCTGCAAGTTCACAGGCCGTCTTTTCTTGCTGGCCAGCCCTTGTTTTGCTCAAGGTTATTATTCATTCAATAAAAACCAAATTGTGTGACAGTCTGAGAGAAGATAATAGTTAGCCAGCTTTATCAGCAGGAGCCCTGGAACTTTCACAGCTGGAAAGCTTCTTTGCCAACAGACATGAATGGTAAAGCCCTACAGACTAATGTGCAATGACTAGAACGGGTGCTGATACTCAGCTCAATTCTTTCTTGATTGTAAGGATGATGTACTGTAAGCCAGTGCTGCTTGTGAACTTAGGATCTGTTTATGTTAGTGTTTTAATGCTGGTTTTGCAGAGAAAAGCAAAAAGCATCCTCTTTCCCATTATCTTTGTGAAAAAGCGAAAACTGTGTCTGCCAAAGCAGTACCCAGATATGGAAGTTTTGCCTTACTATCTGTACGAGTCCACCTGCCTGTCTCTGTCATTTTTTAATTAACCATGGGGTTATTAGCTGCTAGAAGACCACCTTGGCATCCACCTTGTCTCTCTAGCTTCCAGAGAGAGGAAAGATTCTTCATTCTGTGCTCCACAGGGCCACCTTGTGTGAACAAATACTCAGGTCTGCCTTGCACTTCATGACAGGCAGCTTGTCCCGGGACTGTTGGGGTTTGTTCGTGGGGTAACCGAGGGCTGCCTGAGTTTGGGTATGCAAAGCTAATGATGAGTGCTCAGTGAAATATTTCAGAAAATACTTTGTAACATGAGCAGGGAATTCCCTTTTTCTATATTTTTCCCGGATTCTGTGTGTCTAATCCACTGAAAGTATTTATGTACATGAGAGGTAGTTTTTTTTTAATTCTTTTCTCCTTAGTAGTAGATGTCTGGAGTGGGTACTTTTTGTGGAGCCCTTCACATCACAGTGTTTGACCAGACTGGATCATAATTTCCTTTGTGTCTGTTGGGTGAAAGGACTGTCAAAATTCTCAAAAAAATAAGCAAGCAGCTGACACTTGGCTTCTTGTTTTTTAAACTTTTCTCATTTGTGTTGCATGTAAAATTGGATGACTTCAGCGCAATGGATGTTTCTCTTTCTTGTCACTGAATATCTGTTGCTCTTACCCTGCCTTTAGCATTTCCTTTTGTAGTTTAGGTCTTGACTGATTATTATAAGATTCAAACAATTTGAAATGAAAAGGCTCAGTGTAATTATACTGCAGGCAGCATTTTTTTCTCCTACATTATATAGTAAACAGTCCTGCCATTTTCAGAAACTGTCTTATTTAGGATAAGCTGTAATTTTGTTTTATTCTTTATCAAATCATGTGCTCTTTAATTTGACTGTGTTAATCAGCATGAGCAGCCTTTTTTCAGGAATTTGTTAAAACTGGGCACTTTACAGACCTTCTGCTAACATTTTTCAATGTGTTTACCTTCAATATCACAGCTGTTCCACTCTTGGCTTTTTGAACGTGGTGCCAAATGTGGAGTGCTTTGGCAATGTCTATTGATAGATTGTCATTAGTTGAAGAATGTGCCTGTCCTGTCGCCTGTCACTTGTATGCATCCTTAAGCAGTTGTCCTAGGGTAAACTTCCAGAGTAAAAAAAATAGTCAGGCCAGCCACAAGTGAGTAATTTCAAGATGCTGGAGTTTTCTTCAGGTACCATTCTGGTGGTAGAATAGCTGTAGGATATTCCTTTATTTTTTCATCTAGTGGGAGACAGGGTTGGTACTGAAGGTTTGTATTTATCAAAGTTAATATCACTGTTCCCTAGATGTCACTAGCTAGGAGCTAGACCACAACAAGTTCTGTGAGATTTGGATTTTTTTGGAACTTTTTGAATTTCTTTTTTGGAACTTTCAGGAGCCTTGTAATATGGTGGTGGATCCCACATCCAATGCTTTTTCAGAGAGGAAGACATCAGCTTGTGGTATTGGGCAGTGTTGGGGAAAAGCCTGGGAGCTATGGCTGGTGTCTCAAGGGTATCAGCATCACCTTTGACAATAACACAAGCCATAAGATTTCTTTTCTGTCTCTTTCCTTTCTTTTCCTGTAAATTGTGAAGCTGCACAAATGAGCAGGAGGTTTTTTTGCCTAACACTTTGTCTGTGTCTAGGTTAGAAGCAAACAATATATCCCCTGAACACTCTAAAATCATCCATACTGTGTAGTGATGTTCCTTACTACAGTTTGGTTAAATTTTTCAATTGCATCAGTATGTCATACATTCTGTCACTGTCTCTGCATGTCAAATGAGTGAACAGGACATCTTATTCAGAGATTCCCCTTCCTCTTTTTGTTTATTTCTCACTGCCTTTTTCCAAATAACAGCTTCCAAGTCTTTTGCCTTCCAGCATGTTTTATCATCACACAACATAGTGGCTCTTTTCCTATCTGCAGACATCTGAAAGGATTTTTTTTCCTTAATCCTGTGCATGCAAAGGAGGAATTTGCACTTGTTTTGCAAATCTCTTTCAGACAGTCATTCTTTATCCAATTAAAAAATATGCATCCTGAAATTGCCAAAGGCAAAGTAATTGAGTAACTGCCAGCAGAATTGTAATTTTTCTGAAATGCTTTTCATTGCAGGACAGAAAGAAGATTATGGAACTGGGGATTTCAGCCCTGTTCTTAACACCCCTTACCCACTTGCATGTTTCCTCTTCCTTGTTCTCCCTGTCCTTGCACAGTACCTCTGCTCAGGCAGTGTTCTCTCCCTGATTTGGGGCTCTGGCCACAGGGGCCATTTTCACCTAGGCCTCCCTTCCCATTTTTGCAAGGCATTGTCTGAAATTTCCAGGGCACTTTGTTCAGAGCAATGTCTGGTTGCTGGGTTACCGAGCAATTACCTTTTTTCATTTTGAGGGTGGGCAATGAGCAGAGTGACAGTCTGAGACTGTATTTTGCTCCACATGAGAGTTGTTGTGATCATTTCTTGGGAGCTCTTCCTGGAGCATCCCCCACCAACAGCAGTGTGGGAGTTCAAAATACAGTGGGCTGAAATCTCAGGCTGGAACTTCTAAGTTGTGCTTTTCATACACTGAACTGCCTTTTAACTGCTCTTCCCAATGGACCTAACTGCATCCTGTGAGCCAAAACAAAAATGTGGCTGGCCTCCTTTTCATTGGAATTTAGTTTGAATTGCATGTTGCTGCTGTTGCAGCAAGTTCTCTAGTTTTTGCTTTATTTTACTGTATTATTCTTTAATTTCTATTCATTATTCTACTTGACTTTGGGATTTGGGCAGCTTAGATGATACTTCCACTGGAAATTATGTGCAATTTTATATTAAAGGATTTAATAATCTGTGCGGTATCCAGATTTACAGAGGAGTTTTATGTGTCAAGGATTTGGTTGGCTCTTGTACCAGATATGGTATCTGAGGCAGAAGAATGCTGGTTAAGTACAAATGTCTCCCACTTTCATTCATCTTAGCATGTATTCAGCTGGCCAGTACCTAATGCTCCTGCAGGTCAACTCTGTGAGCTCCATGTGTTCACATCGCTGCACTGTCAGTGCCACAGGACCATCACCTGCTTTGGTGCTGTGGTTTAGGTCTTCTGCCTTCTTGCAAGGATCAAGCTTGCAACAGCTGCACCCCAAGATGTCCCCCAGCAGGGCTGTGCCATGATGGGTAGATGGGTACCAGGAGCACCATGTCATTTTCTAATTTAAACAGATCTCTGGACTAGGAGATGTTTGTTCATGAGTGAATACCTTTAAATTTGAGATTGGGTCACTTCTGCACCCAACTGCTGTAGATTTTTTAAAACCAAAAATATTGAAATATTGGCATTGAAATAATTGATGTTTGGTTTCAGTTCTTGGAAACCTCAAGTATTTTTCCTGGTTTTAATGCTCTAGGCAGAGAGACTTGAAGTTAAAAAAAGACAAGAAGAAATGCAAAGAAGAGAGATGCTTCTTGAAGATCAAAAGTAGTAAGTAAAATTTGAAACCTATTACCTAAAATTCCTTGTATACTTGTCCTTTTGTTTGGGTTTTTAATTATTATTTAATATTATCTTATTTGTTTTCATTTTTTTCCCTGGTTTGGGGCTCAGGAAGGATTTGGCTTCTGTTGCTATTTTTTTCAATTTTTGACTTGAAACTTTTGACTTCAAGAAAATAGGCACAAACTGGACCACAGGAGGGTCCTACTGAACACTTTTTTTACTCTGAGTGGCTGAACATGAGCACAGATTACCCAGGCAGGTTGTGGATTCTCCATCCTTGAGCATATTCAAAAGTTCTCTGCAGCTGTCTCAAAGTGGCCCCACTTGAGCAGAAGGTAGGACAAAATGACATCCAGCAACCTCAATGATTTTATGATTCTGTGAAATATTCAAGCCTCCTCCACACTTCATTCTGTGAGAAATTTTGTCCTGTAGACCTCTCTTAGCTTCATAAAACATACACTTTGTCATGAAAGTTGCGAATTATAAAATGATTTTGTGCTTCAGTTGTCTAACTGAATCAATATGTAATTATTCAATCCAAGACTAATTATCAAAACAGAATCCAAATTACATCTCCACCCATTTATTTTGTTGATTAGTAAAGAAGTCTAACCCACATGTAAATAATGAGGACTTCCTCTATTTAGCGTAGTCCTACTTAAATGTGGAGATATGTTGTAAAGACCTATTTCTCAAGAATACCTCCTTAATGTCAGATTTAGATACAGCCTAAGTCCGGATATAATTAATTCCACTGGCAGTGAAGTTCCTGCCTTGCCCATTCACTCCACCCCATCTATTTGTTTTTTAACTGATCCAAACTGATTCTATCACATAATTAACACACAATGCTGTTTAGTCACCTTTACCTTTTTTATCTTTGGCTTCTGAAATTACTCACCTCTATTCTGAGCCTGATTGATTGCTTTTTCCTCCTCTGTAACCTTTAAAGAAGTCACTTCTGTCCAATGCTGGTGGCTCCAGTTCCTTCATCATTTGCCCAGACTCTGTTCTCTGTGAGGTACAGACATTTTAGTGCTTTGTCACTGACTCCAGCTTTTCTTGTATTTTTCCTTTTGTTTCTTCCCGTTTGCCTTTAGGCATAGCTCTTTCCCTTAATATGTTGCCAGTATTTGTCTCTAGATATTGGTGTTTGGCTTGCTGTTTATTCTGGAGTGGATGCCTACATACACACATTTTGATTCTTCAGGAATTCTGACGATTGCACAACTTTAGATCTCTGCCTGTTTCTGACAGACTAGACACTTGGATTCTCTCTGAGCCTAAATCAACAGCAGACACATCAGATCTTTGCAGTGCATGGTCCTCATTTAGAGGTCTTGCTTTTCCTCAGGGCATTGTCAGGGTTCTTGTCTTCCCATTTAATCTGATTTTTTATCTTAAGTCATATTCAGTTATGAATGATACATATCATTCCCTTCCTTCCCCTTCCCTGTCTGTACCTTTTTTTGCTTAGGGTGAAATGAATTCTGCTGTTGAATGCTCTTTTCCATTAAAAGTAAATTTGCTGTTGCAAAAGCAGGCCAAAACCCTCTGAAACATAGGAAAACAGGAAACTGCCACAAGTGAAAAATTCCTTCACCAAAAGGGTGGCCAAGCATTGGAACAGGCAGCCCAGGGAAGTGGTAACGTCACCATTCCTGGTGGTATTTAAAAACATGTACTTAGGGAATGGTTGCTTTGGGAAATGGTTGAGTGCTGGACTTGACAGTGCTGCGTTAATGGCTGGCCTTGATGATCGTAGAGGTCTTTTCCAGCACAAATGATTCCATGTGGGCTGCCAGGTTGTCCCCAGGTGGTGCAGGAGCTCTGGCTGCCTACTTGGCAGCTTCCTGGCAGCCATTCTGCCCAGTGATTAAGGAAAGCCTTGTGAGCATTCAGAGGGCGTCATCTCTGATACAACTGAAAGTGAAGATGGACTCATCACTACCATGTCTCAAGCTCCATTGCTTGAGTTTAACTATCAGAACATTATTTTTGTGTACTATGTATTGAACATACACCAGGTGGGCCCTGTAGATCCTTCACCTGGAGGAAGCAAGCTGAAAACCACCTACAGTGAATGCAATTTTGGTAAAGCAAAGCCCTTGCATGCTGCAGTAACTTAACACCAAGGAAACTTCCTCAACACTAAGGAAACTTTCCTGTCAGACCATCCAGGAGCCGCTCCATCAGTCCCTTCGCCTGAGCTGGGACTGAGGCCCCTTTTCAGCCACAGCCCCCACACTCACACCATCACACTATGCACCATCACACTATGTTCAAATCAGGGTTCCCTACCAGCTCAACCCCAGGTTTCCCACTGCAGACTCTCAGACATCCAGAGACTTCATTTAATCGTGGTGCAATAACTAAATAATAAAGTAGCATCTTGAGCTGGTGCTTCCAAGGAGGCTCCCTGAACAAAGGAACCCCTGGTCTTTTATCCCCGTGCAGTCTAAGCACAGGGAAGTCTGGGGGTTGTCGGTTCCTGCCATTTTTCCCACTGTCTATTCCTCTGGCCAAGTGACAGGTCCCCAGGCCCTTTGTTATGCTAAGGCTTGGCAGTTCATGGCCCTTTGCCTGGGACTCAGGCTCCAGCCTCCCAGGGCTCATCCTGCAGCTGGACACTGAGCTAGCTGTGCAGAATGTATTCCTCAGCAGACACAGTGACACTAGCGCCTTCCCTGGCCTGAAGGAATTCTCTGGTGAGCACAGGAAGAGGAGGGTATACCACTGGAGGGTGTTGAGGATGCATTGCTAAGAGACATTGGCATTAAGGAGCACAGCATCCAAGAGTAATGAGAAGCTGTGTGACATTTCAGATTTTGTGAAGTAACTCCATTGAAGTACTGCTGGTTATTAGTGACACATTCACATAGAAGTGCGTGATATTTAGAGATGTGCTTTTGCCTGCCATGCAAAAATGAGTGACTCATTACTTCCCTCCTCTAAGGCCCTACATCTAGAGGCAAAGAGAACAAATATGAGGTTGTGCCCCTTTCCTCACTGTCTCTGCTAGGATATTTTCATCTCCTCTTCTTGATGGGAGTGGAGGCAAGGAAGGTCATGTGTTGCATATAAAGCAGTGACCTCTGCAAAGTTGTGGCCTATAGAGCTATTTCAAAAGATAAGCTCCCTTGTTAGTCTGTCCTCTGTAAGATCTGTGGCTGCAACATCACAATTTTCCCGAGGAGATCAATGCCTACCAGCAGTCTCATTAACTGGGAAACCTTTTAAAATTGATCACCACCTCCAGCTGTATCAGCCTCCAAGAGGTACAGCCCAATCAGTACCTCTTCTGCATGAAGTGCCGCTTGTATTTGATAAGGAAAGGCTCTTAAGATTCTCATGTCATTAACATGCTCTGACAATAAAGTATGATGCTGCCCAGAATTTCGTTTTTCTGATTAAATTCCTGTCACTATTAAAAAAAAGAACTTCCCACTGAAATCCCCTTTGAAAGGCTCTAACATGAAGTGAGTGCTAAAAAGAAAGATTGTCTGTAACCTTGTGTGCTGTCTACAGAATATAGTTATTTCCCAGCTCTTGATAGCTTCTTTGTGTGCAACAGGTCTTTGAAAGTCAGCTGTATCTGTTACCACAGCTGTGTCTGTTGCTTGAATATGTGTTTGTGTCTTGTGAGAGGATAATCTAGACAGACATGCAGACTGCCATGAAAAAGTTTCTGCAAGCCTCACAATTTTGGGATCAGCCCCTCCTCTGACCCTGGTGGACTCAGACTTTGTCCAGTGGCTAAAACAGAAAAAGGTGTCTCCTGAAATAGCTGTCCATTAAAAGTCTTAAGAGGACACAGGAGCAGACTTTGGGGTGGAAAAGTTGCTGCATAAGCACGATTACTGTAGGTTGTGCTAACAGAAAAGAAGCACATGAGAGATTTGTTGGTGACAGTGTTGCTGTGGCTCTGTCCCTGCAGATTCCAGATTTAGAAAATGGGGAGTATGTGTTGACTTTTTACAGAAGCTACTTACACATGAAATGGACTCCTTCCTTCTGAGTCAGGGTATCCTGGATGCATTTTGCATTATTGGCCTGATTGTGTTTCTGTCAGAGTGCTTTAGAAGGTAAGGGAGGCTTGTGTACTCCCTACTTTGCAATTGCTAATCCATGCGAGGGAAGAACTGAGTGCACATCTTTCCAAAAGGACACAAGGAACAGAACTTTTCAGGACATTCCCTCTTTAGTTAGTACATCACATTTTTCATTTAAACAGTAATGAGGATGGATATGTAATGACTGGCTGTTTCAGAGGCTTGCTGTGCAGGCTGTGTGGATCTGTGTCTGAGCTGTAGGGTGTCTTACCATGCTGTTTTGGCCCAGATCTCTCATTAGATGCTTTTATTATATTTTTATTCAAACTTTCCAGAAATTATAGTGTTGGATGGGGTTCACTGTTTTTCTAGTAGCCATCTACCTATTTATGTAATGGAAAAAGCACTCTAAAAATTAGGGTTACTTTCTAACCCTATTTTTTATATGATGACTGTTGTGTCACTTCATCTTTCCCTTTGCTACATATTCATGCCTCTGTTTTTGTGAAGGTTGTATTCCTGTAAAAATTCCTGGCACAGCTGCACTCGGGTACATGTGCGCACTCAGTATATTCTGCTCAGAATTTGGAGCTGGAAACAGAATTTGCCAGAGTGTCTCTGAGTGCATATTCCAAACACAATGCAGGAGGTTCACCAAACCAAGCTGATATACACTTGGCTGCCAAAGCAGCTTTCTCAAAAGCCATAAAATGCAGGAGAATAAAACCTGAATCAAAACAGAATTTTTATTTATTTATCAATTTTTACAGGATAAATGCTAGTGTCCTTGCCAGTTTTCAGTCCCCTATGATGTGTGGTTCAAACAGCAGGCTGGCAACAAATTTTCCCCACAGAAGTGCAAGTGTAAACCTGACCAGACTTTTAATACAGGTTGCTAAAGAGAATGAAAGAGGGCTCGCACAAAAAGCATTTGCAGTCTTGAGAATCCTTTGTTTGCTTCTTTTTGCCACAATTGTCTTCGTTTTGTTCATTTGCTCCTGATTATTTTAAGCATTGTCAATTATTTAGCTAACAGGCAGAAAACTAGGCTTTTATAGACATCCAAAGGGGCTCTCTTGAGTGTAATAATGAAAGCAGTTTATTGAACGCCTGTGAGGTTGCTTTCTAATTGTGCGCATTAATCTGCCCATGCAAGCTGGCTGAAAATATAGAAGCAGATTGCACATGCAGATGGAGCACACAGAATGGAATGCAGTAGACTTATACGAAACTGCATTTTCCTTAAAACTGGATTTATGCTTATTACTTCAGATAATAAATGAAGCTTACATCTAAAATAACATCCAGGAATACTGGATGACTTGGTGGGAGGAACGAATAGTCGAGCTGTGCTATTTCATCCAGTCAGGGAAACAAAAAAAAGCAGGTGGGTTGAGAGGATAGATTAGTTTTGAGTGTGGGTAGAAAATTATTAAAATAATTCTGCTGAGAAAGTTGCTTTTTATTTTTCTTTAAACAACCTATTTTTATACTTTATTGAAGCCTTATACCTAAGATGAACTAGTGCCACATTTTTTGTTCTTATCCTCAAACTCAGGAACAGATGCTCAAGAGCTTGCAGACAAGAAATCCTCCTAGCCAAAGATAGCGGTGTTTGATAACTATCATTAAGTTTGTCCAAGTCATCTGTACTATGGTCTTGCATTACTGCCAGTGAAGTCTGTGAATACGTTATTAAGCTTGGTATGTGGCTACTGAGGGGATTTCTGTTGGAAAACAGGGCATTAAATATCTAGAGAACGGCCTTTCTTCAGAGTAAAGGGCATTGCAGAAGAGCTATCAACATCATACATTAATTTGATGTGTTAACAATTTCATGTACTTTTTTACCATACAGCCACTGACAAAAGGTGAGTCCTCCACCGATACAAACTCCAGAAATGAACATTAGTTCACACTGGCAGTTTTGGACATGGCTGATGTTTGTTTATGATTCTTACCCAAAAAGTGGACTCTGTCCTCAGCTCAGGGTAAGAATTGAGGTACAAGAGAACCATGATCCCTGTGGAGTTGAAGGCATGTTTGTTGCTGAAAATTAGAGATGTTTTTACTACCTTGCCTCTTGTCATGGTCCAGCTGTGGGAAACAGGGCAGTTGCTTTTAACCTTCTGAATTTAATTAGGCTGAGTAAACTGGCTATGGTAACCTCTGCAAAGAGGAGAGGATGTGAGAGGAAGCATGTGTAACTGCATACTAGCAAAAATCTTTGGTGGGAATATTTTCACAAATGGTATTATTGGCCCTCCAGCTTCATTCCCATTTTACCAAATTATTTTCAGTAGTGAAAGTGCCAACTACACCTCCCTTTGGAGTCTCTTTCTCCATCTTCCAACCAAGAAAGTGTTGGAGAGCTTCTCCTGTGGTAACATTTGATTTTGTAAGACCAGCCAGCCTACCTTGTGGGTCACAGCAAATGCCTGATCAAGATGCAGATGGCAGTGCACAAGGCAGAGCTCTGACTGAGGAAGGAACAAGGGCATCAGTGGAATCACACCCACCACGGACCTTACTAAAATGAAGGGCAACATTTCTTCTGGGTAGGCCTTTGCAGGGTTATGCAACTGATCTTAATTTCTGCAAAATTTGAGGAAGTTGTTATGCTTAGCCAGTTAAGCACGTTGGAGTGAGAAGAAGTTGTAGATATAATTGCTGGTGCTGCAAAAAATGTCTTGAATTAAATTTGGGGTTAAGTTTTTGTTGTTGGAATGTTGTTTTTTTTCTGAGAGGGTGAGTCCTCCTATTTTTAAAAATTATCATGAAACTTCTGGGTAGATGTGTGAAACTAACATTATATGTGCAGTATGCATGCTTCTTAGTTTTCCAGATGAATTGGAAGAAAATGGTGAAAAGTCACTTCAGCATTGCTTACAGGCAATTAATTTGGAAGTTGATGAGTCCAAGTCATTCAGCACTAAATGCTTCTTCTATGGTCTTAGTGGCTACTCAAGTTGTCTACTCTTTGCAATGACTATGATGATTTACCTGCTTTGGGTTTCTTTATTTTGATTTTTTATTACTATTTTTGAATTACTCTTAGCATACTTGTGCATGTTCATTAGAGCAGAATTTTAATGGTGGAGATCCTGCAGATCCTTGAGAAAACAAGAAGTTCATGAGCTGTCTTGTCAGTAGTAGTAAGAACTGGCCATTATATTTTACAAATTGTTAAGAGAAATAAATAGATTTATGATACATACAAAAGTATTGTGCTGCCTTTTTTTTTTTCTTTTTTTTTTTTCCAAATGTACTGGCATAAAAGCCAGTATATTTTTTGGTATACTGGCATTTCAATATTCATCAATTAAAGCAAAAGAATTAACTGCCACTGGTTCCATTGGGGAGAACTAATGAAGATTACAAGAAGCCTTTTAATTAATGTATTTTTAATGTTAGTCTGTAAAACAGACTTAAAGCTGAGAACTTTATATGTAGGCCGGAAAATTATTTTCTCTCTTTGTTCTGAGAGGAATACAGTCTCAAATGAAAAGCTTAGCAAGTGGTAATGTGTGACTCCTGCATGGAGGAAAATGCTGGGTCCTGAGTCCATATCCTCATTCATGTCCCTAAGTATGAATCCTTTTCGAGACTTTTATTATCCTTGTAGATGTGACAGTACTAAAAAACAATTGACACACAAAATTGACGACCTCACTCTGCAGAGGAATTTAAACCTTGGATCTTGCAACGAGATCGTTGTGGGTCTTCAGATCTTTCGCAGTTGCATTCTGGAGTCAGCTGTGGAGCTGTCTGCTTCTCAGCTGTCAGGGCTGGTGACCCTGTTGGATCATGTGGACTCCTACACAGGCCAGAGGAACCTTGGCCCACTCCGGCTTTTATAACCATCCCCACATCTCACCCCAGTGGGAATGTGGGCAGCATTTGGTCCCAAAGAGCAAGAAATGCATGTGCACTCGCAGGTAGCTTGTGAGTGCAGGCTGCCTGAATTACACCATTCTCAGTGAAACACCTAGCAAATTCATGGTTCTGCACTTTACACATACTTGTTGAGCTTCAAATAAATGGTTTTGCATAGCAGCTTTTTTTTTTTTTTTTTTTTAAAAAAAAAAGGCCTCTGCCTGAAGAGTAGCTGTGGAATGTAAAGCCATATATCCGAGGACCCACAGAGAGCATCTGCGCCATGGACTGATTGCCACTGTCATGCAACAGCCCCTTCTAGCACATTACTCAGTGATCCTGGCAACAGAGTTAGTATTTTCCCCTGACCCCAAATCCAGTATTGTGTTTCACTCCCCCACCTCTGCATCTGTACTGATAAATTTAACCCTGTCAATTGCTGTCATTTCTGAGGCCAACAGGCCTGAGAGTGCATGCTTCCATTGCTAGAAAACTTTTTTACCTCCCAAAATGGTGTGGTAACATATAAAATGCCTATTGGGAGCTGCAGTTGATATTCATTCTTGAACAGAAGCCTGGAGTTATTTGTAAAAGTGCTGTTAGGGACAGGTCAAAACTAGTCCAGGAATAGTTACCTCACTTTGGATGCTGAGTTGCCATGCTAAGAGTAGTGCTTGGTGCTATTAAGCACACCAGTATGGGAGGAAGCTGTTTTAACTAGCACAGCAAAAGGCTTTTTCCCAATGTTGTGATGGGAGATGGGGCTACCAAGACAAAATTCCCTCATAAGATCACTTCAGCTTAACCAGAGTACCAGTGGTTCTCTTCTTTTCAGACTAATGCTTAGGGACAGTCAGAACTCAGGCTAGCAGCCTGTTAGGAGGGTGCCTTCTTGGTTAGTCCAAATCCTGTATCTCCTTTTGCCTATCTCCTGTGTTTGAAGGGTATCAGGATTCTTCTGCATTCAAGTAAATTTCATCTCATGCTCGTCTTTCCTTAATGTTACTAAGTTTAGAGGAACACATTTTAGCATTTTTGATTAGCTATTGAAGTTTTAGCAAGTGAATGAGATGTTGCTCCAGCTGTCTGACTGTGTACTGATACGCTGGTTTCCTTCTGGAGATACTACTTTCCTTTCCAGAACATTAATTAAACAGTCAACTCATCGAATTCTCTCTTTCCATGCAGCCTGGTTTAAACTATGTTCTGCATTGTTATGACTGCAGTTTAGTTTTATGAAAAATACCATTCAGACACTGTCTGGCAATCCTAGGTGCATTGCTAGGTTTCCACAGAGATTACACACAACACATTAACATATATAAGACCTGACTCAAAAATCTGAGTCCTTTTCTTGTGATAGGAACACTTCATCAAGGTATTACTTAATTTGCTGAAGTCAGGTGTTTCTCTAAGGCAGTGCACAGTCTTGTTGAGGAACTTTATTTGCTTCTACTCTTGTAGTCATCTTTTCTGATACTGAGTAAACTTTTCACCTATCAGTGTGCTGATCTGCGAAATTCAGTGGCCTCCACCACATTTTAATGCAAATAATGAGAAGTTCCACATACTCCATTTAATTCTCTTGCCATCGATAAAGAATTAGAGCAAATAGGTATAGCACCAAGTTACCACATATTTTTTCGCAGAGCTTCGACCTTCTCAAATATGCTCTAGATTTTCTGTAGGAGTTCTCAGTCTTCCTGGTGTAGAAATAAATTGTTATTTCACCAGTTTTAGCATAGGTAGAGGGACACAAAATCTGCAATTTAAATCTTTGCGTTCCCAAAATTATTTTGTGCAAACTTACTGCTTAATAACTCATCTTTTGTGGAAAAAATTTGAGTGCTTAACACTTGTGTAAGAAGACTATTAATTTGTTCATCCTTTATGTATAAGTACTTTGTAGATCAGGGAAAAGAGTGTTTCATCTGGTTCTTTCTTTATTGTGCATTGTCTAAGGTTTGTTAACTACCCAGGTAATGGAGGAAAGGGAGTGAACTGGGAATGGTGAGACTCTAAAAGCCCGACTTGCCAGAATTTGAGCAAGTACTTTGTACCTGAAGTGGTAACACAGTTTTGTATTGTGTAGAGTAGCAGAGAAGAGCTTGTGGTTTCTTGTTCCTTTTCCCAACTTCTCAATATATCACTCCTCACTGACCAGCAGGGCATTTTACCAATAAAATATTTACTCACAGTTTTAGATCATGGAGTGAAATATAAAACACACTTGGTAGTCTGTTTCAGCTGTTAATCAAAATCAGTCTTCAGCAGCCAATGCTTTTTCTCTAAGTTTAAGTCTTTGGTAGTGGCATCTTCCCCTACACAGAGCTAGCTGGTTGCCCTGTGAGAAGAGTAAATCTTTGCATTCAATATATCTTGAAGCACTTTTTCTGCTCTCACTTCAGTGCTTTCATGTTTTCCAAAGCTGTACACAGAAATAAAATTGCCTCTTTACTCTAACTCTGTTCCTTTGAGTGAGAAAAGGCTTCAATATACGTGCCTGGGAGTGCAGGTTAAGAAACTGATTCCTCACCATAGCACACAAACTCCCATCCTTTGTTTTTGTGTGTGACCTAGTTTAATTGTACTTGGTCGAAACTGTGAGCAAAGTGATGCTACTTTGAAATTCTGGGTTTGTTAAGCATGCAGCTGGAAAAAGAAAATTGCCCTTGCCAGAATAAGAAATGAAAATATTGTGCATTAACTAAAGACAAGCATTTTTTTTCTTGTTGCAAAATGCTTGAAAGCCTTTCTGCTTGATAAAGTAATCTGTTGCAAGGCAGCATTGTTTTAACTGTGAAGGAAAATTTCTGAAAATAATCTTTTAAAGTACTTAGCTGAGATTTCTAGATCTCATAGAAAGATTTGCAACAATTCCTTGAAGCAGTTGGCATCCTCATGAAGTCCAGTGATACGTGAGTCTGCTGTATAGGAGCTTTACAATGAGGAAAGCATAGCCACTGTACACCCCAAATATGCAAATGACCATAATTGTTTGCTTAAAAAATCATCCCAGCAAATGTCTTATCCACGATGTGGATTCTGTATCCTCTGTCCCATTTGTCTGTTTCCATAACCTTTTTTTTTCTACCTGTGATGTTTTTCAGCAGACACATGATAAAATATCTAGGCTATATTCCAAGGGTGGAATAAAAAGCTGTGTTTATTTTTATGGAAGCACTAACAATTCTATTTGGATTGAATTTCTTCATAGCAAAACCAATGAATTACTGAACAGATTGGATGTGGGTTTGCCAAAGAGTGATTCCTGTCAGATTGCTAATCCTGGCCCAGAATCTACAGCATGGGTAAGCAAAACCATAGTGTGTGCTGTATTTCCTATCAGCTTTCCAGGTGCTGTCAATAGTGTAATGTTAGAATATCCTAATTGAGTTTAATTGCTGAGATGTAACCCAGTGAGTACCAAGGAGCCTTTCTGGGTGAATGAGACTGCCTACCTTGTCTCTTCCACACTGGCAGGGTATTCTGCATTGTAGAGGACTTTCTCTACCAGAAAGAGAAAGATCTCTTTCTGATAAATGAGAACCAGATATATATTCTAAGGTTAGATGAGAATCTTAAGTATGCCCTGTCCCCATTCACTGGTGGTAGGCTTTTATGAAATCTCAATAAATTAAGCTCAGCAGATGCTTTGCTGCATTAAAAATCCTGTCAAAAGAGAAGCTTGTTTCTCACTGCATCTTAAAAGTGATTCTAAGACACTGCTTGGGGTCTTTGTCCCAGTTTGAAGTAGTCTTGTAAGTATCAGTGTAATTAGGAAATAGATAAAGTATTGCTGCAATTTCATTATTCTTATTGACTCTAAGAGGCTTTTTCACATACAATTAGTCTCTTCATGTATAAACTAAGTTTTCCTACTAATGTAGAAAGTTTCAGTGAGGAGTATTAACCCTGAAAGAGAAGTATTTCTCCTGTAGGGAGGTTTGTAATTGGGGAAGGACAGAGAACAGGGAGCCAAGCAGACAGAAATTAACATTGGAAGCAACTGAGCAGAAGTATGGAAGTATCTGGTCTAGGCAGCCCTCTATTGTATACAGCCTTGAGCACCAGCTGTTGGGTAACAGGAAGGGAAAATTTGCCTCCATATTTCCTCAGATGACTTAGAAATGGGAAAAAAATCCTCCCTTTATAGAAATTGCTGACAACAGGATATATGACACATCTGTCTTGCCTCTAGTATCTCTTCCTGGTTTTCATTGAAAGGGATGAAAAGGGAAATTGATACTGAAAATAGGCTGCATTGCAGGATATATGACACATCTGTCTTGCCTCTAGTATCTCTTCCTGGTTTTCATTGCATGAAAAGGGAAGTTGATACTGAAAATAGGCTGCATTCCCCTTTAATTTTTCAGGATACCTTGTATCTCTAAACCCTAAAGACATTTTGGCAAAGGTGGGCAGCTATGTAGCTAGAAAGTACCAACTTCTGCCCAGCACTGCTGGACAGAAGGTCAGTTGTGGGAGAGTGCCTTTCAGACTGTATTTTGTAGTCCTGGGTGAACAACCAGGATGAAGGGATATGGAAAGAGAGAAAAGATGTCTTGAAACCACGTCTACCTCCCTCTTGAAGTACCCAACACTTCAAACAATGGGGAGTTTGCTCATTGGTAAGGAAGCCCTAGCTCTGCAGCTTTTGTACGATGTGAGCATTGAACTATGAAGACAAGTGAGCTCATGTCCCCACAACTGACTTGGGTTTCAGCATTTTGGTGTGCTCTCTTCATATCCTTACAAAAGTGGGTGAATTGCTGAAGGAGCACTAAACTATTTCAGTTGTACAGGTCCTTGGCTTTCTGCTTCACCTACCTATGTGTGGCTTTCTCATTCCATGTTTTGACAGGTTTCTCAAAAAGTTGTGCCAAATTGCATCCCATAGTTCATCTTTCACTCCACTCGTGTCCAAGCAGATAAAGTACATCATTTATCTGTACTGTTCTTTAGTACTAGCTGACATTATACTTGTATTTTGTGTGGCTGCATTTCTGTAGCTTTGTGAATCAAATAATCACTTGTTTGTAATGCAGCAATGCAGGTAGCAAAGTCTTCCCAACCAGCCTGGATGAGGGCCAGTCTATAGGCATAGACACAGCCTCTGAGCCAGGAATCCAAAGGACGTGACCAATGAGTTCTTATCTAAATAAACTTGGCATGGCACCAAAATGCTAAACCAGTAGGAAAACCAGGACTCTAATTTGGATGTTACCTTGAATGTGTCCTTTGTCTGGAGTAATTAAGAGATTCAGGAACAATGTATTTGAAATAGTGAAGTGTGATAAGCTTAGGATGTGCCCAACATGCATGCTAAAAGGGGGAATATACATACATGTATGTGATTTTTTTTAAATTTGAAAAGCTTGTTCTGAAAACAGTCTGGACAATGTGATGCTGATCAAAGGTTTTACCCCTCACATAATTTCTTGGATAGTGGTATTAATTTAGCACAACTAGCTCAAATGTTACGTCCATGAACAAATTTGACTTCTTTTGAGTGACTCTGTCATTGATGACTTTTTGGGCCTGCTTATTTAATCAAACTCATAATTAATTTTAATCCTGTCTTTCAAAGTGTGACCAATCCTGTGTAGATTTTTATTGTCTTCCAACTTGATTAACATATTTTCCACACAATTCTCCAAGCCATTACAGAGAGTAATGAATAATATCGGACCCAGAATGAGTCTCCCTGGACACATGTAGCAACTTCTCCTAGCTCAAAATTGAGCTATTAATAATTTCTTTCTCTACTCAGTCTTTTTAGCAAATTATGTGCCTGTTGTTTTAATGGTGTCGTTCTGCATGCATATATCAAATTTTGGAAATAGTCTGTAGACCTGTAACAAATTCTTCACTTAAGTCAAGCCTGCACAATTCTTGTATTAAATTACACTGGCTCATTTTTAAGTGTGCCACCCTATGTCCCTGCTCAAAGACCTTACAGTAGAAGTTCCAGTGTATAATATCCTAAGGATCCTCTGAGACCCTAATTATAGGTTGGCTTTTTGCAAACAATTAAAACTTGTGAAAGACCAGGGCTAGTTATTGTAATGAAAACCTACTGCACAGTTATTACATTATTCATGATGTGTAGTTCACATTTTCAATTTTCCTGATGCCTCACAAATAATAGCAGGTTTTATTTCTCCTGTTGCCCTACCTCCATAAAAAAATCCTATGTTCCCCTCTGATACAAGGCCTCCATTCTGCTTTTTCATCTTGGTAATGCTTTCATTACTTTTTTTTTCCCAGAATACCCCATCTCTCTATCATGTATTCTGACAGTGTTTTCTGAATGCTCAGGATATCTGTATGGTTGTCACTGGGACACAGAATAGCACTTGTTGTGACTACCTGGGTGTGATGCACATGTGGACATTCAACCAAACCGAATGACTGAGAGGCTCTAGGCCACTTCTTGTTTAAATTCTAGTCTTGAGACGAATCTGTTTCTTAAGTAACTGGAATCATTTGACCATTTGTGTTTGTTAATTACCCATATAACAATTTGAGAATAAGGTTTGGGAGTTTGGCCCTGCTCTCACCACACTAATACATTTTTATTTTCTGCTGAACAATAGAAAAGAAGCCATGCTTATAAGCAAGCTCTTCAGGAGGATGAAAACAGAAGATTAGAGGAAATGAGGCAAGAACAACGGAGGAAGGTAATTATACATTAACAGTTTACATATTGTATCATTTTTGCATGCTGTGAAACCAATTAAATACACTGATTACTTGTAGCCTACGCACAGAGCTTCTCTTTAGCAAAAGTGATTCAGTCACTGTTTTCAAATATTGTGAGAGAGATGAGTCAAGCTGTAAAATTTGAAGAGGGACAGGACAATTATCTTCTGAGTTCAAGGCTGTTTGCATCTGGAAAATGAGCTTATTTTCACCTCTTCACTTGAATAACTGTGCAGAAGGTTTTTTGACCATGGCAACTGATTTCATAGGCTAAGGAAACCAGTTTACTCTCTTGCAGGCAGAAGTTGTCTTACTGAGAAATTAAGGATGATCTCTCTGAATTGTCTCTTTCTAGAGAATTGAGGGCCATGGCCCCTGCTTTTTCAAAGAATGCTCAGATTTCCTGTTAATTATGGCATGCCTCTCTGTGCCCTTGCTGACTACCCAGGTTTGACTGTGAAAGTACAGGGAGGGCAGAACCTGAAAATCTAGCAAATCATTTGAAAATATGTGAGCAAGTGCTGAGCCACTTGCTGTGCCTCTGCTGTTGCTAACATCCAAATTAATGTTAAGCTACTTCCCCAGTGGGAGAATTTTAGCACAACAAATTCCATACAGTGAGTTTCTTCTAGAACTGGAGAAGTTACTCATTCCCTGTCACTGATATCTTTCTTTACATGCTGGGGATGTGCCCTCATTGCATAGTATTCTAATAAGTATAATTCTGGGGAAAAAAAAAAGGTGGGGCAAAAGGGAGTCTCTTCATTGCTATCCCATCAGGTATATGCTTATTCCCAGAACCTATACAGAGGAAAAATTTTTGAAAGTCAGCCTGGATGGGTATAGGGCTGGTTCCTGTTGTAGTCTGTACATGCATCCTTCCAAAGAGAAAATAACTACAGATGTAAATTAGCACGTCCCTAATTCATAGGTTTGGTTTAAGGGACTTGTGTAAAGCTGTAGACTCTTTAGCAATTTCCATGGGTTGCTAAGGAGGTGTTGGCTGCTTCTAAGGCTGCCCTTGTTTGCTATGTGGTTCCAAGGTCTCCTTGCCTTCACAGTTGCTGCTACCTATTGTGCAGAGTAATGCACTACTTACAAACCTACTGTAAATAATATGGATTTTAAGGGCTCCAATAATTGTCCCTCAGATATATGTTGGCTCGTTTCTACTTCAAACTAATATTTATTAAAGTAATTGTGAATTCTGTCTTGTGTGTACCTCCTAGCACAGTGTAGCTATAAAATGTGTAGGTATTGTCAGTTCCCTTTTTTTCTTCAGAACAGGTTTTAGTATGTATTGCTTGATTTAGAAATTTTCAGTACACTTTGAACAGTGCATCATATGCACACAATATATTTCAGAACATTACTCCAAGAGAGGAGTCGGCATATTGGAAAGTCAGATACTGAGTTTTAATTTTCAGGTTGAATAGTTATTTAAAATAGTGAAAATTGAGGTTGGCTTTTTTATTTCTTAATCCTGTTTCTTCTTTTAGGGCTAGACAAATATTGATACACAACACATTCTCAGTTATTGATTTTCTCCATACACTTATTGCATAGTTTTTACTTAATGTTCCACTTAAATTGATTTTAAAAAAACCCCAGTCATGTGGTTCCATTCAGTTATTGAAGCTTTTATCTAAGCACATCATTTTATTTTAGTTTCTATTCCTACTGCTGTGCAGTTGCTATGGAAAATATGAAAGATGGGTCTGTTCCTATGCCTTCCCCCTTGCCCTGCAAGCCCAAATCTCCTTTGCAGAAGGATCTGCAACTTCTTGGTTGCATTGCAGGCAGAAGGAGCTGGACAAACAAGGACACATACAGACCAGAGTCATATCAACTCTGTTTCCTTCACATTTTTGGCTAAAATTGCATGAGCAAACTCTCCTCTGAAAATAATTCCCTTTGGCACTGTTTATACACCTTAATATTGTGTAAGGCTGGTAGTCTGCTGCAGTGCTGAGAGCTGGTATGTGTTCCCACCACACCATTTTCAACAAGCACCATTTCCCTCCTCACCCTGAAGGGAGCCCCAGGGAGCTGGAGGTGACTCAACACATCACATAGCCCAGGTCTCATCTTCTGCTTGCACTCTGTAGAGGCAGGAGGGAAAGAACATGTCTCCTTCTTACTCCATGGGCATGCACTGTATTTGCTCCTGACTTTGGCTTTCACCCCCCTTTGACCCACTGGGAAATTCAAATCTGTGTTTTGGGACAAGGGGAAGTAGACTGCTGTCTGGCATACCCCCTTAAATGTAGGACTGTAGATGTCTGAATCCTGTAACTTCCCAATTTTAAGGCACAAACAAAAAATTATCCACATGCTGAACAGAAAACCAGCTCAGTTTTTAACATAGTGCTGTCACATAAGGAAAATGCTGCTGAGAGAAGTAGCTGACTTCAACTGAGGTTAACATCCTGTGGAATTAATAGGGTTTACAGCGTAAGTATGTTAATTAAAAGTAAGTTTGTTTATTTGTTTATTTATTTGTTTGCTTTTCACTTTTATCATTGCCAGGCTGAATTACTGGAATTTAAACAAAAGCAGGAAGAGGAAACCAGGACAAGAGCACTTAAAAGTGAACAGAGGAGGTAAGATGCAAAAAATGCAGAATGAACTCTAATTGAATTTCCACCTGGAAAGGGTCTCAAAATTTCAGGCACTCATGCTTCAGAAGACCATTGCAATGAGGATCCCTGACCTCAGCTCTGGTTTAGCTTTGCTTTCAAATGAGATCCTAATATCCATGATTACAACTGCTCACTGCTTGCAGTATGACCCAGAGTGCCTTTCTCACTTTATTTATCCTATCAGCATAGGATACAGCACAGGGTAGAAAATATTAATAGTTTTATGGATGACAATTAGTACAGTAGCTTCAGCTGGGACACACTTGATCTGTGTATCTGTATATGAACCTAGATATCTATATATTTTTATTTTTATATCTATATTTTTATTTATTTTAGAATTGTCTACTTGTCCATGCCACATCTTGTGGTTGACTGTCTCTGAGGTTAGCAAGCAGAGCTAAACCTGGGATTTGGTATCGATTCAGATGGAACCTGCAGTGCAGCAAGGCTCTCTGCAGCTGCATTTCCTTGTGCTCCAGGCTGTGCCCCACTGCTGTGACCTCTCTGTGCTCAACACTTCTCATCTTCCACTTCTGTCACTTAACTGACTTTTCATTATCCTGAAGCACAGCTTTATTCTCAGCTTTGTGTTCTGCTGGTAAGAAGAAACAATGCTCAGGTTCAAAAGTAAAAACAACATTATTTTTTTTAAATCATTATGTAAATATAAAAAAATTGCCTACTTCTGTAGGCAACCACTCTTCAGACTGCTTTCATTTCTTTTTTTATCTAGCAAGGACATTGAAATAATTACCCATTGACGTTAATGAAGGATTTTTGATTCAGTCCATCTCATATGCCTAGACAGAAATAACCCAGTATTTGCTTTTTATCTCATTCTGACTAATGTTGTGAAACATTAAAACAACAGTCGGGATTTTTGATTCAGTCCATCTC
The DNA here is from genome assembly GCF_014805655.1 of Passer montanus. Lineage (NCBI taxonomy): Eukaryota > Metazoa > Chordata > Aves > Passeriformes > Passeridae > Passer > Passer montanus. The sequence continues at coordinate 4,795,233 of NW_024368374.1, read as the reverse complement.
ATATGCCTAGACAGAAATAACCCAGTATTTGCTTTTTATCTCATTCTTACCAACACCATTGTGAAACATTAAAACAACAGTCATGTCTAAGCATGTGTGTCAGTCCTAAGCAGTAATGAAAGGGAAAAAGAAACATTTTTCCAGAGAATCATAGAATGATTTGGGTTGGAAGGGACCTTAAAGCTCCAACCTCCCTGCCATGGACAGGGATACCTTCAACCAGACCAGGTTGCTCAAAGCCCCATCCAGCCTGGCCTCAATGCTGCCAGGGATGGGGCATCCACAACTTCTCTGGGCAACTTGTGCCAGTGCCTCAGCACCCTCATAGTGAAGAATTTCTTCCAAATATCCAATCTAAATCTACCCCCTTTCAGCCTAAAGCCATTGTCCCTTGCCCTTTATCACATGCCCTTGTACAAAGTCCCTCTCCATTTCTCTTGTAGCCCACTTCAGAGACTGAAAGGCTGCTGTAAGGTCACCCCAAAGGCTTCTCTTCTCCATGCTGAACAATCACAATGTGAAAATATTTAAAACAGATTGAGGAAAACTGTGTATTTGTCCATGCCTTCCAGATTGATAGAGTAGTGCAAGAAAATGCTAGAATTTCACAGCTGGATGGAAGAGAAAATTGTCTCTATTAGTAACAAGCTTAAGTGGGTTCTTCCATTTTTTATTAGGAAACCAGTACTTCCAGAAAATTTCCTTGTGCACTGAAGGCTGAAAGATTACCTAAGGTGACTTGTCAAAATATGTAACCTCCCTAAAAAGGTGGGTGGTGGTACACAGGTCATCTTTCTGTGGAGAATTTTGGTGCATTATTGCACAGCAGCCAAGGTGTGCCTTTTAATTCCAACAGGCTGATCCCAGGATAAGGATGCATCTGGTGAATTGAAAATTAAATCCACCTGATCTCATGCCCATCCATGGTTATGCACAGACTTGAAAAATACAGGAAGATGGGCACTGAACAGATGGGAAGGGAAAGCCACTCACAGAATGTTAAATTTCAGTAGTTTGTGAACTTCTCAGCTGCCTTCCATCATATTCTTTTTTTTTTTTTTTTTACTTTAAGGGTAAATAATGCTTTCCTGGACCGACTCCAGAACAAAGCACAGTCTAATAACATCTACCACCCTGGATATAGTGGACTACCTCAATAATGGCACCTTGGTAAGTTTTTTGGTACAGAATGGAGAAGCAATGAGATTGTTTAAACATTGAATTTTTCTCCAGACACAATTGTATGTCTATGTGTGCTTAGCCTGCTGGACAGAACTTTCAGCCCTGGCTGGCTGTCCTTAATACCTTTCCAGAAGAAATTCTGTCTAAAATATAAGTTGTTCAAATGGCAGGAGGGAGAAACAGCTGCTCTTGCAGCAGAACTCAGTGGCCTTGTGTGTCAGGTACTCACTGCAAGGAGCCACATCCAAAGTACTTCCTTAAGTTCAGAAAAAGGATAGTGAATTCATTAGGGATTTTTTTAAAGTCTTCAAATGGAAGGTGCTAGGATGTGCTGTAAATATTTTAATATGGTATTGAAGTTGGAGGAAAAAGAATCCCAGCTCTATGTCTGTATCTACCTATCTATCTACCTACATCTTTCCAGGTACAGCTGTTCATTTTTTACCTATATAAAATTATGACAAAGAATGCTCAACTACATTTCATTTAAAAACAGTATTTGTAGGGATTCTTTAAAGAAAAGATATCTTGACTGTAAAGATATCTGGACTGAAAAGATATCTTGACTATTATACATCCATTCATTTTTTCAACTATTCTAATGAGACCTTAATGTGATTGTTGTTTAGAATTGCATGTTTCAGTGTAAAAAAAAGTGATTATATGTATTCCCCATCATGGAATTTTTCATTAGGCTGAAATTCTGTTGATGAAAGGACCCTAGTACAGGAATGGAAGAGTTAGGAGGATTAAGAAGCAAAATGATGAGACTCTAAGAGACTTTAGCGTGTGTGGCAGTGTAGAGAAAGGTGTTTAGTTGATAAAATGCAAAAGCTTGAGTTGGATTAGTTGGTGAGGATGTGTATGTTAGCCAGTGAATATCAGGATGAGTTTGGTTCAAGCATCTCCAAAGTCAAGGCATGGTTAAAAAGCAGATATTTTGCAACTGGAATTTTCCATGTACTGGAAGTGGGAAAAGGGTGTCTTCATCACTACAACACTACAAGCTTTGGGCAAGTCCTGGGCTCAGGAACTTTGTGCTGCCTCTTGGTCTTGGTGAGAGGAGACAGGATGTGCCAGCTCAACCTCCCATCAGGTCTTTGAGCAGACATTATGGCCTACTGATCTGAAACATGAGCACATCAGGCAGTCCAGAGGCTGATGGAAGGCAAGTTACAGATGTCCAGGCTAGTTAAAGAGTGTGAGTAAGAGATCACATTGTATGGCAGGCCTGAGCCACCTCCTGAAGGACAGCATGTCTGCAGATAGCAGAATTAGAGACTTCAGGCAGGACACAGCCACCTGATAAAGTGAAAGAGCAAAAGGTAAAGTCTGCTGGAGGGTGCTTGGTTAACAAAGGCAGCAAAGGCACTTCGTGTCGTTTACCCCCATTTGTGTACCATTTCCTGATAAACTCCAAGGAAAATGTGTGACACAGCCAAGATGCCCAACACCTTACTTGAGCACCTCCATCAGAGCACCTGCCTTCACCCCTGGAAAACTTGCCATTGTCTGCAGAGGTGGCAGGGGTTTGCCTTTAGCCAGATGTGCACATCCTCTTCCACAGGGTGAGTGTTGGTGTCACCAAATGAGTGTGCTCAGACTGGGCACAGTTTTAACAACCGATGACTATGTGAAGGGGTTTTTTTTTTAATATATAAATTCAAAGAATGCATTAACATAAATGCAATAAAACCCCATGTATGGAAGTGATAAATGTCCTACTCTGTTATTTACTTAATGACTCCCAAAGAGCCTGCCTTCTGTTGTGTAATGCTAGATCTATTTTTCCTTTATGTTATAACGTGAGATTTGAAGACTAAACAGAGAAGGAAAAGATTAAAATATGAAAGAATATGTCATAATGGATAGGAATTAAAAAATTAGTATTGGTAACAAGTACAAGAAAGAAAAATAATCTCTCAAAAGATAGGTTGAATGCAGCAATCTTAGTATCTTTGATTATACCAAGATTCTTCTCATTTCCTTTGGGATTTTAAAAAAAAGAGCTGAACTCCAGGCAGGGCTTACAAGTCATGTAGTCTGCAGCCTGGCATTTTACATTACAAGGGAGCTGACTGAAACAGGTCAGAATATATACTAAGATTAAAAGAAGGTAAAAAAGTTCCCAAAGACCTAAAGGTATTTTTTGAGCCTATTCCATCTGTGCAGTGGCACCAAAGAGGAAATATTTGGTCTCTTTCCTTATTGTATTTTTTTTCCTGTTTGAACTCTTTACAGTCACGACAACCTCACACTTAACAGAAACTGAATGTTGTGCTCTATTGTTGATGTACCTACTCTATTTTTCATTGTTAGTTCTATTAGCCTGGTTTCCTAAAGAAATGAAGTTTGTACGATCACACTGTCTGTCTGCATGTAATAAGATTTCCCAGCTGCTGGCCAATCTTAGCCAAATTTGAAAGGGATTATAAGTCTCAGAGATAATTAAATTTCTGTGTGTTTTGTGAAAAGCAGTGACTAGCATAGGAGACAGCCTAAAACAGTGCCCGCTCTGAGGGGTGGTGCATTCTCTGCATTGTTTGACTGCAGCCCTCTGGCGGATCAGCGTGGGCACAGCTCCAGAGCAGCTGCAGCTCTGCCCTGATTTCCTGGGGGCTAGGGGATTCAGAAAGGGACATGGATATCACAACAAACATGGAGAAAAGGGGAGGAGGCTGAATATATTGTGTGTGTCTGGGAAGAGGGCAGGAGAGCAGTTACATTGTCCAATTGTCCCCTAAGCAATAGGGAATGAGTTTTCATTAATTCAAATCCCCTCCAGACATTTTGTGTTTTATTAGGAATATTTATAAGCTGTTATATCGAGAAGGATCTTCATTACTGTAATTTTTCCTGCCTTTTGGATTACAAATGCCAGGGCACTCTCTGTGTGGCTATGTAATTTCCTTGTTTAATGGGAAAACAACATAATGAAGTTCTACTTCTATCTGTGAGCTACTGCACCCTTGAGAAAGCCCCGAGTCTTGCTGTATGCCATCAAGAAATTTTTAATGCTCTTTGCACTGCCTTTGATATAAGGATAAACCTTTCAGGATAGGAGGATAAGAATATTACTGTTGTCCTTTCAATATCCAAGTTCAATAAATAAGATCATATAATGGAATCACAGAATGGTTTGGGTTGGAAGGGACCTTAAAGATCATCTAGTTCCAACCTGCCTGCTACAGGCAGGAACACCTTCCATGAGACCAGCTTGCTCAAAGCTCCAGCCAACTTGGCCTTCAGCACTTCCAGAGATGGGGTATCCACAGCTTCTCTGGACAATCTGCTCCAGTGCTTCACCACCCTCACAGTAAAGAATTTATTCCTCATTTAATCATTACTCAGCTGGGACTTAGAACTGAAACAGTATTTGTTCACTGTTTTGTCACAAATTATCAGTAAAACACTTCTGTTGTTAAAAAAGAATAACTTTAAAACAGTTGCACATTTTGTTATTCAATGCCTCATGAGATTTGCCGAAGTGTGTGGGGATTTGCAGAGACTAAAAGCTAATGCATGGCAAGCCTGTAACAGAGACCCTGTTAATTTTTTGAATGAAAATGTGGCACTGTCAAGTACCCTTATGTTTATTCTGTAAATGGGGATAGGTCACATTGGGAACATATGAAATTTATAGGTCTCCTCTTCTTTAATGAGATACTCGTTGTCTTGCTGAAACTCTCTGAGCCATAGCAAACCCAGAATCTAGAAGGCAAGGGGACATATTGCATCTTCCAGTCTCATGTCTCCATTATATCCAATGTGATGCATAAGAATGAGAAATGCTCCCTTGAGTGCTGACTCTGCTCTTTATATGGATGCATAATTCTAGATATTTGCTGTGCAAAGCAACTGTGCCCTGAATACACAGGTGTAGTGGGACAGGAAACCCCATTCTCTTCCTTTCCCATGTGCAGAACAGGAACTCAGTAAGATGCTGGATAAATTTTCCTTTGTGGAAATATGATTTACAGATGAAACTATTTTGAATAAATATGGTTTGTGGGTTTGCACTTTGTTTAGTTCTTGCAGCATGACCCATGGGAAAGTTTCTTTGGAGTCTCAACCAGCGCTTGATTTGTGCTGTTTGTGACCAGTTGAAGAGGGAGCAAATCATGAAGTTTACTGTTGCACAGCAAAAAGAGCCGCAGCTCAAAGGCCCCTGAAGTCACAAGGCCAGCATGCATGTCACAGGTTTTTGTAAACAATCTGTCTTTAATATACTTTCAGAAGGATCAAAAATGCACTAAAAATGCTGCTTTCCCAGAACAAAGAAAAGGCTTTTACTTAACATGGGAATATTGAGAAAAGAATATTTGTATAAGAAGGTTCCAGAATGCAATCCACAATGGTTACATTTGTTTAAATGAATAATGTGATTTGCTAACTTAGCTTTAACTTGGTTAGTCTATGTACAATTTGAGTTGAAAAGGTTATTAATTTGTTTCCTAAAACTGGTTGTTTTCTTGGTTTTTGAGTTTTTTCTTTTTACTGAAAGTAACATGTTTGTCTTTCCTGGCAGAAAATATAGAAACTACTTAGCAGAAGTATCAGCATCAATAAAGGGACCTCAGATGAGGAGGTCCAGGCAGGCTATAGCTCAGTTTAATGATTTAGCTCTGGCAAGGCTGTCAGACATCATATGCAGATGTGTCTCCCCTGCCTGGATCTTGAGCTCAATCATCCTTTGCTTGGAGAATCTCATCCTAAACAAGAATAGTGGCAGTCAAGGCAGGAACAGAAGAAACTTCTCACTCCTTCAAATTGTATGAAGTTAAGGACTGAAGAATCTGAAGATATTTGAAATACTTCTATTTTTGTTTTTTTTGTTTACTCAGCAGAAGCAAGATATGTTTATCTCTTGAGTCAATACATCCTGCTATTTATTTAGAGTTCAAATCAAAGATGTTTCTTTGCTAGGACTGGAATCTTGGAGAAGAGTTTGCTTGTTATTTTAAGTGGAGTTTCAAAACTACTTCAAATAATCAAGAAAGTGCCACACAATTAGATAACCATAATTCCTTGCATGAATATCTGATTGTATTACACATTGTACATTGTACTGTACTAATGCATTTTTTATTTTTATCCAGGAGTCAAACTACTTGGAATAAAGGAGGAGCAAGGTAAGAATAATGAATTTGTTCTTTTTAGGACCAATGTCAGTATTAATTTAGTTTTGAATTTGACATTTCATGATGACAACTTACGTAGTTTAATTTTGAAACAATATGAGAAAGGATCTTAAAATAAATGCATTCCAGCTCTGTATTTAGGAGCCGTGCAATGGCACACATCTAATCTGAAACATTATTTTTGTAAAGAATCGCAGAACATGTATTGTAGGTAAGAAGAGCTGATGATGGCATTGAAGGCAACTTATGGGAGTGCCTTGATATTTAGGCTAAAACTTCACTACAGTCATGTTCTCTGCATCACAGACTGTGCCCAGATAAAGCTGAACAGCTGAGGAATGTGGCTGGGAGTGCAGGAGGTGACTTAGTAAACTTTCAGTGTTCTTAAGTGAAAGGGATAGTGTCGTGGGCTGTGTTCCTCCAACTATATTTCATGAACAAAAAGGAAGATTATGCATATCAGTGGAGGCTGGCAGTAAAACACCACTACTGAATCAGAGAAATCAGGCCATCTGCTTTAAAATGTCCTTCTCTTAAGGCTCACTGCATTTGTGTTCCTTTCTGAAAGGGGTCCCCATCTCTAAATCTCAATTCTGATACAACTATGTCTGCAGAGCCTTTACTTCTAGAGTTGGAAACTTTTGCAGCAACTTCAGGAGCTGACAAAGATTATTTGTTCCTTAGGAGATGGGTTTGACATAACTCTTTTTTTTTTTTTTTTGAGACCTGTCATTTTATAAAAAGGAATTTAAAATAATCAAACTTTTAAAAGCCCCTTGCTTCCATCTCTTCTCCCACAAATCTAGATATGAAATTTTCTTCATCATTTGCTACTCCAACAGTTATGTTAATATTTTTACAGCAGGGCTTTATTCTGAAGACAGTATCTAAATAATATTGTTGGCTTCCCATGAGTTGTCTTTTCAGTTTTATGAGAAGTAAAATTGTCATTAAAAATTTACTCAAATTCACTAAAGAAATGACAATGTGTAGATAAAGGCAATTCTCTGGAGGGGCAGAAATGGCTATTTTTGCAGTCCACAGTCCTACCAGGTTTTATAACCTGTCGACAGCTGAAGAAGTTCAATGCATTGGATCCTTTGTTTTTATCACCATATTTACAATACCAATAATGTATTTACATATGAGCTGTACAAGAAATATGGATGGGTGTATTTTTGAGCCTTGTTTTACTGTTGTTCTGAAAACACTTTTCAGCCTGCTACCTTAATATATTGTTCAAAAAGTTATTAATATGTCTGCAGATAATTAGGACATTTTGTGAATTAAATTTACAAAAAGATAGAAATCCCTTCATGAAGGCTTTACATAATTAAAAGCTAAAACCTGTTAGAAGAAAGGGAAGACTTTATTTTCCAGTGGACTTAATCCCTGTGAATTTGACTTTGAATTTTTGTTGTAAAAGATAAATTTTAATTCTGTTTTCTCCGTCTTGTTACAGGGTATTGCAGAAATATCCGCTTTTATCTGGCCTAGGCCAAATGCCCTCATAAAAGCTCCAAGAAACTGCTCTTTATTGTGATTCTTTTCTTACCCTGATTTCAACTGCACACCCTCTTCATGAGCAATCTGCAGAGACTGGTTTCTAGCTGTCATTATTCATGCATACATATTTGAAACAGCTGATTATGAAAGTCCTATTTAATTTTTAATAAGAATATGTGTAGTTTTTTTTTTTCCCACAAATTGTTTTGTCTCATGGAGAATGTAATTATCCCAGTCTTCATGATCTCTGGAAAAGAAGACATAAGTGACTGCAGAAACTGCAGTAATATCTGTGTTTACTTGCTGCTCTTTACCCAGAAAAAAAAAACATTTCAGAGATAATCTAAAAAAGCAGGTAGGGAGGGGGGTTTTTGGGGAAGAGAAGGAAAAATGTTGCTGGGGTTTCGTTTGTTTGTTTTCTGTTTGTTTTTGTGGAAGTCTTCTGAAATTATTTTATTCTTGTACTCAATAGTCACTAAGAAGAAAAATGTGCATTTTAGACAATATATTTTAAATAAGTTCTTAGAAAAATACATAACATGAAAGAAAGAAATAAAGCTTGAAATAACACAGAAATGTATTTGATCTCTTCACATCTTTTGTGATATGATGTAGTGTCTTTTCTCTTTGTCTGTTTTACCATGGCAACTTCTGTTACAGGAGTGGGGAGCACTACTCCAACATTAGCTTTAGTTTCCTGCTTTTCTTTGTCCCTCTAGTCCAGTAGAATTTAATTTGTGTCTCCCTGTCTCTGAGGCAGATAAAAACCTTTCAGTGCTTTCTAAAAATCATCATATATGACCAAGGTGTGTCTAATGCAGAAGAAGGGTTCACAGTGCACCTTACATAAACCATGCAGAGAAGAAGTATCCATGGCATTTGCAAGTATGTCTTAGGCCAAGTTAAAAGTCTTCAGAGCAATTTTATTTAGCATGCAGGCATACCATGATATTTTTCCATCACCCTTGCAATATGGAAACTTTATAATGAGTCACCTGAAGGTTTTTTTGAACGACTGATGTTGCAATATTTGCTATCCCTTGTGGGACGCTTTGTAGCTGTCTTTGGCTCTTACAATTACTCAAATCTCTCATTCTGCTAGCTAGCTGATGTTCTGGAGATTTGGCAATATTTTCTGGTTTAGCCTTTTCTTAGGTAAAAATTCCTGGGAAGGCTTTTCCATACCTACGCAGTGGTACGGTATAGCAAGCGGGATTTGGCTGTGGCATTGGACTTCTTCTTTGGAAATTAAATTTACCTCTCCCTCCAAGAATTCCCTCAATTGGCCTCCTTTGGTAGATGTTAGGGCTGGGGCTAAAAGTCTGCAGAGTGGGCAATATATACATGCATATACATATACATGCATATGTATATTTTAAAGGAAATATCTTTGCTGTAGTCAGACCCTGGTATTGTACTCTAATGGGACTCACACTTGTAGGTGGTCTTTTTGAAGCAGTGAACCCAAAGGCTGAGTGGGAGGGGAAGTCACCATTGTCCCCAACAAGTTGAAATTCAGTCTAACTGTGTTGCTATGTTTCTGTATCCTATGAAAAAGAACTTTTTATTAACCTGCTACTTTCACATTCAGGAACAGTGATGGCAGGTCACCTTGAATAACCTCTTCCATTAAGGTTTCTTGCTTTCTTTTGGCTGTCTTCAAAGTGCTTCCCCTTATCCAGCATTTCAATCTCTTTTTTGAAATGCTGTCTACAACCTATTTCAAACATTAACTATTCTAGCCCTTTTAATGGAGAAATATCAGAATTTTTCCTCCCCTAACTTTCTGAACAGAACAAACAAATCTATATTAACAGTGGCCCAGGAAGTGTCTTTGACAGCCATGCCCTGCAATGGAGATGATAAGAAGTTACATCCATCCACAAATTGATGTTAGCAGGATGTCTGGAAAAAGCAGTTCTTATCCTATTGGAAAGCTTCCAGTATCTCAGAATTACCACCTCCATACACACATACCCTGCCCACACTGTAAGTCTGAGAGCAAAGGGATGTTATGACATCTCTTTAAGGGCATTATAATGAAATAAACTGGTGAAAACAGCTTCAGGTTTGTCGAGAGTTAGGAACTGATAGCTGGGCATCTTTTCTGTCTACTTGTTAGAGTAAACATTTGATAAAGGTTTTCAAACTCAAGTAGTTTCTCTAGTTACAACTTATACAAACCAAACTAATTATCTTTGTGCTGTTGCATAAAACCAGATTTTATTACTGCATAACGGTAAATGGAGGTTTTGGGGTTTTTGTTTTGTTTTGTTTTTAAATTGTTATTGTTACAATATAATTTGCACTGATGAGCTCCTTGTTTATATTTTAAAAAACCCTCCCAGCAGGGAGTTGCGTGCATCTGGAAGTTGCAAGAGGAAACCCCCTTGCTTTTTATTTGCTGAGTCAAACTCATTTTAACAAACTGACTGAACCATTATGATCAGCTATTCTGAATTCCAATATAACTTGACAGCAAGATTCCTATGTTTAGATTTTATGGTTTGCCTAAATCAGAAACTACCTTCCTATGAAGAAATGTAGCATTTATTTAAGGACTTACAATCCTGATTCTCTGTTATGTACCCAAAAGTTGTTCAAATGGTTTATCTATTCCTACTTTTAAAAATGTCTTCCTGACTCCTAGTATAAACGTACAAGTTTCATAAAACTGTTAATGAATTTTCTTAAGCATTTACTTGGTAAAGTAGAGTTTTCTGCTCCTGAGACTCTTTTTTTTTTTAAATGTGCAGAATCTGGACTGCTTCATTCAATTTACAGGTTTTGTTCAGCTTTTATTTTAAAAATATTCCATATTTGAAGAAAGCCTTTGATGCAATGGGATTTGGTGTAACTGTATCTTCTTTTTGGTATGTGCCCCACTACTCAGACACTAAGGCAGAATATTATAAGCTACTAGAAAGGGAGTTAATCCATAGCTTACATTTTTTGGTATTCATCTGTGTTCAGTTCATGCCTCTGTATCAAGAAATTCAAACCTCTGTCTCCTGTCTTGGAGAACATTTAACCACCGGGTTCTTTAGAGCAGTTCTCAGCACCCAGGCTATGTTGACTCTTCTGCTTTATGCAAAAGAACAAAAATTCACGTGGAATGAGAAAGTAACTTGACTTTATCTGTTCCAAGAGCTGGATGTTACTGCTGTGGCCCATGTCATGACTCTGCTCCCCATCACAGTCTTTGGAGCTCTGAGTAACCCGGTCTAATGGAAGGTGTCCCTGCCCATGGCAAGTGTTTGGAACTGATGATCTTTAGGGTCTCTTCCAACCCAAACCCTTCCATGGTTCTATGATTCTAATGGCTCACTCACATTAACTCCTTCACCCTCCCAGATATTTGTTTTCTCTATTTTTGCTCCTGGAATATAAACTGTCTGGCAGAAATCCGTTCCACTCCCTCTCTAAGTATTACTTCTCATTGCCTTCAGTCTTTCCCCTTTTTTTGTAAGACATGGCTTCTTCCTTTAGTACTCTTGACTGCTTCAATAGCCTCTTTTTCTATCACATCCTCTGGAATTAAAAATGGAAACAATACTATTGCTATTTGTTGCTTCAATGTAACATTTATTCTTTTGCAATCATTTCTCTTTCCTTTCTCACGGACCAATACGTTTTCTTGACTCCTGTCTATGTCCCCTATTTATCCCATCCTTTTCCATCTTGGCATGGTGCTGCATTAGGAAGAGCATTGCTAGTGGGTCAAGGGATGTGATAATTCCATTCTGGTCAGCACAGTGAGACACATCAGGAGTGCTGGGTCCAGTGCTTGGCTCCCCAGCACGAGAAAGACGTGGACACACTGGAGTGGGTCCAGCAAAGGGCCACGAAGATGGTGAGGGGACAGGAGCATCTTTGATATGAGAGCAGACTGAGAGAGCTGTGACTGTTCAGCCTGCAGAGTATAAGGCTCACAGGGATCTCATACAGGTGAGTAAATATTGAGAAGGGGGAGAGTGAAGGACATTAATTCAGGTGCCCAACAACAGGACAATGGGCATAAGTTAAAATACAGAAAATTTTATTTAAACACACAAGCCTTTTTTTTTTTTTTTTTGATAGCTTATCAGGCAGTGTCACAGGTTGCCCAGAGAGGCTGCTGAGTTCAGATCCCTGGATTGTCCTGAACAACCTGCCTTCAATGACCCTGCTCTGAGCAGAGCAGCCATGAGCAGGCACTCAGCTGATGCTGACACTGTTAGTAGAGGTGAGAGCTTTCACTGTGTCTGTCACTGGGTAGAAATGGAAGCTTGAAATGAGAAAATTCACCTGAGGTTCTTCAGTCTCTCATTAAAGACTTTCCAAATTTCAAACCATTCTAGGCATTTCATCTGAACTCTCTCTGATCTGCTCTCATTAAGAAGAGTGGGTTTATTTCTTGCCAACATTAATTCATGTTTTTTTATTTCACTTTGAGCCCCCATTCCCTGTTCCTAGCTGTTTGATCTTTGCACTTAGCTCCTTAATTAAAAGAAGACAAGCCAGCTTTTCCTGCTGCCTGGACCTCTCTCTAGGAGCTATCTTTATCTCTCATTCAGTTAGTGCCAACCACAGTCTTTACCACCAATTTCTCTTTCCTTCCCTCCCAATCCATGAACTCCCTTGAACTATATTTGGGTAAGAAACCCTAGCAGAAATGTTATTTTCGAAAGATGATTCTCATTTAGTATTTTCTTTTAAAGTCTCTCTAGCAAATTCTCAATTTTCTTATCTAGACTTTGAAGTTTGAGTAGTTCTTTATTTTTGTGTGAGAAAGTCATATCGCCTTGTATAACTCTGCTCTTTTAACAAATGCACATTTTGTCACACTGGAAATCCCACCATAAATGCAACTCCTACCTATTCAAAGTTTAATCTTTCATTAAGCCGCGTTGTCTGGTATTAATTATGCTGTTCACCCTTAATTCTTTATTGAGCACATCCTCTTCTGCTAAGATTTTGCCCTGGGTAAGCATTAAATTGACAGACCTAAAGTTAGTTTTTCAGCACATTATCCTTCGGAAACATTGAAAAATTTATTTCCTGTCTTCTCTGTTCAATCTTTTGGACAGTCACCATATCTCAGAGGATTTATCCAGCCTCCTGCTTTGAAAACAGCATTTTTACAATCTCATCAGTTGATTCACCTACAGACAGTGGTCCAAGCTCTCTTCTTTGTTGATATTTAGTAACTCACTGCTTTACTAAAGGAATAAAAAATATATATTTCTCTATTCCCATGTGAAATAGTCATCTGTCTGTTTCCCAGAAATAAATATGTGTGTGTATTACTATCAGAAGTGAGGATTTTGCATTTTCACCTCTTCCCTGGCACAGTGATGGCTGTGGAGCTATTCTGTGGGGCTGGCAGAGTTTCTGTGTTGGTGTTCCTTTGATCTCTGCCTGGAGAGGGGTGTTTTCATAAGTCATGGTACATGACTGGTGGCCACTGGAGGAGCAGGGTATTTCGTTACTGTAAAATTTCATCCTCACAGAAGATAAGCTTTCAATAGCCACCCTCCATATTTACTCCCCCAAGGAAAGTGTTAAGTCTTGGGTTACAAAGGCAAAAATAAAGTTATGAAAAGAAGAAAGTAACAAATGCAGTCTTGGCATAGCTCTGATAACAAAGGTCTTATCCAACTAACTTCAAAGGTGTGAGTAATACCACAGCTCAGCAGCCAAGAGCAGCACAGCCAGGTTGAATCTTTACAACCAATTTCTTAGCTGGTTGGTTCAATTGAATATGATCAATGAAAAACCCAGGGAAGAAAAGCATTTATCACCTTAAGAAGCTACAATTTGTTCCTTAGTGTAAACTATCCTATACTATTTCTTACTCTGCTTTTGTGTATAGACTCCACTGCTACTGACACACTGACACTCTCTCCCTTCCTTTTTTTTTTTTTTTTAGGTGCAGAAAACTTGATGGCATACTTGATTTGCATTTGTTTTGTTGATCTCCATGACTGAAATGCTTCCTCCATCTTCATGGAGCCTGGTGAACAGATGCTGTGCTGTTTTAGCACATCTTGAAGGTCAACAATTGCTAGCACAGCACAGACCAGAGCCTTCAATCCCAGAAACTGGCCTGCTTGTCATTATTCATGTGCCTGATCCAACCATATTTGAATAAAACAAAGACACTTGTTACAATGAACTAATCTGGACCTTTTACTGGAGGTTAATTTAAGTGCAAACTTTGCAAAGGTAAAACCTGTACTACACAAGGAAGTTTCTCAGGTAAATTTCATCCATTGTGCCCAACTTCTTTTTAACCTGAATAAAATGGAAAACAAATGAACAGGAAAAAAATCAGAAAAAAAAACCCCAAAACCCCAGACTACAAAACCAAATCATTTAAAAAAAAAAAAAAAAAAAATACTTTTTTTTTTTTCAATTCTTCCAGAGGCAGAAAAGTGTTCAGTTTGGCAGGCTAATTTTTTTTTATTATCCTTCATTTTACATGGCTTTTCAGAAGTTCTGCTGTACCTTTTCACTCTGGATCAATTCTGATTAATTTTCTGTTCTCTTGAACTTTTTTTTCCTGTATGTGAGATCAAAACACAAAGTGCCAATTACTTAACTCTTTAAATCAATGTATCTCTTGGCTTTTCTTCAAAAAAAAAAAAAAAAGAAAATACTGTTTGAAGCAGTGATTCATTCTGCTTTCTCTATTTAATCTGAAAAAATGCATTGCTTGCTCTTTTCACACTGATACTTGTCTCCAGCAGAAGGCAATAAAAAATATTTTAACTGGAATAGGTTAAACTGATAATAAAAAACCACAGCCATAAAGATAAAATAATTTAATATGCAGGTTCAATGTGATTACTGTCTTACAAGTTTCAGCTCCTTTTGACTTCAAGTAGCATGGCCAGCAGTTGGGTATCCTGCAGGTTACCACAAAATGGACCTGCAGAAAGGACATCTTTTAAGACTTAAGAGTGGGTCTGTGGGCTAATGAACAAGTACTGAAAACAAATGCTACTGTGTTAGCATTTTTCAAAATCTATGATTCGTAGAGGATGTCTCTCTAACTGCTTTTATTTCAGTTCTAACACAGGTAGCAGTAATCTTTACAGCAGTCTTCTGATGATGTGAAACAGAATAAAGTGCAAAGGAATGTGGAATACAGATGCAGTGGTGATACAAGTAGACCTCGTATAGGTTTGTAGGAGAAGAGAGCCCAAGTTGTTCCTGAAAGAGTAGTTTATTTTCTCTTCCAAGGAGTGTTTTTACTGAGGAAAGGATTCAGTTTTCTGAACTGTCTGGAGAGCAGATCTGTTAGGGGATCTTTGACACCTAAGATGAATCAGCCTCTGAGAATGTCTGTCTGCCTTTGCTCTTTATGGAAAGAATACAAGTGATCACCACAGACTATGTTCCTTTGATTTTTGAATATGTGAATCCCAACTAGAAGAGCTAAGAAAAGTTATTTACTTGCAGCATATTCCCATAGTTGGAACTATGTGTGTAGTCCTGGAGCTTTTCTAAAAAGTTGCTTTCACAAATAAGTACGAGGGTTTTCCAGGAGGTTACAGCACTCCACACTTCAATCTGTTTGTTATCACAAATTGGTCTTGCAGGCAAGTAAAGGGTCCAGAGTTAAAAATTGAGGCCTGGGCCCTAATTGATATCTATTAGCTGAAATCATATGTTGATATTTGTGGCAGTTTAAGCTTAAGAGCCACTGAGATTAGAAATCTATTGTGTGAGCACACAGCATGGTGAATGGCTGTTTGCTGAGAGCCCTGGAGCCAACAAGGCTGTGTTTAAACAGGCAAGGCTATGGGCAGGAAAATGGAAAAATGGAAAACAGAATACAGTGACACCTGCTCATGTATATATATATATGTATATATATATATACATATATATATATATGTATATGTATTTATACACATTAAATTAATTCTCTGATCCTACGTTTGGCACCACTCAGTAGCCCTGAAGTGTGAGGAAGAGGTTCTGACTATGTTGCTAACCTGCCATCTTCCCCTTTCTTGCCTTTCTACAGCTTGCAGAGGCACCTCTGCCATGGATAGGCTTTCATTCACATGCCAGCTTGAAGACACCTAGGCAGGGTGAGGCCTTGAGAAGATGATGTGTTACAATTTTATGGTTGCTAAAAAACTTTTTCATCCCTGAACCACCTTGCTTCACTTGCCAGGCATCCATTTGAGGGAGACAACACCTCACATAAATACTGTGTACCAGTACTGAGGCTTGTGTCACTTGATACACTATTTCATCCTAAAGGCAATATAGGCCACACAGACATATAAGATACCTTGAATCTGACAGCATTTTAAATAAATATGTATGGTCAGATCATAAAGAGGGATAAATCGGTATAACCTTGCTGAAATTGGGTCCCTTAAGCTGCACCAGTTACATATCTCAGTGCCAGTAACTCTGAGCAGCTGAGTTTCATGCATGCAAGGAGTCACACAATTGTCTCCAGGCACGCTGGGGGGATTTGCAGACATCCCCTGTGCCAGATTGGGCTGGCAACAGACTCAATACTGGGAATCCTTTCAGAAACCTACAGCCTATTGCTACCACACCTGCTCACACCTCCTAAACACATCAACCATGCACACACAGTGGGTGCCAGAGCAGTGGGATCATGCAGTAATGGAGATCCTGGAGATGCCCACAAGGTCAGTGATATGCCAAGCCACGGCCTGATCTCAGTTACAACTAAAGCCCACAAACAATGGCAGAATCAGCCCATGTGTTTAATTGCAAACAACGTCAGCTGCAGAGCTGTGAGGCCAAGGATTTGGCTATTATGTTCAACCCTTCCACATGTCAGAGGAAAAGGCCAGTAGTGTTATGTGCTAATAGCTCCCAGAAGTGAGGAGTTAGTCTTTTCCGTGAACACTTCCTTGCTAATGGATCTATGAAGTGTTTTCCTACTTTAATAAGGTACAGTTAGCCTGCCAGTCCTGTGTGCCAAAGCCTACTCATGCAGGTTCTACAAATAATTTGTTCCATTTCCCCAAGCTCCCAGCAAATGGTTAATCATTCATTGAATAAAGGTTGCATTTCTCAAGCGTTAAGGGGCCATTAAAAGTCTGCCATAAACTTTTGCAATGAGCTTTTTCACTCAGCATCCAGCAGTGCCACTTTCTCTATTATCTGGCCTTGTGTATGTATTGATCAGATACAGCTGGTTCTGGAGAGACCATGCCTGTTGCTAGGAATAGATCATGCTAGAATTTATTAACCCACTTTGCTGAGCTCTGCCACCCCAGCTAGCACTGCAGCATAAGTTGTGTTCACTCAGGACTTCCACTCCTTATTGAATGAGGATTACATCTGAGCACCAGGGACTGGTGAGTCATCAAAGGGTATAAATTCCAGGCTCTGTTTAAATGTTAAAAAGGTGGTAAATGGATGATATATGAACAGTTAAAGTCTTCTACAGTTGGGAAAGCAGTGTGCTATAAACACAATTTATTTTCAGTATATTAAAAATTTCTTGAGAATTCTGCTGATAAATATCACAAGGGGCTTAATTCTTATTGTGCTGTAATTAAAATGAATGTTTCAAAAATGCCTGCCCCAAGGCTGACAGTAATGACAGTGGAAACAGGTGAAGAAAATAAAAGTTAATGAAACTGGACCAGAGTTAAGAGATGTCACAAAACTGACTTTGTTCCATATGTGCATGTTCTATTTAATAGTAAGCATATAACTATTATTACACTTATAAATTAATCTTTGGTGACAGCAAATAGTTCATTGTTGGTTACTCAGAGTCAGAGTTTAACACTGAGCACATACATAGCTTGCCAAAACCTTTCAGCTTAGGGACAAAAATCTAAAAAGATGACAGTGGCAAATATGCCATACATTTAATCATTTGGACACTTCTCTGCAGTCTTCTGGGGGGCACCTCGACAGCTTTTTGTTGGAAGTGCTGACCTGGGTACCCCACAGGGCTCCCCCCATAGCAGAGGGGACTCTGTGCATTCAAGTGTGCCTGTGGCATTTGCACTAGGTCTGTTCCCAGCCCACTCTGCCACTGGGGTGGCTGGAAGGCATCCATATGTCTGGGGACCAAGCAAGTCAGGGAGCACCATATGTTCCCCCCTGCTCTTTAAAAAAAAACAACCAAAATTACCCTCAACAATAAGAAAAAATGTTGACTCATTCTTTGGGCAAGGTTTAGCCTTTAGTATTAATTCCTAGTCTGATCATCAGCAAAAGAAAAGGGATGAGTTGTCTTTGTTGTAGGACTCTGCAAAAAATGCAAGAATGCATCAGAATGCAGAATATAGAATGCTTCGCCTAAGCTGGCACAAGGAGCAATTCTGTCTTAAAATTGTGAATGGGAGTCACTGGATGCATGGCCAAAGAAACCTGTCTCAAAATCATAGTTTTCTTGAAATAAAATGCCAGCTTGGAACAATACCAGATGGGATATGAAAAACAATTTTTAAAAACTTGTAATCAAACATAAAAACTCAATTGCTTAATTACAGTAATTAGAATGTAAAAGCACCTGAAACAATGAAATAAGATTTTTATGTTCTATGGTCTAAATAAAATGCTTATAAGAAACAAATGTACTTTTAACCTGATAACATCATGAGAAGTAGATCAGGAAGAAATATATTGAATTTAGGAAGGAAGTCCTGAAAGGAAACAAAGGACTGAAAGTCATAAGAAATAAAGGAAAGAGAAAGGAGCCAAGGGGAACAGCTAGATAGAGATGGAAATTAAGTGTCAGTCAAGCCTTTAATAGCAAGATGTATGAGCAGGATTTAGGTGTGATGCACAGCTCAGAGCTATTACAAGCCTTTCTTCCACATGCCCGGGAGATAAAACTTCATTCTGAGGCCCATCTTTGGAAGAAGTCTTGTAAAAACAATTGCATTAAAAAGAGGTTGGTCAAAAAGCCTATATACTTTCTTTCACAAGGCCTTTATCCATCTTGTTTTAGTGATCCATAGCAGGGACTAGCAAAAGCACAGTTGTTTGCTAAGTGCAGTGGTAGGGTTTTAAAATGCCATAGGCAGCTGTACAAACTCTACTGATTTCTGTATGATGTACAGGAGGACAAAAGTCAAATAATCAAGGAAGAAGGAAATATGTGGAAGAGAGAGACCTAGAATTTATACTGGTTGCAAAGGACTGATACCTAAGTGCAGTATGGAAAGCATATCACTAAGCTGGGACAATAAAGCAGAGGGATCTTTCTCTATGGAGAAAACTTAAATGTTCTCATCTAATTTCAGTAGTGTGTCAATTCACAGACCAACTGTATTGCAGAATAATGGGGAGCAAGTGACAGGACTTAGCAATTTTAATGAATTGTGATGACATCCACAAATCCCAGTCCACTGACATGAATTATCCTCATTTCTTTACTTCATAATGGAAATAAATGAATAAAAGGAAGGGGATAGAGGTACTTTTCTACTGCCAAGTAAGGCAGCAGTGCAGGCAAAAGTAAGAACTATAAGATGTGAAACAGATGATATACCACCATGAAAACTAATGACAAAGGCCTTATCCTCACCATGAAAGGGAAAAAGGTAAAAGAATTCATGGATATTACATGACTACAGCAAGGTGAAACTTAGCTTAAGACAATGATGCTGAGCAGCAGAGCTAGATAAATTTTTTCTACAAAAAGCCTGGAGAGTGGAGCTCCTAACTGATAATTGTTTATTGTATGCATATTATTCTGACTGTGGACAATACTTTTATTTCAGTTAAATTCTTCCATGAAACAGCAAACTTTGTCCCTGTCCTGTCCCTTGAGGAAATTTTCATAATTGTGGGCATTTTTCTTTTGTTGTCCTGAAACTTATAATGGCTTCAGTAGAAAATGTAAATATCAATTTTCTACTTCTTAAAAATCTTCATTTTCCATCTCTTTCTAAGCAGTTCACAGCTAGGATTCATCTGCATCTAAAACCAAAATTAATAAACCCAACATAGTTACCTTTGAGTCTTTTTTGTGTAGTAAAAAAGGTATTTCTGTTGGGGACAAATCCTATCCTAAGACGAGTTTTTAATGTCTCATTTAAAATTATTTTTGGAGGCCCATCTCTCTCCATTGGCTACAGAAGGAGCCTCCTGGGAATAGTTCAGCTTTAGATGTCCCCTGCTAGATAATGAAAGCAGGTTGATTGGTTGATTTGGATCCCTTGAAAATAATGAGACCTTCATACTCCTCTGTGGGTTGTGTATCAATGGACCATGATTAAACTGCATCAGAAATCAGTGAGCAACATCTAGGAGTCCAGATTCTTCAAGTTCTATCAGGTCCTCTGCTTTGTTCTTAGAGAGCCAAGCAGATGACTCTAAATTGATATCTGTAAAGACCAGATCAAAGTGCAGGGAGCCTGCCTTTGTGAAAACTAAGAATCCTGCCTGAGGCTGGTAACAGAATTGATGGAAAAAATTTCTATAGTAAGTAATTATCATGAAGGTTAGCAAGGATGTTGCTTGAGAAATGGTGTGCATTTAAACATGTGCTTTTGTTAGGTTGGCTGGAGTGCACCAGCTATGTCATATGTATTGAACAAACACGTAAAGCTGTTTGTTCAATTGGATCAGATTTGTAAAGCAAAGCTCTTGTTGATGATGTACCCAGACCCATACTATCCTTATTTTCAGTGGTTTGACTACAGACTAACTGCAGATTTAAGGCTCATTAGTGACTGGAGCACCACAGGAGTCCTTCCAATACTTGAGCTTTGTCGATGAAGAACACGATCCAAGACTATTCTGAAATAAGAGTCCAAGGGGGATGACTGGCACACCAAGGAAATTTGCTTCACATGTGTGCTGTTGATCTGAATTAAAATATTCATGTAATCACACAAAAAATTTCAATTCCACTGAATATCTCAAGACTTTGAGGGAAACATTCATGCAGAGTCTAAATGAACCAAATGAACCAAAGCAGTTCCTTCCTTTTTGCTTTTCTAAAGTATTTTCTTTTAGAAACACTGGAAACAATTTTTTATTCTTATAATGATGTATGAGTTCTCTGTATCTATGAGATTATAAAAGTAAGGCTTGTCTGCCTACAATGCACAGAGGATTTGTTATGAGAGTATGAGAACTCTTAAGGCAGCTTGCCTGGGAATACAGTCAAGATGTCAGACAAGTCTCAGGTGTAAATTTCATCGTGTGCAATATGTGTGTCCCCATCATGCCCCTCTGAGTTTACTGAATCAGCATTTTTTTGTGTGTGTTCTGAAAGTTCTCAAATTGTTTATTGAGGCCAAACATAAATAAAAAGAGCATGGACCAAATGGACCAAATGGACAAAATAGATGATTGTCCTGCAAAGCATTGACTTGGAGAAGACCTTGGATATCTTATTAGATAAACAACTAATTTTTGTCTCTCAGCAGTTATTCCCAACTCCTGTGGGGCTGTCTGCTTGTGGGGACACTGAAACATGTAGATACATGTGTATCTACACATACATGTGTAGAAAGCTTCCTCTTTCTCCAGCATTGGGAAAAAATGTCATGGCTATCTGGTCCAAGCTTGCTGTCACTGTTTTTGAAAAAAAGAGATGTAAAAAAAAAGTCAGAGTTTAGATAAAAACATGATCGACATGAAGCCTGGAAAATGCATTTCAGCATGACAGGCTGAAGGTGTGCCATCTTTGGTGTTTGTTGAGAAGCTTGTAGACTTACTCAAATTTAGTGAGCTATATTGCAAGGAGAAAGTATAGAAGAGCTATCTAGTTAGGTGTAGAAAGGCACCAAGGACTGAATGTTAAGTATATGGCATGAAAGCACACTGGAGGCTAACCTCAGGTCCAAGAAAGGGATATCCATCTGGAAAAACCAGAAAGAGGCACCAAATTTTGCAAGTGAAGAAGTTTTACCCTATTTCTAAGATAAGACCTCCAAGGGGACATGTTCTCAGGGAAGTGGTTTCTCTGTGTACTCTTCCTCCAAGGTTTTAGGTGCTGCACCTCTAAATCACTGTCTCAGAGTGACACCTATTGCAGTAATGCTGAAGAAGCAAATGACCAGACAAAACAGTTCTCCATCATTCCAGATCATCAAGCAAATCTAGATGACTTTCTAAAAATATGCATTTATATTCCTACAAATAAGACAAATTTGACTTAACAGTAAAAAAAAAAAAAGATTACAGGACTAATGTTAACAATTTCCAGTTCTCATTGTGACCATCTACTTGAAATTATGACACAACACAAGTTTAAAAATGTAGTCCCTAGTTCAACAACAAATGTGCAATACTGATGCAAGAGCATGTTATTCAATGTAATTCTGTGGTCTTTCTTGGTTTATAGGAGCTCACATAATCAATCCTTGGTTCCTTAAAATTGGCATTTATTCCAGTAAACTGTATGGAAACCTGAGCCATGTTTGCCATGTTTCTGAATGATTGCTAATGTAGAAAGGAATCACTTATGAATTGGAAAAGGGCAAGTGAACTAAACCGTAGCTATTGTTTGATCTATGCTGCTCAGGTTCCAAATCTCTGCCTTCCTTTAACATAAGCATGGAATGGAGATGCTGAAGTGATCCCAAATTCAGATTATTTTAATGTATTTCTGAGTATTGGATTGAGGACTGGAGATACCTCTCATTTTCTGCTGAAGTTAGCACAGGCATATGCACCATGAACAGTGCAGTAGGAATAATAAACAAAATTAATAAGCTCTGAAGACAGTCAGATATTCTACTGTTCTCAGTCTTGTTAAAAGATATGGCATTCCTGCACTGGTACAGTACAACTAAGAAACATTAACGTATGCAATCTGTATCTAAAAATTAATTTGGTCTCAGGTTTGAACTCCCACATTTTCAAATCCCAATACAAGACTAAAATACTTGGCAATGTAATTTTCTTTCTAAGCTTTTTTCTTTTAAACTGAATTAATTTCTCTTCCTTGCTTTGTGTGTGTACAGATCAATCCCACCTGCTCTCCTCATGTCAGTAAATCTATTGACAAAATGAGACCACTTTTGAGAGAGAGCATTGCCTGCCCTGGGATTTCTGGTGCACAGCAAAGCAAATTTGACACAGTTTCTAGAATTTTATGGCATTACAGCTCCTTTCCTTCATGCTGCTTTTCTGTGCCCACAAGCTCATGTCTCCCTTTCTCAATTATCCTTGCTGGAGAGATGACTGCCATCTAGTGATCCCTGAACCTCCTTGTTCCCTTTGTCACTTTACAATATGCTTGTCTTCCAGCTCCAATCTCTTAGTTTATAGCCTGCCCTCCTTCTCTTTTCCCCTAGCGTTATGAGCAATATCAATTATAAAGCTTTGAAACACAGCCTACCAATCCGAGCAAAGGACAGACTAAATGTGATATGAAGTCATAATTTTAGTCCACATAATTTTTTTCTCCATCTGTATTTTATAGAAGGGATATTGGATTTCTGTGTTTTGCTATAACCTTGCTGTCAAATAAAATCCTTCAGCAAGGAGGTGGGTTGTTTAACCCACCAGCAGTGAACCATTGATTATGGCTGGATGTATTTACCATGTTAATATGCCCATCTACCCTGGTACACACTGTCTGTGCTTTTTGAATGTTCCTCTGAGTAACTTGGTGCAGCTGCCTGTGTGTTGAGGGAGAGACAGAGATCAACTGTTTCCAACACCATGGCAAGAAAACCCACTCGTAACAAACCCTAACGACTCCATGGTGCAAAAGCGAGCATCCTCACCGCACAAGTCCTTAAACCTCAGCCATCCCCCAGCAGGTACTTTCCCCAGCAGTGACAAAATGAGACACTATATATAGAAACGCTTTTTCTTGAGTTGTTTAGTCACCTAATCCAAATTAGATACAAACTGTCCTTAATTCATTAACATCTGAGCAAGGCTCAGAGGAGGTAAAGCTGTCTCTAACTGCTGATAATTAATTTCCATGTCTAATCCAATTAAAATGAACTTCAAAGGGATTTTAAGCAGGAAATGCAAAATGTAAGGATTTGAAATATGAAATATTGCACTCTTTTCCCATACAGTCCTATGTATTTCCACTTTAGCAAGTGAAGGTCTTCCTGCCTATTTGTCTGTGTGTCCATTTGGAAATGGAGAAAGGAGAAGGAAGATAGCAAATTAAATATTTCACAGTGGCAGGCAAACAGCATGCTCTCCAGATTGACATGTAGCCAGTCTGATTTAAAAGGAAAAAAACAACAACTGTGAGGCTAATGTTGAACTGGCAGATTTTTCCATACATCAGAATAGCAATCACATTAAAAAGACAGGTGCTCAAAACACTGGAGAAATCAGTGTGATTTATTCAGTGCGTTCAGGGAATCCCAGACACATGTTGATCCTGGGAGAAGGACTAAAGGCTTCATTTTTCAGCAAGCAGAGAAGGAAGGGGCAATTTGTTCCAAGACCATGAGAACCCTAGAAAATGTAATATATCAAAGCATTACAAATACAGTTGCTACAGGCAGGACAACCACTTATGTCCTAGGACAAACGAGCCAAAAGTTGAAGTTCAATATACCTTTGGTAGCCACACGATCACTGAGTTTCATAGGTCTAGAGGTGGTGTCAACAACATAACTAGCTTTGAAAATTATTCAGCTGACATCTGTCATTTCTTTACTCTTAAATCAAATTACTTTCCAGAAGAAATTAAGAAGAAAGCATCACAGATACTAGAGGAAAGTGCATGCAGGAGGGATTTTGCAAATGGGTCTTGTTTTCAGCCTCTACTACTGGCTTCTTTATGAACAAAAGTAGCTGCTACTGTGTCCGTGCCTCAATCTTCCCATCTGGAAAAGGTGATAATTGTGGCAGTCTTTGTCAAGCATCTCACAACCTATAGAGGTAAACACTATTCAGAAACAGTTTTCTGCAACACAGCACACTGCAGGTATATATATGTATATATAACAAGGTCAGTGCTGGCACTGCTGGTCAAAGTCATGTCTCCAGCTCAATTTCAAACAGCCTTCACAACTCCTTTCCTGAAAGCCAGGCAAATGGGGTGACCTGTACCTCCCCTACCCTGCTAGCAGCACCTGGGCTGATAGTTTGAGGCCAGAGTATCTACAAAAGCTCAAGTCGTGGGATATGCTATGGAGAAGGCACCCTTTTGTGCCGGGCATTTGCACTGCTGGCAGAAAGCCTTCACACCTAGCAATCGGCTGCTAAAGTTAGCGGTGAACAGTGGGGATGTTCCAATCTGACTGTGGTGGCAGGTGGCTTAGCAATAATTAGTCACATTCTTCTCTCCTCACAGACATCAATTCATTTCCACATTATGTCTCTGTGTCTGTCTTATTGATTAGTGGTACATGCTGCAACCCAGGGAAGCCATTCCTGGTCAAACAAAACTCTCAACTAACATGCCGGAAAATATGCTGTGAAAATTGTCTACCCAAGCAAAGTGCTCAATAAAAACAGAAAACAAAGTCCCCAGGAGATAACCTGTGTTGTCTATGACCCTGTCCACTCATAACATGCTATAGCCAAGCTGCAAACCTAAGTGCTGCAGGCATCTTCCCAAGAAAAGCATTCATAGGGAGGTACAAGCTCCGGAAACCCAAAGGATTATATCCCCATGCGCTGGGATCTCTGGCTTGTGAGGCTCGGGCTTCACTGAAAGAGGGATCTTGTCCCAAGGCAGCCTGAAAGGTTGGTGTGTTTCTGCAAAAAACAAGCTGTCCTTGAGAGATGAACCCTGGCTCAGCAGATGTCATTAGCAGCACTGACTTCAGCACGAGCAATGCTTCCCAGGGCAGCAAAGAGTGCCACAGAACAGCATCCGCCTCGCAGGCTGGACTCATTAAAGGGCAGCTATTCTGCCAGCTGGACAATCAGCGTCTTTTCTACTCTGATTACGGAAAGTATTCATTTGCTGGATACCTTTATGAGGTAAAATAGCTCTCAAGGCCCCTTGATTAAAAAGAGGACAGACACCACCACCTTTGATGGATGCAGAGCGTATTTTCTGTTTTCCTGGGTTCATACAGCATCAGAATTTGAGGAATCTTGAAAATGCTGGTTTCCACACTCTCAAAGGAAGGAATTCCTTCTTCCAAACAATACCCAATATTCCACTGGACTGCTGAGAAAGCACCAGGAATTGAATTGTAACATTGGTTATTTCATGTTGCTCCCAGTGATAATGGAGGACTTTTTCCTATTATAAAAGAGCATTTTGTAACTCATTCTGTTATTTGGGCTGTAAAAGGTTTGCTTTGAGATGTTTATTATTTACTCAATACTTAATTGCCATGCTAGAATGCCTTCACAGAACGGCACATACTGATTTTTATTATCAATTGGGTGGTTCTGTTTTTCCTTAAGACGCAAACAAATATTTCCTGCTGTGTTTCAGTTATCCATTGATCCTTAGGCAAAACCAGCAAAAATTCAGAATAATATGGCCGTGATATAATGCACATACAGTTTTATTGTGGAATTGGTTTTATCCATTTATGTTTCTGATTGTCTGCTTGGAAAGAAGGAAATTAGGCCATAAAGAATAAGTTGTTGTACGTGATATTTCAATTTTGGAGGAATGGCAGTAGAAATGAGAATGCTGGGGGCCCACATACATTCATCTCTCTTGGTATCCAGAAGTAAAATGAGATGTCACATAGAGCTGCCCTAGCTCTTCACAGCTTTTTTCACTGTAACATTTCAGTAAGAAATGGCATTAAAAGGAAAACCAAATCTTCAACCAATGTAGCTGTAAACAGCTTGAACGTGACTCTCTTTTTACTACACAGCTCTCTACTTTACCTCTCCAGCCATTCCTTTTAAGTCTGTCTGACTATCATAACACTTCACCCAGCACCAAATGAGCAGCAGTGTGGATGTATTAGTTTTGCTTATAAACAGATCTGAAAGATTCCCCTCGGCCAGTGTATGTTTGAATGGTTTTTGCATGCCTTTGGGCAGGTGGATAACTAACCACAGCGTGACCGTGCTGTGAGAAATCAAATCTATCCTCCGATCAGCACTTCTCCTTTCTTTTTCTTAATTTTCCTTTTTTTCTTTTGGTACCTGAACAACCAATTAGCAAGAGAGAATAAAAGGAAAATAAGTCACTTAAAATACCCCATCACATTAAAAGTACAGATTTAAAATGCAGTTTGATAAGTAGATAATTTATTCTTTTGCAGACACCTTTGCTTTTTTTCTGCAGTGAAAGAGAACTCTTTCTTTTCATGGCCACTGGCATGCCAGCAGGGGGTTGACTTCAATGAAAGGTACACCTAGCCATAAATTTGGATATGGTGTCAAGCTGACATGATTAAGGAATTACGTTATGTTAAGTTTGAAAAGTGAACAGAAATATTATAAAGAAAAAATGGCATCACACTATATAGCAAGGCAAAACATCCTTGTATGTACTGTAAGCAGACACTTCAATCAGTTTTTCTTAAGAATAAATTTTTCTCATGTAATGGCTTCATGTTATAGCTGGTCCATTGCTGGTTTCCTGCACAGGGCCAGCCCAAAGATTCCTGTAGTCCCCAGGACTCCCTTGCTTCTCATCAACAGCTTCTGGACAGGAGCTCTCCCATGGTTCCCAAGCCAAGAAATCATCAGAAATGGTGACTGCTGAAGAGCAAAACCTGCTGATAGAAACAGGGAAAGACATTTTCCCCTCCTCAAGTTCATAAAAAACAATTTTAAAGAACTTGGTTTTTTCCCCCCAGGAGAACACATGTATGTGTATAGAAAAACAAATTTAATAAAAAAATTGATTTTTAAAAAAAGGGACAAACAATAATCCTCCTTCAAATTTCAGGAGTTTCTCAACTTTTTATTAATATGGACTTGTAGTTCAAAATAATCTGAATTTTGATGTAGAAAGCTATTGTCTGTCAGAGATACACACTGGATGGCTGAGCAGCAGTATATTAACCCATAAAGTATATAGCTTAATCTTTTGATTGCTTATGATTTGTTATATTGTATCTAGTATATATGTATAGTACATATGGATTAGATTATTTTTATGTTCACTATTTCAAATTTGTATATAAAATTTATGTATAAAAATGCTAATATATAATAAGCCATGCTAATCTATAATAGAAATTACTATATATATAAATACTTTCAAAGACACCCATGTGTTCAAGTATACATACATAAATGTATCTATATATATTTGAAATTATATGAGATAGATATATATATAAGGTTTATTGAAATTTATGGAAAGTGGGTAGGCCTTATCCTACCATGTGTCCTTCACTCTGTCTTGATTATTCTGAATCCAGAATCTGTTTCAGCGTTGTCATTATCTTTACTATTATAATCTGTTTTACTTTGGGTACCACTGACAACCCTGACAACTCAGCTGCAGTAAGGGCATTTACCATGGGCAGAATCATATGGGGAATCATACTTTAGGTAACTTCTTGTCAATCAACAAAAAAATCCACTAACTTCTCTGGGTACTAATTAAAAGAAGATAAAACCTATTTTTTTTAAACCATACAGAAACATCTCTCCCCTCTTCCCCACCACATTGCCACCTACAGCAGCAGTCCCTCCAGATGTTCTTGTCCCAGCATGGGTTGCTCATGGCTGCAGTCCCTTAGGCATGTCCCTGCCTCAGCACTGATCATCCACAGCCACATTTGTCATGGATGTCACTACCCATTTCGGCATCGTCTTCTCACAGAATCAATCATTAAGATTGGAAATTACCTCCATGATCATCAACTCCAATCCTTAACCCCAAAAGATGGCCACTGCTGGTTTCTTTCTTAAATTTTTCTGAGCAAGGGCACTGTGTTTTTCACTGACTGGATAATGGTGGAGATTTGGCATGCTGTAGTTTCTCCATCATTGCTTTCACATGTCCTCGGGGCAGTGTGCTGCTGATTTCAGCAGGCACACAGAGGCCTGTGACCCTCTCCAGCATATTCCCCTGGATAGGAGAGTCTGCAGCATGTGGTGCAGTCTGTCAGGTGTGACCATGAAAAACTCCGCCCATCGTCCCTTAAAAACAGATATTTGGAGATCATTTTCCGAGTGTTACAAGTTAACCTGAACAGTCAAACTGAACAACAGGCATTGCTCCAGTGCCTCCAGCCTGGGCTGTGTGCAGCTCATGGAGGCTGAGGAACCCTGAGCTGCACTTGGCAGTGAAGACACCTATGCACAGACCAGTTTGTGTGGAGCACATGAAGTGAGGCAGTGGCTGAAGTTTTCCTACGGGCTCAAAGTATTTACCTTAAATCTTCAATTACTCAGTAAACTATCAAGCAATGTCCTTTGCAAGTCTGGCAGTGAACTTACTGAATTGGAAGGAGAGCAGGAGTCTGTGTAACCAGTTCTGGCCGGTGAGAAGTGGGAAGGGTGTTGGCTGTGTCCATGTATCATAAAAGTAGGAAATGCTGCCCCTGGGTTATGGCATACTACTAACCATCAAGACTTTAGAACAGAAGACCTTAGCGGGGCCTATTGCAAGCCAGTTCAACTCCTCACCTAACTACAAAACTGAAGGAAATCTGACAGAGCAGAGCACTAGGGACAGGATGGAGATGACCTTTTCATCCGCACTGCACACCACATGGAGATATCTTGAGTGAAAGATGACTAAGTGCTCTCAATAGTATACAGTGTGCTCCAGCAGATTTTTGTTTCCACAGGCACTAAGCCAGAAATTCATGTAGGCTAAGCTCCTATATTGCTTACCTTGCTGTGACTGCCACAGATTCTTATTAAAGGTTCCAGTGACTTTGCTCCCCTGCCATACACCATTCTGCTTGTGAAATTAATCAAGTGTCTTTCCTGCAAATGCCAGACTCCTGAACTACTCATTCAGGGTGAAGTGGATATCACAGAATCATAGAACGGTTCAGGTTGGAAGAGACCTTAAAGGTCATCTAGATCCAAACCCCTGCCATGTCCAGGGACATCTTTCAATAGACCAGGCTGCTCAGTGCCCCATCCAACCTGGCCTTTAACACTTAGTGTGTTGGGGCATCCACAACTAGGGATAGGAAATTCACAACTATGCACAGCTCCTTAAGGAAGGAAAATGGAAAAATAATGTGATGAACTGGCATTTTCTGAGGTTTCTAGGTTATCTGATGACACAGGGTAGGAACCTACACTGTGGGTCTCGCTGCAAGTGCCCACCAGAGTAGAAGGCAATGAACTGGACACTTCAGGGCTTTAGCCATCAGGCTATTTTAAAGTTTTCCAACTGAAAATGCTCCTTTCTTATCATAGCTCCTGTCTAAATATGGTCCCAATAGTCTGTGAAAGTAAAGAAGGTTTTCTCATTTGTTGTATGAGTGGAGACTGTATGTTGAGACTGCACTGTGCTTCCGACACTCCTTTCTGTTGTCTGTATACCCTGTGCACTATTTCCTGCCCACTCATAACCATATACTTCTGTGCCATATACTTCTGTCTTGTTTCAGTACCAGTCTATTTCATGACAGCAGGAATAGCTGCACTAAACAACATTCTTTCTTGCACATACCCAGCCTATCCTTTACCTGGCAATATCTCTTGTCATTACACCTTTGAAAACTGCCCAGTCTTGGACAGGAATGGTTTCTCTGCCTTCATTCTGCTTCATGCTTCCTTTGGCTGCATGGAGCCATTTGCAAGCAACATACACTTTGAGGAACTTTTCCCCATTTATAGCAAAAGTCCTCAGAAGCCTTCAGCCCGTGGCCCACTAATGACACAGCTCTTAAAAGCACTTGGCAATGGCTTCTTCGTCATCTTTTTCTGGTGGCTGCTGATCAGACTGTGTATCCATCTTCTGCCTGGAACTGTCATACTGCCATCATTCTTTCTCAAGGAGCAAAGCCATCAATCTCTTCTTTATTTTTTTTTTCCTGAGGAAATAATTTGCATGTGCCTTCTGGGAGTCTTTTGGCAAATTGGCTTCTCAGTGTTTTTGCATCACTGATGCTTTGCAGTGGAGTTCCAGACTTCAGTTGTAGCTGATCCACAGAACTATAACACTGCAGAAATGGTGTTGACTTGGAAGTGCCTTTAATCTTACCCAAGCTGCTCCTTTGGTCTTCCCCTCTCATTATGTGGTGACTGTATTAATAGCTCTTGGCCTTCTGACACAATGTGCTCATCCATGGATGGCAAATCTTTTAGATATTGGCAGCAAATTTAGCTTAAAAAGCACCCCAACTCTCTCATTACTGATGGTGCCAAGACTAATCTCTGTCAATGTCAAGTCTGGTAACAGGGCCAAGGACTTAGCATTGCTTCCCTAATTTGAATTTCAGATCTATTCTCTTCCTTTCAATCCAATCTTGTCTGTTTAGTCCTTTTCCCTTGGTGTTTAACCATATGCTGAGGAATCCAATTCTTTTTATGGCTCTGAATCAAGATGGGGAGACCTATTGTCTCTCTAAATCCTGATGCTAGGTTGGTTAAATTTCTTCTTTTCAAACTGAACCTGATGATGTGAACTTCTCTGCTCTCTATTCCCTGCGGAGAGTGTGCATTTGCTTCTGTGCTGCCAAGGATGTGTGGCTTCTGCTGCTGTACAGTGGTCCTCATGCATGTGCAGGGAACTATATAGAATTCCAGGAAAATGAGTCTTTGGGTAATACACACTTCTGAACTCCTTTTATTGTAGATAAGTGATTTTCTTCTTTTTGCACTGTGCTACAGATTTTTTACTGTTATTTCCTGCCTATCTTGCAATAATTATATGAAAATGAATCAGTAAATGTTTACAAACTACTCTAGACATAAAACTGCTAGATAAGTACTAAGTATTATTTTAATTAGAATTAATAGCAATAATAGAACTAGATTGAGAGCCTTTCCAAGACTGTAATACTGGTTTTCAGAGAGAGACCTTAAACTGACCTGATTATTTAGCAAGTTACAGCTACATAGTGTAGATAATTAAAAATAAATTACTATCAGGGTTCTAAAAGTAATTGAAAATCATGTTAATAAATTTAGATGGGAGAGAAAAAAGAGCCCAAGGCAAAAAACAAGCCAGCTCATCTAGCCATCCCAGGGGTTTCTGAACAAGTGCAAAGGATTGAAGCCTACAGGATATAGAACAAACCTATAAATCTCTGGACACCACTGGCAATTATTAGTGCTTGCCTAAAGACCTGACCTCTTAAGAAGTGGAGCAGAATCAACATGGCTGAGTGTGTCTTGCAGGGAGGTAGATGTAACCATCCCTTGAGGCAAAACAGAGCACAGAATATGATGACAATGGTGTGCAGGTAGATCAGGTCATGCTCTGTTTGGATTAAGTGCTGTTGGAAGCTGAACAGGGCCTTGTCTGTCTTATTTATCACAGAATCAAAAACACTCCAGTGGCTGACTGCATCAACTTCCCCATGCAATATGCACAGCCAGTGGCTCTCCAGCTCCAGATAGGACCTTCCCTCTAGAAACTGCATTTTAAATCTGCTTGGGCTTAAAATAGACACAGCTGACAAAGTACATACAGACAAATGGATAGTGCAGACAGACCCAGAGGGCTGTGACCAGGAGCATGCACTCCTGCTGGAGGCCAGACACTAGCAGTGTGTCCAAGGGATTAGTGCAGGGCCAAGTGCTGCTCAACATCTTCATTAAGGACCAGATGATGGGAGAGAGTGCACCCTCAGCAAGTTCACAGATGCTACAAAACTTGGAGAAGTGGCTGACACAGCAGAGGTTCATGCTTCCGTCCAGAGGCGCCTTGACAGGCCGGAGAAATGGGCGGACAGGAACCTCATGGAGTTCAACAAGGGAAAATGTCAAGGCAATTGAACAAGAAGAAATACTCCCAATGACAGGCCGGAGAAATGGGCGGACAGGAACCTCATGGAGTTCAACAAGGGAAAATGCAAGGCAATTGAACAATAAGAAATATTCCCAGGCACCAGTACACACTGGTGACCAGCTGACTGGCAGGCAGCTCTGCAGAAAAGGACTTTGGGGCCTCAGTGGATGGTAAGACAACTGTGAGCTGTCATGTGCCCTCACAGCAAAGAAAGCCAACAGCCTCCTTGCATGAGCAAAAACATTGCCAGAAGGTCAAGGGAGGTGACCTCTGCCCCACTGCACAGCCCTGGTGAGGCCACATCTGGAGTACTGTGTCCCGTGCTGGGCTCCTCAGTAGAAGAGAGACATGGACATGCTGGAGAGACTCCATGAGGAGACTATGAAGATGGTTAAGCAGCTGGAGAATTTTGAGACAAGGAGAGCCTGACAGAGCTGGTACTGTTAATCCTCTGGAGAAGAGAAGGCTGAGGAGAGTCTTATCCAAGTGGATAAATGCTTGATGGGGAGAGTAAAGAAGATGGAGCCAGGCTTTTTGGGGTTTTTTTTGAGCAAGGGGACAGAGGTTGTGACAGTGCAACACCTTTCCCAAGACGTGCTCTACACTCACTGTTAGGTAAAGGAGCAGAAGTGCAGTCCCTGAAGAGCTCAGATTCAGCCCACAATTTGCAAGTAAGAGACCAGCAAATTTTCAGGATGAGCATCATGTAGCATTTTGCAATTCAAAAGCCTACTGGTGCTACTGACTGCCCTCAGGGAAATCTCTCATAGTCAGCAGGAACCTTATCATTCAGAAAGAAGAAACACAGAACAATAATAATTCAATTCTATGCACTGTCTTTGGATATTCAGTGGCTTTGTTGGGTCCAATTTCTGTGTTCACATGGTAGAATAGGAAGTAGGAAAGACGATAACTCTATTATCAGCTTAGACACTTTACCTTATAGAGCCAAGCAGTCATTACACGGTCCCTGGATTAAGACCCCAAGAAAAGCATCTATATTTTGTTAAAAGTGAAGCTGGGAAAAAGAAAGAATACTGTAATGAAAAACAAAATTAAAAAAGATTGGAGAAAAAACTTAAAAGAGTCCCCCAAAAAACCAACTGTGTCAAAAAAAAAAATAGAAGCTGACATGATAGGGACATCTGTTACTTTGGACTAGATACTGAGGGAGAAAAATAAAATAAAAAGCATCACTTTCTGATAAGGCAGAGCTGCCTGTACCTCTGTAGATGTGCATCAGCCACTACAGGGATGAGAAAGAGAGCTGCAGTAAGAAGGAGTAAAAGGAGATGTTGCAGATAGCAGTACTCAGATCAGTTACTCACCTACAAGGAGCTTGTGACACTTGTGTACATGTGCAGCCACCAGTGCTGCCATAGATTTTTTTTATTCTCTGATTTTAGTATTTGTGAAAATGGCCCCAGTGGTGAATGAGTTAATATTAACAACAACGGTATGGTTGGACTTTGTCTGCATATACTTTGTTATCCAGCTCTTTTCTAATTCCTGCTAGGTTGCTCTCTCCCTAAGCTTGGCAGCCAAGAGCTGCTGCACTAAACGTGAGTGAAATGAGAGTCTTGACTGTTCATGGTTTAATCAATAATAGATTTAGGAGATGAAGTCGCCCGTGCTCTTCATTTTTGAATCTCAAGCCCCATCTGCTGCTCACTCACTGATTTGGTCTCATCCTGTGAATGCCTCTCTGATGATCTTGTTTACTACAAGTAAAATACTTGCCACTCAAGAGTTCAGTCAAGTACATACTTTTGCAGTCTTACCAATTATGGAAAATATTGGTATTGTCAAAATACAGTCTCTTTTGCATCATAAATGCTGCCTGCTACAACATGAATGTTTATTTTTGAGCATTTTTTCACCTGAAAAAATCTTTTTAGAGAGTGCAATATGAGACAGAGAAGATCTGGATGAGGACATCCTTCCTCCATCTTGTGTTCAACTTCCTGCTGATGAATAAGATGTAAGCTAATCTGTAATACCAGAAAGCACATTTGCATAACAGGCCCACATGCATTTTGTTCACTCTCTTTTGCTACTTCAGGGCCACAGTAGCACATACAGAGCAGGTATGAATATGTAAGGCAACTCTCATGGATTTTCTTAGGAACAGTTGGCAGCAGGCTATTAATATGGATGCTCCAGTGCTGACAATTAGGAATAAGGAAGGACACACACCGGTTGCACTGAGCACCCCATCAGCAGAACATCTGCCTCCCACCTCTCTCCAAGGCCAGCTATAACTGGCCCAGCAGCACCAGTTGCTCTCTGCTGACTGCTCCTCGTGTAAACAAGCCTCAAACCTTCTGCACGCAGAGTATTTCCACACTCACAACAATATCCTAGGAACTGTGCAGGCAAAACTGGGAGCACTCTGTTCCTCGGTACTGCTTCCTGGTGTCCACTGACCTGTGGTTTCTGCTCAAGTGATGCATCGCAGCAGATCCAAATGACAAAATAAACTGCTATGGGCAAGGCGGGAAGATTTGAGGAGTTTGGTCCCAGGAGTTTTACCACAACCTTCCAGTAATGTTTCAGTGTTACTACCTTCAGGACACAGTAGACAGAATCTGCAAAATCTGTTGTGTTGATGATAAACTCTCTCTCCCCCAAAATCAGATCAGTAAACAAAGAAAATTTCCTACCAGACTTGAATTCAGAACATAATTTTGGCTCAGCTGTAATGTAATTGGGTGCAAATCCCTCAAAGTGTGTGAAATTTCACCCTTTTACACCAAGATTAAGTGCTTCTTAGAACAACCAGCTCTTTTCTACCCACTGAAGGCCACTCCCACTGAAATACTGAAAATCTCCCTGGGAAGTGGGGGTGGGTCACCTGCATTCTACAGACTTAGCATGCACTGTCACTTCATGTCACTCATGCCAGGAATGGGTGCATCATTTGATTTCTAACGGCATTCATGTGAGATGACAGACAAAATAGGTTGATTTGTGGCTCACCAATAACCATGGAAAAGCACAGTGTTTCAATCACCAAAGAAAGACACAACACATTTCCATGTGTAGCTATAGAGAACATAGGTAATAGAGTAACTACAGAGTGATATTTTTAAAGCAATTATGCTGGTTCAGCTTCTAATACATAGGGCAATCTATTACCTCTAAAGCTGCCCATTTCAGCTATGTTCATGCTGGAGAAGGTTTGTTTTGCTTAAGCAATATCAGTCCTCTTAAGAGAAAACAACATCTGCCTGTGTACTTGAAAATTTAACTTTGTATCTTAATTGAAATTGATGCACTCACGAGAAGACCTGCTTGTTGCACTTGTGAAGGGAAGTTTTCTGCAGAAATTTTCTGCAGTTTTCCCTCTCTCAATACTGTGTATCACTACTTAGTCATGTCTCTAATTGCAGCATATTGGCATGAATATTGGATGATGATTTGGAGATGCTTAGTACCTCAGGAAAAATAATTGCAGCACGACCTCAGGTTTAACCCATCACCTCATTCTTATGCACAGCAGCTACTCTACTCTGTATTTTTAATAGGGATAACTCCTAATTTCCTGCATCTTATTTATTGGAGACTGCTTTATGAATGAGATTTGGGCATTTTTTTTCCCCAAAGCTAAGTAGATTGCTCTTCCATCTCTTTAAAAACTCATGTCCTCCTTTTAAAGAATTTTAGATTCTACCAAACTTGATTATCTGGGGAAAGTGTTAAGGAAGCTTTGCTCCCATTAACAGGTTTAACTTTCCTGTGACAAGATAGACAATGAATTGACACTCCCTTCTACTGCATCTGAATTTTAGGGTTCCTGCTGGTGTAAGAGAAGAGTGGGAGTCAGGCCCTCAGCTTTGCATTCCCCGGTACCTCTTCTCAGCTTGCAGAATCACAGACACAGCAGCTGCTGGGTGTGTGCAGAATTACACACTATCACTTTTCTTTTGGTTTAACTGTCTTGTCATGTTGTCACTTGACACAGCATGAATGTTCAAAAAGTCAACAGAAGTGCAAAACAGCACAGTACAGCAATGGCACAAGAACAGATGAGTACAGAGCATAAAAAACATAAACAGCCATTTGCCATTGGCTGGTATGTGCCCCCACCACAGAAAAAGGTGAAGTAGAAGTATTTGAACTAAATTTGAATATAATATAAACTTCTAGTATAATTTTCTGTGAGAGGTCTGCCCTTATTTCTTTTATGTTTTCTTTTATGTATTAGATGCATTGTAAATTGAAAGCAAACACAATTTTATTTGTAATGCAAACCTGAAATAGAAGATGTGATTAGAATGAGATGTATTTTGTCATTTGCATCATTTATTTACTAAGAAAAAACATGATCTGGACTGACGATACTTGAATTTTTTTGGCAAAGTGCACAAATATTTACAGATGAAAACAGATTTTGTGTGTGTGTAATGAAATTCTAATATATTATTTTCTAATACTGGAACAATCAAAATATTTCAAAATTTCCAAGCATGTAGTATGCTATATATAATACACATAGCATTCTTCTAATGGTATTTCAAGACTAATTTTAGCTACATTTTATTTTTCAAAGAACGAGGGAAATGCACAAAACGAAACTAAAATATCTCATTTGGGATTAAGCTGAAATAATATCTGTCCATTGAAATGCATTTTCTTCATTATATTTTTGTTTTAGTTGTAGATTAAATCATACTCCATGCACAGCATTATTGGAACAGGCTGGCACATACAGACAGGATGCTTTTAATACATATTGTCAGAGACAAGTGAAATACTGGAGAGAGGAAAGCTGCCTTAGTGCAGACATGCCACTGGGAAGAAGGACTTTGTGTCACTCTTGAAAGCACCTCTTACCTACTAGAAAGCAATGTATACATTCTGTAACTCATCCTTCTGGAGAAAACCATCTGCCACTGCAATCAGCCAAGTTGATGAGAAGAGAAGGAGGTAGACAGAGGATTCTAATAGCAATCCCCATGCTGGCACAAAGGAGAGAGTCAGATTAAATAAGTGATGGGTTCCAGGACCACCAAGATACCTGCCAGTAATTTCACACAAAATGAGAAGGGTCCCCAGATCTCTGAACTCTGTGTCTGGTCCCTAGGAGATAAGGTGGAGGCTGAAGAAGGTGGTAGCAGTGACAAAACAGAGAAAACTTAAAGATGCTATAGTAATTTTAGCCTGCCATGCCCTTGGTAGGTATTAGACATGACAGTAGCAGAAGTCTGCAGCAGAATATTGACCTCCTTCAGACTGCAAGTCCTTATTACAGCATTTCCAGAAAAATATTAGGAAACTCTAATGACTGTTCTACACATGGATATCATTTTGTGACAGGCTAGCTGCAATGTCCACTGCTGCTGTTATGGTAAAGGGAGAAGAAATGAAGGAAATTATCTAAGACCTCATTGTCAGATTTGGCCTGGGTATAAGGATCCAAAAGATTTATGCTGCAGAAAGATGCAGAGCCTAGGATTTGGGTTTTTTTCATGATACTTCCACTTTATTTGCACAATATTCTTCTAGTGTTTTCAAGGAAATAGTTAACCTACAGATATTACTTAAAGGATGTTCCTAAAGCACAGCAGAACAGTACCATGGGTGAATATGTGATTTCCAGACTAATCAGTTCACCTTTCTGTATGGTTAGCTTCCTTCTTATTTGTGGATGCTTTGGCCAGTGCAGGCAGGTAATACATAGACTTTACAGTTCACTGAAGATGAGTGATATATCATTTAAAGTATTCCTTTGCTAGGCAAGAACTACATACAGATTCTGTGCTGTCAGCCCTTAAATCTCCAAGACTACGGCAGCAGTCCCCTTGGATCTAGATGATTGTACACATATTTGTTTGAATGCTCTTCTCTAAATTGTGGAGATCGCACACTGTAGATTTGCAGGCCCTGGAGAATTTGGTGCTGCTCCTCTGACATAACAACTGACCAGGCCCAGAGTTAACACCCATACTACAGTTCTCTATAACCACACTATGCTTTCTTTCTTGCATTTTGTTCTGTTATTTTTTGCTTGCCTTTTTTTTTTCTTTTTTTAGCAGTTGTGGACTCTATTCACCTTAAAATCCTTTTCAAATAAATTGAGAAATAAAGCCATACATTTCTTAAAGAAAAAACAGACAGCCATTTCTGAGTACTGCTTCCAATTATCTTCTCCATTTGCTACTGATAACTTCTCAGAGAGCCAATTCTGGCCAGGGTCTGAATGTCACCTGCTATTTCTCTCTCCTTCTTTCAGCTCCATGCCTGACCTTACATGACATCAGTTTGCCCAAAAGGTGGCACTGCATCTTTGAGCATTTTGTGGACTGGTGCAGAAGAGGTCTTCCGTGTAAATAAACAGAGCTTCTTTGCAGATGTGCTAAATATTTTCCAGTAGCTTTCCAACCATGGATCCTTCCTAAAGTGTGTCCTTAAAGTTTTTAATAATTTAAATCTTAGATAAAAACAAAAGCTTGTCCTTGCGTTTTCTGACTTCTAATTTTAATGCTGTGGCTAAAAGCAAGCAGTCCAGCTGAGCACACCAGGGTAAGAAATAGCTCCTCTTTGTGAGGCCGTTTCAGGAGAGTTGTGATTCTGATCTTCCAGAAAAGCCCAACAGCTTCCACTGGTACAGGGAAATTGTCATCCTTTTTGATCACTTGCTCCCTCCATCTCAAAATTTTTGTCATGCAAAAAGTATAGTTTTAATATAAACAGTAAAAGCTCTTAATTAAGACCTCTTTCTCCTCAATGAGCAGGCACAAGTGATAGCCATGTCGGATTGTCTTAGAAGTATACAGTTTGGTAAAGGAAATATGAAACTGTTCTTTCCACAACACTCCCCACAAAACAACTGGATTCATATCATGATGGTATGTCCCAAATTAGCTCCTCTGCTGGGCAGCAGTTTCTTTCTCACCATTGTCTGGTACCACACAGATGTTAGGACCACCACTAATCCATTTACCTGATTTTTGCCAGGTTTCTCACAAATACTTTTTTGAGCCCTCCTTCCTTGCCTCTTGTGTTTCTGGGTCTTGCTGAGCCCTGGCTCAAGGCACCTGTTTTCTGATTCTCAAAGCTGCTGCAGAGATGCCAGACTCCCATTCTTACTGCCTTCTCCTCTCAAGTCTATCTCTACTCACTTTTTTATCTTTGTCTATGGAAATCCAGCTACTTGCCCCTTTTCTATCTTCTGGTGAGTTTGACTTCTTTTTTTCCTGGATTCCAACTCCCCTCCTTCATTTCCTTTCTTTGGGAAATCAGACTTCAGCTTTCATGTTGACAGTCAGCCTGTCTCTAGTCTTTCACTCCTGGAATTAAAATTCCTGGACTGCTGCCAGCTTTCAACTTTCCTGTTGATTGTTAAGAGTTGCTCACTATTCAGCCTTTTCATACCATTTCACTTCCTCTTTTTCTTCCCTGTAATCTAGTCTTTCCTGTGTTTTACAAGCCCTCTGGTGAGTTTCAGTGTCCTAGCACACCCCAACCTGTCTTCCTCTCCCAAACAGCATTCTACCCTGCTTCCCCTGATTATTTTCCATTGATTTACATCAGCCTGTAATCAGTAGACATCCTTCAATTTTTTTCTTCTCTTTTCTGGTCTTGCTTCTATAGTTGTGTTGCCCTGGTTTACACTCAGAGCCCAGTAGAGCAAGGAACTCCATGAAGGGCCAGTTTAGTTGCAGGAAGCTGGCTCTGCAATTGGGAAGGAAAAGGAGCACCCAAAAAGCTTGAAGAAGCTCTGTTTTGGTGTTTGAGGTTGATCAATGCCACAAAGCCTTAATGAGAATTTACCATCAAACTTTTGCCTAACTTTTAAAAACTGCACACCATTATATATAGTGCTGGTGGGTAAGATGTACTTCAACTGCAATTATGAGCTTTAGTACAGATGTTGTAGCTATCCATGGCTTTGTGAATGTTTTATAATGATCTCATGCTCCTTTCAGAGTGGCCAAACGAATAATGCAAAGTGCCACAATGATGAGAACTGACTAACTACTTACATAGATGTGGGGCTATCCATGGGGTAATTAGCAGGCATTAACAATAGAAACTTAATTCTTAAGAATCTGCCAGAAAGTCTTTTTTCAAATTTTTTTTTCTCATTAATCCAATCATCTTCATGTTTAATTCACTTGTTCTCCAGTGAGAGCTAACAGTACTGCATAAAAATATCTTTTGCAGTAAAATGCATCTTTAACAACTTGGATTGGATACAAAACCAGATTCCCACCAGAAATGATTTTTTATCTCCAAGCATATTGCAGCCAGTTTCCTTCCTAATTAATACCATATCCACCCCCAAATTCCATTTCGGTTCCCAAATGAAAATTGATGAGGCAGTCAACCGCAAATAAGCACAATGTACCACCAATAGTTCAGTCAGCACCATTTCCAGTGTAGCATGGTGCTAAAGCACAACCAGCTTTTATGGTTTCATGTCCCTTGGACTTTCCCTGCATCTACCATGCCTCTATGATAGCTTCAAGTTATACTTACAGAGGTTTTTTTTAACATGAAGTTTGATCAAACGGACACGATCATTTCTGTGTGACAATGAAACAGGATGGGTGAAGTTCCTCTTTTCTGAGGAGCAAATGCAGGGCCTGAGTGGCAGCACTCTTGAATGGGAGACAACAGGCTTTGGAGCAAAGTAGGGGTGCATGGACCGTAAGGTCCACTGAACAGTTTGCAGTACCATTCCCTTGGCACGGTATGCAACTGCAAGGCAACAAAACTGCAAACAGCCCTGCAGAAGAGGAGTTAAAATTACTTTTCTCAAGGTGAACGGTGTCCCTTATTAGTTGTGGTATGGATTTATCTCACCCCAGTGCTCCCAGTCAGTGCAATCAACGCTGACGATGGTGCCAGTGTTTTTAATGTGTTCAGCTTCCTTGAGAACAAAATAATGGCTTGTTCTTGCTGGCCTCCTTGTCAGAATGTTCTTGGGAACTGACATCAGGGAATGAAGTGAAAATCAATGGCTAAATGTGATGGCTATGATCTTCCAAAATATATACAAAGCTTAAATGCCAACAATGCAATCATTCTCCTTCCTCAGCAAAACCTATGTGAAATTCCCTACTGCCTTCCAGAAAAGCCAGTGCGTTTAGCAAAAGAACTCAGACCACCAAAGTCTTTGAGTTTTGAATAAGACGACACTCCACATTCATACAAATGAAAAAGTTTCTGGTTTAGAGAGCCCCATGTTTGCTCACCTTGCCTCTGTACAGAAAATCAAGGAGAAAATCCTGAAGGGTTTGTTTTGCAGTTCAGAGGATATTTACAAAAGAAATAATTTTATTTTGAAGTTCCAAAGCACTGAGAAGAAAGTGGCAAAGCTAGGTATTGGCAATAGCCTTTTAAAATAGTTGTAACAGCTATAGACATGTTTTTTTCTGCTGGGGCTTATCCATGAAGCACAGCTGTTGGTTGTTTAAAAAAAAAAAAAAAAGAAAAAGTAATCTTTTCATGTGGATAAAAATGCTCTAGCTCTAATGTTTCTAAATCTATTTACCTAGGTCTAGTAAAGGTTATTTTAAAGGGCAAGTTTTTTCTTTAGGAATTTCTCAGTAAATAGCATATTATGCATACCTCACTGGAGGTATTCTCAAAGCTGCTGCAAAAACTACTTTGAGGTAATGCTCCAGAAATTGGAGGAGTCCCAGCCAGGGGTACTACAAAACTGCCTTAAACATTAACTCTTGCTGTAGCCAAACAGATTAATGGAATAACCAAACAGATTAATAACAGTAACAGGGGCAATTAGTGTGATAGAGCTAGAAGACCCCATACTCCCTACAGACCTCCTTTTTCTATACCCAAATGATAACAACTCCCTTGAAAAAGGGCAGTCAGTTAATTTGTTGTAACAATTTGATATTATAACTACTACTACAACTATGCCTGCTTCTGTTACAACTACTGCTGCTACTGTTGCTACACCACAAATAAATGTGGTGCTTGTAATGGATACGACCTAAAATTCTCTGGATTTACGGGCATGCACAGCACATGGCAGGTTTTATCCTCCTCAGCAGCCTTGATCCTGACCCAGAGGAAAGAGAGTACCAGTACCCTCTATCCCCTTCCAGCCCTTTGCACAGTTCAGACTCTCCACAGAGCAGGAAGCTAATGCCAGTAGTGATATTTCTTTCTCATCATTAATATTACTAATGCCATCTGTCAGAGGGCACTGCCCAGGGACACCATCCAAACCAGGGTAACAATGTGCTGAACAAGCATGTAGTAGCAGATGTATTATCACCCTGAAGGAAATAAAACTCCAGAAATATGAATTAGCTGTCTTTTTCATAGGGCTGGGAAGTTAGACTGAATGCCTTGCTCTACAGAAAGCCTTGAGCCACATTCTTTCCAGATTCTTCCCTAATATATAGCTAAAATTGAAATTCAGCTAACCATTTACAGCAGGTGGCTGCTATACATGGAAGAAAACCATCATCAACTTTAGCAAGAGCTGGATACAACCCATGGATTGTGAAAGAGCAAACTCATTTAATTACATTTTCTCTTCATTTTCATTCAAATGGAAAACAACTTTCATAAAGTTTGCAAGGCTGCTCAGGCCATCTGCCATTCGTGTAATGATGTCTGGTCCTGTAGTGTTTCTACTGATTGACTATTCCTCTTTTAGTGATGAAGTTTCCAACTAATAAGAATTTACCCTACAGACTGTTCACTCTAGTTAAAAAAAAAATCAGTTTAATAGGTATATCAACCACTACATAAAGATGTACTGCTTCTGTGTGTTATCTTTCAGTCAATTATATTTGCAGTCCCCCAGTTTTCTAGAAATCAGCATTCATTCTTTTCCCTGCATTTCTATTTTTGTTCATTCTGGTTTACAGAAGCAAAACTTTGCCTGATGGAAAACCACTGTTTTCCAGATACTATGGGGACATGTCCTATTTTCATGGAACGGAGGAATTTCCAGCCCCTCATACATTGTGAGTAGGTGAGTCATGCCACAGCTACAGGCTCTCAATATATTTTCCCTGGGGAGCAAATAAACTGTTCAGACCATTACAGTTGCTGGAGTTTATCCTCTAGGGACAAGCCAAATCTTGCCTTCAGCAGAAGTTAATTTCATTCGAGTTTCAACGTATGGATCACAGACTTAAACTGGAGAGTCCTGGAGGCCAGGAGTCACAGTTTCTCCATCTCTCCAGTTCATTGTATTCAGGCTCCACTAACACCTACAGCTTCACAATTTATTCCACTGTGTATAAAAAATTAACAGCACTGACAAAATAAAACTTGGCTGTATGTTTTCCTTGCCTATAGAGTTTTTTGGCTGCTAAAAAAAATAAATGTTGTAGCTTGGGAAAGCTAAATTCTCCATGTTATTGCCACCACACTGTCTAGACTGTCTGAAAAGAAATTGTTTTGGAATGGCCTCATATTGTTTTTAACACTGACTATTTGTTTCAGTGACTACTTTGTTGGTAGATTTTGCCAGTGTTATGTTTGTTTCAGATTTGGGGGATTTCTTGAGGGGTGAAAAAATACTGAGGGCTTCCTT
The DNA here is from genome assembly GCF_014805655.1 of Passer montanus. Lineage (NCBI taxonomy): Eukaryota > Metazoa > Chordata > Aves > Passeriformes > Passeridae > Passer > Passer montanus. The sequence goes on along the minus strand of NW_024368374.1, from coordinate 4,751,132 downwards.
TCTGGAAGAATTGTTTTATAAATATTAGTCTTCTCTGTTCAGTAAAACCCAGAGTATGAAAGAGTTTTGAATAGCTTCTCCCTAAACAAAATATTACACCAGCTCTAAGCAGCAACATCAGGAATGAAAAGTGATTATTTAATATTCAGGGCTTGACCTTGCTAGTCCTCCATATGCACAAGTCAATGTGAATTCCATGCATGGAGGCTTTAAAGAATCAGGTTTGGAGTTTGTAGAGCACAAAAAAGCCAGTGTTCATTTTTGAAATGTCACTGCACATCTAGTCATCAACACAGTAATACAGCACTGCTTAGGCCATTGTGTTTCTCTTGACTTAGTGCTAAATGTCATGTTTTTCCTGAAGAGCAACTACTCTCTGATGTGTGTGAAGTTTGGCATTCATTCTGCAAGGGGCAAAGTTCTCTGAGCTTCTAAGCATCTGCTCAAGCCCATGTGCTCCTGCAGCAGGCTTCAGAAAAGGCATCCTTTTATTGCCAATTGTACCATACTAGAGAGGAAGATGGGATCATGGAGATCCACAGCAACCCACATTTCCTCCTTGGGGTATGCATGTGCACTGCATTTGTACATAAAGTTTATGCTATTTAACACCAGATTAATCCAGATAGTATCCTGCTCTACACAAGGACTGCAGTTTTAAACTGAAGCTGGCATTCTGTTTGCTGGCTTCACAAGTTTAAAACTGTGCTTGTTTTATTTGCCCTGAGGATATGCCACTGTAACTGGTGATTACAGTTACCTCCACTTTTTTTTACTCTCTCCTGTCCTTATGTTCTTCTACTGAAGGCACTTGACAGAAGCACAGCAGTTTGAGAACAGCATATGCAGGTCCCAGTCTTCACCACAATCTTCTCAACACTTCTTCAAAAGGCCCAAATAACATGCAACACATTTTCCAAGGCACCTAAAAATCTGTTTTTGCATGTGATCTGCACTTCTATGATCTCTCCTAGCTGAGCGCAACCACATTTATTTGACATCATGATCTGAAGAGAAGGAAAACATCTCTTCCATCCCATAGCAGTGGCAAGAGGACTGGCACCTCCACAGAAGTCAGATGTGCAACATAAATTCCTAGGGACAATTTTACCTTAACAGCTTCAGACTGTAACCCAGGAAAACATCCTAAGCTGTTCTGCGACCAAAACCATTCTGCCCTTCACTGCTTAAAACAAGGACATTTGGGAAAAATAACATTCCACTAAGTCAGGAGGAGTGAGCACAGAGTCATAGAAAAAAAATTGATTGTGCAGGATATTTAGAAGCTGGCTTAGTCTGTCCAATAACATTCCACTAAGTCAGGAGGAGTGAGCACAGAGTCATAGAAAAAATTGATTGTGAAGGATATTTACAAGCTGGCTTAGTCTGTCTGTGTAGCCTAAGGAAGGGTCATTTATCCCTCCTCCTTGTCTAATTCCTACTGGTCCTCCTTGATAGAGGCTGCCATATCTCCACAGGCAATCTGTGCAAGTGCTTCCCTATGCATAGATTTAGGAGATTTTCCTGTTATTCTTGTTTGTGCTATCCATTATGGGAAGAAGGAACAGATTATTTTCTTCTCTTTAAAAATGTCTGTGGTCTGTTGTCATGTCCTCAGTCAGTTTTTAAGTTAAACAATCTCAAGTCCTTTAATCTTTCCCATGAGGCCATACTTTCAATAACACTTTCCTCTAGACTGTCTCTGGTTTCTCTTTTTGATACCCAGAACCGAACAGACAGCTTCAGGTGAGTTCTTACAAAAAGTGGAACAAAACAGTATGCCTTGGAAGCTGTTCCTCTGCATGTAAAACTGGATCTGGCTCCCATTTTTGAAAGGAAACTATATTTCAGTTTATAATGCGCAGCAGTATGCATGTCCATTAGCATTTGACTTGTTACAAGAATACTTCTGAAGTGGTTGACTTTATCCCCAGATATGTTTTATTTTCTATTACAGAGCAGTCTTGAGGTGCATGACCTGCTTCCTTTTGGGATGAAACCAAACCAGAAGGTGCTCCTCAAGAATGCAGTTATTGAGCATTTTCTGCTAATGGGTAGTCAAGTGTAGGATGGAGAGTCATGTAGATTTTTAATGAGAAAATTATATGAGAAAGTGTTCATATAAAAATATGTTGAATTAACTGCTTCAGCTGTAAGATGTTGGTATAGACAGAAGCTAAATTGGTATGATGCAGTCTGGTTGTGATGAATCCCAGTGGAACTACTATTTATCTTCCTGTTACCCTTCAGGTCCTTATACATAGTGCAGTCATTTATTCGTTCTGGATTTTTTACAGGAACTGATGTTGACTGATCTTTTTTTCCTGTTTAAGAAGAATAACTACTAATTGTCTTTTTTCCCTGTCTTCTGATACCTTGCTTGACCTCTATGATTCTCAAAGGCTTCATTTTGCTCTACCACATAAAACAGACTGAGGAACACACTCTGGTCCTGAGGCCAAATGGGCAGTACAATTCATCTCCACATGGCAAACCTTTCCTCCCGCTTGTCACAAAGGCATGCACACATTCAAGCTGTCCCTCACCCCATGTGGGTCCAGAAAATGTCTGGGAAAATAGTAGAACAAAAAGACAAAAATATGCCAAAGAGATTTTAGCAACAGACAGTTTGGGTGGTCCTAGGACAGCATGTTACCCTATAACCTGTTTCTGCTCTATTTGTCATTGCAGGGGTAGCCAGAACATGATCACTAAACCATTTGAGATCTCCTAACCCAGTTTCATTGTCATGACAATGGCAATGATGCTCAGCTCAGTGCTTATGACACAAAGTCCTTTTATGCCCCTAAGAACTGCAGTAACAGCATGGGGAATGGGAGAAGCCTTTTTAACCCTGTAGAGAGAGAAAATTGCCTGTATGTGACAATTTAGTTTAAGAATCTAACTTATTCCTTGCTCTGCACCTACCCCATAATGAATGTTTCCTTTCTTTTCATTATATCTAATTTTCTTTCCTTTAGTTGCTTACTTACTTGCCCTCATTTTCAAATGACCTTGTTATTGTGATTCTGTAATGTTCTCTGCTTCCCATTTCAACCCAGGGCTTCTTTTTAGTTGTCATATAGTTACATTATGCAAGAATCATTATTTGGTCCTGTCTTAAAGAAAGAACCCTTAGCTGCTACATAATGCATGTACAGATTCAATGCATTTCTAATGCTGAGAATTTCTCTTCTTTCCCATTGTTCATACAACCAGAAATATTCTGTGGAAAAACTAAAAATAAATCTTCACCCAGTAGAATATGGTTTGTAATGTCTCTTGATATGTGCATTATCTCAGATTTAGCTCAGCTTATTTTGTATGGGAGATGGAGTGAGATTCAGCTCTAATTTAATATCTCTGAGATTGATCTGAGCTGTTTGCAGTCTCAGTCACACGTAATAAGGTGAAGGTACAATGTCTGGCTGTCTGACTGGACATTTATGCTGTGCTTATCACAGTAACGTATCTAAGCTGCTTTAGAAAAAAAAAGGAACTCTGAAAAGGCAGCAAAAATTAATAATGACCTTCCAATATCATTAACCTAACCTGATTCCTTTGTGCTTGACACCATTCATTTTCATTTCTTTAATGGTGTGCCTCCCCATTCTGCAATCCTGAAAATGGCTGCAGTAAGCTCTTTTCCAAGGCTGAGTGGGAAGATGTGCCAGATGCCCTCTGAAAGAGTCATGCCCCCTGATGGAGACTGAAGCTTGAGGGGTTGTAAGGCTCATGTGGCTGCACTATACGATTTGGGGCTAGGAGGGAAAACACCACAGGAGGCATTGCTAACAGAAGCAGGAGGGAGAGATGGATGGAACCCACAACTTCCGAGCTAAATCTCTCTCTTGGAAGTTCTTATCAAAGATAATTCAAAATGAGGAACTTCTGAAATATCTAGGCTACACAATACAGCCCAATGCTGTGGTCTCTGAATTAGCTCCAGAGGAGTTAATATAATTACATTCCCCTGTCAGTCAGCCCAAGCTCCTTATTCTTCTTCAGAGGCAGATCTAATTACTCTGGGCCCAGCACCAGCCTAATGCAGCCACAGCTCTGCTGGGACTGAGCCAGGACGTGTGCTGATGCTGCGCTGGACTGGTCACTCTGAGCAAGTCTGCTCAGTGGTGGCTCAAAATTGTCCTCCCAAACCCTTCTGACACATTTCAGGTGTGTCTTATAGCCAGTCTGTCAAAGTAGACCCCAAACGCAAATGAACTGTATGGCTGGGTTGAGGAAGCCATAACCAGGGAATATGTGGTTTCTCCTTCATATCCTTGCTGCAGAGCAAGGAACAGCATCAGGTGTCAGACTACACATGACATATAGCCACAGAGCCATAGAATTGTGTGGGTTGGAAGGGACCCCCTCTGCAATGAGCAGAGACATTCTCAACTAAACCAGGTTGCTCAGACCCTCATCCAACCTGAGCCTGAGGGAGTTTCAGAGGAAAAAAAGCAGCCCAAAGAGACTGAAAAATAATTTCCTACATTATTAACAGAGGTATCCTAATCTAGCTTTTACTTAAATACTGCTTTTTCTTGCTGCAAACTAGCATGAGACAAACATTGTAAGTGAGGCAAACAGAACGCCGGCTTCATTTTTAGGACGTCTCCCAGAATAATCTTCTGTATTGAGAGAAGGACAGTAATTTTTTTTTCTGTGAGTTATTTTGAAATTCAAGCTTTTTACCTCTGCTTCTTTTCATTATAACTTAATCAGTACATGAAAAACTGTTTGGATTCCCAGACTCACATTCTGAAACTTTTATTTCTAATGAAGAAGGCCACTGGGCCTATCAGCACTATTTGTGATTATAAGCTGATGTGACACTAATGCTGCCTCATTTAAGTGAGGCACTGTGGGCCATTTTCAGTATCATCAGACCCCACAGGCTAACGCAGTGAACACAGTAGACATTTTTCATGACTTGAAGCAGCCTCTGGATCAGGCTGATAAATGACACACAATACCCTGACTTATAGTGACTTATTTTTCCATCAGTGGCATAAGAGGTTGGACCCTGGCAGCTGTGGGCTGGAGGCAGCCGGAATTGCTCACCCTGTTTTTGTTGACCCTCACAGTGTGAGACAGAATAAACACTAATTAAACTTTGCACTATACCATGGCTGTACCAGCAACACTCTTTTAGAGAGCTGCCTACCCAGCAAGACCAGCCTGGATATCCAATTGCTTGCATGCTCAGCAGTATCAGAAATATCACCAGGGACACTGGTGCTGCCTTTCAGCAGTAGAGTTTGGATCTATTACACCTCTATTTCACCAGGAGCCTCAAAGAAATCAAGACGATCAAGGGTGAAGAAAGCATTCCGGCATGAAAGCCTAAGAAACTAATTTGTCCTGAACTAGTTCTAAATTCTAGATTAAGTATCTCAACCCTTCCTTAGATTCTGTTCAGGCTCATTTTTTAAAGCATGGTAAAAATCTGAAGGCAGCCTCATGATGTCTTCAGGACACAGCCTGTTTGTTCATTTCTATTTGTGCAAAGTTTGGCACAACAGGACTCTTACTCCAAGACTTTGAGGCACCTGGGAGTGCAGAAGACATACAGCAGTTAAGAGATGGAGTGTCTGAAGCCAGGGGATACTTAGCCACGGAAACCAATCCACAGTTCTTCACTCTCCATCAAATTTGGTAAGTCATGCTGAACTCAGTGGAAAGTCCTCTTGGGGAATCTTGACTCATTTGAGTGACTGTGGTGTTCTCCATCAAGCCATGACATGTTTATGGGCTAAATGAACTTCACTGCAGCAGTCGTGCTGCATTTTCCATTCCATAAAACACACTGTGCAATTTACTGTTCTCTCTTCTCCTTTCCAATTTTTCTAATCTAGAAGAACAGTAAGCACATATATTGCTTTTATGAGGGAAAGTTCTGAGAACCTGGCGACTTGCCTCGCCTCCTCATTTCTTTGTCTTGGACAACAGGCAGGATATTTTGTTGCAGCAAAAGATTGAGTAGAATTCTGTCCCTCTAAAATCAGCTGCAGAAGAGTACAGGACAGAGCCAGCATGTTGAGGTCTTTGGGAGAGACAGGATAATAAATCACCTCATTACTTCTTGTTTCTCATTACAGCCAGTATCAGGAGGAATGTGTCTAATCTAACTGTGTGGCACTGCTTTGGCATGGATGAGAGAAGGGTAAATAAGGTTTAGAGCCCATTCTGTCAGCTCTACTCTCAATATCTCCCACCTAGAACAGATTCTGACATTCTTGTGGCCCTGGGGTGAGAGTGTGCATTCTGGATGAATTTCAAAGGAGTAAAGAATAGAAATCGTGCCTCACAATTTGGGGGTTGGCCCCTGTACGTGTGACAAAAGACACCCCGGGACTACCTAACTAGGCACAAAATTATTTTGCATATCTGCTAGAGCTCTGCATCTTTTGGTCGTTTATCTAATACCAGTTTATCTATTCTCCCCCTTGACACAGGAGGCTGTGAAGTGAATGATTATTTTTGATTTACGTGTGCGTCTCCATCCTCAGGTCTCCCAGACAAGCCCTTCTAACTCTCAACCACATTCTAGTGCTCCTTTCAGTGTGGTTCCTGCACTCAATGTAAACAGACAAGAGCATACTAAGGGACCTTTCCTTGGTGCATCCATACAGGGAGAAGGTCTGAAAGAGTCCAAGTGCTTATGGGCAGAGTGGTCAGAATACCTGGGAAGGACTTATGTTTACCTGCTTGTTTTCAGTATGTGGTAGAATCAGGGATTTCCTTCTCACACAGGTGAACTATTCCTTGAGTAGACACATTGGAACTGTTTGCATCAACATTTTCATTTCTTTATAAGAAAGGAGTTCTCTGTCTGCCTCTTACTTGAGGACTGGTGGAGCTGTCTGTATTAGACATTCAGGGGAGGATTGGGATTAGATCTGCATGACTGTCACTGAAGGAGAGCCTGTGCAATGCTGCTTTCGAGTCTAATAGCATCAGCCTCTGCATCCTCACTGTCTTGTACCCTATTCTCCAAAGCAGGTAGAGGTGGATATGGTTTGAGAAAGGGATGTGACTTCTGTGCCAATTCACAGTTAATACTACAGAATTTTCCTGTTCTTCAGATGAGGAGATAGACCACTTCCACATTGGTTGAAGATTCAGCAGATGGAAAGTGTTGGTGGAACTGTCACAGTTTCCCTGCAGATATACCCACAGTGGCCTGACCTTCACTGATGTCCAGCATAAAGCCATGAACAATCTTCAGATGAAATAATTGAAGTGCCAGTAATATTGCAGCTGTGACACCATGGAGCCAACTCTCTACTTCACCCCTCCTCTGTTAAATAATTCTGATGACTAAAAAAGGAAAGAAAATATTTCCTGCTTCACGCACTCAAGAAACAGATGTTGCCATTGATGAGCTTAACAAAATTGCAGCAACCAAAGCCTCTGAGTCATCTGGTTCATCCCTTTAGCTCAGAATTAGTTATAAGGATGCCTTCATTAGCTCTTTTGCAGTATAGCAAATATAGCCTCCTGTAAAAGGGAGCAGGTGGAATAAAAAAAAGTATCTGTCCATTAGCACAAAAAAGTAGAAGTCTGCAAGGCAAGGTCATGGTTTTCTGTAAAGCTTGAGAGATGTCTTTCATAATGTAAGTGCTACTGAAACTATCTTGACTGAGTGAGAATCTCTCAATATTTATAGAGGTGTTAATAAATACTGTAAGCTGTTAGAATGCAGACTTGACCTTCTCAGGTACATCTGACTTTTCCTCCTCTTTTTCCTACAGGGAATATTACATCAGTCTGTGGGCTGTGTTGCATAGCTGATTAGATTTTATGGGTCTGTGTTATCAGGGAACAAGGTCAAACATCGTATCTTCGATCATCAAAATGACTCATGAGATGATTTGTCTCAGCCAGCTCTTTCCCAAACAAGGCTGCTCTATAGGGTCCTGTTCAAGGCACTGTGGACATTGTCCATCCTATTTGGCTTGTGGTACAGCAGCTGGGCACCTGAACCTTTTCTTTTTTAGCAGCACAGATATGGACCATGTTTAGACCACTTGCTTTTGTACCAAAGCCAGACTGAGGTGATGGCTGTTAAGACATCATTCACTGTCAGGAGAACAATGAATGACTTAGAGAGGCAGCAGGCAAGGCTGCCAGACCCTCTGCAACCAGCAGAGGTAAGAACTCGGTGGGTGTGAGAAAGGATGTCACAATCTGGCCATTATGCCCACAGTTAGCCACAGGCAGTCCCAGTCTGTAGCTTGCTCCATTGACTACAGATGTAGCCAGAGTGCAATAGCTGGTTACAAGTCAGACTCGGTGACTCCTGACTTTAAGATCTGAATGTCTTTTAGCATGCTTATCCTTCATGTCTGTCATCACAGCATGGCCAGCACCAGGCCCTGAGCCTGACAGCGGTGGCTGTGCAGCCTCAAGCCTGTGGTCAAGATTGATGATGTGCAGACATGATTTGCCAGATGTGGTAGGAGACCACTGCTGGAGGACAGGCTGTGCATCCAGCCTGGCACAAGGTCTGCATCCAGCCTTTTGTGTAACACTCACTGTTGAAACCATAGATCATCCTGGACCCCTCAGCACTATTTCTGGTGTTAAAGTAATGCCCAGATCAAATATCCAAGTCTCTGATGTATCAATTTAATCTGAATGTTTCAGAATTACCTCCTCTTGTTTTTGTTAAATTCAAAAATCTCCAGGTAAAGTTTGTGATATATTAATCTGTTGTACCTCAGCAAACTGAGGGATAACTGCTTTAATGTAGCTTTTGTCCCTGCTTTTTATTCTACCATATTTTCTTAGTCTTCTAAATTATCCCTTTTATCATCAGACACTCTGCTAGCTTTGTAACTTCAAGGAGGCCAAGTTTATAGGTTCTATAACTTTAATCATTCATTTTCTCATTTTCTGAGTTCTGACTAAAGAGTTCCCTTTACATTTACTCAGACTGTTATGAGTTTTAAAAATACTTTTAATAGAAAGAGTTTTCTAAAATCAAACTGAATTATTTCCTGCTGCTTCTGCTGAATTGAAACAGTTGTCTTGTTGAAACATTGTTCTGTTGAATTCCTTAGTTCCAATGTGTGTTATTTGTTTTCATACAAATATGATGTATCTGGTTTATTGCTGTAATAGTGATGTCAGAGAGGTGTAACACTATTACACAGCAGGGAGTAAGGTCTTGTGGATCTGATAGATTTGCATTTGCCATGAGCTTTTAGGGGAGATTTTATTCATGAGATATTCACTGAATTATCCTGGAAATTAGCAGCATGAATTTGTGTGAGGTCCTGGCCATGCTATGGAGAGCTGAGAGGTTTTTCACTTTTATGCTCTGGCTCAGGTGCCCTTTTTTAGTTTCTTCACAAAGCAGCATCTTCCCTCATGATCAGTTTGCACCTCATCCTTGTGATGCGGGAGCTACACTGCGACTTTACACTTGAGACCGAGAAGCTGGGGAAAGAATTAAAAGGGTGTTGCTGAGCACCTTGGGAACTCTTGTTTTACTCAGCTGGGAAGACCTTCTCTCACCAGAGACAAGATATTTCCTAGTCTGTGGTTGGGATATCAGAAGGGACAGAGCAGTGTTCCCACCCTGAAGCACCAGACCCAACATGGTTTTGCTCAGAGAAGTTTTCTTGGACCACACTACTACAGGTGAGTATAAACATTAGCACACTGTGAACACTTCACTGAAATCTATAGCATGATGGCACTTAATTACTACATTAATTAGTTCCATATTCTGAATGGTTATAGTTATGACTAACTGGACTCTACCAAGCAACATAATGCAATGAAGTAGCAAAATTAAATTGCAAAACCATTATTCTATGCTTGACAGAATTTCAGCTTGAGATTACAGTAATATTTCTAGTTTATATTCACTTATATATATGCCTATTATAGTCAGAAAGAGGCAATGTTTGTTTAAGTTATTCCTTTCTGTGAAATGTATTATATTTTGGGCAACAGAAAAGAAAAGAGAATTATTTTTTTTAATATTATCCCCTTACCAGTGTCTAGCTAATAGCTAAGACTGTACTTCCTAAAGAGCAGACCTGTGAAGATATTTGGATGGAAACTGGGGTTGGGTTGCAGCCTTGTATAAACTGGACTTCTGCTTCACATAACACTTCTTACTCTCACAAATTCCTTGTCCCTAGGCATACGTTTCTCCCTCTCTGTAGTCATCCCCTGAGGGACATGAGAAGTATATCCGATATCAGTATTTCATGGGATGGCATGGTGGTGGAAAAACACTTTAGTATTTTCAAAGCAGCTTTCAAGACTGTGTTTACAGAGTCAGGGAATGCTAGTCATTGTACACAGATTAGCAGAATGCTGCACACAGAAGTGAATTTCACTGAGGAATAATTTCAATTATACTATTTTGACACCTAAATATATTTATGAGAAAGGAAAGGGATTAAACTACCAAATATAATCTGGTCATCTCCAGATATTTTGTCTTCCACATACCTGGTTCTACTGTAGCTCTAGGAAAATACAATATTACCTTTTGCCTTCCTTGTATGGAAGTTGGTGTAAACATATCCTGTGTTATATAAACTTTCATGCTGTATCACTGATGACAAAATCTGAGTGCTGTTATTCTGTTGCCATGGCTGCCAAGAGATGGCTAGATTGCAATGAAAAAGGGATTTTATTTACATCTACCCACACAGCATGTTGTTTGGTATCCTGGCCAAGTACACACTGGCAGAAGATGAATTTACTAAGCTGGGATTTTGTGGGTGTACTTGGCAGTGGGGAATAAAGATTGTACTCACCTCTGCATAACCATTTGGTCCTGAATTTGAAGTGGCCTGAGACCTTCCAGGATACAAAATCCCTCTTTCTCTACCCATGCAAGTGATTTGAGACCCAAAGGAGATGAAATTGAGCAGGTCAGCAGCAAGCACAACTCAGTGGGGAGCCAGGCATCGAGTGCAACCATACAGTCTGGGGCTGCACACAAGGTAGCAAGGCAGACAAGGGAGATGCCTTTTAAGAGAGTCTTGGGCCAGGGGCAAGTCCCCTGTGGCCTGGAGTGGAAGTCCTGTTCACAAGGGAGCTCTGCCCCAGGAGCTTTGGTGCAAGTCTGTCTGCACAGGCCCTGCAGGACCGGTCATCCTGTCAAGCTCTATGAAAAGGGACAACTGCATCTTGCAGAGATGCAATTGCTGTAAACTCCTTACTGAATGGAGCTTTTGAGGAAGTTGGAAGGTGTGTTGCCAGGAGACGGGAGCTGAAAGGAGCTCTTCTAGTGCTCTGGTGTCTGGGTTAATGTGCAACATTGTACCTCACTACATGGTCATTGTAAATTTTAATTAATAGTTAGGGCATTTAAATATTTGCAGATGGGTGGTTTTAAATTTTGAATAAATGAATCAATTCAGCTTGAGGCTTGAGCTTAACACAATATTTCCAAGTGCAATTGAAAGCTGGCAGGATATCTTCCATTTTTGATTAGTGATAAATCTAATTGCAAAAGAATGGCTGGTTTTCAGAGACAGGACTCTATTACAAGCCATCTGAGAGTAGGAATCAGGGTAAATGAGCCTGATATAATGATTTATTTACAGCACCTCTAATACTTTTAGCAATTCATTATAATTGTATAGACAGAGACTTCATTATCCCTTCACGTCTCTGTGATCCCTGCAAGGGCTGGGAGCTACAGAGCAAACCCACAGGAAGGGGAGCACACAGAAGGCTTCATCCTGCAAGGCACTGAGCAGACTGCACCCCTCACCAGGCTGAATAGGGAATTTGGTTCATCGCACAATTTCCCTCTGTGAGTTATTCAAGTTGATTGAATGAATGATTGAATTTATTGTGTTTAGTGTCTAATAAAGCAAGCTAGTTAATTTCTGCTGCATAATTAGAATAAATCTCTAATTGAATCAAAGTCAATGCAAGTAAATATTTTTATTAGGTTGTTAATATGTTGCTTGAATGTAATCCTGCACATGTTCATAGCTGTCTTAGTTCAGGGCAAGGAAATGGGTTTAGAAAATACAAATTAATTAAGCTTCTAAGAATTTCTTTATTCCTTTTGGAAAATATTTATTATTCAACTTAAAACAGATGGGTCTCTTCTTTGACTCAAGCCTACATATCTTTTGAGAGAAATATGGCAGGTGGGTTGGGAGGATGGTGGAATATTAGGATATCATACCCTATTTTGCCTTCAAAACTAAGATTACTCTTTCCAAGTCAGAGACTTCCCTGGAGAAACTCAATTTTCCTCTGAAAAACAGTGTAGATGGAACTTTATGACTAACTGTAGTCAGGCCAGTACAATTTGCAGAAAAACTGCCATCCAGGGCAAGCCTTATATAGGTTTCTTTCATAGCTCAACAACAGCAGCAAGGAAAGGCATTAACAGTGCTGGTTTTGTGTTGCTTAAGTGCTGCACTTCTGGAAGGAACATCTGTACCCCATCCTCTGCTTTCTCTATTTCTCTGGGAAATAGTCCATTGAGGACGCATCCTAAACCTGAAAGAAGGTTTGAAACCTGTTCAAAGAGTGGGGTTCCTTTGCATTTTTCAAGACCATTAGTTAGGCTGATGTGTTTTTCAAGAAGCCCATACACAGAGTGACACCACTGATGCCCTGTCTCAGCTGGAGAAGTTGAATGAAGAGTCATATTGGTTCCTTGCTTGTTTCAGGTAGGAACCTGGTTTTTAAGTTGTTGTTAAAGAGATGAAAGTTCTCCAGAGAAGAGAGGAGCAGAACAGCCTGTTTCCTCATCTAGGTATCTGCCAGGCTTAAGCAGGCATACTGACTCTCATGGAAGACTCTGAAATGGGAGTGAATACACTGAAATATTACTTCTACAGGTGTAGCTGATCAGGACAGCACAGAGAGAACATAAAAACACAGGTCATATTCAAGTAATTTTCCTTCAAAAATAAATAAAGACCATCAACAAAACCCCCAGAAAGTTAGCAGTTAAATATTTCAGATGTGAGCCATGCAGTGATGCTTTTTATCCCAGACATTAAAGTCTGGGAACCTGAAAAAGCATTCTGGCATGAGACACCTCACTACATCAGGTGTGTCTTTAAAAATCACAGTCTAAATCATTGCCAAGGACAGATGGGAACAGTTCTGTGCTGTCTTTTGTAACAGCCCATTTCTGTACAGTTCCTATCACAAATGTTTCTTTTCTCCTATCACTCTTATCAACACACAGGTCAAAACAACCTGGATTTTTTTTTGTTGGTGGTGTTTTTTAAGAAAGAACACATTTTAACGATTAACATGGAGAATACTATGTGCACCTGGAAGGACTTAATATACATTAATTCCTGGATGTTGATAGGACAAAATGTTTATATCACTTTAATTTTATATCCACCAGAAATAGAGATTCCAGCTGAAAGTGATGGCCAGAGAGGAGCTAACAGCTCTCTTTCCTTAGGGTCTCTGTGTCTGTACAATTAATTTGTTTCATACCCAGCTGAACCCTTTGCACTGAGATGCTCTTTCTACCTGAGATTATCCAAGGGGATCTCTCATAGGCATGGTCCAGAAAAGAGAAGTAAAAAACTGACTTATTCTTAGGTAATGTGACCTGAATGACAGGTGGGGGAGATGAAAATAATTCTGCTGTGAGATTAAGAGACATGCAGGCAGTCCATTGCTGCTGTCCCTGTCACAAGGCCACATACCCCTAAAAGTGCTGAAGAGCTTGTCCAGGAGAACCATCCAGCAGCATGGGAAAGTTGGCTCAACCACAGACACAACAGCTCTGGTTAAAGCAGCAGAAGGTTGTAAATTTGGCTGGCCTCTGCCAAGAGTGAATGATGGAGTATGAAGGTACTGTTCACAGTGAAAAGCTGGAGCTGCTGAGCCTTCTGTTGGCAGTCAGAGTCCTGGCGCCATGGCCCTGCTCCTGGGATGAGTGAAAGCAGCAGCATTCCCCATGCGCAGGAAGCGCTATCTGTCCCTGCTGGTGTCGGCATTAATTCTGCTGAGAAGGGCACAGAGGACTCATACCCATAGGCTCCCAGAGGTCCTCCTAGCCCCTGGGTCTGTGTGTGTGTGTGTGTGTGTGTGTGTGGTGACTGCACAGCCCATAAGCCTCCCCTCATCACCACTCCAAGCCCAGCTTTATCCTCCAGGCTCCGATTCCTTTAGGTTACCAGCTCTCATGTTGTTGCCAGCAGTCACTTCCCCAGTGAGCTCTGCCACTGGCAGCTGAGCTTGGATCCGTGGCACTGTGTTTCCCTCACAGGTTTGCTGTCATAAAGCTTCATGGTGCTCTAGAGATAGCCCTTGCCTTAGGTCCTGTCACAGAAAGGCTGCACATAGCAATTTGTGAACAATAGGAGTGAATTTGCATCTGATTCAGAAGTAATTTCACATGGCTTTGAAAGGGTTTGTTCTTTTTTTTTAATATATATAATTCCTCTGTTATCTTGCAAAACAGGCTTTGAAAGGGTTTGTTCTTTTTTTTTTTTTTTAATATAATTCCTCTGTTCTCTTGCAAGGGATTTTATTAAATGAAGCATGGAATAGAAGTAAGGAAGAAAACTATAGACTGAGAGATACATTGGAACATTTTAAGCATTTAAGACCACTAAGAGCATGCTTTTATGATAAAACGCTTGTTAGAGACCCCCTTTGTTACCTCCAAAAATGATGGTGCTTTTCAGTGGTAGATGGCAACAGCCTGAAAAACAGCAGCTCAAAGACACAACATGTTGTGACATGCCAGTGCAGTTCTTCACTTTCTGGGGGCTAAGAGCCCAAGGATGGGAAAGAAAGGAAGCATTAAGTATTTTGCCAATTTTTGTTGATGTTAGTAAAGCTGAGGATTCCTTAAATTCAGTTGTTGAGTCCCCATGGACAAGCACAGTAATAGAAGCTTGAGAAGTGCACACCAGATTTATAAATATTCTGTTAGTTTTGAACTATAATTCCTCTGTTATCTTGCAAAGGATTTTATTAAATGAAGCATGGAATAGAAGTAAGGAAGAAAACTATAGACTGAGAGATACATTGGAACATTTTAAGCATTTTAGACCACTAAGAGCATGCTTTTATGATGCAACACTTGTTAGAGACCCCCTTTGTTACCTCCAAAAATGATGGTGCTTTTCAGTGGTAGATGGCAACAGCCTGAAAAACAGCAGCTCAAAGACACAACATGTTGTGACATGCCAGTGCAGTTCTTCACTTTCTGGGGGCTAAGAGCCCAAGGATGGGAAAGAAAGGAAGCATTAAGTATTTTGCCAATTTTTGTTGATGTTAGTAAAGCTGAGGATTCCTTAAATTCAGTTGTTGAGTCCCCATGGACAAGCACAGTAATAGAAGCTTGAGAAGTGCACACCAGATTTATAAATATTCTGTTAGTTTTGAACACTGAGCATAAATAGCAAAGGTGCAAAAAAGAAGAGGAGGATACTGAACTACACCAATAAAATCCTCCAGCTGGGAAAGCCCAAATAATGTGTAGAGTTCTCTTGGAGTCAGAAATGAGTTTATAAAAAGATGCACCAGAAGTATTGAGATAATGAAAGGATGAGCCTTGTTCATTTCATTTTTGCCTTTAAAAAAAAAAAAAAAAAAAAAGAAAAAGACAAGTGGATGAGGGAGGGAAGAAGGACTTGGAGAAAGGGAAAAAGGACACAGGCCAACCTGCATCTGCTATACTGCAAGAGCAGCCTCATTGGACACGAGGAATCACAATGGCTCCATGAGATCCCCACTGGCACCTTTCCCAATCACATGGGCAAGGACCCAGAAACATGCACTCCTCTGTGTCCCCTTCCCTCAAAGCTCCTCTTTCATTGCCTTTTCTCTCCATCTTGCACTCAGCTTTTCAGCCATCTTGAGACTGACTGTGCTGCAGCCAAAAGGCTGAGACATCAGGAGCCATCCACAGCTGGCTGTCCAGACTGGGAAAAATCTGTAGAAAGGAGAGAGGGAGAGAGAGCTGACCAGGCCACACAGTTAACTGGGGAAAGGAGCCAGAAACCAGAGGAATAGCTATTGTGGCTGACCTGCCAGCCCAAGGCATCCATCTGTGACTGACCATCTGCCTTGGATCCTGCAAGCATCAACAAAACACCACATTTTTCTCCAGCTCTGCTATCCTTTCTCTGCTCCTTCCTCTTATGCCTTCCATGCCTGACCACAAACAGGGAATGCAGCATCTCAGAGCAGAACAGAAGTAACCACGGTCTTCCATTTGCCAGGACATCCATACAGCAGTGTCAGAGCTGTGCAGGGCTCCTTCAGCAGCTAATCTCCTTTCCCACAGGAAATTAAAGTGCAGGGCAGCACCAGCTACTTATAATAGCGTCTAGTAAGGCATGTTATCAAGACATGACAGAACATAGGACACAGCTGATGAGACATAACAGAAAAGGCACTCAAAGGAAAGGTAGACTTTACTTTAAAAACAGACAAAGCTGCTCTTTTTGAGCTTTGTATTACTGAATCCTTGCATTTTCAATTGTGCTATATTACTTTGTTTGGAAATAAGGGCAGCATGAACATAAGAATCACTGCTGATGAGAGTTTTGTCTTGAAGAGGAAGATAAAATATTAAATAAAAAGAAGACTGGAAAAACGGAGACAAAGCAGAGCCCATTTAAAGCAAGGTGATACTAAACATTTTCAGCCCAGTGTGTATTTAAAGCTTCTTGTAGAACTTATCAAATACTGCCCACTGAGAAAGACTTTGATGAGCATTTTACCCCTATTTCTTTGTTAGTGAAACTGTTTCTAATGACTACAGCAATGCACATTGCTGCTTAATGCACAAAGCCTGCTGTGTTTGCCTACCAGCTTCCCAAGCTGGTTGCATTAAATTCACAGCTCTGTGCTCTGAATTACTCTCCAGAATGAAAGTCTTCATATATAAAACAAACTCTACTCAGCTCTGACTCACTCGCTTTTCCACAGGAGATAGCATTAATATTAAATTCTATTTCTCCTTGGGAACAGTATCATTTCCATTCTGTTGACAAATATCTCAGCAACACAGGGCTAGAGGAAAAGGAGACAGAAAGTGTGACAGAGAGCTTTGGAAACTGAAGTAAGTGTTTTGCACAGCCTCAGCCATGGCACCACAGTTTCTTTCAGATGACCACCATGATCATTGCTGTTTTGCAATGCATCCGCCTGCTCTGATTCTCCCTATGAAATCCCTGCCCAGCCTTCAAAGTCTGTCTCTACATGGATGCATAGAGATGCTGAGAGCTGGAGTGCACATAAGTAGCATCATGCATCTTAACATCAGGCAGAGAACATGTCCATGCTATGCAAACCAGGCAGCAAACAGTTATCTTCAGGTAGGTAGAAATAACAGATCCAGGAAAATCCTCTGAAATTGTTCTGTGGTTCAAACAAGCCAGTTTCAACTGTGCTAATAAGGCAGAGGCGGAACATTTAATTTAAGTCCTAATGAAATGGAATTACAGTGTCCCACTGACTTTCATCAGGGGGTTGTAGGTTGTGAAGTCTGTTGAAAATTTTGAAAATCTAAAAATCCTATTTTTCAAAGGGATCTCTGAACCCCTGTAACTTTCTGTACCACTTTAGCACAAACATAGTTCCAAGTTAGTAACTGAAAC
Source organism: Passer montanus (assembly GCF_014805655.1). Classification (NCBI taxonomy): domain Eukaryota; kingdom Metazoa; phylum Chordata; class Aves; order Passeriformes; family Passeridae; genus Passer; species Passer montanus. The sequence goes on along the minus strand of NW_024368374.1, from coordinate 4,733,541 downwards.
TGTAACTTTCCAATAAGTACTGTAAGATAATAATAGAACCCAAAATTTAATTCACAATCTGAAACTCTACTGCTGAAAATTAATTGCACTGAGTTAGGAGGAAGACACGTGTAGCATGGCTTATGCATCTCCGTGAATATTTGGAATATGGATGTTGATGAAGAGCCCACAAGCCAAAGATTATTTGTCAGAAGTGTCCTGTGAATTGTACCAGATATTGGATGCATTTGGGATGATCACACTTAATTAATAATTATTGTAGGGAAAAAATACCAAAACACAAAAAGAGGTGATGAAATGTGTCAGCACTGTATCTGCAGTGGGGAGGCTGCTGTTCAGCAAATGGCTAGCGCCCAGAGATGACATCTTTTACAAAAATGTTGTGGTGAGACTGAAGAGTGGGTAGAAAACACTGGTCATTTATTTTCACTCTCCAGAATTAACACAATAATCCTCATCCACTGATGTTCATACAAAAGACAGAACACATCTTGCACTCTATTACTTGGAAAACAAAGCAGCTTTTTGAAGCCAAGTGCAGTTTTACAGACAGTGAATCAGGTAGCTTTTCTAGGAGTTTACTGGTGTGATTTTAGATCTCATCTCCTGTGCTCTCTGCAAGAGGCATCTACCACGCTTCTGGAAATGCCCCAGAATGGACTGTCCCCAAAACTGCTGGACATTTAGGTCTCAATGATTGCTGAGCAAGCTCTTGAAAATCACCCACACTGCACTTAGGGAAGATCTGGATTCCTGTCTGCGGTGTCTGCAAAAAGTATGCTGTCCCCAAAACATATCCCATCTACAATTAGGAGTCAAGATTAATTTTAAGGAAAAGCTTTCTCTGAGCCTAGTGGTGTATTTGTATTCTGTATTTGTATAAAGAAAGGATGGAGGCAATTTCAGCCCCTTTACTAAATATTTGGATTTTAAATAAATATATCAGTGCAAATGTGCACTGTACATGACTGCTTTTTATGGGGTCCTGGAAGTTATTTGCTGTACACAAGGATGTTTGAACAGGATTAAAAATGGGTAGAGCCTATGTAAATTTAATAGAGCTTGAAAAGCTCCTCAGCTCTGTCCCATAACATTGTTTTACCAGCAGACTTCAATATTGGCATTATGTGAAAATCCTCTCTCAAAGGGACAGTTTATGCAAAATCTTTGCTAGGTGTTGCCCTCCAGCTGACAGAGTGATAAGCAGGCACCTCTCCACACCCCAGTACACACACAAAATTACAGAAATTAAATCCCCATGTGCACATCTTCCTAGCTACACCAAAAGGCTTTGCAGTGCTGATTGAAATACTGGGCTGTATCCCACACTGCCTCCCATTCTGAGACAAGCATTTGGCCTCCAGACCCCTATGATTTCACAATAAATTGTTCAGCTTAAAGGCCCGATACACAAAGAGACTTTAAGCAATGTAAGAAAAGAAGTTGGGAAGACCAGATCCCACCCATTTGAGGAAAAAACCTTCGTACAACAGATTTCAAGTATAGTATTGGAAGTGAGTTTATTTTCAGGGAAAAAGAATCATGCTGGTAAAAGCTGGCATACTACAAACACCTCAAGGAGCAAGATTTTTCTCCCTACACAAAAAAGGATGAGGGAATAAAAGAGAAGAAGAGCACACATCCACAAAACTGGCATCTATCTCCTTTTTACTGTATTCTTTCTTAGATTCCTCTCAGTTTATTAGTAATATGGTGGTTTTTAACATTCTTTGCAAGTTTTTAATACCTCCACATAGCTGTTACCCACATGTGTATGTGAGTGCATATATGTATACATACATATCCACAATGTATGTGTAAGAACACATGTATACATTGCTTCAACTTTCTGTCTTATAAAGGCACCACTTTTATTTGTGTCTCTTCCTTATGCCTTCTCTATCTCTTTACTTATATGGATTAAAGTTTTCCACATAACAGATGTGATTTTAACATCTTGAACTGAAGTGTCAATCTACAGCAGCATAATGATTGAATTCAGATCAGTCTGTGGATTTCTCATGGCACAGTGAGGAACAGATATGGGCAAACTGAGTCTGTTTTTGTCTCCATTGCCAGCAAAACCCATTTCTCAGTTACTAAGGCAGAAGATCTGAGGAGTTTTTTCCAAATGTAAAAGCAATTTAATGTTATCTTGACCTTTTCAGAAAAATACTGAGGGTAGAGCAGACTTCAGAAACACTCTGTGTGTGACCTTGTCCCAGCACAAGATTCCCTCTTGCAAAGCTCTTCAAATTGTCATCAGATCCTGTGATTTATCTGTCTAAATGAGATCCTGTGGTTTATCCGAGACTCCCTGTCAAACCCAAAAGCCAAGCAATTTCCATGGTAGGGACTCCCTTGAGGGTCACAGGGGATGCAAAGAGAAGGTGGAGACTCCTGTGCATTGTTGTACTTGTGTATGAGAAGCAGCACAGGACAGCCAACCAAGGCAGAGCCAATTATAAAATCAGCTTAGTTTGACTAGCCTTTGGTGGCACGATGCTGCGTCAGGGTGGAGAAACCATGACCTCTGAGCTGCACCCTGGCCTCCCCTAGAGAAGAAAGGCTTTGCAACGTGCCAGCAGAGCCATGAAGAGGCCCACCCATCGCCAACCCCACCACTTGGGATGGCCCGAGATCCCAAGGCACTCAGAGACAAATGAAGCTGCAATGTTGCTAGTCTCTTTTAGGAAGCAGAAAAGAGGGAATGGGAGCAGGAAAATGTTTATTGTATTTTCCTCCACTTTTTTTTTCTGGTCTTGTGTCAAGCATATCTGGCCAAAGAGAGGGGAAATGTGGTTTCCACAAGACCTAACTTTGAATGGATACAAGCAGTTTCTAAGGAGATCTGCTCTATAATTGTAGAGGAAATTACAAGCTGAATCATCTGTGGTTTGGGGAGAGAAATCAATGATATTTTGTAAGCTGAACCAAACTGTGATGTCTCTTACCAATAAGGAAACTGGAAAGAAATCAATTCCAAGAACTTTCAACAAAAATCCATCTTAATTCAGGTCTGACAGAACAGTTTTGTTCTCCTTCCCTGAAGCAACAGTGTGCACCAGCCCGAAATCCCCAATACCATTGCAGAGACAAGCTTTTCACAGCAGAGACAGACTAATGCACTACACTCCAGGCCTGACAACCCACTTGACACCAAGTCTTGGGAATGCACAAAGGACTGCCCACCTTTCAGGGTTGGCCTGCCAAAAGTGCTGTTGTCTCTCTGGAAGGCAGATCCAAAGCAGAATCCACCAATTGTGATGCATTGCACTACACATTGAGATGGATTTCTGAAGCAGAATTGCATCCACTGGACCCTGTAATGACAGCAGCAAACTAATTCTGCTTATAACCTAAATGGCATCTGACTCTTAAATGAGTGCCCTTCATATGTTGATGCTTTGCACAATTTAACTTTTTTATATAAGACAGGGAAAAAAAGTGAGATCCTGAATATGTACTAGAATTGCCCTTCATTTTATACTTTTACTTTACTGTATATCCCTGTGAAATGCTGAAGCCACTTTAATCATAAGAGATAATAGGGAGACAATATTCTATTTTCTGGTAAGATGAGTGAGACTTTGCTTTTGTGTTTATTCTACATGTTTTTTCTGGTGTTGAGAATTCCACAGTCAAAATTTGCAATGCTTGGTTCTTAATCTTTGGCAGACTTAATCCTGCACATGGTGTAATTTCTAACCCAACTCATCAGGACTCTTTCACAAAACAGAATGACAAAATATGTGTCAGAAAGACTTGATTAGATAAAAAGGTCACTGCTGCTCACTCAAAAGAGAATAACATGAACACAGGCTGAAGCATGGGCTCCTTCGAAACTTCAAAAAACTTTTTTCATAATTTATTCTCTACTTCGCTCAGTTATTTTTCTTGTACCTCTCTCTTTTTCCTTTTTTTCTGCTTCTTGTTTTGTGTATCAGTGTTGACCAAAAAACCTTGATATTAAGCTCAATATTGCTGGTGAGGCTAGTTGCACTCTATGCAGCCACAGGACACACTCAGATACTAGTGAACCAATTCCTGTCTGGAACTTCTAACTTCTGGAACTTTTATTCCTTTCTCATATCATCCTGTCAACCTCATTATGTCAAGGGTTGTGAGCATGGGGTCTGGCTTCCTCAAGCAGTAAAATAGGGCACATATAATGCATCAGGGAAGGGAAGTCAAGGAGGTTCCTGGGGATCCTTTACTGTAATGGGACATGAAAAGAATGCATTATAGTTGTGGCTTTCCCCCTTGGCTTCCCACATGACACAAGCATGATGCCTACCAGCTACCTACCTACAGCCTTTATCTGTGATTTATCGATCCTCTTGTGAACAGTGAAGCCTGTTTCATCCTCACAGGACACAATTGCTAAAGACATTCTGACCTCACCTTGTTCTCTGCTCAGATTATATCAGATGAGCTTTGTAACTTGAAACCCTATACCAAAACTACTTGTTCTATCTTTCAGAAGCCAAACACAAATGCTTCCATAAATGTTTGCCTTGAGGTACCACAGTGCTCTTGAGCCACGTCTACAATAGGATATGACATTTAAATCCCTCAGGATGGTGAAGAGTCCTCCTCTGAGCCTAAACATCAACATGATGCATGCTCTTGCTTCAAGACATGGATGAAAGTGTACCAAATACAAAAACAGAGTCCTGAGGACTCAATTTGTTTGGAGAGAGTCAGAGGGAAGAACTGTCCCTTTCTATTCTATTCCCAAGCTACATGGGGACATAAGGAAGAAGCACTGTAAGTACGTCTGGAAGACAAGTTCTTCTGATGTCTCCATTTCTGCTCACCTGTCTTTTTAAATTTCTTTTCACTGTAACCTTCATTTTGCCCAAATTTACCTGCCAACAAGGTGATGAGACCTAGGCTGTGCTGTTGAATAGTGCCCAAAAATGACAGCAGCTTCTTCCTATGTCCCCTCAATGCCTTTATTACACTGGGTATATGACACTCTGGATATACCTCCCATTCTCTACTGTAATTACTACAGGCCCAAATTACAACCCCCAAATAGCTGGCAGGATCCCATTGTTCAGGATTTTACTCTATTTTTCTGAACAACAGAAGGAAACCCAGTTCTGGATGGGGGGAACGTTCCAAAAGACAAGCGTTTCGTGACTAGAAATGCAAATATCAGCTGAACAAACTCTGTGATTCAACTGATAAAAAAAAAGGTATAAAAAACAGGGGTTTTTTTCCAAGTGAACAGTTTCCCTCTGTAAACATGGAAATTCTATTCAGTCTCAGCAAAATTAAGGAGTTATCAAAAAAATTGTGGGTTTTAATCTTTCTGTGCTTTTGTGAGTTGAAAATGGGGGAAGATAGGAGTTTTAGGGGAAAAATAGTTGAAGTGGTAAACTCTGATCAACAACATTTGATTTATATAAGGAAAGAAAGTTGAGGAAAAAAATTCAAATGAAAAGTTGAATGATGGGTAATAAGTTCTCTGTTCCATCTCTGGCAAAATGTCGGGTCACTTAGTGTTATAAAAAGCTGTATTAATATTTTCTTCAAGATTCTATTAATTAATTTGTTCAGCACTTCTTTCTACTTTCAAATATTCTAGCCAATGAACCTGCTAGAGATATTGCTGAAAGGGTGAATTCACAATTAGCATTGCAGGATAGTAAAAGCAAGTGAATTCCAGATTTGTAAATACATGTTAGAAGCAGAACCTTGGTTCTGTATGTTTTACCTGTGTAGCAGGGTACAAAAATGACCTGTAGGTCCATCCTGAAAGTCTCAAATTTTGAATGTCACCTACCTGAAATGAATGACTTATGAGTTCTATAGTCTATTCTGAATAATAAATATATTCAAGAAAATTACAACTTATTGGAGGACAATTCACAAAGAGAGGATGAGATGAAATTAATCTAATACGAAATTAAAAATGAATTATTCATGCAACGCTACAGGACAATTATATCATCACAAGTAATAACTGTATTGATATCCATGTGGAAGAGGGCCCCCATCTGGTCCTTCTTCCATCCCATCAAAACTGCTTCCATCCCATACCAAACTGCTTTCAGAAATTAATAGCAAATTGTTGTGCAGGATTCTGGATTGATTTCTTGGCTGTAAGGGTCATTCTTTTAAAAATGGATTAATGCATCTCTGACAATCTTCATCGAAAGGCCTCTGTTATCCCTTTTCACATCTGTTGGATGACTAGTTAACATAAAACTGTCTTGCATGAAAATTTGCCTGAGCCTTAATATTGGAGTTAAGAAAAATCTGGGATGATTTATGGTTCACATAATTTACCTTGTTCTTGAACCTCTGCTATACCTGTGGGAAAAAATATCCAGGACTGGACAGAGAAAACATAATCTTATTAAAATTTGCCCAAAGCTGCAATATACATACCATGGAAAGAGAAATTAAAGGAAATTGGATTTCCAGAGACTAGGCTGAGGCTGAATGATTTCATGTCAGGAGTGAAAGAGTTCCCTTTTTGCATCTTCTTGTTTTCCTTTTTGGTCTCTCTTTGTCTTTGTTTCCAGGCAGGGAGGAATGGGACCAATCTCCCTTGCAGCAAGTGACTACCATTCATCTGTGTTTACCAACCAAAACTGATGCACCCTCAACCTGTCTCTGAACACTGATGAAACCTGACTGGCTGCTGCAGGTCTTGGAATAGAGTCCAGCTGCAATTCATTAGTGCAGAAAAATTCTTTGTGTGGAAAAATCAGGAGCTTATACTTAAAAAAGCAGAGCTATTATGGCGTGACACTTTTCTGTTCCGTCTGCATTATTGTAGCAATGTTCTTGTAGACTGTGTTTAAAATGATGTTATAAAAATAAATTCTGATTAGATTTGAATGCTTGATGAAATCAGCATACAATTTATTTTTTCCACAGGGTGTTCAAGAATATTCATAAGAGCTCTTTAATTATTAAATAATTACAAATCACTCATTAAAACATTATTCATTTCACTGCATAATCATGCCAAGTCATATATTTCAAGCCCTAGAATTTTTCCTTTCTTAGTGCCAGACAGATCCAAGCAAAGTTAATTGAATATTTTTAATATTTATGTAGTTAAATGGCTAGTTCACTAAACTGTAATAGAGTCATAAGATGAGGCCCGAATCACAGGGACTGCTCATGAGCGTTTCATGGGCTCAGCAGGCAGTGCACCACTTGGTGAAATGCATAGGATGACACTTTGTTAAATCAGAAAAATACCCTTGCTACCACATTACGTTTGTCCAAGTTCTCCATAAGACCCATGAGGTAACATTTTTACTTTGTTTTCTTTAGCACCCCTATTGCTTTTGACTCAATCAGTCACTTGTCAGCTCCTATTTCAAGGTACTTTCCCTCACTATCCAAGAAGATAAATGGAAAATTAGGTGAGGAAGGCTTGCTTGACTCCTCCAGATGATGACAAAACACCTCATCAGTTAGGAGAGATGAGGACACTAGCAACTACTTAGCATTTCAGCCACCCCATCATCCAGCCTGACCTCAGAGAATGATTACACCAATATCAAGAGGAGCTGCCTTTTTCACCTGAGCATTTTCTGTGAGGCAGATGTCACATTTCCCCTTTTATGAGTAAACTGAGGGTATGAGCAAGCCAAGAGTAAGAGTGGTTCAAGGGGGGCATGAGGATCAGGCTCACCTAGCGTGGGCAGCACACCTTTTCACATCCCAAAGTCCCCTGGGGTGTGGTCCTGCCAGGGAGACCTGCCAAGGAGCAGAGGGCACCACAGAAATGGTCACTCCAGAGACTCCTTGTCCTGAGCACTGGGATAGCTGTGTTCACTCAGGATCATGGACTTTCCCTGTAATTATCTCAAGGACCACCAATCATAACAAGATAAAATTATGTTTTCTACAAAACATTTTCTTTTCCTGTCTGGCTGTTATTCCAGTATTTTAATAAGGTCCACAGGGGTTTGTTCAGGGTCACAAGGGGGGTTGGTGGTAGACCTGGGGACAAAGCTGAGTAAAATCTCATTCTCATTCTTTCTATCCACCAAGGAATGCAGCTTCCCAAATCAAAGTGACAGGATGAGTTCAAAGGCAAAGCAGCAAACTTACCAGTTAATCCAAGCATTATTTCTACAAATTATACTATATTATACTGACAGAGATGAGGCCCACTCCTAGACCTTATTTTTGGCAGAATTGCTTTCTCAGGAGAGTAAAAAGCATTCTGTACCCTTGAGGTAGAGTTATGAAGAGCCTTATTAGTAATTGCATATGGTTTCTTTTTTTCCCATCAGGCAACTGAAGTTTCAATATCTGCAGAAGTAGCCATGGAGAGCCAACAAAATATCTATCTGTTTACAAATGTACAACGCAGTGTGGATACCAGCTTCCTACAGTAAAAGAGTAAAGGATACAATCATGCTGTTCCACAGAAAGACGGGTCAGAAGGGTGGGTGACATTGCAAATATGCAGGTGTAGCAAAACAGAGGTCTGCAACACCTAGAAATCATAGATATATTAGCCAAAATATAATTAATATGCCTGCCTTCATTTTAAATAGGTGCAAGGATAGTGTAACTAACAACAGAATATAAGTATTTTGCCACACTCAAGGCACAACAAGATGACATCTATAAGCATTTTGCATAAGTATGCGAGAAACGTGACTAACAAAGATGGGTGAAGTTGCAAGTATGTGGAATTGAGCTAACAAAAATTGCCAGAAAGAGAGTAAGATAAGCACATAGAACTGCAAATAGTCAAGACAACCTGAATACTACATGCCAAGGATGACTTGCAAAGCAAAAAACACAGTAAGTGATACTGTAAGGAGATGAGTTCCTCCTTACTGAAGGCAGGAAACAGCATAAAACCACCAGGCATTAGCAAATAAAAAAATAAACAGAGACACGCAACATGACAAGCCCAGTTCTGGCTTCTCTCATAAATGAGCTTTTGGTCCTGATCACCAAACCTTGGCAAACAGGGACCACTGAAGACCACAACCATCAGTGCCAGCTGTGAGGCAGCAACCCCCACAGCACAGAGTGCCCACAGCTGGCTCACAGTGCGGCTGCTAAACACACTGGTGAGGTCGAAACAATGGGTTTGATGTTGAAATGATCAGCTGTGAGCACAAAGGCTGTCCTTAAGGAATGGATTTAGTAAAGGTAAAAGTTTAAAACTTCCCTGATCTATCAGCCATCTAAACATCTCCACGATAGCAACCTAATTACCACACCCTATGTGCTCGTTCAGTTGGCATATCTGCAACGCAAGTTTTCTGCAATAGAAGGAATTCCTTTGCAAGATCTCCTAACTGATCCTGAAGAATGTACACATCCTAAGAAAACCCAGGTGCTATAATCGTTATTTTTCAAAATAAAAAGACTTTCCACAGACAGGGGAGAAGAACGAACATATTGGGGGGTTCATAATGTGCATATCTACAGTATCTATATGAGCCATACTACAGGATCTGTAGCCTAATCTGCATTCAGTGGATCACTGTTAAGCTGTTTAAACTGAGGCAATTGCTTCAGTTAAGCTCCTAATGAATATTTGTTCACACCAGAGAAGCCTTATCACAGTCAGCAGTAACTCACAATTTAGCATATCTTGGGCAAGGTCAGCAGAAACAGCAAGACTTGGGCAATGAACCTGAGTCTTGCCCTAGAATGAAAATAGTCTCTTTTTATCATTCACTGACCCTAAAGGCCTTTCTGCAAGTGCTCAGAACTGTACCTTGTTTACAAATGGGCCGCAATGAGGTGCAGGATGGGGTGTGATTAGCTTATGGCTATTTTCACACTGCAGGACAGTATCAGTGTCTGGAAAGAGAAACCACAGCTCAGCTTCCAGCCCTGCAGCCTTTCAGCCAGTCTGCCTCCTTCCAGAGCACAACAGAACCACCTGTACAGTACCTCTGAGTTTCAAAAACAGAGAAAAAAACCTTGAGGTGGAATTTTTCACGGCAGCACCTTTCGCCAGCCAATTACTTTTGGAAATGTGACCCACAGGCAGCCAAGACTCAATTTGATGACTTTCTCACATCCTTTTAATGACTGAAGACCTTCCGTTTTCAGACAATAAATCAAATATCGTCCGTGAGGTTTACATGTTTTGGAATGCTGGTTATTAACTCCTTTTCAAAAACTAATTACTTCATTCCTAATTTGCATGAATGAATCTGTCTGTATACTTGTGACCATGAACTAGGATTACTTTACCAATAATTCAAGTTATGGTGATGTCTATAGGCCATAAGAAGGAAGGAAGTTTCATTATCCTAGGTACTATCCAGGCTGCCAGGAGGGCACATTTTCTTTCTCTTCCTGTTTATAACTTAAGTTATGAAAAAGAGCATTAGGGCTGATGGAAGAGAAAGGTTCTTAAGAAGCTGTGACCTAATTTGCTGTTCGGGTTTCCCATGCTCTCTTGCCACGATGATCACCCTGTTAGGAAATGTCTGGGTTGTTCTTGTGTGGCAAAACCCAACATGGAAGCATGGGGAGGAAAGTTCCACTCTCTCCAGAAGGCACTTTTGACTGGGTGTTCATTAAATTGTCTGCTCTCAGACAACTGGAGAGAAATGTGAGACAATAGAGCTGAGGGGGCCTCGCCAAACCATCCGAGCTTTGTGGTAGCCCCATGCAAGGGTTTTATTGCCATCAGTCAATCAACCAGCATGTTTGGCTTAACTTGCGGGTTCTTTTCCCTCAGGCAGTCAATGACATTAGATTGATGTCATGTTAACACAGCTTTCTGAGCTAAGCAAACAAGAGTTTAGGCCTGATTTGTGTAAGCGGCTACCACAACATGCAAGCAAAAGGGGTAAATGCAAGTAATTAGGATTGCATTGGGTTTGCTCTGTGATGGAAAGGGCCAGAATGGCACACCAAAACATATTTTGGGAATAAGAGAAAATTGCAAGTTCTCATGGAATGTGATTGGTGAAAATGCCCCTGGATTGACATTCTGAATCGTCCTTTCAGGCAAAACTAACCATGTTGGGCCTGTAACTTCACACTCATGCCAAGATTTAATAGTAGAACCAGGAGGCATTAAATAACAGGAAGAAAATTCAAAATAAACAAAAGAAAGTAATTCTTCACAAGCAGAATTCCTTGACAAAGGATGTTATAGACAGAAATTTTATATAGGTTGCAAGGAAGACTGAAGAGATTGGAGAAGTCCACTGAAGGTTAATAAAACTTGGTCCAGCCCAGAAAACTTAAAAAATGAGAAAGTGTCAGAGGTAAGTACTATTTTTGCTCCTCTTCTCTAACAGTCCACTCTAAATCTCCAGTTCTAATCAGCATTGGAACCAGTATGCAGGACTAGAAGAACATTTTATTTGACCTGCCACTTTTGTATTACATTTCATGTTCAGAAATAACATACCAAGTTTATTTGGCCTTTTTTCTTTTGCAGTTTTTTGCTTTTTGTTTTCTCCATTTGACAACCCAGGAGGCAAAAGCATAGCTCCTCATGTGAGTACGTAAGTGTCAGAATTTCCACACTGTCTCACATGCAGGCTAGATGTTTTCTTGCAGGTACATGGATGAGATTAAAGATCATCCTTGGACCACAGGGGGAAAAAAATTGCCAGGTCAGAGCTGTACCTTCCACTATTAAAAGTGCATATCAGTGTTAAGATAAATGCCTTAGAATTTAAATAAAAAGCCCACCAGAATCCACAAATTACATAGATGAAATGCACTTAATCCTGTATCACCATGCCAAGAGAAGGAAAAATTACAGCTCTCTTCACTTTGATCTGGTAGGAAATATATAAATTCTTTTTCTACAGCAAGAAATCCGTTTCTGTAGCCAGGGCTGGTTGTGCTGCAGGGGAAAAAAAAAAAAGAAGGAAAAAAAAAAAAGGGAATGCACGTTAATTCAGCTTCCAAACCACTACAATATACCACAAAGCTCTCAACTACTTTCCACACAGCCTTCACCTCAAGAGACTCTAACAATTTTCTTCTTGCTTCTAGGTGATGATTAATACACAAGCTCCAAATACACAAAGGGGTAATAAAACACCCTATGCCATGAACACATACTGGATTGAATTCATTATTTCTTGAAGGTGTTGAAAGTCCTGCTGGCAGCTCTTCCTGGGGAACAGCCCTTCTCTTTCTGAAATGTTATGTTCTGATTATGACAGGACACCTTATTAAAAAAATAAAAAACTAAAAGGAAACACCATTAGACAATTTCAATAGTTGTTTAAAACCCTAGAAATAAAATACTTACTAAAAGCTGGTGCTCATTTTTTCTGGACAGGGCCTGTGTTATCACAGAGAAATGTCTCTTCAAAGTGGAAAAGCAGAGAGTGAAAAGAGAAGCAATAATCACTGGTAGCTGCACACAAGACAGGCCTGAGCTCATGCAGCTGGAAACTAAACCATCAGGACCTCACATCTCCTTTCTTTTACTGCAAGGAAGCAAGGAAGCAGCCCTAGGGTGAAAGGGTGAAAAGGATGGGTCTCTTTTAAGCCACCTCTCTAGGGCATTGTTACACTAAATTATCATAGAGGCATCTCCCACTCTTGCTAAACCTTCTTTAACTAATCAGCTTTACTAACCATGCTGGGATCCTTACTGTCCCGAGACCAAGCCCCTCTTCACCTGCTAATAAAGAGCCATCTATGGCCACAGTCAGTGAGTGCCAGTCTCTGCAGGTCACGGACAGCATTAGCCATAAGAGGTTGATCTCCTCAGCACCTCAGGAGCTGAGCCACTTTAACAGTATCTGCAATGTTAGCAACACTGAGAATTATTACAAGTGAAAGATTGATCACTCAGTGAAAAGCATATCTCACAAATTCAGAGTTGTAGAAGACCTCCTTTTCCCTGTGTCTGCTTCTCCTTGCATCATTGTCAGAGTTGATGAGCTCCAGGGTGGCAATGTCTTGGATTCCAGCTGCCAAAACACAGCTCTGATGTGCCAAATTCAGTACAAATAAAAGGACAAAAGGACAGGCTGTGTGGGTTTCACTTAACTAGATATCTGCCTGTGTAGTCATCTAGGGAGACTCATCCTCCTCTCCTTCTTTAAACTTTGGAAAGCAATCAGCATGTTTAGGGAGCAATTTCTCCAACCACAGACAGCTATGCTAGGGTAAAGTGAATCACTCCCAGAAATTCCCATTTTGCTGCAAAGGCTATGAAGAGAGTAGAGGGCAGACAGCTAAGACATCAACAGATATCTAACAACCTGTATGTAGGAAAATAACATCATCATCTCTGTTTTTGAGAACTTATGTTCAAAAGGGAAACAATTTACTGGCACAAATACTGCCCACAAGATATTTTCCAGGGATTCCTGTTTAAAGTGTCCATTCAATCAAACATTATCAAGTAATCCCACTGAGCTAAGGCTAAAGAGCCAGGTAAAGAAACAAAGTCAGACACTGTGAGGAAAAATACAGCCTCTTTCACCCCTTTAGGTGATTGGATAATATAAGAACCCCACTGCTCAGACCAACAGGAAGGGATTTGTGGAGGTTAATCAGTCATCCTGCTCTAGCTGAGATGCTGAAGTGCTGGGCAAAGTGCATTTCAGCCCAGTGGATAGACTGTGAAGAAGTCATGGGAACAGCTGAGCCCCGAGTATCACCAGCAAGGCACAAGCCTTTTACATGAGGCAGGAGTCAAATACTTTGTCCTTACAAATCCATGCCTTGGAAAACACCAAACTGACCCCTTTCAAAATGTCACGAGGCTCTTGCTGTGAACAAAGGCAGCTTTTTGATCTCTCCTGAGCAGTTTAATGAGCCTGAAGATTTTGCAGGGACAAAATGTTTTGAGCACAGGGTATATCTGCCATCCAAGACCCCCATCTCAGCCTGAATCACTACCTGTGTTTTCTCTTTGATACCTATTTTTCTCCAAGCTCATCACTTGCACATTCAGCAAGTAATTCAAATCACCTTGAGGACACAGCAGTTTTTCTTCCCCTGTGTAAAGTATCCCCATATTGGATAGAAAATTTGTTCATCTGTAGAGCAAAGGAAGGTGATCACCAAGATCAGCCTTTGAGTGAAAAGAAGATGTTCTCATTATTCCAGACCTATGTTCCTGTAATCAGCAGCTCACACTCCAGATGAGGGAAAGCATCACTAGACAGCAGAAACACTCAGGTTCAGACTGTGTGCTTATATATTCAGGCAAAAATATTCTTGTTAGTGTATAATTAGTCAGCTCTGTATGCACACTAATGGTGGCTGAAAAGGTGTGCGCTGCTTTGAGCTTCAGGAGCCTTCAACACAGAAAACAACTTTTTATTATAATGTAGACTTCTATATTATTTGCCAAAGTCCTCAGTGCAGGACAGATATTTTCATCACTCAGTGCCATATCTAAGAAAAAAAAGATGGTAGAAAGAATTTGAGAATAAATATTTTAATAAATGAACCAAGGAGTTATTAATTCCCTGCTTCTCATGCAGAATATAAAGTATATATAATTTCCAGGAGGATGTGATTGATGGTGCAGCTCAGGGAGAAACTTTCTTCATTAGATTGAAGCAGACACTCAAAGCATGTGGGACCATAATGGGCCATTCAGGCAGGGCAATGCACTGGGCTCTCTGAAAAAAGAATGTGGAGAGAGAAAAGATGAGGGAAGGCTCAGGAAGTATTTTCCTTCACTCATGTTGCCCAGAGAAGTTATGGATGCCCCATCCCTGGCAGGATTCAAGGCCAGGTTGGACAGAGCTCTGGGCAACCTGGTCTAGTGGGAGATGTTACGCTGTCCATGGCAGGAGGGTTGAAACACTATGATCTTTAAGGTCCTTTCTAACCCAGTCCATTCTACAATTCTATGATTCTGTGTGGATTTCAGGGCAGACACCTTCAGCAAACAGAGTGCTTAGTATTCAGGCCTCCCTTATGCTGTACAAAGTAAGCTCTATAAGCTCTTCTGCTCTCAAGGCTACTTTTTCCCTTTTTCACATGGGAAAATATATCTGAAGCCTACCACTACTTACAAAGCTTTCTCTATTCCATCCATTGTATTCAATGGATTTTAGTGTATCTACAAAAAAAAAAAGTAAAGCTAGTGAGTAAGAATTATAGAAGTCTGGGAGGAGGTGTGGGAAAGGCATACTTTTTCCTGTGTTTAGTTATCTAGAAGGCAGCTGGTCCCACTAGAAAGAGCCAACTTGCTCCTTTTTATTATAGTCCATTCTTTGGTTTATTGAGAGAGGAGATTTTTGTTTGTTTTGCTTTGTTTTGCTTTGGGCATTTTGGAGGTTTTTCTTTCATGTTACTTTGTAGCATGGTTCCAGGGCTGAAAATATCATGCAAGCTATGTTACAAGGCTTGAAATTAAACTAATACTAAGTGACAATCAAGAAAGCCTCTTTTCAAGGCTTATGAATTAAAATGGGATGTTATCAACATAACATGAAATGGGAAGAGCTTATTTCAGTGCAGCTTTTCTGCAGATTCTTTGCATCTGAAAGCATAAGTCAGATTCAGATTTGACATGAATTACTATATCCCAAAATACATAATGAAAACAAACATTTGGGATTCTGCAGATTCATGCAACGGATGATTGCTGCTTACAAAAGTCCTGTCATTGACATAGATTTGTTTTCACTGTATGTTCAAAAGTTGAGGTGTGTTGGTCAAGCCAGCTGTCTCAGGACAAGGAGTGGGAATCAGATGTGTGACCTAGAGTTGTTCTGCAGATGAGGTGAGGAGCAATGTGAGGAAAAGCCTGCTGCATGCACACACTGCATCATCTCATCAAGATCTGTGCTTTGGGCTTTGGAGAAAGATAAAAAAGGGAAACCACAAACGGAAAAATGGATCTCCGGAGTATTTCTAAAAGGCTGTGTTAGGCCTTTAGCTGTGTAATTTTGTTTTATGTTACAGAAAAAATAATGAGTCATCTTTAAAAGCTGCTAATTGATTGGGCTGGGGTCATGTGACCCATCAGCATCCTTTCAACCTATTTCATAGTGAGCATACAGAGAAAAGATATAGTTGCAATAGAGGTAACAGGACAATCCAGAGGGACATCCTGTTTAAACAGTCACCTTAAAATGCCCTTTTTTTCATGTTCCATTTTTGAACTGCATGTTCAGAAGACTTCAGTATTCCTTTAAAGACCTGCTCAGTACAGAAGGAAAAGCTAGTCTAGACAGTTAAATTGAATAAAAACAACAGAAACACAGAGCAGATAAAGTACAGTTCAGCACAACTTGCCATAGGATTTAGTTGCCTTTTGCCAATTTTTTCATTTAGACTGAAATTTCCCGTTCTCTGTGTCTGCTTTAGGCCAAGATTTTTTGTTTGTTTTATCTGTCTATCTTTAGATAGATACACATACACTATTTATTTGAAAAAATATCACCAGTTTCTGAGAGTGGGGCAAGGCAAAACACTAATTTCTCTGTGTGGCTCTCCAAGACACCTTTTGTGCCACTAGACTATAGGTGTTCAGATTTGACAGCAAGGCTTCATCTTGCTCAAGGACTTGCCCAGTGCTGTTAAGAAAACAGAAAGTCATGTCTACATGGGGCTAGGTTATGAGGGTTTGATAAAGTACCATGTGTGCAGGCTTAATAGAGGCTTGCCAGTGCTTTATGTGCCCTGCTGTGTTCCCATCCAGGGCTCAGAGGGACTTTTCCTATGATTTCAGCCATAGCCAAAAACTGAAGTGAAATTAGGTGCAGGCATTCGCTTGCACCCTTCCTACCTTTGATGCCCAGGTATTGGAGGGGAGAATGCCAGCAACAATGTGGGTCCAGCCTGAAGGAAAAGAGCGTGGACTGCTACTTGGAAGAGAAAAAATGGGGAACAAAAAGAGAGACATCAATGCATCTAAAAATATGTTACAGAAGAAAAGTTAGGAGTACATACAAATAAAAAGACTTCTGCAAAGTAAAACCGAAAATATTTCCACAAGCCCATTCCCATCTTAAAAAACAAAACAAAACAAAACAAAACAAAAACCTAAAAAAACCCCAAAACCAAAAACAAAATGCAAAACCCCCCTCTTTTTTAAAATCTAAACAATGTTGAAAATTAAAAATTAATGTGTCCTTTTTTTTCCCAGATCATGAAGCCTCTTAGATTAGATGTAGCTTTCACTATGTTATAGTCAATTCCTCTAGAACATTTAGTGTTCCCACAACTCTGCTTTTGTTCTTAAATCCCTCACAATCCTCAGAAGATGAGGAAATCATGTTCCCTTTCTATTAAAGACCAAGATAGGGGGTAGAGAGGGAATTAAGTAAGACAAAATATCCATTAACCTGGGGATTTCTCATTTGTAACATCCTGTGGCCTGGCACCTTCCTACCTTCAAAGTGCAGCTGCTGATATTCACCTGCAGCTGTGAATGCTCAGCTCTCTCACAAATCAGAGCTGAGGTTGAAGACGGACTCCTAGAAAACAAGAGCATCACAACAAAGCATCACTTCAGTGTCCTGCCTAGAGACATGAAGGAGGTGGAACCTTGCCTCGTCCTCTGCACAGAGAGCTGGAGACAGACATTCTGTTTCGGGTGGTGTCACCCTCGTTGCTGATGGAAGACACAGTGTTCACGCTCTCACAAGGGGTCCTTGTTGTGGTGTTTGGTGGCTGGGAGGCAACAAGCATAGTTGGTCCTGTGATTAATTTCTCTGGCATGCCTGTGTGACAGCTGGATTGGGAGCTGCCTTCCTGCTCCCTGTTTACGTGCCCAGCACTGGAGTGGTTTGAATGCACTGTGACCTAAACGTGCTTCCAGAGTCAAGGCTGACCTAGTAATATATAAAGATAGATCTCTCTGAGATTCTGGGTGACACCTTTCAGGCAGATAAATTCATTACATTACATTGCCTTGCAAAGCCACCTCATCCACTAAACCAAAGAAGAAATTCTAAATTATCAAATTAAGTGTGACAGCTCTGCTAACACAAGAATACATTGTTATCTCAGGTGAATAAACTGAAAATCTAAACTATCAACTGAGGAAAATATTTGGAAAGGCATCTTGTCTCATGATATAACCCAACTGAAATGGTACCTACCCTAGCTGTAAAGTTTGGAGGGGTAAAAGACAGAAACATACAGCTGGATACAATGAAATAATTTGGTCTCTAAGGATGGACAAATTTAAATGTACAAAGGTATTTCATTGCTGGGTAAAAAGTGTTTTACTTGCTTTATGGGAAAAGGTATTGATCCAAACACTGTTAAACCCAACATCTTCTTTGGAATGTATTAGGAGTTCAGTACAGAGTTTTAGGCTAAGAGGTAACTGGTGCAGAGTTAGACTCTGAATATTTACTTTTATTTTGGCCTTTTGCATTTATTATTGCTCTCTGTTTTGCTTTAAACAGAAGCATGTTTTCCTTCAATAGCCCTTCTACCATGCTGAGAGTATGGATTAGGTCCTTAGATTACTGGGATTTGAATAAACCATGAACCATTATTTTGCTCAGAGTAAAAATACGCAAATACAAATTCACCCTTTGATTTCAAAGCATCTTGAAAAATTGAGGAATAATTAGAACCCCTTCACTGACCAGCCTGGGAATCTGCAATGCTGAGAAGCAGTAGTCAATATTCCAGGGCTCTCTACCTAATCTGAAGAAGGGCCAGGAGGCACCTAGAAACAAGCTTGAAAGAGTTTGATCATAAAGAAAGAAATATGGAACTTCAGCAATGAAACCCCAAACCAAGCAGGTAACTCAGCAGAATTCTGAATTTCTTGTAGCCACCATACATGGTCGACACACTCCAAAACATCCACCCGGGTTCAGAGACTGTCTCATAGCTTTGGGTTGTGGCTTGAGTAAAACAGGGATGAGTTTCAGTTGAACACCCTATTTATAGTTTCCGGCAGACACCAGGCCAAACTCTGTGGTTTTTCATGGTTTCCGTCTGAAAGACAGCAGAAAATGGCCATTTCAGCTGATTCTTTGCTTTGGGTTTTGGTGTGGATGAGAGAAAAGAGGGAGGAAGTTTCATTCAAAAATTGAAGCGATGAGAAAAGTAAGAGTCTACGAACCTCAAGCCAAAACTACAGAAGGTTGACATAGAGCCCTGGGAACAGAAACCACGGTGATTTTCCTGTCTCCCATGGTAAGCAGAGACCATGTGGTGAGTGATAGTGCTGTAGGAAAATGTCTGAGTGGAGCTCCACAGACAGGAGGTGGATTGAGTGGACAAGAAGCCAACTGATCGTTGCTGGATGGATCCTGTCCTCCTACATAAAAACTTCTGATCTGAAATCAGCTGCTCACACGTTAGCAGCTAAAACCTTTACAGCATGCACCTCTCAGCTGTGAAACCTCAAAGCACGCCAAGAGGAAGCCATGTGGTCTTCTCAATGGTTGGAATAAAAATATGGGAAGCCTGGAGTACCGAGCCACTGACTCAGAGTGTGACTGTAAGGAAGTCACTCCACCTTCTTGTGCTTCAGTCATACTACTCCAAAATAGCTTTAAAAAGTAGGAATCACTTAAAAAAAACCACCCACTCTGACTAACCCATTTGTTGAGTAACTGTACATGTGATGTCTCTGGGAGCTTTCTTGGCATATAAAGCACCTTCCCAAAAAGATAATCACCCAAGATAGTTCAGGGTCATGATGCTGAAAAGGGATCTCCCTTTAAGGGAAAGAAGAAAATGCCAACAGAAACTATCAGTGGAATCAAATCTAACCTACAAATGTAGATGCCATCTCCCAAAAAGACATCTGGAATCACTATAATTTTATTGTTACTCATTTGCACAGGATTATTTTCTACCTCATCATCATTTTCAAAGGGATGAAACAAAATAGACCAGAATGAGAAACTACTGAAATGTACTTGCTAAATGGAAGAAGATATCAAGATATACCTTTTTTCCTTTCTCGCAACTGGATGGAAAACAAGTGAAGCTGAATTATATTATCATGCACTTATCTTACTTTCAGTAGTGAGAGGTACATAGCAATTTGGCAAGCATTGAAAAGACCTCAGTAAAACTTAAGTGAAAAAATTTCAGTAAAGTGACATTATTCACACAGTATAATGGCATGAACAGAAAGCACATTGAAAGTGTCAAGCCTGTTCTCTTCTTCTGATCCTAGCAGTATTCCCCCAAAAGTATTCCCCACCAAAGCCTTTACTCCATCTCCCAGATAATACACAAAGAAACTGGGGCAGACACAAAAGCTGTATCTATAACAGAAAATTAAATGTAGTCTGACAGCACCATGACCTTTTGCACTGGCTTTAGCTAAGAGCAGCTCAGACACAAACCACACTCTAAGTGAGCTCAGAAACAGCCAAGCCATGGACATCTGCTCTAGCATGACCTTTCTGATCCAGCCAGGTATTACAAACAAAGGCACTTGATCATACCAAGGTGCCAAACCTGCCCAGCACAGCAGTTGCCAAAGAGTGTGAAGAGATGCAGACACAAGCTCACTCCTTCCTTTTCCTTTGCCCACAAGGAACTTTGACTTGAGGCAGTGCTGAACAAAAGACTCTTTAGCTCATTAATACAGTGTTGATCAGTCTCAAGAAAACTGGTTTTAGCCCTAATCAATGGATATAATTGTACTGTGTGGTTATCAGCCAGAAAGATTATTCACGGAAAAGAATAGTAAATCTTTATTTCTGTAAGGATGAAGGTTGATAAAATACAGAAGATCACATGCACCACTAGAACTACTCATGGTAGTTGAACACAGTGTTGTGTCATATGCAACCCATCCTATGTATGAGTTCAAGAGCTCAGCTGATGAAGGTGGAAATACAAAAAAAATCCCTGATTCAGATGAATAACAATGTCTGGATGTCATTTAGTATTATCCCTGATCATCTCATTCCCTGAAGAAAGCAGGACTAGCACTGAAGTTCAGCCTTTCCAGATGAGTTTTGAGTATCTCCAAGAACGGAAATTGCACAACTTCTCTGGACAATCTTTTGCACCTCTTAAAAAACCTTGTGAAGTCCTTTTTCTTTTTGTTGAGCTGAAATTTCCCTTTCTGCAACCAATGTCTGCTGCACTTTCCTTCTCTCCATGTGTCTCTGAAAAGTATCCAGCATTTCCTGGTTTTACAGTCCCTACTAGGTTAATGTTAGGTCCCTGCAAAACCATCTCTTCTTAGGCTGCACATGCCAAGCTCCCTCAGGCTCTCCTTGCACATGCCATGCCTCAGTTCCCAGCCATCCTAGCAGCTCCCTATCAGCTCTCCTTTTTCAACAATCCTTCAGCCCTGCTGTGAGCAGTGGCCCAGCCACAGTCAATACTGAATCACAGGAAGATTGCAACTGGAAGGGACCTTGAGGTGTAGGTGCTGGTGTGGGTTCTGCTCTCTCCTCAACTGCTGCTGTTTTTTGGGTGTTTTTTTTTTTTTACAGTATCAAATTAATGAAGTTTGAGAAACCTTACTCGAGGGTGGAAAATTCTAAAATACACCCAAATCCCACAACTTCCTGTGGCTGCTCAAAAACTCCCTGCCTTCACATGCATGCCTAAAGATGTAGGATTTCATAGTTAAAGGTTTTGGTGGCACGTGTATTCCTTTTTAGGGGGCTCTTTACAGCTCACTGATGCTCACAGCACTGGCTCTTTGTACTGCCCACAAGTCATGCAACCTGGCTTTTGCCCAGCACGGTGTTAGTGGAAGACAGTGGGCACCCTGGTTATGCTTTGAGAAGTGGCCAAAAGGCAGCTGAGCACAATAAGGAACATAACCTGGACTTTTGCCCTTCCCAAATTGTAGGGCTGGCTGGGCAGTGGTCTGGTCCCCAGAGTATTTATACTTCCATTTACCTCAGCTCAGAGACAAAGCAGAATAAAATTCCTGGCCATACACAAACTTGGGGAAGCAACTAAGCCAAACCTCTCTCCTGACACTAACAAAACATCTAAACCAGAACTAGATGGGTAGGTTTAGGTGACTGAGTCTCAACCTTTGCAGAGACTGAAAGACTTGGAAGGCAGCAGTCTCCCACCCTTCCAGAAGAGTTTGGGAGCAATCCATTCTCCCAGAGTCATGCTGAGGAATTGCACACCATCTAAAGCAGACTCACTGTCTTGTTTCTCCAACATTTTCATCTTGCCTTTACCTCTTCCCCAGTCTGCAAAAAAAACCACAAAGCTCTTTTCCCCTCTCCCTTAAATACCTCTGGACTCACCTTCTTCTCCCATTCTGTTCTTAGGAATAGCTGACCAGGCTAATGGTTTACATGGTGAGAGACAAATAAGATATATCTCACAGTAGCGCTTGCATCGCATTGTGGTCCCAGAAATTCTGAAATAGTTTTGAATGGCCCTTCTTTTTTTCCAGAGCATGGGCTCCCATTGTTTCTTATGCTGGCATTAATGCAGCTTTTATTTGCATGAGAAGCACAAAGTGCATGGACATAGCAGGGAATAAGGGCCTTTGTATTTATTTAGTAGATTAAAGATCTTATATTAGTTAAAAAGACACAAATATCAAAGGGGAAAAGTACTGCACAGCATAGGTCTCATGAATAGTCAGATTCCAATTACTGTAATTATATCTTTCAAAGGTAAGGTATGAAAATTATCACTTAAATGAGGGAACAAGGAAAGCAGAGAGAACAGTACCTTATTTCTCATCTTATCTTTGTCTCCCTGCCATTGTACTGAATTGCCATGATTACTTTTTGTTAAAGTCTTTTCATTTTTCTCACTGTTCTCTTGAGGATATAAGGCTAGGTGAACAAAGCAGGGTTATCAACCAAAATTCAATTTCACAAACTCCTAAAGGGAAATATTTATGAAAATGCAGACTTCAGAAAGATCAGGTTCCTGTCTAACTTTCCTTTATGAGTTTGAGCAGTGAATGAACAACAGCAAATGCTTCACTGTTGAGGTTCTTTCTGGTTGGAGGTTGGACGAAATTAAGGGCATAAAAACACCTTCCCACGGAAGGAAGTCAGCAAAACCTGCCTTCTTTTCCAGGTTTTTCTTTTTCCTGCCTTCCTGAAACCTCACCATCTTCATTCCTTTGAGCAGCTAGGGGTGGGTCTAGATCTCATTGAGCTATTGCTGCAATTGCCTCTCACAGCTAGTACGTTCCTGCACTGGCTGCTGCTGAGATCCCCACCAGCCCCTGTTTTCTTCCCAACTGGATGGCATCTCTTGAACCATGAGTTATGCTTTGTGCAACCTTGCCCCATTAAATTTTGTGTCTATCAGTGAAAACAATACTTTTCTCTTTGAAAGAGGAAGGTATCATCTCAACTTGGATGGCACCAAAATAACTCTGCAAATATTTTTCCTGCAAACTCAGTTCTCAACACAATACAAGGCCTTTATTCTTCTCAAAAGTCTGTTCCAGAAAATTCTGTCAGGCTTAACCCCATGAAGTGAAGAGCACTGAATCCGTTTCATGTCCATTGAGCATGAGGCAGTCTCAGAGCACAGCAGCTGAGCACAAGCTGGTGGCACATTCCCTGTGGCAGAGCCATCAAAACACTGCTTTCCTAAAGGGAATCACAGGTAGACTTTCTGTCATTTTCTCTTTTCATGTCAGGGCTAGGGGTCAGAAAAAGAAGAAGCTAAGGGAAGAAGAGATGTAAGGACAAATAATGATGAAGAGCAAAGAGAGGAAAGGGTGTGAGGGTTAAGGTCTCAGACATGAATGGGAAGGTAAAAGGAGGAGGTCACCCAGCAGAGCATTTCTGACAACATCCTTTCTGCACAGAGGATATCTGGGGTGGTAACCAGTGTCTGACAGTGCTCCACTTGGTTATGCAAATAGACAAGGGAAGGAAGCTATAGGCCCACAGGCCCAGTTAAATCCTCGCTAGGAAATTTGGCAAAGATCAAGAGGTGACCTCTCAGCAAAGGATGGTGGGGCAGCTGCTACAAAGTCCATGACACCATGTGCTTGGGGCAAATTTGTCCCCAGTCCCTGCTTGGCCTGAATATGCCTGAGTAAGGAAGGCCTGGATATCCAGTGTGCCTTTCCCCTCTGCTCTGCAGAGAGTGTTTCCTTCCAATGTCTCCTGCAGTAGGACTGAACTTAGAACAAACACAAAAATAAAGCTGTTGTGTTTTAAGAAGCCTCCTGTGCTGTATTATTCATATTTCTCTGCCTCTAGTGAAAGCCCTGAAAAGGCTTGGTGAGGTGACACAACTATTTAATCCAGCTTCCTAATGCAGACAATTCACAGAACTACAAGGAACAAGACAGAAGGAGAGTTATTAACATTGCTTTAAACTTTGATGGAATAATTTGATGACTGCATTTCAGCTCTTTTGAAGTAGAAATTAGTAGTCATGAACACTCCATTTCAAGGTAACCCTGCTTAAATTAAAAAAGACAGTACTGAACTCTCACTGGAACCCCTTAAATTAATGGCAGAAGTCTTTAGCAAAGCAGCAAAGCCTTCCCCCCACCCCCCCCTTCTATACTGTGATAAGTGAGGAATTAGTGTTTTTAAAATAAAAATGCAATTTAAAAACTCACAGTGTTGAAACTCATACAGAACACTTAGCTTCTCCACTAATTTCAGACAACTCCTACACACACCAGTTCAAGGTAATATGGGTCAGAAATAAAAAAAAATACTGGTAGAAGCTCAGTTATAAACCATAGATATAATATTTGTAAAAACAACCTGTTAAAAAAACGATGTCATATAATGGAGGTTATATGGCTGGAATTCCAAGCAGACAAGAACCAGATGGGAAATGAAGTGTGCATTTTGAACAGCCATTTGAACATCTCCAGTACAGATACAATGGATTCGTGTATGAAGTCTTGAAATAAGGAATGTCTCTTTTCTGAGAAACTGTTTTGGCACAGCAAGGAATGATGACCTCAATGTGGGAATCTTTAAGCAAAATGTTCTGCCTTTTTTTGCTGGAGCTCAGACTTAAGGATAATAGAGCTACCTTCCAGCCTTGGAGTCTTTGAATCTCTGCAAAGGGATGTATGTACATAGAGTATATCTAAAGCTCTCCATCTAGTGGCAATTCACAGAATCATAGGACATAGATTCCTTTGGGTTGGAAGGGACCCTTCCAAGGCCTCTTAGTCCACCTGCCCTGCAACAATTAGGGATTGTTCCATTATATCAGATTGATCAGAACCCCATCCAATCTGTACTTGAATGTCTCCAGATTTGGGGCATCTACCACCTCTCTGGACAACCTGTGCCGATGCCTCATTGCAATCTAAATCAAAACCACCCTCACTGCAATCTAAATCAACCCTCTTTTAGTTTAAAGAAGTGTTGTGAAGAGCCATGAGGTGTTGCCCATTTGGTGGGGGCTCAGTCAGGTTGTTGCTGTGCACGGAGTATGTACTGCACGTGCACACAGAGACACAGGCCAGCCTCAGCCCCATGCCCCACACTGTCCTCACTGACTGCCTCGCTCCTCGCTGTAACACAGGCACCCACAGTCATTTCCTGTCCCCAGTAGTAATTACAAGGGAAAAAAAATCTGTGAAGACTCATCAGCTTCCTTAGGACTTTCTCACCCTGTGAGGATCTTTCCTTTGAGATGAGCTATCCTTGTTGTTATGTTATTATGCTATTATTTTGAATCCTTTTAAATGTGGATGTTCAAACCTTGGAATTGGTGCTGGTGAGATAATGGAACACAAAGCAAAGTCAGGTTGAGAGGACCACCAAAGATCCTAGCCAGCTTTGTGGACCTGTGTCTCTAAAAAACACCATTATAAGGAGCAGAGAGCATGTGAGGGAAAAGGAAAAAGGGAGGAAAGGTACAGGGGAAAAAAAATCCTTCTCATTTAAACTCTTCTATGCACTTATCTATAAATCAAACAGGACGTCTCTGCAGTTCCATCATAGTCACTGAGCTGGTAAATACTAGGTCTAGGGACATACAGAGTGTTAACCCTGATCCTTCATCTGTGCTTCCAGAGTGGATTTTAACATAGCTGAAGGTTAGCTCTGAATCAGTGACCAAATTAAGAAGTGTTTCCTGCTTCCTTTCTGCTTAAAATGAGGTCTTCCCCATGGGTGCCTGACAAGTGTGGGCACGAGTGTTCCCTTCATTCTTCCTCTCCACTGGAGCTCTCACTGGATTTGGTGGGAGACAGCCCCAAACAAGGGGTGAAGGTCACTGAAAAACCATCTGCAGTTTTTCAGGCTTTTAGCCAAGTTTTATGTGGTTGATTGTTGGCTGGCTTGCTGATTTTCCAGCTGTTTGATTGGATTTATTATTATTTTTTCCCCTGCTCTCTTGCTTATGGGTTGATATTCGGGCCAGATGGTCCCAAGCTGGGACTGACTGTCTTGCCTCTCTTTGCTCCCTCATTGTGCTATTGATCCAGAAGTCAAGTTGCTGTCTGCAGCCTTACTTTTCTAAACTCTGTTGCTTTATGCTTTTTTACATAAAGGTAATTTCATATTACCTTCACATGCCATATCACGATCCTGGTGCATGACGGCCAAGGAACAGCAGGAGCAGGGAAAACTCTCTCATGTGTCATGAAATGCAGAAGAGGCCCATCTCTGTCTCCATTCGGGACAGAGTGAGTAGCAGCTGACAAGTCCATCTTGGTATTTGTGTTTCTATATATCAATCCTAAAGGTGGAATGGATACCTTGATGCCTCTCTTCGGGAAGAGAAATGTCATCCTACACTGCAGGGATCTTGATCAACACACACGAAAAAAGCTTTCTGCATGACAGACAGGCAGATTTCTCAACACAACTGTTTTTTTATTAAGCTTTTTATTGTAACATGAAAAAATTTATTCCACATATTGAATCTTTTGGAATTTTTGTTTTGGAACTATATAGTCACTGTTTTTTTCCTTTGCTTAAAAACAAAAAGTGTACGGGATATGCACACCCGTACAATTTAAGAATGACAAATAAGCATTAAAACTTCAACCACATGTTTTTAGATGAAACAAACATAAATGTTGGAGACAATGCCATAAAATCACAGAATCATTAAGGTTGGAAAAGACCTCCAAGATCATGGAGTCCAACCTTTGACTAAACACCATTATGTCAATTAAACCATTGCACTATGTCCAGTTTTTTCTTGAACAGTTTCAGGGATAGTGACTCCACCAGCTCCCTGGATAATCCATTCCACTGTCTGACTTCTCCTTTCAGTGAAGAAATTCTTCCTGATGTCCAACCTGAAGCTTTCCTGGTGCTTCAGGCCATTTTCTCATCCTGTCAACAATGTCAATCCAATGCTGTTTGGTTTTTTCCTTGCAATAATACAACCAGTAAGCAAGAAACCAGATTATAAACAGAACAAGAAATAAATCCATTGAGATGATTTCAGCATTTAAACAGCTTGCCCCTTCTGCCCTTCCTCCAGGAAAACAACTGCTCCTGATGTCATAACATTTGGAAATCCAGAAAAAGCATTATAAATCACCCTTAAGAGAACTCTGCAGAAGTACAAAAGCAGGGCATTTGGTAGATGGAGGTGATTTATTTTATTACCATCAATCTCTCCTATCTTACATGTTTGAGATTTAGATGATTATGTAGCTTGACATTTCCGTGCTGATGACAGACTTTTGAGAGCTGTCACTTCTTTGGGGCAGTGCCTCACGCTTCCCTACACACACAGTCCTTCCCTCTGAGTGACAAACTCATGCACAAACAGCAGAAAACTGCTAGGACTCTTACAAAAAGCGCATCCTGGCTGTCTTTTGACCTGCTTCTGCTCCCTATAATCTCAACAGAAAAAATCCCCGTAATTCTATATGAGCGGGAACTAACTAGCTGACCTCCTCCACGGACATCTCGTTGCTCTTTGTTGACTCTGATGAGGGTGTCCTCTGGTCATCTTCAGCCCAAAGACCTATGGCAGCATCCTTCCGTTTTGGTCTTCCCGTATGCAAGGGGTCACAACACAGCTTCTTTCACAATACATAAATTAAAAATTGAAAAGTTGGACAGGGAAAAAAGAAACATTAGGGAAAGAGGAGATACATGGTTTTTCATTCCCATGCATGTCTGTTGCTCTATTTTTCTCCATTTTGTTATTTTGCTTTCTTAGTCAGTCAAGAGAATTTCTATTAGTATACTGTTCATTTCCTAGTTTGCTAACCCTCGAAAAGTGAAGGTTTCATTTTAACCAATGAAATAGCGGGTTTTTTTTCTTTAAAACACATGAAAAGAGAAATGATAAGAACATTTGTGTTGTTAATGTATCTATTACAAACCACTAAGGAAGGGAAAAAAAAAAGCTTGAAAACCTAAAGGGGAAAGGAAGAGGTATAACCATGTCTAATTAACAAAACACTGGATAAAAAGAAGAAATCAGGTGAAATTTTTAACTGACTGAGGACTTACCTCAGCAATAGCTACAAACATAGGGAAAACAAGGAAGATCCTTGGGATCTAGGTGCACTGGAAATCTAGCTTGTGAAGCTTATGTGGTTGTACCTTCCTCTAACTGTAAACCATGTGAAAGCTCCCAATCAGTTTTGTACACAGTAAAATATTAATGTGTATTAGACAGAAAATCTCACTTTGTGACTCTGACTCAACCTGTCAAAAGATAAAGAAATTTTATGGAAAGCAAGCAATTGAAAATTATAATTGTAAATGAAAACAGCTCATGCCTCTAAAAGTATAAGATAAACATTTACCAAGTGGCCTCTTGAAGCAGACAAACAGAATGTTACTGAGTCAGAGTACACTATAGCCAAAAATGGCTTGATGTTTTACTGGCATCAAATAACAGGTCCAAGTGCCCATCCCTGAAATCCTTGTTTGGTGATTCAGATACTGGCTGCATTTACAGAAGATGTATGTACACCTGGGGAATGGTAATGTGCCATCAGGGATGGTACTGTAAAAACTAATCTGAGAGAAAGGATTGAGTATAATAAGACATTCTGGACATTTTTCATACTGGGAATCTCAGCTCTGTGAAATATAAAATGGGCAATTAAAAATATTTATTGAACTACCTCCCTCTGGATATCAAAATATGAAGGGTTCATTATGCAATGCTGAAATTACAGCAAGAGAGGACAATTTAAAGTAGTTTAAAAAATTAATTTTGACACAAATGCAAGATTGTTCCCTGACTGGATAATAGTTATACACATGGGAGGAAAAAAAAAAAAGAAGAAAGCCATTTCTAACTGCAATAGAATCTTCATTTGGCACTTAAAGGAAAATAGGATAAAGGGCACTTGAATGCAGAGACACAGAATGCAGTGGGCAGCTCAGCAGAGCTCCTGTTTCAGACAAAAAAAAATTAAGTGAGAAAGAGAAGAGAATTTACCTTAAGCTTTTCCCATATGAAATTTCAGCGCACTACAGAAAAGATTGCTGTTAATAAAATAGTAAGGGTCAGTTACCCTCCCTCACAGGACATTTCTCAACTCATTGAGAGACTGAACCTGCCCTTACCTTGTGTTATTTCACCATGAGCCCTTACCTTGTGTTATTTCACCATGACAGTGATGAACCAGCAATTCTACATCTTCCCAGGCACTTCCCTTCCTGGGAACCAAATTCCACTTGAACTTTGT
Organism: Passer montanus; assembly: GCF_014805655.1. NCBI lineage: Eukaryota > Metazoa > Chordata > Aves > Passeriformes > Passeridae > Passer > Passer montanus. Next base: position 4,704,083 of record NW_024368374.1, on the reverse strand, counting down.
GCTGAAACCAAGAAGAATTTTGTTTTTTGAATGCAAGCTTGTTCAGGAGATGACAGTCACTCGTTCATTCAAACAATGAGAAGACTACTGGGCTCTGTCATAGGCGAAATCTGGCTTCTTTATCCTGTGGAAAAAAATAACAGCAACCAACCTCTGGAAGCTAAAAATACTTTTTCTTGACAAAATTTGAACAGCTGAGTAGGACTGGGGGTAGGCAGGGGGGTCGCAGGGTGTGTTTCACCTTCCATATAATAAGTGCACATTTTTTTCTAAATCAGTAAAAGTGCATCTGATTAAATAAAAATTAAAAAGTGCAAATCTTTAAAAGAACAGCTTGTCATGAAGATAGCTTCAGCTGTTTTAATACAGAAGTCCAGTGATATTCTAGACTCCCTACAGCACCTGGCACACCTGCATGTGGCTAGAAGACAGCTAATATCACACTAGTTCTCTTTGTAGGTACCTGGGGATAACTTCAGTCAATTCTTTACAACAGGATAAAGGAGCTGACGAAATTAGCTGTTGCTAAAATCAGTCTACATCTGGAGGATTATAAAATAAAAGTAAGTTTTATAATTCAGTAGTGCAGCATCTCTTTTCTTTTTTCTTTTCTTTTCTTTTCTTCTTTTCTTTTCTTTTCTTTTCTTTTCTTTTCTTTTCTTTTCTTTTCTTTTCTTTTCTTTTCTTTTCTTTTCTTTTCTTTTCTTTTCCTTTCTTGTCTTGTCTTGTCTTTCAGTTTCTGTTCTGCCTGGCCAAAGAAGAACTGTACTTACTCACAAAAGATGTTCATTGATTTCAGCATGCTGAGGAGTAATTCCCCAGTAGGGCTATGTGTATTTTGTGTTTCACATCATTTTGTAGATAGATAGGCAGTAAAGAAACAGGGTGTACTTTGCCTAGGGAGGGTGGAAAGGGAATGCAACAACCCTGCAAGATTTAGTTGTTTGAGGTGAAGATTGAAGCAGGGTTTGAGTTCTCTGCTCCTGGGTACTTACAATGCATGCAAATACTCCATTCGCTGATAGCCTGGTGTTTCTGAGCTTTGCTCATTCTGCCTGCCTCACCTTTGTGTGTTACCCTTTTGACTCTCCAAAGGGCATTTGAATAGAATGAAACAACTTTGTTCCTATTGTGATCACAGTTCTCCTTATAAACACAATATTTCATGTGGTGGTGAGCTTCTGGCATCTTTTAAAAGACACACAAAACTCCCCTCCCTCCCCTTCCCTCACCAAACAATGCAACAACAAAAAGAGAATAACTTAAAACATGGGAATAGGGAATTTTACTGCTTCCCTCTCTGCCATGACTCAGCAAATAACTTCATCGTTTTTACTCTAACCTCTCTGTACCTTGGTCAAATTTGGATGAAAATTAGGAGTGGAATAATACATCCAGTGGTTTATCTAGGAGGATTTGGGTACAGCAAACCAAATATTTGTAGAAAAATTGCTAAATATTTGCAATCTTGGTTTCTGTATTGTTTAAAATATTTTCAAAAATAGCTTCCTACTTCACCACAGTTTTTTAACTTGGAAGTTTTGATTTCTGAAAGTTTCTCTTCCAGTTGTTCTTAGTTTTTCTCTTTTATCTCAGTCCCTTCCCAGGATCTAAATATTTTCCTGTGCCAACCTTCCTCTGAAAGGTGAAGAAAATCTCAGTGTGGAGTGACAGCAAGAGGAAAGAAAAGGAATATAGTGAACTACCCTTGAAATTCTTACAAGCTTTGCCCCTGCAAGAAATTTCCCAGGTGACTTCTGCAAATTATATGCTATAAACAATTGTTTTTATTACAGTAACATACAAAGACACAAAGCAAAGTTGAGAGCCTGAAGGTGCAAGATACTGGTAAAAATAACAGAGCAAAATCTTTTTCTGACCCCAGGAGCCATGACCCTACTGGGAAAGGGAGTGAGCACTCTAATTCAAGGAAACAGTTGGCTTTTAAACATTCTGCATTAAAAGTGGGTGGGAATTGCTTTCTGGAGAAGAAAATATTTGGTCTATGGTCCAAATCCTAAAGCAAGAAGAAGAGATCAGCATCTTCAGGAAGAAAGACAGAGCCAAATCTTGCTATATTATCATAAATTCATTAATGAAACAGATGCCTCATACTCTTATGAAGGCTTAACTCTCTTCCTCTGAGTCTCATAGTCTCCAAGACACCTGTATTACCTCATCTCAGCTGCCATTATTCAGAACATCACTCCCTGTATTTCAGCTTCTAGATAACAGCCTTGTGTTTGATGCTGTTGATCATATTATATTGTCATGTCCTGTGCCTTTGATTCTAAAATCACATCTGTATCTTCTTTCCATGTTTAGAATGGAGAAAAGCAGCTGTAAAAGTGCAGGAACAGAATTGTGCTGATCAATGAGTAAAAAATTAATGAAAGTACCTTTACAAGAAAAAAAAACAAACCAAAACAACTCTGCCAAGCCACATAAATAAGTATCAGGCATTATTAGGAACATAAACACAAAAATGCATAAAACATGAAAAATTTTGTATAAGTTTGGGATGTATGAAAACTGTGGTTAAAGTAGAACATTTCTGTCCATTGGGACTTAAGCCTTTTCCTCTTCCATTTACTCTAAAGAGTTGCATTTAGCATGCAAAACTGGATTTGGATTTCACCTTTTCCCAAAAGGGCCTTGGATCTTTCTAAGTGACTGCCCTGTTCTCTTGTAGTCCAGACTGAGCTATTTCCTACTTTCTCCTGTGAAAATTGCTGAATCTTGGCTTGAGTACTTTGTTCATCAGATTGTAGGAAAAACAAAAGGAAAAAGATACATTTTGTGTATCTTTGTGTGTGCATGAATGAACTTATAATAACCTACTGTGCCAAGTGCCAAAGAAATACATTGGGTTTCAAACCCAATTTCCAAAGAAGCATTTTGTTTATTCAAATAGTACCTCCCCCGTGTGTCCATCATAAAACACAGGCGTTGTTCTTAGGCATGGGATACTCAGATTTAAACCTATTAGGCAGCAAAAGCATTTCTATTATCATCCTGTAGCCTCATTGAGTGCCCACACCATTGACCGAGGGTGGTGCTTTTGTACATGAGCCTTTGAATTGGTTTGGTTTTATTAAAAATATAAAGAAACCATTTTTCTGTACCAAACCAAGCTTTATTTTTCCCTTTCTCTTTTTTGATTATCATTCTGTATAATGAAAAAAAAAGCGAATGTTTTGTTTTCAGCATTATCTAAATCTGTAACCTCCCTTGATTTGAGTTCTGAAACAAATCCTCAGACTTTATTCACACTGAATCAAACCTCCAGCCTCTAGTGGAGATGGTGCCCAGTGCCACCCCTGTGGAACAGGGATCTGCACTGAGGATTCTGGAATACAGACAGACTTTTCTCCCACCATCCTACACATCTATTTAGATGTTTTGTCATTTGTTTGCCATTTATAAATGTGCAGCTTTCCATTGCATGATAAAGACTCGAATGAAAAACACTTCAAAATGCTGATGAAATACTATTTGAAGTAGGAGCCACGTGGGCGCTCAGCAACAGAACAAAGGAGGATCTTAAGTGTTTGCTAATCCCTGTGAACCTTTTATAGAGTCAATTTCTTTCACTGACTAGAAAAAGAAGAAAAATTACAGCAGATGAAGACTATTAATATACGTTAAATTCTCAGACAGTATTTTGCAGTAGAGCTAGGTTAAATCTTGCCATTCTTGCCATTCATGAAGACATGAAGTTCTTAAAAAATGGGACAGGAAAAGCTGACCTCACTATAATAAGCAGAATAAACCAGTTATACTTAGTCTCATTGGTGTTTATAGGAGGTTTTAGCTGGCTTCCTTCCTGACTGGCTATAACTGGCAAAACAATTTCCTTCTTTGAGAGCAGCTGTCACTGGTGTAGTTTCTCTTAAGGCCAGGAATGGAAGAAAGCATTTATTCTCTCAAAACATCCTCCTTTGTGTGGAAGCCTATAAACAAATTGTAGTGATAACCAGACGTTTATCAAATTGTGGGGAGGTGATTAGTGGGATGCCACAAGAATTAGTGTTCAGCCTAGGTATAATTGACATCTTCAGTCTCCTACACAATCTAATAAAATCTAGCTGCTGGAAAAACTTTTCTCATTTCATTGGCTTCCTCGCATAGTGTCAAGGTAAAGATTGTTAGATCACTTTCTGCAATTGCTCTTTTTTACTGTGGATTTTTCCACTGCTTGTAAAGGACTGACTTCACAGATGTCTGTCCATCCTAGAAAGCAAAGCAGTTTAGAAGTAACATGACAGTGATAGATGTTGCTATTTAGTAAATTCATAACCTCTTAGTCCAGAGGGACCACAGTGTGTGAGCCTGACTTGTACAAAACTGAACCAAAGGGATTTTTCTGAATTCAGAACAGAGAACACAGATCCAGGTGAAAAATGTTAAGCTGATATCTTGGTTTTGTGGACAATTGAACCAAATATCCTAACTTGAAACTTATTGTGTTCTATTTCTAAGAAAACAACCTTGTCTCTTCTCAGCATTTCTTCTGGAAATTCATTCCAAGGCCTTATAGCTCTGTCATTCAGAAAATGAAGAAAAATTCCAAATCAAAGTTATTCATTTTATTTCAGTCCCCAAGCATTTGGAGACTGACTGTAAGTTTCTGAACTAGGAAAGAGTGCTTATTGTGAGAGCTTTTTCAGAGGTCAGGCTATACTTGCAGTTCAGACTCTCAAAAGTTTGGGGCCAAGCCACAAAAACTTACATTGCACTTTCCACAGGTCTGATTTCGCTAACTTTGCTATATTCCCATATTCCCATAGCTGAAACTGGGAAAAGCTATCTCTCTTATTAAAGTATTCCAAAATTTTGTATAAGAAACCTTAAAATACATGTTTGGTCAACAAAAACAACATAACATTGGTTTGTGTAGTTTCAAACCAAACTAAACCTCCAATTAAAATTTAACACTAGGAGGTAAATGTTTTAGACCATCTAAATGAAATAATGTACAAAATCAAGAGTGTAACTTGTGTTGATGGCAAGTTAAGATTTCATAGTTTAATTATGTATCAAATAGCCCATCAGTTTAATGAAACAGAAAATCAGGTTAATAAGTTAATAAATACAACAATTAAGCAAATACAAATATTTCCATAAAAAGAGAGTGATAATTAAATATATACCATTGTAAGAAAAAACATCTTGAAGAATGTTGGGGTCTCAGGAGTTGCTACACCCTGTCCCAACAGTATTTGTTGTTGTTTGAACTAAAAAGCCCCGTATGCGTCATTCCCGATGTCTTTACCAACATTTGGCCCAAATACAGGTATTTTTATGTAACTACCAACTGCTCATTTAGTGGTCTTGCTAAAAACAGAACCTACATAAAATGTGTGCAAGTGCAGTGCCACCCCTGATGTGTTATGAAGATTTAAACATCTTAAGTCCAGCGCATGGTTTGCAAGGTTTAACTTGGACCTCAAACATTTGCAGGTATGGATGTAGTGTACAACTGAGGAGCAGGGTTTGCCAGTGGTGAAGAGCAAGGCAATGACCAGAGAAACAAATGGGAAGAATTTTGGTTAATTATACAAGATGAATGAGAATTACTGCCAAAAAAGAACATTCCAGTGCAGAGCAAAACCAAAGTAATGGTTATTATTGTAAGAAAAAATAAGAAAGTGCCTAGATTTGAAAAACGCTACTGATACCAATACATTTTCCTTTCCTTAACTTTTGAGGGATTTTGTCACAGAAGGTGACATTTGGTTTTTGTTACTCATATAAAGGGTTAAAAAAATAATACCTGCAATGCATTATTTTGCTGTACTGGAATGAGTTTAGATACTGAGGAACATGGTTGATAGTAAGTTTGTATAAAGATATTTATGAGGTTAGAAATAATAGCACAAAGGAGTTTTAAAATGTATTAGTAGTGTCATTATCCCATAAGCATGCCAAAAATATGAAAATTACATTTGATAGGTAGAGGAGGATACACATAATATACAGATGTATTCTGATATTTATGTAATAAATATGCAATTATTAACAGCTGGGGCATTAAGTGATGTAACTAAATGCACTATGGAGCTTTTCTTGGGATGATGCTTTTGAAATCTGTTGATTTGCTTGCTTTTCCAGTATTTTCCAAGAATACTAGCAAATTACAAACAAGATTTTTGTCTTTTTATATTAACACCAAAGAATTTTAACTCTTAATCACTTTTTACCTAACCAGAATTTCTAATGATTTTTGCATGGCTATGCTGGATTGACACTAAAAAAATATTGATTGGTAATTAATTTTTATCTAGTCCCCAAACAAATGATGGTTAAATCATTTCATGCCAGCTCTGTTCCCTTGATGCTTTGTGGTTTTAACTCCTGAAGTATTTAGAGAGAGAAAGTACAGTCTTCAGTTTGTTACAATAAACAAGTCTAATAACAACTCAATCCCTTGCAGATAGTAAGATTTTTGTGAAATGACACTGATCATTTCAGTAGTCTTTATCTCTTCAATCATTAATCTTAAACATGGTAAACTGCAATTAAAAGAGAAATGGTAGTAAGACTCAGTGAAAAAACATTGGGACTTTAGAAAACACATTTTGTGCAACATACTTGAGGGTGCGTTTGTCTTTTTCATGGCCATATCATAGTACTGACTGATAGCATGCAGCTCCAGAACTGGACTCCAAAATTTATATGTCTGTATGTGTGTGTCTATATTACACTCAGCAGCACCTAGCTAGCTATTAATCTCAACCTTAAATGAGCCTCTGCAGACTCTATTTTCTGCAACAACTTGATCTTCTTTGTGTACCTCAGGACCCCAGCAATCCAGCTCGCACTGAGACATATATCGCAGATGCTGAGATTTAGGAGCCTGAATCCACACCCCTGCTTTACACCACATAACTAGCTCAAATATCAATGTATTTTCTTTCATAGAATCATAGAATTGTACAAATCAGTGAATAATTCAAGCTGGAAGCTGGACTTGGGAGATCTTTTATCCAGCCTTTAATTTGAGTTAGAGTCTACTTTGTACTGTGTGACCTATTAGAGCAGTCCAGGCTGTCCAGTGCTTTATCCAGACAGATTTTCTTTATTTCTAACAGATGAGCATCATTTATACCAGAAATTCTTTCTAATAGTACTGAATTCTTGCTAACAGTCCTGAAGTACACTTTTGTGCTGTCAAAACATTTTCTGTCTCTCTTTCTCTATTTCTGTTTTCTTGCACTTGTTCCAGAAGTCATCTCAGTCTTGCCTCTGTTGTGCATGTCCAGCTTCAAATTCTCTTTGAAGTAAAATACAATTTTTAAAACAAACAAAAAACCCCAAACCAATCTTCACCCCCAAAAAACCACCAGTGATAAACTCACCACAGGTCTTGGTAAGTTGCTTGTTATTTTCTTAAACTTGATGAGTTTTAATTTCCAACCATGTATTTTACCATTTCTTCAACTGATAGATGGAAGAGACTTCAGGAAGCAATTTGCCATGCCCTTTTTGAAAACATACACGAATGTTTAGTGAATATCGCAGTGTATTATGTTTTACAAGCAGAAATTCTCCATTAGATCACCACTTACTGGGAAGCAAGTTCATCAGGTAGAAGTAGAAGGCAAGACACCTCCACCAGGCTGTAGCTGAAGAGTGGTAACTCAGCAAGGCATTTCTGGAGCTTTCATTCACACTTAGTGAGCTTGTCTAGTAACACCAAAGCCCTGGAACACAGTTGTCTATCACTGCCAAAAATGTCAACAACCAGTAAGCATACAGGCAAAAAGTGCCAGGATGAGGAATGGTCTGAAGAGAAAGATTCATAGGACAAGTCACCAGGACTAAATGCAGATGGTACAGCATGGCTCAGTGGCATCTAAGAGAGGCTGATCAACAGCTTCATCTACTTTTTCCAATTGTATGGGTTGAACAGTCTCCCTGTGACAGGCTCAGACCAAAATAGCCCAAAATATAACGACATTGCTGCTTCTCAGGCAAATATTTACACATGTGAGGATAAAGCATATATGTGGGTGGTGACAGGGAGAGGTACAAGAACAACTGCACTTTCCTGTCTCTGCTGTGCTCACAGCCAGCTTTAAATCCCTGCCTGGATCTTGGGGACACTGATGACCTGACTGTCCCTGCCTACCCCTTGAGGGCTCCCTTGTCCCAGGGTCCAGGACTCCTTACCATCCCCCAGGCTATCATTCCTTGCCCCAGCATCTCCAAGCAGGGTTGGTCTTGTTATCCCATTTATACAGTTGAATTTTATCTATCACACTAATTGTTTTTCAATATTTGGCTGTTATAATCACCCTGACTCAGCTTTCAGGGTTTCACAAAAATTTAACAGAACAATAGTTACTCTTAGTTACTCTTAGCTGATATGCAATTCCCTTCAAAACCTTTCTCATACACTTTCCTTTCCACTGACTCAGCTTTCAGGGTTTCACAAAAATTTAACAGAACAATACTTTGCTTAGTTACTCTTAGCTGATATACAATTCCCTTCAAAACCTTTCTCATACATTTTCCTTTCCATCTTTTTATTATTGTTGTTGTTATTATTATTATTATTATTATTATTATTGTTATCATTATTAAATTCTACGGGAATCTGTCCTCTCATGTTGGGTGAGAGGACATTAAGACATACCCAGGCAAAAATATTACACAGTACTGTTGCTGTCACAAATCCCATGTGGCAGATGGACACGATGTCATCTTCTTAAGCAGGAGATTCCCTCCACAGCTGAGTCATTGCAAGGCATGTGCTACAAGGAGATCCTCTGTATGTCCTATCAGTTAGAAAGTTTTGTGGCACACAGTCTTTGAAAGAGCTCTCCCATGACAAGGAAAATATTTTCTCTTTAGAACAACCTGTGATCAGCTGCACAATAGAGCTTAGATACTCGGTCAATTATCTGTATTTTGACACTTCAGAGAAATAGGACAAGGTGTTTTGCCTTCCATCTGAAGCACCTCATTTCTCATCTAATAAGCAATTTGCTGCCAAGTCTTTAATTAGGGCTCTATCAGAAAACATTCTTTTTTGTCAGCCAATCCTGCAACCTCTGCCTGCTACTCTATCTTATCCTGTTTCCTTATCCAGACCAACAACTGAAAACAATCTTTAAAAAAATCACCTCTTTCCTTCTTACTCAGAAAAAAATACAACCCATCTTCAGTCCTGTATTGTCTGACTCTCAGATGCATCAATTCTTCCACTGTCATCTCTCTCTTGTGTCATGCTCCTTCTGGTGAGCAGAGCTGCCCTGAGCAGTGGGTGGCATGGGAGGGCACCTTCTCTGTTTAGAAAAGTAAAGAGAATTCCAGCCAGCTCTGTCTGGCAGGTGGAGCTGCCAAGCCTGGATGGTGACCCAGCCTCACAGAGCACAGGGAGTGCTAAGGGGGCAACATTGCTGCCTCAGTGAGGGCACCCACCATCCTCATGGAAGGAGCCCATCCAAATGTACTGCTCTCCCCTGTGTCCCTAAGAGCCAGACACGTCCCAGATCTGTGGGAGTTATACAGGTCCCATCCAAAGGAAAAAGATGCCAAAACGGCAGCTGCCCTCTGGTGTGTGCTTGAAGCAGCTGTAGGAGCAGGGGGATTCAGGGATTCTGCAATACTCTTACTTTCTCTTCCTAAAAACAGGCTGTTGGGAACATAACTATGGAAATTCCCACATACGAGCTTTTGTTGGTGTGTATGGAGATTAAAGTGTATCCGCAGATGGATTTATACACATTAGGAAGACTTGTGGCAGCTTCTGCAACTGTGATTATTTTCCATCTGTGTCTGTGAGACCTCAGAGAGGAGCAGGCTGCTGGGGCAGGCCACCCTGCTGAAGAGGCAGCTCTGCTTTAACGCTGTGCTGCGCACAAAGCTGGCCCGCGGCTCCTGTGAGGCACACGTCTTATGCAGAGGATTTATCAGGAACCTCGCTTCCTAAGCTCGGTTGATTTATTTTGCATGAGATGAGAAATGTGGGTGTTGGGAGGAATTCTTTGGTCCTTCCTTGCCATTGCCTGCAGAAACGGAGGGCTGCTGCGCATCCATCGTAATTACAGTGTTTGCCTTGCAGAGGTTTGCCTTTCCAAAGCTGTTTTCCTGTGACAAAGGTGACAGTCTTCCCTGTTTTCTGCTGATCAGGAGCCGAGTCACTCCTTTACAAAGCCCATACACCAGATATGTTACTAATGCAGTTTCCCAGGTCCCTACAGGTTCACTGAAACAGTGCAGATCCAGCTCTGCAAAACAGCTCATTAAATTAACTAGGAAATCTTAATGCTAACATAGAAGAAGACAAACTATTTTCTATCTTTGCTTTCTTTTTGTTGCTTAAATGTCCAGCATTTTCTTCCTGTGAGTTCAGTGGGCTTCAAATGGCCCTAGGAATTGGGGTACTGAAGCCATATTCAGACAGTTTTGTTATATCTGCCTATTTTAGATATTGCTGCTTCTTTTCTCCCCTTAGAATGATCCTTAAAAACAGGTAGACATTGCTTCCTAGTTTCAGGTGGCACGATATTTGTAGCTAAACAATTTACATGTGCAAGTAGGTAGGTCTAGTCCCAGTCCTCAGAAAGATGCAGGTGATTAGAGTGAATTATGTTCCTATACACCGTCAGAAAATTTTCATCCCTGAAAAACAGTATTTGTGAGAGAATTTGACATCACAGATGTTACGCTTAAGTCAATGGCATTCAGTAAAACAAAGGCATTAACTTCAGTGAGAATGGGTAGAGACAGAAAATGCCTGTTTGAGAACTGAACCCCAAATATACATATTATATACTTAGTGTTCACTTGCCCAGAAAATGTTGTCTTCTAACTTTTCCTGAAAAATAGGCTAGATAGAAAATAATATCTGAATTTCTCTTCATTGCATCAATAATTTTCATTTGAGTATTTCTTTTCCCTTGCATCCATCCCAAACACTACTTAAAAGCAATCTACTTGCTCTAGTTTCAGAAAAAGCTATTTTACTACTGTTTATATAGCACTGAAATCAAGTTTATATCCCAATGCTATCAGTGTTTCTTTTATATCACACATGTACATAGTACAAACTTCCTGGTGAACTACTATTTCTAAAAATTTCATTACTGAAATTTCAGTCTCAAGCATTACTTCTCCTCCCAGTCTTCAAGTCCATTCCACTTGGGTAGCACTAATCTGCTACACAGATGGAGGCAAGACATTCCCATTATTTGCTAAGATAACTAGTTTCTCCTCAATTTTTGCTGACAAGGTCGGTTTTGAGCTATTCTGACCCAAAAAAGCTGACCAGAGTGTATTAGGAACTCAAAGACACAGCCCTCAGGATTAGTCACTGCCTCTATGCAAAATGTTAAGTCTTTTTATTTTTGTTCTTGCAGGCCTGGGAATACAGTAGATGGTAAAACTGCAGCTCCTATATTTTATACTTGATATAAAAAAGCAGCAAGGTCTTACATTGTGTAGGATCAGCTTTCTCCTGCAGGTTGAATGTTCAAAACTCACAGAGCCCAGTGAGTTCTTTGCCTGGGGAAAACGTGCCTTTTACCAAATTTTAAGATAGTCTCTATAATTAGTGGTCTAATTTTGTTGTGCACAAATTACCTTCCCCACCCAAGTGGGAACACAAAACTCTTATTTGTGAGCTCAAATTGGCTGAATGTGTGTCCTCAAACAAGTGTACTCTGAGTCTGCTGCGTACATAATATTAAGTATGGCAGGCTCTGAAACGACAGTCAACAAATGAATATGAAACACTGCAGAACTATTTTTGGTGTAACATAGGTGAGGTCAGAATGAAAACCTAGACTTTTCTAAATAAGCTCCAGTTCAGATCCCCAAATATGAGCAAATTCTCCCAAGAGACTTGGAGCACTCAGAAGAATTTGCAGTGTCAATGCACTGCACTAAATAAGAATATTGTTGTTTGATCTCACAATCTCATCACTGCTTCAGTATATCAGTATCTAGAAGACCATTGCTGGAGTGCCTTGAGGCTCTGCATGAAGGAGGTCTATAAATCCCTGTGAACCAGCTACTTTATACCAGACAGAACAGAGTACTGATAAATTCAGCCACAATCCCAAAAATATACTCGCATCACATTTTGAACTGGCATTTAAAGCCTCGATTTTCATACTGTGCCTGTTCCTGTGTTTGTAAGCTCCCTACCAGAACAGCCTAGAGACTCTGAGCCTCATCATTCCTTAACAATTGGCTGGTCCTGTTTCAAAACTTCTGTCTCCTTTTCAATTATCCAAATAAGACTAAAGGAATGAAGAGTGGCAAAGGCACTAATTAGTGCAGACAGTGATCCACATCTCCAGGAAAAGCTATGATAAACCACCATGGCAAGTAATGTGTGATCCACCATGCCTTGATTCCTTCTATGTTTCCTGCAATATTCCAGAGGGAAGCATAGTGCAGTAGGAACAATTAATCTTATTCACCTACCAAATGTGGAGTGGTTATACACTGTTGTGAGTAAACACCCCAATTCCATTCTTGTCTTCACCCTTTAGTGCTATCTTCCCTACATAAGTAGAATTTGTGTTAACATCAATTATTGTTACTACTATAACTAATAGCACATTTCTGCAATTGAGGCTATTTTTAGTTACACAGCACAAAAATCTTAAAACAGGTGGAATTATTTTCTTTTAAAAGTCACAAAATACAAACTGAATTACTTTTTTTATTAAAGTTTTTTTTTCTTTTTGAGCTAAAAACAGAGGCAAGTTTCACCCTAGGGCAAATTTCTATAGATGAGTTATAAATTTCTAAATAATGAGGTTTTTAATGAAAACAAGACTAACTCAGTGTGAACTGTAGCACAGCAAATTTTGTCACTATAACTGTAACTTAATGGAAATCTACAGAATATTGAAAGTTTTTTTCTGATTATTACTTAATTTATCAAAACCATATCATTTACAGCACACTCCAAATGAGGCAAAAGCTTATTCAAGGATGTGGCAGAGATAATTACAAAAAGCACCAAGGAGACACATAATGAGTAGGTAGAGGAGTAAATCACTTGAGAGAAGAAAGTATTATTATTATTATTATTATTATTATTATTATTATTATTATTACTACTATTACTAAAATCTGTGATACCAATGATTATATCAGCTGTACCTGTGGGAGATGGTGGAAAGAACTGAGGACAGGGGGCTAAATGGAGGGAGGGGATACAGAACTTGAGTGAAGAAGGCATTGTGGCTGGTGAGTCAGTAGCATCATCTCTAATGTTTTCTTCCCGAGGCATGGCATAACTGCTGTGTGTATAGCATTTCTAACTGGAAGCTTGAGATGCAATTAAGCAAATGAACAGCTAAACCCAAAGGCTCCCAGAATAAAGAAAAGGTTGACAAATTAGCTCTGAAATAAATAGCACTCATTATTTGTGTGCCGTTTTATATTAAGGGCCTTTTTTTTGTTGTTGTTCTCCCTGGAGTTCACATGAATTAAGGAATCTACAAATGAACAGGCCAAAAATGTAGTGCATTAACCAAGGATGACAGAAGAGGGGACACCAAGCAATAGCTGGCTACTAGGTAGACTCATAGAAAATAAAATCCTAAGCCAGCCATGAGTGGTGCAGTGCAAACCTGGTGCATTAACACCATGCATTTGTAGCTGCTGCTCCTGAGCAGAGAAGTCCTCCCTCCCAGCCAGGCACAGTGTGTCTGAAACATCACAGGGCTCACCGAGAGGATCACAGACTAGGGAATTGCATCCAACAGCAGCTCACACCTGCTGCAGGAAGAGCCCATAACCACCACACTGGCAACATTGGTCTTTCCTCTCTGGAAACTCGACCATCATAAGAGGATCAGACTAGGGAATTGCATCCAACAGCAGCTCTCACCTGCTGCAGGAAGAGCCCTAACCACCACTGACAACATTGCTCTTTCCTCTCTGGAAACTCGACCATCATCCAGAAAGGAATGGGAGATTCATAGAATGGAAAAAACTTTAAAGCCTAATATCCACAGAATCCCACTTGCTGAGGGAATGGCCATGTTCCTGAGCATTAATTTTATGTTACATACTCTTACAATAAATATACATTAACAATTTTGGGAATGAGGGAAGAAGCACTTGCCAGGTGCTTATAAGAGGATTTTGCAAAGGATCTCTGTGGTCTCACACAATAAATATACATTAACAATTTTGGGAATGAGGGAAGAAGCACTTGCCAGTGAATGCCCTCATTATAAGGTGATATTGCAAAGGATCTCTGTGGTCTCACAATACTTTTAGTTTCAATTTCAAAATGATCCAGTTTTCATCTTTCTCCTATTTTGCTCCAAACATGAAACTTCTCATAGTACCCTGGGTTGTGGGAGAAGAATGTACAACTCCTTTTCCTATGAAGACACCAGAAACATGATTATGCCACCTCAGTCATTTACAGAAGGTGGATGTCACTTTCCCTTTCCTCTGAACGAAAGCTTTATTTAATGGCTTACCATCCTGTGAAATAAATGGAAGATGTAGCAGTGGTTTCTCCGCTTAAAACAGAAACCAGTCACCCCAGTGTGAGTTAAGTATGCTAATAACAAATATACCAAACCTGACTGCTTGGGAGTTTAAGCCTAGAAAGTCTTTGTGGATCCCACAGGAACTTCAAACTAATCCCACACTCAGCTCAAAATGTAGCATCTCTGAAAATGGATACAAGCAGGGTTGCCAAAGCCAGGCAAAGCTGCAAGCACTGGATTCTCCACTTTTGAGAAGGGGTTAGGCACATTGCTCACACCTCAGTTAAACCTGTGTGGCATCTGAAGCACCTGGGTGTCTTTCTGCATGTGGGCATGGGTGTTAGAGATAACATTAACAACACATGAACAGAAGCCCTGCACGTCCTGGACTGTCAGACACCGAGTCCTTAGCAGCAAACAGCTTCTGAGCAGTGAAGGCTGGATCACAGAAAGAGATACTGAGAGTGTACAAGCCAGTTTGTGACTGTGCAATGGCTGCTCATGCAAAAGATACATTTTCAAGTGTTTGCAGTACCACAGAAGCCTTGCAGCTGGTTCTGAGTCATTCTGAGCACCAGAAAAGGTGATGATCATTATAGGAAATGATCTCCAGTTACTTCAAAATATTATTCTGGAATGGAAATTTCTGTGAGTTATTTGCTCTAGGAGGTATTTTGTGGTTATTAGGCTCATTTCTGTTGTTTTTGCAGAAAAGCACTGCCTACTCCTGCCCACGACTCTGCAATGATAGGCACAGCTGCATCCCATGAAGACTTTCCAAAGCATCATTTAAAGAAAGCCAATAAACAAAACAACAAATAATAGCTCTCTCAGCAGATGCTGAACATAGTGTCTTATGCTGGCACATGCTGGGATTCTTCCTCCTTACATCACAGCAGTGAATATTCACCAAAGTTCTCACAAATCAGAGACTTTATCACCCAAGAGGACCAGACCCAATTATTACAACCTGAGCCAGAGGGTTCAGTTAGCAGCCTTATCACCATTCTGCTGATGGCTTTCAGTTCTCCCCTCTGTCTCCAGGCTTCCAGGACAATGGTCTGGTCTGGTCCTTCCTGGATAAATTTATCCCAGCTGTTCAGCTAAGAGATGATACAAGATCACATAAGTGCTTGCTGGAGATGAGGATTGCTTCCAGGTCTAGAAGCAGAAACATGCAGACCAAGCGGCTGGGACTACTTGCTGGTTGAAAATGCACTGAAGACACAAAACACCAATCTTGCAAATGTTTTGAGAAAATTTTCCTGACATTGACTTCCATTCTATTGCAGTCTAATATGTGAAAGGAAATGGTAGAAGTTTCTTGACTTAGGCAATTATGTCTCACCTGCTGAATAAAGCTTTTAAAAACAGACTGCTGTGAGTAGCTTTTCCTGGGCAAGAAGACAGCCTCATAATAAGGACTTGCTCTCTCACGTGTCTATGGTTCCTGAGAGATTACAGTTAACCAGGTAATTAAGGTAAAAAAAGTAGCTTAAATGGTAGCCTAAACCTGTGAGAAAGGAGAATGATTATAAAAAATGTAGACCATATTCAAGAATTACAGTAAAAAGGAAAAAAAAAACACCTCAGGAGGATTAAAGTGTTAAATAGTAGTTAAATAGCAAAGAGAGAGAGAAGATAGTCTAACGCCTCTTCTCTTTTCTTCTTTTACTTTATCTTTGTAATCCAGATTTAGCAGCAATTTTTGGATGCCTGATGCCCTGGTGTGTGAAAATTGGGTGGATTTTCATGAGATTAATTTCTTCAACAGGGATGGGGTCAGGTGAGGGAGTTTTGTAACTTCTTACTGCTAGACAGCCACTAGGACATGACGGAGGTCTCAGCACAGGTTTTACACCTTGCTCTCCCCTTTCCTGGGAGGCAGTGCTTGGAGGAGGGAATGGTGCCATCCAACTGGAGCTGGGCAGTCCTGTGAGTACCACTGTTTATTTGGGAGGATAGATATTATATAAACCAATCCTTTTGGTATCTGGTATCAGAGGAGAAAGACATTCTCAAAAGAAAGAAACAGAGAAGATTTGTCTGAAAATGAAGCATGGATTGGATAGAGGGCACCTTATACACCCCTATGGCATGGTAACCCCAAAAGAAAACTGGATTTCATCAGGAAGAAGTTTATGACCACAGCTGATTTGCAAGGTGAGTCACTGAAGCACATACTCTAAAAGAAGGCAGTGCCCAGTAAAAACTGACTACATGTGGCAAACCACACACCAGCCCTGCCTCAAATTCATGTGTGCTGGCCACGTTCCTGTGTCCAGCCTATGTACCAAACCTAACCCAGAGTGAGACAACCTTCCTTTCAGGCTTGGCAATGCCTGTGATAAGATTTAAGCTTAGATTCAGCTAATATATCAAGCTATTTGTACTCTGTGCCTTTGTCACTTGAGAGAAAAAAAGAGACCAGCTGAGAATCTGTGTTTAAATGTAATTTAGCCTGTCAAGCAACAGTGCTTCTCAGTGGGGTGTGTTTAAACAGGAATCAAGTCCCTTGCCATGAAACAGCAAGGTCAAAGACATACCACCACTGTCCCAGCCCTGCTCCCAGCTCCAGCCTCTGGGGTGACGAGAGGAGACTCCAAGAGGACAAGGCAGGAGTTGGGAGAGCTGAGGAAGACATGCTGTAGGGGTGAGAGCAGACAGATGCCAGCTCCTGGGGCTTGCATTTCCTGAGACAAACATCCCTTCTTGTTTTAACTCTGCTGCTACCCACCGCCAGCAAGCCTGTCTGCCCGTGCATGTATCTAGCTCCAAAACCAGCCACCCCCACAAGTCTTCCCCATACTGAGCTCCCAGGTCTGCCTTGGGGAAGCTGCCTCTGGGTAGGGAAATTCACCCCTTTGCAGGCACAGGGATGGGAGCAGTGCCAGAGCCACCTTTACACATCCGGCTGCGTACGCAGTCAGCTCATAGCTGCCTAGCTACACCAACCCTTGAAACAATCATTCCAAGAAAAACACCTCCTTAAATAGCAGTGATTTGGGTGATTTTAAAATGCCACTGTGCTGCTGCACGGATCTGCTATCAGTGGATGAAGTTTTCAGTCCTGACATTCGCTTCCCGTCAGTCCAGAATTCTGTGGCTCCGGATCCGTGCGTTACTTTGAAAATTTGCCCATATGTACCTTCCAAGAGCTATCAGCTCGAATTACTGACACAATCAAATGCTTATTGTTTTCAGTTCTGCGGAGCCCGGATAGATGAACAGCAAGCTGTTTCTACCTCTTGCAACGTCATCAAAATTGCTATTTAAATTATGAGTTCCGATACCTCATTATAGCAGTGAAGATATAAGGAGCAAAAAATAAAATAAAAAAGGAAAAAAAATTGTTTTAGGTTTTATTTACAGTACCCATATGATTCTTGAAACCATCATTGAAACAAAAATTTCCCATCCCCACTACCCCCAAAAAAGGAACCTATTTTTCCTGAATGGCAAATTATCTTCTCAACACAAGAATAAACTGGCTAATATATAATTTTTATTATAACTCTATGTGGAAGTAACTTCTCAAAAACAATGGTCATTATTATGAGCACAAATTTTGCCACCCATGATTGTAGGTGGTTAGTTACTGATCATCCTGATGTAACCCAAACTTCAACTCTTTTGGCATCATCTCTGTATTTAAATAACAAAATATCAACAGTTCTTTGCAAAATCCAGGCACCTCCTCAGTGGTTGTAAGCATTGTGGGACAGACCAGGAACATCTGGTTAGAAAAACCTGGTTAAAACAGACAAGCAAAACAAAACAGATGCCCAAACCCAAACACATGCAATACAAGGACTCTTGGAACTAAAGCCTGAATAATCAGACTTGTATCTACTGTTTGCTGACGTGGCTTCTAGGACCCAGAGTTTGGTGTTTTGGGGTTCACTGAGCTGCTAGAGTGAGCTCACAGTTCACTGTGGATGAGAGCTAAAACTCTGAGTCTTGAATATCTCTTCTTTTTTTAAAGGTTTTTCAGCAGGGTAGTTTCATCCAATGTGTTTCTTGATGAATAGGACTCTCCCTGAGGAAGCATGGCCTCAGAATTCTTCATGTTGACAAGGGAATCAGAAGCAAGCTTTACTCAGGAAACCTCCTTGTCTCAGAGCTGTTCACAAGCCCTCCAGTCAAAAGAGAGGTGGAGTTTAAGATATCCTGCCTCTGTTTCCTGCCTTTCATCTTTACTTCCCACACAGCCTGATGGGCTCCTGACCTTGGAAAGCCAGGCCCATCCAATGAAGCAATCACCAGAGCACAAGCCATCTTTCTGTTCACACCCTGCTTCAGAGGAGGCTGGTTTTAAGCAGCCAAGTGTCTTAGTTCTGCACATCTGAGCCCAGCACACTTCTTTAAAATCCATATACACATAGCATTGAGCAAGTGTGGAGTCAGAAGCAAGGACAAGCAGGAAATATCATGGACAGAAGAGTGCAGAAGAGGACACAGATGATGAAGAAATATGTTTTGGACAGGGAGGTTGCTTCCCATTGAAACTCCATGGAGGTCTGAGAGACCAGAAAATGTTTGTGCAGCTGTAGCTATGACCCACTTAGACCTGTCAAGGCTCAAGATTTATGTCTGAGGGATATTTGTTCAACTGACTCCTGGACTGGTGCTCTGCAGCCTGGAGAGCAGCATCAAGATAGATTTTCTCTGTCTGTATTGAGCAGATATATCCACTGCAGGAGGATATGTCTCCATTGAGCAGATATATCCACTTCAGGACGTACCAGGCTTAAGGGAGCTTCTGGCAAGGAATGGAGGCAATGGAGTTTTTCTTCCTATTGGGCCATCACTGTTTGGTACCCTCTGGTTTCATACAGCAGCCACAAGTAACATGGATTGGATTGGGTTGGATTGGATTGGATTGGATTGGATTGGATTGGATTGGATTGGATTGGATTGAGCTGGATTGGGGAAATGTGGTGTGAAAAGCCATCACAGCCATCTGTCAGGTATTCTGATACCTGAACTTTGTTACCTTGAAAATGGCTGGATGTCATCCCTAGGTAAAGTGACTCCCATACTGAGATTGCAAAGAGCTTTGCTTTAATAAAATGAGGTATTATCATAGGTATTAGTAATACTAGTTTTGTTATTACAGCTTGTTTGGCACACCTTCTAGTTTTAAAGGCCTGGAGAAACCTGACAGCTGATATGGGGATTAATGTTGTCATTTGCTATGATTACCAGCAAACCTTTCATTAAATTCATTGCTGCAAGGTAAACTGTATTTCCACATTTGCTCTTGTTCTGTGGCTGCAGCAAGCTGTTAAGGTAGGACTTGGGATTTAGTTGTTTCAACAAAAATGTGGGCAACTGATTCACTGTAATTTGGCTGTCATGCTATTTGGCATTAGTTGGGTTTTTTCAGTGAATACAGATAAAGATTACTGCACAGGCAGAGACGTATAAGCTATCTTTCAGGGATCTTCAAGGCACCACCCTGGTTCTGATCCACCTCTTGTCAATAATTCTTTCTCTTTTGAAATGACTGAAGCACATTCTTCATTCACCAGGCATTAAATGAAATGTATGAGTTCAAAACATCTATGGTGAAAATGCTAGATGGAAATAAAAGGGCAACTGCTTTGTAGTTATAGTTCTACACAGCACCAATATGCCCATTCCCATTAAAATATTGCACATTAAAGGTTACAGGAAAGGCCATGCTACAGCAATAGTTTGATTTGTACTGCTTTTCTCTATAGAGTACGTTAGTCCTGTCTTAATTTTGTCAGGTGATATGCCAGCTTAGAAGAGGGTATGCAATTAAGAATGAAAAAAGCACAAACAAACAGTGCCATCTTTTGGGCACCGCTTAAACTCCACGTATGTTAAATTCCAGATGCAAGTAAGGTACAAATGTTATACAGGAATGTGCATGCACACATATCCTTGTGGCAGGTGATTTTAGGGTATCAGCTTTACTGTCTCTTGAGAGGTGGTGATAGGCACTCAAAGCCTGAAATTCTTCATCCAGGATCCCACAGCTGATCACTTCTCTGCTGTGGCATCCCAGGCTCTAGCAGCATGAGGTGCAGAACAATGCCTGTTTCTGAGACTGCCTGTGCCATCTCCCTGCTGGATGTAAATCATGTCAAGACAGATGGATGGCTGAATATTTCTTCTGAGTTTTTGTGTTTTGAAACACGTGGAAAGTGAGAGTAAGGTAGAAATGGAGTGTTTTCATTTCTGTAACAGGGAAGAGCTTAATATTTTACCAACATGACATCCAAATGGATTACATGCAATATCAGACTGCAAACTTCTGGGACAGGTTTTCTAATGGAATCTGCATAAATAACCTTCCCCTGATGGATACAGACTTTCCCACTGTGATCCACACTTCTGCCACTGCTGGGATTAATTATTTCAACACATTGCTGTGAGGAGAAGGAGGGTCTAAAATGAGCTCCAGCCCCATCACAACAAGTCTTCTAAACCATAAACACTACCACCTCTGTCTCTCAGGCACTGCCTTAATATTTTCTGAATGCCACAATAAATTTCACAGGTTTATAGGTGTAATCATATGCCCATTTGGCTAAGAGTTGGATGTTCAAAACCCCTCTGAGAATCTGATCTGACCTTGAAAGAAGATTGGATGTTCAATCACACTTTTTAGAAAAGATACCCATAGAAAGAGTTATATAAGGTTGAGGGTTAATTACAGGATGACAGAAAAGTGCTGCCCTTACCAGTGATATTTGTGCATTGCTGTCATCACCATTATGGCTGTATCACGGCTGGTTTAAGCAAGCAATCAACTCCCTGGATCCTAACAAGGGATTAGGCAGTTCTTGAAACATGCAGGAGCACTCTGGCCAAGAAGGGACTGTATAAGAAGACAGGACACCAGTCAATCTGCCTCCAGGTAAATGCTAAATAATAATTTGCACCTGAATTGGGCACTGTGATTATTGATCATGGCTGTGTGAAGTCATGATTAACATAACCTCTCAAGGCTTATTATTCAGTAATTCTGCATGACTTCAGTACACTATGAGATCAGAAGGTCAAGCCCTGGCAGCTACTTTCCAGACCTCCTTGGGGACACGGCACTAAATCCTTGAGTGTTGTGCAGACACTGCAGCTCTGGATCCACCAGAGTAAGCAAGAACAACAAGGCAGAATATTCAGAGATAGAAGAAGTGCTGACACTTGAAGCCATTACTGTTGCAGTCAGGAACTGAAGAATACAGACAGGCAGACAACGCCTGAGCTCAGGCTGGAGGGCGAAACAAAACAATTTCTTTTTTTGCACAGATTTTTAAAGATGTTTAGGCTCTTAAAGCTTCAGAAATTAGTGGGGGTTCATTTTCTCTGAGGTTCAGCTGTACAACGCCAAGGTTTCTTTGACAGACACATTCCTATGCATCTCCTGTCTCTGTGCTCTCTCCTTTCTTTTTCCTGCACATCTGTGTGGTAGGAAAGCAGTTTACTCTGTTACATTTCCAGATAAAGGTACCACTCCTTAACATCTCTCTACAGAAGACCTATAGAGAAAGTGATATTTCGGGGAAAGGAGAATTAGACTATAAAGCACCATGAATTGGACAGGTGTCCAAAACAAACCCATTTAATTTGGAGATCTCCAGATTTCCACTGTGATTCTTTACCTTAGCTATGTTCTGGGTGATGACTCTCTTTTCAGATTAGCTTTCTCCAGCTAACATTGTTCTGCTCTACATTTTCCTTCTTACCATCATCAGATGCTGAATTTTTTAATATTTTTCCAAGGATACAGAAAGTTTGAGGTCTGATGTGCTCTCTTTATTTCTGTAAATTGATATGCTCCATTCTCTTACTCAGAGGAGTTTGGCAGCAGTGGCCACAGCCCAGTTGTGCATGGCACACATCACCACATTGCAGAGAGATCAGCACACAGATCTGCCTACTCTGCTTACCAAGCATATCATTTACCGCTTTGCAGACAGTAAAAGGCCTGATTAAATTCAGGGTTTGTGTGTTTGCCAACCTGACTTGAGTTCGAATGGAATCAAAATTTCATTAGAACCGGTGTATGCTCAAGAGCAAATCATTATCTTTCTCATCTGCAGACTCTCCAGTGGCTTGCATGTATTGTTTCTGTGTGCAGCCTTTTATTTGAATTGGTTCTCAGTAATAAATATTGTATCCAGTTGCTTTCTGATGACAGGAATGCATTGTTTGGCACCATTTGGCATGTTCTTTTCCACATTACTGTAATGGTGAAGGCCCAGAGTCAGCCAGGGGATGCTGTCTTAGGCATCTGCTACAGATTGGAAGTTACAAAAGACATGTCAAGGATCAAAGAAGAGAGGAATTAAACAACTAGATGAATTCTCTTGTGTCAAGCTCTGGTTTTCAAGGTGGGGTTTACCCACTCCAGCATCTGCTGTGGGGCTCAGGCAAGCCAGGAGATTTCTAGGATGCGTTGAGAGAAATTTTAACAGGCAGAACATCTAGGGAGGTGTTCAACCATTGTGGACAATGAATGACTAATCAAGGATGTGATAACTGAGAGCACCCTTGGCTGTTGGGACCATGAGTTGGTAGAGCCTATGACCCTTGGGGAAGTGCAGAAGACAAATGGTGCAAAAATTTATTATGAGTGGAAGGAGAGTGGACAAAAACTTTTTTTCAAGGCAGCAGTAGGCAGGATTTTGTGAGAGGTTGTTCAGAGATCCCAGAAGAGCTGGCTGCGAAAAACCACTTTGGAGCACAATAATAATCCAGCCCAATGGGCAGAACAAAGCACATGACATCGATACAGCAGGAGGGGCCAGCCTGGTTGAACAGGGAAATGTCAAGCTCAAATGTCAAAAGGGGATATGGGAAAGGAGGGAGCCGACAGGCTGTCATGAAAGAAGATAAAGACATTGTGAGAACATGACAGAGGGAAGCATGCTTGAAACACTGTGAAAGGCAAAAACGAGCAAAAGATCTTGAATAGTCATGACTCTCTGTACTCACACATCCTTGAGAGATTCACCCCACACAGAGTTCTTGCTTCACAGTTTATTATGTGAGTCTTGCACCAACAACACCGAGATGGATGGAATTATTTCAGTGGGAAAATAACATTGTCCTCACAAGAAAAAAAAAAAAGGGCAATTTTGCACAATGAAATTTTCAATTTTGTTCAAAAATGTTTTGATTTTCTGTCAAGCAAATTGAGCAGGCAGCAGCCCAGCTGCTGACTTGGAAAGCTCTTTCAGCTGTGTTTCACAGTGGCAAAAAGTCAAATCAACCAAAGCGTGCCAAGGGGGAAGCTAAAGGCCACTTCATCTCCTTTGGTTTCCAGTCAGCTCTTCTTCCTCATTTACACGCCCAGCAAGCAAAGCTAAGTTTAAATCCTTCTGCCTTGCTGGATCCTGCTCAGCACATCTCTAACCACGGGCAGGAAGGAAGGGTAGGCAGCCCTTGCTACAGCTGCTGGAGCTGTGCGGACATGCCCTTGGCTCCCCCTACCCCCAAGTAACATGGAAACTGCCAGCTGATTTCACCTGTCACCCACTAAGAGCCTTCAGATGAGCAGCCAAAAACCTTCCCTGTGAGATTGCTTTGATTCTTGACATCTCTTTTGTAATTTCCATCTCTACTTCATATGTTTTGTTGGTTCATGTTTGTTTTTTTTTTTTTTATCCAAAGGCTTTCCTTCTGTGGAACCATCAGTTTCCAGGCCAGGATCACACTCAGCAGTTTCTTCTGCTGAGTCTTTCAGGACGCATTGGTAGAGAGCAGAGTTCCAGGGAAGAGTCATCTCTTTTGTAATTTCCATCTCTACTTCATATGTTTTGTTGGTTCATGTTTGTTTGTTTTTTTTATCCAAAGGCTTTCCTTCTATGGAACCATCAGTTTCCAGGCCAGGATGACCACAAGTTGCTCCTGCTGAGTCCTTCAGGGCGCATTGGTACAGAGCAGAGTTTCAGGGAAGAGCGTGAGGCCAAGCCTGCAGGTGGGCTCCAGGCCATCCTGCAGAGAGCTCTGCCCAGGGCTGCAGCAGCAAACAGCAGAGCCACAGGCAGACAGCACACACAGCACAGGAGCCTGGGCTCAAACTTTCACCCTGCCCCTCTTTAGCAGCACAGCCATACCCTTTGGCACAGACCAGGACCTTGCTTCACACCGCTCCAAGACATGTCTACTGACCAGGGGGAACTCACAGCATCTTCTGAGTCCTCCTCACTCCTTTTGACACTGGAAGAGGTGATGTCTCCCTCTGGGCTCTCATCTTCTGGGAGCACAGCAGTAGCCTTTTTTCCCCGACTCTTGTGCTGCTGCTCATGGAAAGCATCTGTGGGGTGATGCCAGAAACCTGGGATTTGCCACTGATACTGAAAGCTGTATCCACCAGGAACACACAGGTCTGCTGGACCACTGTGGTGGTATAAAGATATAAAGAGGGATTTTAAAATGTCTCAGAAACCTAATCCTCACCTGACTGGCACTTCAAAGGCTAAGGACCATTGTGCCCTACTAGTGTCAGTCGATCTTATCTAGGCAGTTAATGATAGTGTTTCTCTGGCATCATAATGCTTAAACATTTATTAGGGATGTGTTTTATCAGCCAGCACAAGAATTTTCTTGGAGACATTCATGCTGCTGATGTTCCAGGGAGACAAAATTAACAGTTAGCTTAGAAGTGAGAATTTTCATTTGTGAATGTATATCTAAAAATATGTAAAAACATATATATATATGTGTGTGTGTGTATATCTATATGTATATATGTATATATGTACTTCATCATAACCCTACTGCCTAATTTGCATTGGCATTATGAGAATTTCAGCTCCTAGGTGAAAGTGGCCTTTTGGAGAAATAACCCACAGATAAAAAAGAAGAGTGGAGT
This sequence comes from Passer montanus, assembly GCF_014805655.1. Classification (NCBI taxonomy): domain Eukaryota; kingdom Metazoa; phylum Chordata; class Aves; order Passeriformes; family Passeridae; genus Passer; species Passer montanus. The sequence continues at coordinate 4,678,751 of NW_024368374.1, read as the reverse complement.
GTGAATGTCTGCACCTTTACTAGGAGAAACTAAATGAATAACAGCTTGACACAATTGAACTGATTTCCAGGACTAGAAGGCGAGCAATGAATTCTAGCATGTGCTGAGGTTATACCAGATAACAGCATCATTTACCAGATAACCCATTTCCTGCTTCAGATTTTTTATGATGTGTTTCAAATGAAGAGGAAATTCTAGGTAGTGCAGCTGCCTTGCTGTGTTATACCACTCCAGTCTGCCAGTGGCTGATTTCTGGTGCAGTTTAAGCGCTGTGGATGCTGGCTCAGAGTGCAATAAGCAGCATAGGTCCTGGTTAATGCAGATATTTCCTTTGGCTCTGCAACAGGCCAAATCAGAAACTGCAAATATCTCAGTATCTACCCCTTGCTTGCTAAGAAGCAGCTGCTAATGAAATGTGTCCCTAAAAGGTCCCTAAATCTGGTCCCTTCATGGTACATCTCACTTGGGGATCTTGGATGTTTTGGGGCGAGAGAAGATGGATATAAAATAGAAGTCTTGTTTGATCTTAGAGTATTTAGATTTTAGACACAAAACAAGAAAGGAGGAAAGGTCTTTCCAGGGACAGTCACTGGAGGAGTGGAGCTCCTGAGAGGATACAAGTTTTTAGTCATCTTGATCAGTGCACTAATGTTGGGGAAGAAGAGAGAAAGATGAATAACCCCCACCTCCCTTGGAGGGATGTGTACTGTCCTGTATGTACTGCAGAGAGGAAAATCTTTCCAGTGTGTACAAATAAGGGTCAGAAAACTCCACTGACTGACCCACTGGGACAAGTTATTTCAGCTCCATATAAAACATTGTTAGCTTTGGTCACAATTGTTACAGCAAAGCTAAAGGATTAACCAAGGAGCTCAGCAGACTATGGGTTACACAGGTGCCAGAAAGCAGTCTCTGGGCACTGGTGGAGGCAGGTAGGACTCACAGCAGATGCAAACCAAAGAAGAAGCCACTGTGGCACAAAGACTTTCAGTGCCAAATGGATGCAGGGCATCTGAAGGGTGGCAAATGGGTTGCTGTGGGACAGCAAGCTAAGAAAGGAGGAGAGGGGCAGGGTACAGAGGAGAGGAGGGTCTTGAGCTGAGCAGAGGTGGGTGGCAGAGATGCCACAAGGAGCAGGATGTGAGCAAGCAGTCAACACAAGGAGAGAAAACGAAGGCAGCAAAAGTCCCTGGCGTGCATTCTCAAGCCTGCCGGCTGCAGGGTTTCCCCTGAGCAGGGGAGAGATGTGTTGTCATGCAAGTCAGCAAGTGTTAGACCCAAGGAGAGTCTTTCCCCCAAGACTGGGGCTGGACTAAGATCCTGTTTGGGCAAAATGTGGCTCTGCTTTATCTCTTCTCAACAGCCATCCCAGCATTGCTCATTCTTCCCTACAGTCCTTATAATATGTACACTTCTCATTCCACACAGCAAACAGGAAAATTCAGAGGATTGGGGTTTTTCTAGGACAGTGAAAGCATTTCAGTGCTCAGCTCTCTGGAAAATTAGTAGCTACACCCTTGAGTTCAGCTTCAAAAATCTCAGCCAGATCAGTCACTGCAGTTGTTACTCAGTATTCAGATACTTTTGGCGAAGTGCATTATTTATGGTCCTAAATACTGTCCGTTACTGTTTGCTATGACACTGAGTTAGGACTCACTGGGAATGTTAAGAAGAACCTGCAGATATCAACCCTTTATTGTGCAGAAATCAATGCTTGCAAGAGTCAGCACAGATACGTCAAGTTGTCAGAAGGGTTAGTTTTGGTCAATTGATTCCACAGACGTGGGGAGCATCTGAGGCTGCTTCTCCCATTACTGAGTCTAAAGAACCCACTGAGTATTCTAGTTTTCATGTATAATTTCCAAGAGTTATCTACTTTGCACGGTATGAGGATTATTGATGTTAAAATCTTTAATTGGTGAATTTAGAAAGCTCTGAATTTCTCCTCTGACCCCTGCAAACCCAGGTGTCTTTCAAACTTGCCAGAGTAAACCTCCCCCTTACTATGCAATTTATAGGAATGGAACCAGAAAAGTCTGTGTTGAATGTTCCTGCTCAGAAAACTTTAAATTACTCAGCTAAAACCACAAGCAGCATCAATGTTTGCACCACCAATTATTTTGAAAAGGAAATACATTTCCATTTTCATGAAGCAGAGGAAGATAAAGGGATGTTTTATGAACTTCCTCTTATGTGTCAAGCTGGCTTGGTTGATTTTTGGATAGCACTTCATCGCGTTGGGCCTTTTCCAGGAAATGATAATTTACGAGGTTTTGAAACTCACACTCCCCCTCTTCACTAGTCAGAAAGTATGACCTAGTTTAAGTTACAGCTTGAAGATGTGACCTAGTTTCACAGGTAGCCTGCATGCACTGAACTGAGCATTGTAAAATCTGGGAATCTTTTCTTCATGAAAAGTGAGTTGGATTGTCTCCTTGGATCGCTGCTCCTTCTAATCTGACCCCTGAAAACTTAACAGTATTGCTTAATTTAGAAAGCTCAGGACAAAAAAGAAATATTTAGAGGTACTTGATATCCTAGATTTAGCCTTAATGATTAAAAAAGGCCTGAGGGATCTTCCGTAGATCCCTGTAAAGGATGATCATCTGAAGACCAGTTAAAGACCATTTTTTCACCACTAAAGGCACAGCTGGGAAGCCCTGTGGTTGGGAAGCTTGAGCACAAATAGTGGCTGGCACTACTGACATGGGAACGACTTGGGAGAAACATGGTGTGGTGTGGGGAGGGCACAGATGCCATTTTTTTCTTTCTCACAAAAACAATATGCAACGAGGGAGGAAAATGTTTCCTTGCTTTTCTGGTCTCTCTACTGCATGGCTGAATATTTAAGTACCTCTGAACACTGAGCAAACACACTGTTTTATACAGAGCCTGGACTTATTTGTGGCTTGATGTTAGCACAGCAGGTGGCCTATTACCACTGGGACAGAGGGCACCAGCCTGCTTTCTCTTTACATCTCTACCTGGATTAGGAGGTTGCCCAGATGGGGGCAGTTCTAACCATTTCCAAAATAGCAAAATATGCGCCCTTGAAAGCAAAGACAGATGGTGAGGGTGTGTCTCCTACATGGAAATTATCTGGCAGCTTTTCTGGGAGCAGTTTTCCTATTAAATGCTGTGATTCTAGCAGAGCACATCACAACTCTAGCAAAGGCATCAAAACCTTCATGAGCTTGTCCCAGCTGCTGATGACCATTTCCACAGATCTCCACTTTTTTACTTTTCCAAATTTTTCACTGCATTAAATAAGGTTCTGCCTTGGATACTCTAAATACCTGAGAACAGTGCTCATTGTCACATCCAAACAGATGAACAAAAGGAATAATACTAGAGAGAAAAGTTTGTATTATTTAACCAAGGGAGTGCTGCTGTAATTAAAATGGAGGTTCCTCTACGCTGGAAGCTATACAGATCACATCCATCACATCAGCAGCTTTGGAGCGATGAGCCAGACTTCCAACAAATGTCTCACTTCCATAGCAGAAGAAACACCAAAACATGCAGCACTGAAATTTAGGAGTGATGCAGAAATTGAGCCTTCAGAGGCACATAGTGAGGTAATTTTCCTGTTATGAAAAATTAATGCCCTACAAACATGAGTATGGGGGAGCCATAGGGATGGTTATGTGTCATCTCCTTTGCACATAAGTAGGAATGTGTTAGGTGAAAATGGTATTTCAAGGGTTACTTGCATCACCTAAATCTAGGTCACATCATGAAATTCAAAGAAAACTTCAAAGTTTACCAATACATTTTTAGCAAATACCACATTTCCGAGTATGCAGGAGTTGATAATATGAGAAATACCAGTATTTCGGTTAGCCTGGTCTTTTCTCACTTTAATATTAGTCCTGTGGTGAACTTTTGGATAAAGGTTATATAATGTGAGATAAACACGTAGGAAGGGCTTTGGTCTAGCCCAAACTCAGCTGCCTGTCTCCATGGCTGAAGCAGCATGACACTCCCTGTCACCTTCAGTCCTGTTTTACTCTCTGTGAGAAGCCGACCAGGGTGTGCTGGTCTTGATGCTCATCCCAAGCTACTGACTCCAAACAAAAGCCAGCAATGAAAGATAGTTCATCGGTAACCATTGGGCAGCATCAACTATAATTACTTTGAGAGGAGGAGCTGGTATTAAACCCATGGTACATTCTTGGTGTTGGTCCTTATTTTAGTGGCTCTTATAGTCTGTTATTTTTTCCTCCCTCTAATGGCCAAGAGGGAGAGGAGATCCTGCCCTGGCAGTGGGAACTTGCTCCAGCAGACTCTTTGGTAACCGGCCCATTCCCATTGTTGATTCAGACTGTCTCGTGTTGGGAACAAACCCACATTCGTATACTTTTTCTGTAAGAACTTAAATTACTTTTCATTGAATGTGTCTCCAGCCCATAATGGTCATAAAGGCCATCTGCGCTCCTGGGCATTTGGCTCACCAGAGGAGCAGCGGAGGCCGACTGCAGCCTCCTTTCAGTTTTGTAAGCATCACCAATACCTGGCAAAAACAACACAAGCAGAACAAAAGAAGCCTCCTTACCACTAAGCCAGAATTTCTGCCTGAGTCTTGTTTTACACAATGCAAGCGCCTTAGATATGGAAGTGTGAAAATCTCTGGCAAGTCAGGTGTGTCATATTACTTCTCCCTCGCTAGATTATAGCTTCAAAACTTGGCATGGAGCAACTAGAAGCTCTGGTGCCTATTGCTGGCCTGTTCCTGGCTGGGATGCTGACAAAAGATGGGTCATTCTGGACATTTCATGAGCAAAGACATTTCCACCACCTATTCATTTGCTGTCAGAGACATTTGATATAATCCTTTTAACACAGGCACAAAAATGTGCAAACAAGTTAATGATCTTTATTCATGACAGACCTCACAAAAGGTACAAAAACAAGGTATGTCACCAATGAGCAAATATTATTCTCAGGGCTGTATTATCCTCAGTTACACATACACTGTAGATGCTATATGTGAAATAGATGTAATAAAATAAACATTATTTGCATCGTTGCTTTGTATTAAAGCAGTTTTTACTGCACAGTGACAAATATTAAATATATATATATATAGCACATATTAAAATAGTGACCAGACAAAAAAGGCTTAAAAAGAAACTGTCTCATATAAAACTATTTATGATAATGTTATTGATGTCAGCATGAAAACATCCACTGATTTAAAATTGGGAAGCTCAGCCCTTTCTTACCAGGGCAATATTAACCAGGATTAATAAAACTGAATGAATTGTAACAAGCAATTTATGTATTTTGGAGGAATTTTTCACATTCAGCAAGTCTCACAGCACAGCTGGGCCAATAGAGTTCTTGATTATCTTTTTTATGTGAGCTGCTTTGTTTCACAATCTCACACATCAGCACAATTCTGCAAGTGTGCAGATGGCATATACCAGAGGACAAGAGCAAAATTGAGGAAATTTGTTTAGATATTTTCAAATAAATCATGGGGCATTTCTAATTGGCTCATATTTTGGGGAAAAAATGGTTTTTAAATGTAATTTTAAGCCTAACTAAAAAAAAAAATTTAAAACAAAATGCCAGATAACAAAGCAAGAATAGAATAAAGTGCTACAGGAAGCTGGACAGAATGCTGGACTGCAGTCCAACACATTTGTGAATGAAAAATAGTAATCATAATACTACTTTTTATATATACAATAAGACTAATGAGGTTTAAATAAAATTCTCTATTTTTACATAGTGGTATGATAGGTCTGTTAGATTTGAGAGAAAAATGCAGATTCACATAAATAGGAATTTAATTACATATTTACAGGTGACAACAGGCAGTAAATTCAACAGTTCCTCTCAGGCAATATTAAACAAATTAAAAATACTTTGTGCTACCAGAGTATTCTTTAATTTATTATTCCCTATTGACAGTGATAAATTAAAAAAAGAAAAAGAAAAAAGAAAAGGCAGAGGCTCAGTCCTGGACCTTTGCTGCCCACACGGGTTTATTTTAGCTCTCATGCCAGCCCTGTTTGACCTGCTTGGAGGAGCCCTCTCTGTCGAGCCCTGGGCTGTGCAGCACATATGCTCAGTTTCATGTGATAAAAACACAACTTAGTGGGTTGCAGCTTGGTAGGATCCTCTTCTTAAGAGGGAAGCTGGCTTAAGCTGCAAGGCTGTCCGCCACTCAGTGCCTTGTAACTCCAGCCCTCTTCCAGTTAGCAGGACAGAAATAACCTAACTATCCATTTCCAGAACTGCAGATGTTTTCCCAGAGCAAGATCTGGAGCCATGATGAGTGATAAAACATTAAACCAGATGGACCTTGTTTTGTTTTAGATGTGTCACTGCATGTGATACTGCGCTGCAGAAAAAACCCACATTTAGTGACACTAACATGGCAAAAAGCTACAGGTCAAGCAGGGACCTGGTCAAACTTTTATGTAACACAGAAAACTTTATATCTGGGAGATATTTACACAGAAAAAGAGTAGTCAATGCGCAAATGGTTGCTAACTAAAGCAGTGTCATGTGTTATTAGTTCCCAGAGGGCAGAATAAGCACGCACAGGTTACAACATTTGCTGTACATCATTTCCTGGGGATGCCAGCAGAGTGGAGAGCCCACGCTGGGGTCAGAGCAGACACAACAGTAAACTGGATAAGCAAGGAATGTCTGCTCCACTCTGCATTCATAGCCAGCATCTGTGGTGAACTGATTTTAACTATGATGTCCATGGAAGTTTCTGATTGTGGCATCTGGTGTTCTTTTGTGACACAGGAAGGAAAGAAATTCCAAACACCACACCCATCCCAATAAACAGCAAAAAGTAGGTTAAAATCCCTCAAACTGGTGGGATATGAAGTAAAAAAAATTATGTACAAGAGAGTATCTGAAGTTCCCAAAAAGTTATCTGCCATGTGATCATGTTTCAGTGCCTCCAAAATCTATCACCTGTGGTGGAGGGGACGGGGCAGGAGATCCTATTTGTGAATTTTCCCCTTGAGGAGCTGGGGTCCCCAAAGCCAGGCACCCTTACATATAGTGCCTCCAAAATCTATCACCTGTGGTGGAAGGGACGGGGCAGGAGATCCTATTTCTGAATTTTCCCCTTAAGGAAATTTTCCCCTGCCCAAAGCCAGGCACCCTTACATACTCCTGATCATACAGACAGGTAGGGAGTTTGGAACCTACAGGATGAGGAAGCAGCCACATCATGATCCCATCCAGAAGGCTGGGAAAATGAACCTATCATTTTGTGACTTGCAGCATGTAGGGAGCTGAAAGCAATTGGTGTTCCTGCTTGTCTTCTGTCACAGCCAAGCATAAATTGATTGGCATTTGGTGATGTGCAGTCTGGGGAAAAGCAGCGTGGCACAAGAGAGCAGGCAGTAGAACAGCACATGACTCAAGCGCTGAACAAATGGGAGGAAAATATGCCCTCCCTAAACTTCACAAAATGGATTGTGAACAGACAGCACTAAATCAAAGATACCCAAGCCCCTACCTCCACCCCAGCACAAATATTTCCTTGGAAACACAGTTAGAAACCCCAGCACATCCATATTTAAGGCTAAAAAAAAAAAAAATCAGAAAAAAACATTTGGAGTTGCCAAGAAGTTTTTGAAATCTGATTCAAACAACCTCAAGCTGACACAGGTTTCTCAGCTTTCCAAGACTGAGCTTTGCTTTGGAGCTAGTCACACACAGAGATATTAGGCAACAGTATGGGATCTACAGGGTCAGACTTCAGTGAGCTAAAAAAAAAATAAACAGTTGGCAAAATGTGCAGGTTGTGATCCCAAATACAGCAACCAGGAAATACTGGACGAGACACCAATACAGAGAGAGAAAGAACAAGAAATTGCCTGTTTATATGTATAAGAGCATTTTCTGGTTTAGGTGTGATTTTTCTCCAATCACCACAGTAAAATGCTGCACACAGCCATCTATATTAAGTTCTGCTGCAGACTAATTTTTTTTAAAAGCAGAATACAAACTTGTGGTTATTGTCCGGAGCCCTCCAAAACCGGTACATCAAACCAAAGGGCAGCACCGACTGCTTTGTGTGTCCAGCCTGCCGGTTCTTTATTCCCCAACTATTTTCTTCATTCCTATCCAGCTCAGTCTTTGCACCAGCGGTTCAAAAATATTTTTGAAAAACAAAATTCTTGTCCTTTTCCATGAAAAGGCACAGCAAAGCTACCTGAAAGTGGACCAAAAAAGGGGGAGTATACCTAGATCTGAACCAAGACAGTTGCTACCACAAGGAAAAGGAGCTGTAAGTCAGTAAGAGTGGGGTGAGCAGAACACACTGGCAGCTGGAAGGAGCCAGAGAAAAGGAAGTGGGATAGACAGAAAAAGAAACAGCCACTGGCTGGAGCAAGCTTGGGAAGGAGGGGGGAGAAGTACCCAGGTGCCAAAATATGCAATCATAATGCCATGTATAAAAATTAAGTTAGCAAGAACATGGTAAGAATATACACATGTTTACACGCACACAAATATCCTGAATTGCAAATAAACTATTTCCAAGTAAGATTTTTTTAACTTCAATTTTCAGCAAATAATAACCCTCTGTCCACAGACCAAAATTGTCTCTTGAAGATTATAAAATAAGACTCACAGGTACTTTTATTTGCCTAGAGCACATACCCTTCTTCTCAAGGTAAATCCCTCCATTAATTGGTCTGTTCTTTTCATTAATTGTCTTCTGATGAAGCAGATGTCAAGGAACTGACATCTGGGAGAAGATTTGGTTTTAGGAAGGTCAGTGGTAGTGCAGGCAGGTTTCATCATCCTGGAATACTTGCTCAGGTTGCCTCAAATGACACCACTGAAGCTTTTCAATCTGTGGCTACTCTGATATAAAAAGCAAAGTCAAACTGTACCTAGAGCTCTACATGGAGCTTCCTGCTTCCTTTTGAATGCACAAAGGGTAAGAAGGGACCAAGGCATGACAGGGAGAATAATGACAACTCTTACTTGATTTCTGTTTTGCAGAGAGCAGAGTAAGAGCTGGCCTTATAATTGTTACTCTTACAGCAGCCTATAAAGCCCCATGAGGACATTCTCACAACCCTCCCACCTAGTTTATCACTCAGCTAGAAAACTTGCAGCCAGAAGATGCTAAGGAAGGAAAAAAACCAAAAACCACCACAAGCCTCAAACCATTTAGGCTTCAAAGTTGGCGCACAAGGGAAATTTAAAGCCTCGTATTGTGAAATTTAGATGCTTATAGACCTCCTATTGAGAATGTGCATGCTAAGTTGAGCATCAGGAGCCATTGTCTCAGCTCTGGTGGCTTAGGATGCACAGACAACCAACAAGTCTGTGCTCAGGGGTTCAACACATGCTACAGGTCCTGTGACCTTCTCCAGAACACACTCACAGCCCACAGGCACTGTCATTTAGGTGACATTTAGTGCTGGTGGCTCCCCTCCTTCAGATCACACCATGTGTGGGCATTTGCTACAATCAGCTGCTAAGTCTAACTTTACTTTCAAACCACCTGAACCCCCATCTCTACCTCCCCAGAGGGTGACTTAAACCCCCAGGACACAGAACAGACATTTTTCTCCCAGCCTGCCACTGGACATCTTTGTAGTAGGAAAAAATAATTGTGACCTGTAGCCCCTGAAAATAAATAAGAGCCCCAGATTCCTCAGTCATTTGTGTGTTTGAACTGACAACTATTAGATGAGATGTGAAACATCATGGGAAGCCTTCACTTTCAGCTGAATTTCCAAGCCCTAAAAATATAACCTGACTTGAAAGCGGTGTATGTAGATCTGAAGCCAAATCAAAACTGTGTAAAATTCATTGTAATTGTCTCAAAATAGGTGACTTATGCCTCAGTTTTCTTGAGTGGGTTATACCATACCCAGCCGGTACATTCTGAAATCAGAATAGAATCATTAAAGCTGCACAAGAACCATGGGTACACATGAAAATAAAGAAATCACAAAGTTGGGTTTTTTCTTAGAAATGTATTTTATAAGAAAACAATATTAACATTAAAAAGAAATGTTTATTATACAGTATAAAATAATTGCTTGAATTCAACTCAGTTCCTTTAACAAAAAAAAATTTTTTTAACGCCTGAGGATTTCTATGCAGCCCCAATTCCTACAGATTTGCTTCCTACTGCAATAAATAGTGGGCTTTCCCCACATCATCCATAGAGCACACAAACACTTCATAACCCTCCCTCATCCCCCTGCCCAACAAGTTGCTGTCCCCTGTCCAGATGTGCTCTAAACATCACCTCAGTATTTGCAGCCTTCCCCCCGGCCCCTGTACCCACCCTCAGGTTCCATGCCCCACGTCTCTTGGCCAAGCACTGTACAAGCAACAACTCACTGCAGGAGCCTCCCCAGTTAATCTCTTGGCTAAAATCAACAGTGGCCAGCCACTGACAAATGTATAAATGGCTGAGGTGTTCTCAGCTGTCTGTCCTCATAAAACCTGCAAGAACATCTCTTAACTCTGCCATTCATCTGCCAAAGCTGGCAGAAGGGTGCAGAGTTTTAAAAGCTACAGTGGGAGACAAGAACAGGCAATGCAATGACATAAGCTTCACTTTTTCAGGAAACTAAGCTAAAAAAGTTACTGCTCAATTGCAGAATTTAACACTGCCAGATTTTGTTGTAGGAAAATACGCCTGCTCAATAACTGTAAATACCCCTAAAACATTTCTGGGACTTACTATGTATTAATTTTTTTTAAATTTTGTTTTTGCGTAATGCCAGCTTAATTAACGTCCAGGTTTGAAGGGCACCCAGTGACCAGCATTCTGGTATCATTACTCATGGCATTGGTGTGATTTCGTCTCCCTTAATACTGACAAGTTTAAAAGAAATGTATTAAGTTAAGAAGAACAAAGATATATATTACATTTGCTAATTGCAAACAATCTCTTATAGCTGCATTTTTTCCCATTGGGATTAAAAAGTGCACGAGTTTAACATGTCTGTACATAAAAACAGTTTAAAACATTAAATATACAAACAGCAAGAGATTTTAAATATTTTGTATCAAATACTATAGGACAATATAATTTACATTTTTTTTACACAAAACATTACACCTGAAATATAACTTTAGATATTACAGAATATAAAAATACATACTTTTTGTTTAAAAAAATGTATTTGCAGGTTCTGGCACAAACTAACACTTTAAAGGCACGTCATATTTTGGCAATCTATATTTGCAATTAACTGTGCAACAATAACAACATGACCTGTAATTAACTTTTTAGAACTGCAAGAGCAGATGATCTCTCTTCTTCCTGGAATGGCCCTATTATTCAGGTAACAGTTAAGCTGGACTCTTTAAGTGTTCTCCAACCTATATTCTGCCATGGTCTGAACTCTGCAACCCTAATCCAGCAAAGCATAATCAGCCCTAACTCAGCATCTGAAAAGCCACATGAAATGCAATGGGACTAGTCACACTTTCATAATCTTTGCTGGCTCAGGGTCAGAACGCTCAACCCAAGCAAAACGGAGCCCTAAATGCAAGTTGGGAGCCAAGTTCTGTCCTGCTCCATGTTTGCACCAAAACTAGTAAAGGTAATCAGGGCAGAACTTGGCAACAGAAGCTCAATAATATTAATTGTTTTGATTTCAACAACTACAGCAATGCAAAAGGCACAATGACTCTACTGAGGCCAGTGGAGACAAATGAAGTAAAACTGCTGTAAGACTGCATCAGGAGAACTCTGTATCTTTGCCCTGTCATATATTTGCAGGACTCCCACTGGAATTTGCATGGGACAAAAACGTGTCTCTAGAGATACACGGCTTATACAGATGTAATTGGGTTTCAGAAGATTTTCAGTTCTTCAAGTTCTTTTTGGACAACTAAAAACTCAAATTTTCAGCACGCTAAAGCAAGATTCAATCTAAATCTCTAACTTTAAATGCTCCAAAGTAAGTTGCTTCTTGCGAAGAATCCAGTAGTAATGGGTTTGATACCTGGATACTTATCATTTCTCCGGATTTTAATTTAAAAAATCCCCCTACATTTACAGAATAAAAATGAAATTCTGAATTCCCTGACCAGTATTTGGTGCTTCCTCCCTTCATCAACACATCAAAGCGCCTTATTTTAAGGTTTGTCTTAATCACATAAACCATTAACTGAAGCCCTCTTTTAGTCAAGTTTCCTGAAGTTTCATGATGTCTAAAACAAATATTGGCATAAAGATAGTAAAATCCATCTTGATTAACAATCAGTTTTCCATCATTGAATGTCATATTTGATAAGTTTGCCTGGCCTTTGTCATGATGCCAGGATGTGAGGTTCACTTTGCGAGTTCCTGGAAATAAAGAAAAAGAAAAGGATTATTTATAAGCATTTCATGAACTTCAACATTTAGAAAACAACCTCTATTATTTTAGAATCAATAACAACTAGAGTTCAATAGGCTAAAGTGAATATGAAGCAATTATGATAAAAAATCCTAAAAAAAAAATTAAAAAATCTCTTTTCACCATACATTCCCAGATTTTACCTGGTACTTACAACTTTGCCCTCCCAGCAGAACATCTGCTAGACTATGGTACAAAACAGCTGCTTGGCCTATAGTTTGATTATGCTAAGCAACCATGCAACAAGCTCTGCACAGGCATTGCATTCGACCTAAAACTTTATTCAAGTTTCAAGTAGTTGAGGGGAATGTGGAAAAACTTGTTACTGGTCTTTAACATGTAGGTGTTGACAAGAAATAACTAAAATTTGGAAAAAACTCTGAACTGGCAATTCCCAAAAGAGAGAGCTTATGAAACTTTCCATATTTTATATTCTTATGACTGTAATGGTAGAAAGATAAACCTATTTTCCTTTGAAAAACACCAAAAAAATGGGGACAAGTCAATACAGTTGTGCATCTTTAGTACCACACACTAAGTTGCCTAGACTTCACACAGCACTTAAGTATTTATGACAAACTTCCTGATAAGCACAAGCCACTAACATTCTATTATTCAGGGTAACACCCAGGGCATAACAAAACAGATGGGAGGTGGCCAACTTGTCCCCCTAACCACTACTAATTTTCAGCACACATGACTGACTCCACTTACTCCCTCCCACAGCAGTGGGTTCACACAGGTTCCAGAGAACTTCACTCCTCAGCCTCCCAGTGCATCTAAATGCCTGCCTGAAATATCCAGTACCTCATTCCCCCAACAGGGAACCAAAACAGTCCATCCTTAGCAAACTTTCCAAGGCACACAGCAGGGCACGGTGCCCTCTACCCTGAGCATGTACACAGGCACGCCCCAGGACCCCTCCAGGTCTGTGCAGAAAGGGAGGGGAGGTAGGAACAGGGGGATTTGAGAAAGATTAATCTCCCCTAACTGCCAAGGGCAACCAACTTTTCCATGTGAGAGGAATATTTTAACAGCAGCCCAGAACAAAAAAAACCCCAAACTTCTGGCTTTCTTCCACAAAGATGTAAGCAAAAGCACTGTCAAAGGCAGATCACAAGTAGCTGCTCCCCTATGGGTCTAGCGCAGCCAGGTAGAAATTATGAAAGCAAAAACAGACTGAGAAGCCAACTTCTCTGCAGTGCCTCAAAAAACCCCATCTGAAATCCATCAATTAACTGGGAAAGACAGCAAGATCTTAAGTCTCTTAGCCAGCAATTATTCACCTGCAAAATATACTGAGTTAGGGGTACCAGAGTGCAACTCTGAAGCACCAGGAACAGCTGAGGAAATTACAGAACTTTGCCTGCACATCATTAAGTCTGGGAGAAATACTGCCCCATGGAGGGTGGGCTACCTTCAAGATCAGGAGGATGGGCAAGAAATCACTGCCTGGATCAGAGAAGAGGCACATTAGATACAGGACAGGAATGTACACCTATGACAGAACAGAAAGGCATGCCATGATTGCCTGGTGGCACACTGGGTAGTTCTAGGCAGGTTTTATTTGTCTGACAAGTCAACTTTTTAGTTTCCAGTCAAGCTGCAATTTGGAAGAAACCCTCAGTGGGAAGATGTTCTGCTGAAGAAGGCAAAAGAGAGTAAATAGGTGCCACAGTCTCTTGTAACAGAGAGGAGCTCTGGGTGAATTTTGGTTACACTATTTGGACGCTCAGGGGAACAGGCCAAGAGATGATGGGAGATGACCCTCTCTGTTTTGAGCAAAGGCTTTGTACAGATAATTTCTGAAGCACCTTCCAAGCTATATTATAATGCTGTGATCGTGTGCTGAGGCAGACAGGCATTTTGCCACAATTCAGAGCTCCAGAAGAGGAGTGCCACAGCCAGCAGCACAGCACAAAGATGCTCTGGTAGGAGTTATGCCATGCAACCTGTAATGGAAGGAGCGAGCAGGTTCTCAGCACTTCTGGTGGTAACACACCTAGATTTGGAGACAGCAAAACAAGCAGTACCCTGAAACACAAGAAGTGCAGGAAACTGGAGCATGTAAGTGCCAGATCTGCTGTCCACCAATGTTATGTATGAGAAACTCTGACACATAACCCAAGCCATGGGACAGTCAAAAGTGCTGCAATAAAATATCTTCTGGGAAATAATTTACTTTGGAACCATGAAAAAAAAAGCACAAGGTAAGTCCTGTTGACAGAGAAGGAAGTGGCTGGGGAATAATGAACAAAATAGTCTTCCAGACAAGGCAAAAAGCTTTATTTAAGAATTCAAGATAATGCACACTCTCTCTCAAAACTGAAGATAAATGAAAACAATGTCTTGCTTTTTTTGTGAGCTTGAACTAAGATTAATACAAATGAGTTAAATAAAATTAATGAGCAAGAGGGAAGATGATGTGAGGAGAACAGAGGAGAAAGGAGCCCTGTTTTGATAATTTGTTTGCATCCTAGTAGCTTTCAGGAACAAACAAAGCCTGAAAAAAGGACCAAAGCACTGTTTGCTCTGAAAAGTCTTTTGCAGGCAAAGGGCAGCTAAATCAAACCTGCAGCTGTAAACAGCTCAGAATACTACAGCATTTCCTTAGACAGCTAAAGGTATCAATTCACACCCCAAATTACATATTTAACATTTATATTTATTTCTGTTTGCCATTTTCCCCTTTAAACTGTAACTAATTTCTGCAATCAATTTATAAACCAGAATTCACTGTTTTCATTTGAAACCTAGGTCGCATTTATAGTGAGCTCTGGTAAAAACCAACCAGCAAGTATCCAGCTCTAACCTAAGGCAGCAAACTTAAAAAAATACACACAGCATGCCAAACCACTACAGCTTCTGTGCCAAAGGTGGGTGGGGACACCACGATCTGAGCAGGGTTATTTTCCTCCCTCCCTTGCACTATCCCCCCAGCTGCAAAAGTCCACTTGAGGCCTGACATTACTGTGAACCAGGTAAAAGCAAAATATTCTCACAGACACTGCTCATTGTCACTTCATGAAGGGCGTTCACTAGAAAACTGCTTAAAATCCTGTTTGACAGTGATGAAGACTTTTTTTTTTCCTGGCACTGTTTATTCTGGATGAGTTTGATGACAGTATAGAACCTTAAAATACTAAGAGATCTGTCCACTCAGGGATGGCAGAAAACAGTTAAGATGGATGTCAGACATGCAGGGTAAAGAATCAGGGGAAGAAAATAGAAAAATTTTCCTGAGGGGTCACCAGATTTTCCTCTCCCATCTTGTTTTCTCTGACTGCAAATGGCAATTTCTTTCTTTATGCCTGTCACTAATCTCTGTGCTACCCTGCCAAGTGGGTACTGCCTCATGCCAGTGAGCATGATATTGAAGTGCCTCACAGCCAGCAGGTTCAGGGTTCCTGCTATCCCTAAGGATGCAGCCCCTCACTGCTGCAATGCCCACAAGGGCTGCAGAAGCTGTGCTCATGAATTAACTCCTGGCAATGCTCCTCTGCAAGAGGCAAAAGCCAGATCAGAAGGGAGTATATGCACAGCTCATCACACTGGCAAGGGGTTCATCTGCAGAAAAAAATGAACAATGTCTCTCTCCCTGGCCATCACCCATAGATGTGCTGTGCCACACCCTTGAAGGTTAGTGCAGCAATGCACAACTGTAAAAATTATCAGCTGCTGAAAACTGCAGTTTTAAAATTACAGTCTACAGCAAAATTCAGGTAAGCAGCAAATAAATTCCACACAGAATAAGGTGGATTTCCCAGACTGTAACACTGACACACAGCCCATTTCTGCAGATAAGTGATCTGTTTCTATGACTAGCAAATTAATTGAAACCTTCTAAAGATAAAATGCTAAGGCAAGTTTACTGATACTGAATCTTCTACTATTGACCTATTGTAAAGTAGGTCAAAGCCAAAATCTGACTAAAATAGAAGATTGTCGGGAGGCATTTGAGCTAACAAGAAAGCCTGTGGAAGTTCTGACTGCCATCTGACAAGCTGTTTAAGCTCTCTGCTATAAAGTTCTGGACTGTGGCAATGCCAATGCACTTGAAAGAATCCTATCCCTCCTGGCAAGAAGCTGTACAGATGTTCTTTGTCTTTAAATAGAGCAAGAGCAAGGTATTACTATGCAGGCTGCTAAAATCTCAAATTTTGAATCTCAACACACCATTCCCCTTTGGTTTCATTATATAAAACAGAAAGCAATGTGCATAGCTCAATTAACAATTAGTTCAGCCCCACAGAATGTATAAATCTTCAGAGAAAGAAGACAGTGGTGATCAATGCACCCCTTCTTAAGATCCTCTACTTAACAGCTTCAGAAAAAACTCTGGTTTACTTCTACCACACCAACTGTTTGAGAATACAGCATTGAGAATACAGCAAAAAATCTCAACTGACAGTGCCCCAAGGCAAAAACTAAAACTGTTCTAACACTATCTTAAAATGTCAGGAATTAATCTTTTCCTCTGGAAAGTGTTCCAAGGCAGACTCATGTCTTGTTCTCTGATATTGTACTAGCAAGGACATTCACAAAGCCATCTGAATACTTGTGTGCAGTAAATAAGAGCTCTGGCAAGATAAAAGAATGCCATCCTCTTACCACAGGGGCAGATAAAAGCCACAAGAACAATTTTTTCCCCCTGCTCAGTAGCTTGGGCAATGTTTTGGTACATGCTTGTATGTATGCATGCATCCTCATGGCTGGTGTCCAGTGGGAGTGAAAAACTCCTGATGGGCCCCACAGGCCAAAGGAAAATGGGAAACTTTAGAGGAGAGAATTCAACGTAGATCTTCCTTCCTCACCTGAAGACAGCACAAAGGGGTAGGATTGCCCCTCAAGAGGTTGGTCAAGAAAAAGGGCAATTTGAAATGGAGGCCATTTCAAATCAGCACAAGACTCACACAAAGGGGAGCCGTCCTCCTCTTACCACTACTCCTGCTGCCTCTGAAATTCTTTAATGCATCCAATTTATTCTCACTATCAAAAGCCATTTCTGAAGTCCCAGTCTGTTGCTGTTTTGCTGAAATATCTTCATATACTTCACTTTCTATACATTTATATTAGTATTGCAAGTATTCACTTAAAAATCAAACTTACCAGATGGAATATTCTTATCATCAATAATGAGATGGGCAAACGGCTGCTTCTCAGGTTTGTTCCTCTTGTACAGTTCAAGTCCTAATGCCTCCATTGCAGCTAGAGATAAAAGAAATGCATTATCCCAAAAAGACAAGTTTAGTGGAACTAAATATTGCTTATTCATAAACCAATACCTACCTTTTTCTGGTCTTGGTGGCGTTCTTCCCATAGCACGTTGGACTTCCTAAAATGAGAAGGAAACATTGCTTTGATGTTTTCTTGGTATTGTAACAACGTTTAGTTTGCACACCTACAATAGTCTGTGCATGTATCTGGGGATGCTGTTCCACCTGCAGCACATTCAGATGTCTGGGATCTAAATCACGTAAATACGATAATTTATGTAACAGGCACACACAATCAAATTACATCTAGTAATCTGGTAATTCTAATAAAGGTGGATAGAAATGCTAGTATGTATGATCACTGCATGATTTACTCTAGTGCTGACAGCACATTTAAAATCTTTTCTACTTACTGTACTGGGAATATTTCTCTAAGTATAATGGAACAATGATTGATAAGAAGGCATCACCTCAAACAATGGAATTTATGAACTGATTTAATTTCTTGGAGTCTAAAAACAAAGAAAGAGGCATTTCTATACAGGAATTAGTGTGTAATCACTCTAACAACTAAGGACAGCTAAACTCTGAATTTCATTTGTGATGAGGTGAATGAAAACCTCCACCCCTCACCACTGGCCACCAACAGGGAAGGCTACAAGGCTTTACAATCAAGGCTCACTTCTAACAAGGTAAGCAGGAACTGAAGGATTAAGTATCATCCATACTGGACCAAAGGGACTGGGTGCCAGACTTCAAAAGAATGTCATTCTTAGCTGCAGATAAATTTTAACATAAATAAGAACTATGCTACCCAGACCCAAGAACAGCACAAAATGCAGACATCAGGCACCACAAAAAGTTTTTCTTTTAATCATTCACACCTGTACTCCTCTTGAGAAAAAGATAAAAAACAGCAGATTTCAAAATTTAAGCAGCCTGTTCTTGTTACAAGCCTAGACTGAGAGTTAGTATTAAGCTCAACCCGCAGTTCTGTCTCTCCTTTCCCCATGACTATCTGTTTTCTAAAAAAATGGAGGCAATATGTTTGTTATTCTGAATACCTCATAGCATGGAGCCATCAAGAAGGCGTTTAGTACAAGGAAACATTTTGCTGAAGATAGCCCCCTTTGAACCTAGGAGTGGTCCTTTACTTCATCTTTCTGCCACGCACACTGCTGTTTGCCTGATTCAATCCATGTATATGAAATACATCTCAGCTTTGGCCAGATCAGCAAAGTCCCACTGTGCTCTCAATCACTGGGGTGTTTCAGAATTTGAAATCCTGCTCTGAAAACACCTGAAGTCCTGCTTTTATGCAGTTTTGCAACCGCAGTGAAATATGTAGTACCTTGGCTGGTGCATTTATTACTCTCACTTTCCCCCTTCAGTAGGTGTTTAAATGTTAAACCAAAATGAAAAGCCACAGCAGTGTGGAAGTTGTAGTATGACTATCAAAGCATAATACTTCAGCTGAGATATGCTGATTTCATAGATAAGAATCATGAAGATGCTTTTTGCTGTAAAGACGAAAAGAAAAGCAGAAGAATCACAACTTCAAAAGCAGCAAAACTTGCATCCACTTCCCGCATTTACATTCACTTTGCTTCTCTGATCTTCCTACTTCAATGTCAGTTTTAGAAGCACAAAAATGAAGTTCAATTCTAGGAGCTGCATGTCAGCATCAGCCACTAGCCACACTTGAGTAGGAAATAGGAAGATGACAAGAGAACGCAAGTACTCGGTACAGCGAAAAATAGCAAAAGCCTCTAAAGAGAACAGGATGTAAGGCAAGAAGAGCCTGGGAGATAGACCACACTCTCAGAGATTATTGCAGCACACCCATCCCAGCCCTTTTTCCCTTGAAGGAGAGACATGTTCGTCTTCTTGCTTTCTCAGTGGGAACTTCTCAGATGTGGAGTTTGGTTCAATATCCCTTCCTTTGGGAGGATGTGATAGTGTCCTTGCTTGGAATGCCTACTGAGCAGATCCAAAAAGGACCATGTACATTCTAATCTCCTACTATCTAGACCTGGTACTAAGAAAAAAAAAAAAAGAAATGTCCCATGATTAATAATTGCTCAGCCCTTGAAAGCCCTGAATTGGTCAACTACTATTCTAGTTTTAACTTACATTTTTCTTAGGAGCATTCAGTTCTGCTTCTGCACATTTCCAAAGATGCTCTAGCTTAAGCAGCTGAATACCTCATCTTCTGAAACCCAACAGCCTGACTCAGCTCATCTTCCACAATGAATGGTTCTGGTCCTCTCGAAATCAGTCTGAGCTGCTCTCCTTCTAACTGGTGGTGGTGCTGTTCATCTGCAGCTTCACCACTCAGTAAGCAGGACAGCTACCCAGGAGGACTTGGGTCCACAACTCTCCTTGTCTGGAATTCATGATTAGCTCAACTGGTTAGACCATGGCACTAACAACCCCAAGGCTGGGGGGTTTGAGCCAATTGTTCATTGATTCTTTTGTGAGCCTGTCACTGGATCAGAAGTAGATAGACTGTGGCCAGAAAATAAAAATCCTCCAGCAGCTCTCTAAGTTCCAGACTAGTGTCAACTTCTTTACTTGATTCTGACCAGCCTCATCAAAGTTTGATATTCTGTCATGTTGCCCCAGCTTCCAAAATGAAGACAAAATACATTAATTATTCCCTAGGTTTCCTCCTAAGGAATAAGCAGTTTAACACTTCTTGATTTTTTTTTTCACTTGATGTTCATACAGTTCCAAGGTGCTGAAACACAACCTACCTTACAAAAGCATTTAACTATGCATTTGCTTCTGACCCTGAAGGACATTTTTCAGTGGATGTTTGAAGGTAGCCTCTTAATGGGATTATAAAATCCCCAGGTATTCTTACTGCAAGGAATTAAGAGCTGTGATTTCTCAAATCACCAAAGTATCAACTGCTTTTTTTAGCTGCTGAATGTTGTTAGGTGTCTCATACTTACAATGTAGAGGTTCATTAAGGAGGCAGAAGCAGCTCAACAGAACCCATGACCAAGACACTGCTATAATGGCATGAACACTGCTGACAAAACATTACCAGCAACTTCTCTTAAGACTGCCATCCACAGAAGCATGTGTGATACCAAGCTGTTCAGTTATTTTTAGCAGAACTGTACACAAAAATCACCCCACTCTTAATCTTACAACAAGGTGCACTTGTACACCTTTGTCATTTGCTCACTGCCCACCAAGTCAACTCTGCTGGCCTGCTTCCCACATTCCAACCTCCTCCACACACTCACTGTTTAAATAACAGACAAGGAGTTAGTCACAAAAATTAAAAACATGTCTTCCCTTCATCCAAAAAAAAAAAAAAAGAGAGAGAGAGGTCACTAAGAAGCTCCAAAACATTCTCATTTTAAAGCTAAAAATCATGTTTTAAGAGCCTGGAAAGTTGGGAACTGCTCTCTAGCTCATTCACAGCAGGTTGCAAAAGTATCTGTTGCTCTTGAACTTCTGTCCAATGCTAAGGATGCAGAGGACAAGGTTAAACCTGAAGACATGACGTTTGTGAAAGGTTTTTAGTCTCCTTTAGCTTTTATCTAAATATCTCAGTATCTACTTTGAGCAGCTCTAAGTAGCCTTTAGAGACCAATGAAAAGAGAACTTCTGGACACTCACTTATTGCTTCAGATGTGATCTTAAAGATTCTTTAAGCACTTGACTCTTATTACCAAGTGCTTTAAGTACAGTACAGATCCTGATACCAAGAAGCAGTATCTGATTCTCTTGCCGGAAATTCAGCAATTTGAAGAATGCTAATCAGAAAAGAAGTAAAATAAAAAGTACATGAACCTATATTCATCAGACTGTAGTTTAGAGACTAGTAATAAAACCTCTCTCCAAATGAGTAGTCTACTGCTTGCAGGAAAAAAAAAAAGGCACATACAACTGTAGGATGGAAACCTGCAGAATTGTACACAAAATTTTAACAACTTACAGCAATCATTTGTGAAACCTTTATTTGGTCCATAACTACGTGCTCTTTAAATGTCTGCTAAGTATATAGATTTCTTTATAAATGCTGCCCTGGAGGTCTAGCAAAGCACTCTGCTGCCATGTGAGAGAACAGCTTATGCCTGAACTCCACAAGCAGCTAGAACCTGGGAGCACTGCCAAGCAAAGTTACTTATGGATTGACCCAAGATGTGTTTGCAGTCCTTTCCACTTCAGGCTCATAATAGACTTCATAAGGACTGTGGTTGGAGCATCTGGGCTGCCAAAAGATTTTTACATGGAAAAAAATTAAGCAAACACACTGGCTAGGAAAGCATATTATTTGGCTGCTTGCAAATTTTATATGCAATATTAAAATAGTCTCTCTACTTAGTAAGCTGCTCCTTAAGAAGATTATGTTAAGGAATCAATCATTAGATTATGATTAAAAGAAAAAAAATATTACTTTTTCAGGAGACAAGTATTTCTAGACTGGACCTTGCAGCACTACTACACTGGTTTTCATAAGGCACTTCCACTTTCAACATCAATCTCTGCTTTACATTTAAGCACTCTGTCTACAGGTGTGCAAAGAAAACCGATGAGAACTGGCACAGGAAGCTAGAAGCTGTAACCAGACCATAAACATGAGCAAAATAAATTTGTCTATTTTCATTTCCTGAACATCTTGAATTGCAAAAGACAGTATTTTGAAAAATCAAAAAACAAATGGTAATTTAAAATGCTCCATTTTAGTCATTTAGCATGCTGCCAGTTCAAATAAGGATACTGGTTCTTAAAACACATGTAAGTTAGATTTTTTATTCTCCTTAAGTAAAGTGAAGAAAGCACAGACAACAGAAAACCTCCTTTAAGTCACATTAGCTGGATCCACACACAAAGGAGTGTGTGCAACTCCAAGTAAGTTATAGCTGCATCTCTGCTCCTCACTCTTGCAGGGTGACTGAAAGGCAGAATTTACTGATGATGATAAAGTATAATTCTGCCTTGACACTGTTACTTTCACTTCTCTGATGTACCAAAAAGATGTAAAAAGCCCCAGGTCACCACCTGCCTATCTGTCTTTCTCTGTCATTGATACAAGATGACAAAGCACCCAGATCACTGGTGCAGCTGCTTAATAAATTCCATTGCATTCAAAGGAACTTCAGAGTCCAATTACTTTGGCAAGGGAAATTTCATTGTTCTCAAACTAATGGTGATCAGCCAAAAAAGTTATCCCTACTCACTACTTATCCTGGCCACGGACATTGCAGCATTTAACCTCCATCCCGACTGGCAGGATATAAAGCCTCAGCTAAAGCCAGTGCCTTTGTTGAGTAACCAGCAGCAAATGACCAGAACACAGGGCTCCCCACTGACTTACTGTAACAAGCTCCTTCCTGTGTCACGAGTGAAGGAGCAGCCCAGCACACAGCACATATGGAGGTGCAGCGTGAGAGGCTCTATGAAATGCAGGAGGAAAGAATTAATTCTACAGACAAAACCCTTTGTTTCCTCCTGAAGCTCTTGAAGGAGGTGGCTAGCAAAAGGGACAAGAGATAGATTCCTATGTCTGTGTTTTGTTGACAAAAAGATCTGTGACTTAGAGCTCTCAGTTAAAACCAAACATCACATTAGCACAATTCAAATGGTAAATTTAACTCAAGTACAGTTCATGCTAAAGCATACATGAGTTCAGCTCAAATCTAATGTAGTACCCTTAAGGAAAAACTGCCAGTCCTATGAAGATGTGAGGCAGTAAAGTTGTAATGGGCCTGATAAGCCAGAAAAACCAAGTACCATAGCAGACATCCATCTGTTACACAGCCCATAATTAGCACTAAACACTATCATGAACACAAAAAGAGATCAAAGGCAGTAACTGCAATAAAAGGGATTTGTGGCATATTTGCAGCTTGCCTAGGCTTCTTCATTAGGGCTGACTTTTTGTGTCATTTGTGTTTGGGAACAACCTGTCATTCTCAATTCCCGGGGAAAGACCACCCAGTTATCATGCTACGGCCAAGCAGGTCTCCTGCCAGTGAGAGACTGGCCTGCACAGAACACAGAACTGGCAAAGTGAGCAAAACCAAAGCAGGAATTGACCCTCATTTTGGACTCCACAGTAAGAAACAAGAGCAAATGCTATCTCCTTTTCCTTCAGGCAATATTTTGCTTGCTGATGATCTTGACTTAAGAGAATCTTATTTGGAAGATTCCCTTGAAAAGAATGTGGAACTGACACTTGTTACAAGCATAAGGAAAACCTATACAAATGTTACCATAAATGACTATTGTTCAGGCCCATCCAAATTGTCAGAATGGCTAATCACCTAACTACCATAAGTTTTCTTAGTACAACTTCAAGTCTTTCTTTCTTAAAAAAAATTAAATAAAAGGTACTTGAATACAGAAGTGGTTAGCCATTACCAGATTCATCAGCAAATACAATACAACCCTGGATAAAGCACCTGGAGTTACTCAAACATCAGGAAATAATTTATAGAACTTACCTCTGAATACAGATTTCAGAAAAATTGTTTTAATTTCAACAGGGCCATGAAATAAAGAAACATTATCTGTGCCACTCACCCTCTGCACAGCCCTTTGGAGAGCCTGCTTCACACTTCTACAGGATTCTGGCATTAACTTTGCTTCTTGACTTTCAAAGGAGGCATCATGCAAATCTGTACTTTCTTGGTGTCCAAAAAGTGTTCTGACACAGTGTGCATGTTCTTTTGAAATTCTAGTAGGGTCCATCTGAAACAAAAACATAGGCACAACCACAGTTCTAAGTGTTAGAGACACTTTTCAAACACCTAAAAGTTTGGCCCTGGCTAAGTTTATTATCTAAATTCTCATTATAAACAGTAGAGAGAAAAAGTTCCCAACATCAGTGTTAATTTCATCCAACAAATATGCCAGATAGGAGAATGAATTATCTGCTGGTGCTGCCTATTTCATTAGCTTCAACTAGATACATGACTTATAAAAGATAAATCCCATTCTTATGGTAAAGTCAATATTTTTGAATTCCGTATTTTAACCACTCATGGCAATATCACAGTTATTTTAGCATGAAACATACACCGTTATCCTACCTCAAAAGCTGCTGTTTGTAAGATTACACATGAATGTCAAGTAGAGAAACTTGGGGAAAGTATGTATGTGTGTCTATAGCACATCATTTTCAAGAGAAGACACAGAAGTTATCTCTGAAACCATTTATCACTGAAATTGTCACTGAAGCTGTCAGTCAGCTATCACTGAAACTGTTTTATGGATGTGCTCATTGTGGATAAAGTTCATTTTCTTCATTGTAGCTGTTATGGGACTATGTTTTGCATTTGTGACCAAAACCATGTTGGTAACTCAGGGATGTGTTTGTTACAGCTAAGCAGGGCTGACACTGAGTCAGTGCCTGCCTCCTACTCCACCCCAACCCACCAGAGAGAGGGCTGGGGGTGCACAAGGAGCTGGGACAGGACACAGCCTGGACAGTTGACCAGAACTGACCAAAGAGATACGCCAGATCATATGGCATCATGCTCAGTATATAAAGGAAAGAAGGAGGAAAGGGAAGACATTTGGAATTTGTATTTGTATTCCCAAGTCACTTTAGGGAAAGGGAAGACATTTGGAATGATGGTATTTGTCTTCCCAAGTCACTTTATGTGTGGTGGAGCCCTGCTGTCCTAGGGATGGCTAAACAGCTGCCTTCATATTCTGCTTCCTCTGCATTTCCAGCTTTTTCTTTACCTTTTAAATTTTCTTTATCTCAACCCCATGAGCTCTCACTTTTACTCTTCCAGTTCTCTCCAGAATGCCATTAGGGAGTGAGCAGCTGTCTGAGACTTAGTTGCCAGCTGGGATTAAAGCCATGACAGTGGCAAGAGATATTGCTGTGTGAAATGGTCACAAAGACAGCAAGGCAGCAGAAGTTAAAGACCAAAAGATTATTAAACTGCACCACAAGACACCTCTGCATCATTGGACAAGGAATGGTAAGTTTAGAGTATCTGCAATACATTTTTATCAATCAGTCTTTGTGACTCAATCAAGTATATTTTTAAATCCTGTGTGGTATTGCTTAGATAAACTGAAAGATAATCCAAGGATTAGGACTGTACCTTGACAGCATTTTATTGCACAAAAACTATTTAAACCATTTCACCTTTTTTTCACATATTCCAAATCCTTTACACTGAAGAGATTAACAACTATCTCTTGGAGATGGCCTAGGACTCTCAGAAATTGTTCTCAACTCGCATTTATTCTACTTTTACATCAGGCTTAAAGAAGGGTTTATGCACCTAAACTCTTAGTCTATGTGCACCCAAACTGTATCAGCTGGTCTATTTAAGAACATTGACTTCTGTCTTTCTTTAGTTCAAAAGAACACTTTTACCTGAGAATTACAAAAGGTTATTTGTAAGTGCAATGCAGAAATACGAAGACATCATGGACAGTGCCTAGTGTTCAGTTTTCTTTAACACAGAGCTGAACAAAACACTGTATCAAAAGGAAGTTTTTCACAATACAAAACAGCCAGAGTGAATCAAGCATATCATTTGTTCACAGGAACATAAATTCAACTCCCTAACCCCCCAAAAAAGAAGTTAGTTAACTTAAAAGTGTAAGGTTAGGATTACAGAGCTGAATTGAAGTCTACACCACCCAAGCAGCCACCCAATAGTAGCACACAGCAGAGACATTTTTTGCACAGACAGCAGAGCCAAATGCTGCCTCCATCACCACCCTTCTGCTCAAGTCTCCAGATGGAAAGCTCTTTGCCCAATTAATTCAGACCACTGTCAGATCCTGTAGCCTGGTTTAGCTGTCTCAGTCATCCCTGCACATCTGGAATGAAACAGGTCATAGAAGGTTCACCTGAAGATCATAAGATGCCACAGCTTTGACCACATATTTAAACCATTTCACCAGAATGGCTTGGAGGCAGAAACGTCTTCCTGTGATGGCCTGATACAGCTGAATCCCCAAAGAAAATCTGTGTATAGCCATTGCAGCTCTATGAATTACTAAACACCTCCACTAATGTCTTCTGAAGTCAGCTAGGGCAGTGCAGCTTTATTAATGTTTTCATTATTATTAATGTTTTCATTACTGCATAAGGAGATCTAAACCAGCACCTCTCTGCTCTCACCCCCTTCACCACAGAATTTAATTCCTGGATTTTAGTATCCTCTTCTAAATCAGTAACAAGGCAGGAATTTTTGCTGGCCTAATTTCCTTTAAGATAAGTTGCCCAAAACCAAGTCACTCCAGATATATCAGATAAGCATCGGAGCCAGTGCAGGGATAGGCATAAGAATTAAGTATCAGGAAGGCAGCACTAGCTTTAACTGACTGTAAAACTGCACTCTTCAAGCATCTCTCACACTATGTTCCACTTGCATTCAGAACCCAGAAAATCAACTAAAATAAACATAATGAAAAAGAAATAAAATAAAAAGAAATAATAAAAAAAAGAGAAGCACAAAATGTTTACCAACAGCTGCTAAAAGGCAGCTAATGCAGAATGGCATGGGTTGGAAGGAACCTTTGGATGTCTCTAGTCCAGCCCCCTACTTGAAGCAGGGCCAACTTGTACCTTAGGCCAGGTGGGTTAAGGCATTTTCTAGACAAGCTTTAGGGAATGTCCATCAAGGAAGACTTTTTTCAACCTCTCTGGACAAACTGTCCTAAAACTTCACTACTTCTAGTGTGTAAAAAACCTTGGGTTTGATATCCTTGGTGCAATTCATGACTGTGCCTTTTGTTTCTGCTGCATGCTTCTGAAGAGCCTGTCTTCAGGTAGCTGAAAACAGTGATTAGCTTCCCACACCTTAGTCTGTTCTTTGTCAAAAAATCCAGCTTTCCATTCTTTTATACGTGATTGTTCCTATCTGTCACAGTGGACCTTCTTCTGCTGGACACCTTCCTGTTTGTTGATATACTTCTGGTACTGAGGGACCCAAAACTGGGCCCTTTACTTCAAATGTAACCTCTCATGCTGGGATCATTAGAGACCTGACTGAACTGATGTCTCTTAACAGGATCTGGGTATCTGAGTCTTCTTCCCTCTACACAAACCACAGAATAGAACACAGAAAATTTCAGCAAATATCTGCTAATAAATTTGTATCAGTAATTCTACTAGACATAGACTACTAGCCCAGTTTTGGATTTACTAAAACACATCTGAATTACAGGCAAGAAAACTAGGTTTTACAGCACAAAGATAATGAAATTTGTAAAGTCCTGAGTGTCCAGCATGAAAAATAACGCCAGCACAGATTCATTGCTATCAGCAATCATTCAAATGTGCCACACAGTGCTGTATCACAACAGTAACAGCAGATTGTTCAGTTTACAGTTCATCTGCTCAGAAATCTGCACCTACAGGTGAAAGACTGAAGACTTAATGGAAGCACAGCAGCTGATGGTTTCAGCAACTTGGAGCTGTGCAGCCCACCCTGACAAAAACTGCAAGTCTCCAGAGTTACTGTGTGATAAGGGGAAACTCCCATCTTGGGACTAGCCCACCTGCTGCCCTCACCTTTTTCAAGGAATGCCTTCAAGAATAGTCTTCACCGCATTTAACCACGAAAATCAGCTCACTTGCCTGAAAAGGACTTCTCAGAAATCCTGCATCGTAAATCTTTACAGAGAACATGCCCTGAACTGCCATGGCTGTCAACAAGCACTACCGAGCACTGAGATCAAAACCGGGGAAGTAATGATGCACAGAAAAACTTCCAAAGACATGTTTTGAGAAGAACTTCTAAAGAACGAGAAAATTATTATGAAATACCGGAACCAGCTTGCTAACTTGCAAGGCAGGATACCTTCAGTAAAAAGTCCTAAAGATTTAATATCTGGAAGAAATATCAAGATGCAAACACAAATAAAGGAGAAAGCTTTATAAAGTGTGAAGTATCCTAAATACCCAAGAGGAATTAAACTAAAGAGAGGAGTATCTAGTTTATTTTTAATATCTGCTTTGCCTGACCTTGAAATCAGGTCAGTCTGTTCAGTGCCCCCAGTTTTCAGCATCTCTCATCATTCTAGTTGCATTTCTGGACTCTATTCAGCCACTTCAGGGCAGCCAAAATGAACTCCAGCATCATGGGTTAAAGTTACTTACAGAATTAAGGACCAATTTTCTGATGTAAAAAAGACTCACTCTGCTTTTAAAAGGCACAATACATTCCACCCACCTTTACTATTAAATTTTGCATCAATTATTCACTGTTACAATATTGCATTAAATACTTACTCCTTACAATAAATGTTTAAAATCTATACTTGTACTTCTTTTCAAACTTAAACCACTTTCCAGACTATCAAATATCACTTTGCACTCCGTGACCTTTCTTAAGCACCAAGAAGGGGTTCTTTCAGGCTTCTGGATGATGTTAACAATCCCCAGCAAGCTGTTTTTTCTGTTAGCCACAATGCTCACAAAGCTTCATCTGAAGTCTGAAAGGTAATAGTTTGAAAACATACCACAAGAATTCCACATAAGCATGAAATGACAATAAAAACTGGGCTTCCAGGTCACCAGTTATCCAACTGTGAACTCTTCAATCTGGTAGAATACTTGAAATTTGTACAGACTTTTTTTTTAATGGGAAAAGTGCACACTCTTGGAGGTCTAGCTCAAACTGTGGGCATTAGACACCCAGCCACCACATTTCATTTTGAGTACTTTCAATTTGCTTCACTGCCCTCCAGCTCAATGCTAGACCAGATTCCTACTCTTTTGAAATCTAATTCCACCAAGGAAATAGGCCAGAAAGAAAAGCTTAAAAGCTAAGCTTTTTGAGACTATACCTCAGCATTTATTAGTCAAAGTTAAAGAAGATACTTCTCTCGCCTTGCGCTGTGCATGAGTCTCTATTGAGTGATGACCTCCAGCTTATCTGAGTATCATAACTAAATTTTCATGGCATTTTTACAGATTATGAGAAAATACTCCTCAAAGTATAGGCAAAATAAATGCTTAAGACCAATACATTGTTTAATTTCTTGGACTCAGTACACTGCACAGGACAGACCAAAGAGCAAGGATAAAACATGCTAACGTTTTTACATTTCAGTACACTATTGTGATTATATTGGTAAAATTCAAACTTGTTGCTTTTTTCTTTTTTCCTTTCTTTTTCGACATACCAGCTCATTGTCTGACTTGCATGGCACTGCATTATTTCTTGGCCACAAACATGTGTTTACCCGTGAAAACCTAGTGTCAGTCTTAGTTATGTGTCTTGTGAAATTCCAAATGCTCAAGCCACAACATAAACAAAATTAAGGAAAAACCAAAACCTCAACTATTGTCTCAGCTTATACGATGTCATGATCCAGCCCAAATGATTTTATGCAAATACAGACAAAATGTGAGTGGTAAAACTGAGTCAGAGTTTATTCAGACTCTTAGATAAGCTTTAAAGAGCTTCTAAGATATATATATAATTTCTTAATATCAGCCTATACAGTCAAATCTTTCTAATTCACATTTGCTTAATTTACCAAGCAAACAATTCGAATCTTTTCATGCACAGCTTTTACTACTAATGGCTCATTATTTCTTAAAAATTAATTAAAAGTTTTTAAGTTCTGTTATTTACACTGAAAAGGCCAAATTGAAGTAGCTTAATAAAATCAAACATTACAGAAATCTTTCCGAAAGAAAGAGGTCTGATCATGTCCCATTTAAATAAAATAAATCTCAAAGAGTGTGAAATAAGAATTAACTGCTGCAGGACCTACTATGTTTTTCCATCTATCTTATTCCATAATTAGAAATTATGAACAAATATGAATTACCATATCTTCTTATAGTGAATGATGTACTTAATTCAAGAGTATACTTATTACTCTATTTGCCATTGATGACATGTTCTCCATTACAATTTTTTAGGCAATGACTTCAAGCCTACATTAAGTTATATCACCTCTTTAGGTGTTTTGGAAACTCAAATTTATGAAAGACTGCATTCAACAGCACTACTCCACATCTACAGGAACAAGAAACTAGCAAGAGAATTAAGCTGTCAAATGCAGAATTACACCTGAACCATGCCATTTTTTAAAATCAAGGAAGCAGAAGAAAAATAGCCATTATGGTTCTTTTTACCCTTTGTTAGGAGCACATGAAACCCTGACATGTACCTGTCAGGAAGAGTCTTTTATAAGGGGGTACACTTTGATTAGTTGTTTTGATTGCAATGGCTCTCGAGCCCCCTAATGAACACATAGCTGTGCATCTCCAAGCTACGTTTTGACAAGAATGTCTTTTCAGGTTCATGAACATCTGGAGTGAAAAACATTCCCCTGTCACAAGATGATGCAGGCATTAATTTATTTCACTGTCAAGCAAACAAGTAGCTTTAAGCTACTTTACAATGAGTCCCAGAAATTAAATGTCACTCTTCTGAAATATACAAGTTATGATTAACTAAGTGCAGTACTGCCGTTACATTTTATTTTTCGAAAAATGGAAAACACAAAGCCATTGTCAGTAAGAAAATAAGAATTAGTCGGCACAATAAATTATCAGCAGCGTTACTGTATATTTGACAGTCACTCATCTGATTAAGTGGGCATACACTTGTGCAACACCTGCTTTCAGAGTGCACTTAGTTCAGAAATCCAGCCTGCTACCTCAAGATCAAGTGCCTCTACCTAGAAAGTAAACCGAAACAGGTTTCCAGCCTCTGCCGACTTCAAATGAAAAGTACACACCACAGAAGCACCACTTCCACGACGGCAGTCAGACCCACATCAACAGAACCAGCTAGCATCCGACAATAAAGCCAAGCAGAGATCTAACACCTAGCCCTGAGAACCAACTAGCTGGCAGCTCCCCACTTCCTCCGAGAGGGCTCAGCTTTGCCGGGTAAGAGATGCAGCAGCGAGGGAATCCAGGCAGCCGAACCATTTCCAAGAAGCAGAGCCCTGTGCTCTCCGAAAGCCCAACCGCTCGTCACCTTATCTGCCCCGGCAGCGACACTGCCCGCGCTCCTCTCGGCACTGCGCCTCTTCCCAGGCATCCCGGCACACGTGAGGCCTGGCAGGTGAGGCGCGGCCCTCCCAGGCATCCCCAGAATCCCAGAAAAGGCTCCTGAGCTGCGGCAGGCACCTGTGGGCCATGCCCACGGGCACACAGAGCCAGCTCCTCCGCAGCACCCCTGACAAACCATCACGAGTGGTGGTGCATGACTATCTTTTTTGTCCTTAAAGCCATTTCTCCTGCTGGTGAAACATTTAAGGCAGCCAAAGACCTCAGCCACGTCACAGAATCACTTATTATGCAAAGTTGGATGGGACCCTCAAGAATCATCAAGTCCAACTCCTGACCCCACAGAGCACCATCTCCAAAAATCGCACCATGTGCCTGAGAGCATTGTCCAAACACTTCTAGAACTCTGTCAGGCTTGGTGCTGTAACCACTTCCCTGGGGAGCTGTTCCAGTGCCCAGCCACCCTCCGGCTGAAGAACCTTTGCCTAAAACGCAATGCCAAAATTCTCTCCGGTGGATAACTGAAAGCTGATCATTAAAAACCAAAGCCCTGCAAGACTTCAGGTGAAGGATCAGGACTAAACTGTTTCTCGAGTCAGGGAAGCCCTGTACCCCAAAAAGCAGCCGATGCCCGGAGCGCTGCCTGGAACTCCTGGTACTGAGCGGCTCCAGTGATCCGGGTACAGCACAGCACACGCTGGGAAAGGCACTGCGAGCCCACTGGCCCGACTGATCAGAACTGGATCAACTTTAGAGACACATAAGTGCCTTCTAAAACTTTTTTATTTGTTTTTCTTTAATTTACCCCCTCTATCGCACTGACACGAGGGCCTTGCTCTACCCTGCAGGGTGCGAGGCGACCGCACCTGCCTCAGCAGGAAGAGCCCGCGCCAGACCCCGCTTACCTGAGCTCGGAAGTAGAGGAAGAGGGCGACGCTGCAGACCACCTGCCCCAGCCCCAGGAGGACGAGGGCGGCGAGGAGGGAGCGGGACGCGGGCGGCGGGTGCGGGTGCGCGCTCGTGGGCGGCGCCGCTGCCCAGCTCCTCGGAGCCGCGCAAGTACTTGGTGTAGTCTTGGCTGGCGCGACGCATCGCAGCTCCGCTGCGCTCCGCTCCGACGGCTCCACACGCGGCTCCGCCGAGCTCCCCAGCGCCAGCAAACAACCTCGCCGCCCCGGCCGGGCACCTCTTA
Organism: Passer montanus; assembly: GCF_014805655.1. Classification (NCBI taxonomy): domain Eukaryota; kingdom Metazoa; phylum Chordata; class Aves; order Passeriformes; family Passeridae; genus Passer; species Passer montanus. The sequence goes on along the minus strand of NW_024368374.1, from coordinate 4,646,000 downwards.
TAAACGGGGCGGCCAATCAGCCCCGGGCGGCGCGCCCCCGCCGCCCTCCTCCTCCTCCCTCCCGCCCGCCGCCACACGCACCGCCGCCGCCCCCTCCTCGCCTCGCCTCCCCGAGCACAGGCCGGCCCCCGCCGGCC